>NC_135630.1:40648443-41383443 GCF_053574225.1 Canis aureus
GTGTGTGCACACTCAAATAAATAAAATCTTAAAAAATAACTTAAAAGTTATAATCCTACTATGATCTACCTTACTTTATGGTCCTAATCTAATTCTAAAAATAAAAAAATATATTAAGCAATGCCATTTTTCTACTGTAACTTATTTCATTATTAGATAAACACAACAAAAGACTACCATATAAAATTTAAATTTTTCTCAAGCAATGATGAATTTGGCAATAAAGTATCCTTTAAGATCCTCAATATCCTCTTTGACTTCTACATTATACATTACTAAAAAGTGTGCCTCTTTTTTCTTAACAATGTTTGGCAGAAAATATTACTTAGGATAACAATAGCTCCTACTGGATTATTCTGCTGCCTTGCAATTACTTAAGGCAATCTGCTGTCACCTGTCACAGTTCAGAGATTCCAACAATATGTGAGGCGGCGAATGTTTACATTAGGATATCTATCTCCTGTACAAATGTTTGAAAGTATGTTGGGTGAAGAGATAAATAGCTGCTTTTCTTATCTAACTTTTATTAATACCCAAGTACTTCAAAGACCAACATTGGCCTGAGCCATTAATTATAGATGGCTTGGCGTTGCCTTTTATAGCTCCCCCATATAGGACTTCTGTGCAGTTGTGATAAATGGGAACATGTCTCAAGGGTAGCCTGAAAAGATAACGTTACTCTTGTCAAGTCCCTTGTGGTGGCTACCATCATCCTGCAAAATTCTAAGAAACAGAAGAAATCTGACTTCACGTACATCATCTACAGATGTTCACACACCTTCTCTCTGTTCGCTCCTTTTTGAAACTTCCTCTTCTACCCTACCAATCCAGGCTAGCAGAGTCAGCTCAGATGTGCAATTAATCCTCAATTAGGCAGTACAAGAGTTCTTCCTAATATTCTATTATGGTGAAAAAAATAATAACTGAAGCTGACATCATTCAGATGACAGGACACGGTTTAATGTACTGTTCCCTTTTTGACACATTGTCTCCCTCGGGATAGGTCCTATCTTTGTGGCCATCATTCTTATTAGGTTTTATAGAGTTTCTTGTGACTGATTAGTGGGAAAGTCATTGAGGTGTCTATTCCCTCACCCTATATGGGCCTCAAGTCTAAAGACATGATTGGATTCAAAGTTAAAACTCACATTGCAATACACTTCCCTGTCAGTTTGCCTTGCCCTGTCCATTGCCTGCTCCCATGAGAAGTCTCCAACTGGCATTTCTCTGTAGAGGCCTTTGGAGGCTCACATGAGGCACACACATCCTTCCTAGCCTAGCATCTTGGATTCCATATCTCCCCTGTATGCCTCTCCAAATTTCTTTGAAATCCTTTTGATCCAGCTTTTGAAGCTCTTGTCCTTCTGCTGTGCATTAACTAACTCTAGATTTTCTCTATGAGATTATACACCAAAACACTAAATATTCATTCCACCTCTCACAATGAGTTCACCCAGGCCTCATTAGCCCACCTTGTGTAGCACCCTTGATCCACAGATTGGGAACTACTGTAAACACTAATCAGCTTGATAAAGATTGCCATGTGCCCCCTCCTAAATGCCAGACTCCTTTTTCTTCAAAGCATTCTACTACAAATACAAATTGATAAATATTTTTGAAACCTCCTCACTGATGATACAGAATTAGCAAAACCTAGTCACTCTCCTTTAAAAAAGTAGCTATTTGGAGAGAGACCAGTAAACAAGAAATTTCCAAGTATGATGGAGTTGAGAAAAAGGTTCTGTGAAAATATGGCTGGAGGGCACTTAGCCCAAACCACCAAGATCGGAACACTTAAAATGCTCCCAAGGACCACAAGGCAGAATCAATTTGGAAGAACAGGATTTTTTTTTTCCCCACGGAATTTGGAGTGTTAAAGGAAGAACCAATGTTTAAGAAATGAGAGACAATTCTTATGTGGCATTTTGAGGTAGAATGACATCTTAATAGTTTCCTCTATGTTCTTTTCTGCTTTAGGGCAAGAGAGAGTTAAAATGTGGTCACAACTAATTGTGCAGGTCTTACATTATCATATCGAGACAGATCTTCAAATAAGTTATTATTTTTTTCCTTAGTTGATGTGTGTGGGTATGTTTGGGGTTTGAAATTTTTCACTTTCCTAAAATGACTTGCAGCAGCCGGTGCTCTAAGTGGTGTAGGCTACTCTTCCTAGGTGGTCCAGTTGACCACCTGGGACTTCTCAGTTTCTACATTCTCATATCCTCTGAAAATAAAGAAAGATGGAGGTATAGAGCAGTATTTCAAGCAGATGAGGCAGTATGGAGGAGTGGGAAGCACAAGAAAGGAAATTCCCATCAAGTCAGGTTAAATAGGGATCTCCTGGGAGAGCCTTCCCACCTTCTCCCTTAGTTAAATAACTTGCACTTGATCCAAGAGGTAAATAAACGGGAAATTTATCATAAAAAGGGACATATACAATACACAAAAGTATCTACACTTGGCACTGGAATCCATTTTAAAAAGTCAAACCACTGAGAGAAAAGTAGTTTTTCATGCACTCTTAGTGTCTAAGGAGGGACACGAACAATTTAAAGAGAATTCTATTGCCCTCCTGAAAACCCCAAAGTTATTTTTTCCCCAGATCATTTTCTCCTCATGTGAAAAATCAGACTTTATGTGAAACCTCTAGAACATATCAAGCTCAGCTTAGTTGCTTCTTCCAGCATGAAGTTTGACAACATAAAATATTTCACAGTGACAGAATTCATTAAAGTAATTATATCTCAGAATCAAAGTACATTTATAGCCATAATAGTCAACTTCTGTGCACAGTGTTGTCCCTTCCTTTATGATATATACCTTCTCAGAAGTCTGGATATATGTTTTACATTATGGCACCAAATTACTCTACATGGTCATAATTTCCCTAAAGTTAAAAGTTTATTTAGAACATGCCATATTTTCAACCAAGCAGTACATTAAATTTACTCCCAAATAAATATACTTAATGAGTAACTTAGATAAAGGTGAATGTTTTATATATATTTCTATTTTACAATGAAAATATGAATCCTCATACTTGAAGAACCATCGCATTTGAAGGGCTGTTCTCTATCAATTATAATTTGCCTTCAAAATTCTAAAGGGACATATATTCACAGATTACAGCCAAGTACAGAACTGACACCGTAGCATTACTTTTATCCTTACGATATTTTCATCATTTAAACACCCTTAAATTCTCCACATGCTCATATAGTGAACATTTATATCCAAATATAGGTTTGTTGTTTGGGCTGTTCTTTGGTAGTCCATGGTAGATGTAAGATGACTGCAAATTCTTTACACATCTCTAATGGAGACAAGGAGTTGATTTTCCCTTTTGTATTTGGGTTGGCCCTGTGTCTTGCTTTCACCAATAAAATAAAATGTGGCAGAAGAGAAGCTCTGTAACATCTATAGTTAATCCTTAAAATATCTGCAATCTCTACATTCACTGCTTGGAAAGTTCCCTTTTGAAAGACAACTACCTGGTAAGAAGTCCTAAGACTTGTACTGTGAAATAGTTCAAATTATCTGTGTGCAGAAAGGCCATGTAAAGCAGCACCAAGGTACCATATATGAATGAAGTCTTCACTGCCTGTCAGGTTAATCTAGCTACTAGCTGAATTCAGGTGAGTTTATGACAACACATGGAACAGGAGAGCCGCCACCAAACCCTGCCTGAATTTCTGACCAACATAATCATGAAAAAGTGAAACAGTAGTTGTTTGAAGCCACCAAGTGATGGAGTAATAGGTTAGGAAGCAATAGATAATCAAAACAGAATTATGCCTGAGATACTCTCTGAACACCAACAGGTTAGCACAATAATTCACCAGACTTTTCTCTGCAACTTCTTAAAAACAATGAAAGCTGTTCATTTGAAGAATTTTTGCAGCAAAACTGTTTGTCTGAAAATTGTTTCTCAAGGTCTAGGATAAAAGAAACAGATGTGCCTTGTGAGTTCTTAGCATAAAGCAGTTTCACATTAAAAAGTGGCTTTTAAATTTTTGGTATTCACAAATCAAAATAAAGGTGAGGTGTTTTTGTTAAAGGATGCACATTTTCAGGAGGAAGAGAGTGATTTTTTATTCACTTCTTTATTTCCTCTTATCTCTTTAAGGCAGGAAGGAAAGAAGGGAGGGAGGGAGGGATACATATATCTGACAATCTGGAGAAATAGAGGGTTTGCTGTGCCACCAACATACTAACATCCACAGGCCAAAGGAACCCTGACTTCCTGACAAAATGCCCTGTTTCATCAAACTTGAGTTATCTAACCTAGAGTTTCAGGTTAATTTGGAAAAGTAATAGGCCCAAACTAAGAGATGTTGGATTAAAATGCAAAGGAGGGCTAATTCCTCATGATAAAAATCAAATAGTACCATTGCCTGATCTTTATGTATGAATATGTGATTAGTAATATATTAAGGTTTAAATCATATTCATTCAGCCTTTACAACATGAAATCAGGAATCTCTCTGGTCTTGTTTCACACAATACTTTTTTTTTTTTTTTTGGTCTGGATCATTTAAAGAGACTTAAAAAAAAAAAAAAGAAATTATAAAAGCCTTGCTTGGTTCCTATCAAGGTACCTCCCCTAAGTTGTGCCCATATTCTTCTAATATCTCAGGCTGGACACCAAGGATGCCTGTTCAGAACTCTAAGAACTACCTCCAGTTCAGTATTTTGACTTTCCAGAGCTATTAGAAAAGAAATTCTTTTTCTTAGTGTTTAAAGATTAGCAGCTACAAAGTATGTTCTAGCAGAATGCAGCAGGTGTATTGTAAAAAATTGATTTTCCTTTAAAGTTTTTCAGAAAAAAAGGTATTTGGTTTTAAATAGCTCTGTAATTTTTACAGAATCTTAAAATAAATTAGGAAAATAAACCTTGTTTTTCCTATTGTTAAGAATAGTCTAACTAAAAATTCTTCCTTTGAAAGTAGTTGAAGTCTTAGAAGGGCTGGTCATCCTTAAAGGACTAATAAAACATTTCATAACTACCATTTTTCTTCCTGGCGTGTTTGTTAATAATTTTCAGTACTACTTGGTGGAAATGAGGGGAATATTTTGACCAAATCAATTTTCTGAGTTTGAAATGGTTCTCAGCTTCTTCATTACATGAGGTGGTAAGGACATAAAAATTCATGCATTTCTAATTTATTGAAGTAATTTTTCTTTGAAAATAAAGAAGGACTCTGCAAAGGCCAAAGCCTTTCATCTCTTCCTCAACTACTGTTATTTTCCTTCCTCTTACTAGGAGAATAAATAATTGTAACTGAAAGCAATATATAGCCTTTCCAGGCCAAATAATAGATGTTAATGTGTGTACTATGCTCCTTAAAGAGGTGCTTCCCATTTCCCAAATTAGATGAATTCCAAAGGATATAAGAAAATGCAAGCGTGTTAATGTACTCATCATCACTTATTAAAAGTCTCTAGATCCCTTAATAAAATTAAAAGAAACCATATTTTCACAATGCTGAATCCTTTCCCTTAGCAGACATTTGGCTTCATGGGACTATTCATTCAGCTACTCTAAGACAAAATCTTCGTTATTTTTACAGAAGACACAGGGCATTTTTAAAATTCTCTATTAAAATTTCTAAATACTGTCTCATTTCCTTAACATGAATAAAACACTGAATATAGACATGTCTTTAGAAATCTGGGAAATACTCATCAATTATATCCAAATTTTTAGACTGCAAAGGCTGTCACTTATTCTTGAGTCTAATGTTTAGGACAGGAAGGAAGCTAAGCTCTTTTCAAGATGTTAAAAGAATCTCATATAGAGATCAATGTTATATAAAGGTTTTATAGACACACACACACACACACACACATATATGGCACAGATAGATGGCATTGAAGTGAATGCCAACAAATTGAATATTTTTTTTTCTAAATTGAATAGTTTTATTACAATTTTACAAATGAGGAGATGAGATTCAGAGAATATAAGAGATTCCCATGTAGAACAGCTAATAAATGGAGAAAACATCTTTTTGGTCACAATCATACATACCATAATAACTATCAATTGCTTTCCTTTATTAAAGTTAAATGACTAGATATTTACATGATACTGAATGATTTAAATTATGTTAAGTAATCTGTTTGTGTGGCTGATCTATAAATCATAATTGATTCTCTTCCATAGGTAATAGTAATACTCAGACTGACAGTTAATGTAATAATCCTCATCAGAAGTCTGGGCTAATACTGTTTCTTATTTTAAATATGAGGAAACCGAGGGATAGAGAGAAAAAGTAATTTGACTAGAGTCGCATGATGTCTAAAGTGGCAAAACTAGGGTTTGAACCTAACTATCTGCCTGTAGAGTCTATGCTCTTGTCCTGCAAGACATTTTCATCGGTATTTAGGGAGTATCTATTGTGTGTCAGACAATGTGTTAAGAGCATGATTCTTGTTTACTGTATGTTCACGGCAAATGTAGTTTACTTTGAACATTTTAACTATGCATAATTTCCTGTTTATCCACAGTATTTTAAAAAGAGAAAAAAAACCCACTTGCATGTGTGCACAATGTGTATAAACTCCACAATTTAGAGAAGCTTAAAATTATCTGCCTTATTACTTCCCAATAACCTTGAACAACAAATTGGCTTCATTTTAATGAGTGAAAAGGTGAATTCTTCAGCCTTGGTTATTCAGTAACCTAAGTATAAGATCTAAGCCTTATTTTTTAGAGTTGTTTAGTTCATTTTGTTTAGTTAAATGACCAATGTTAACCAAGTCTACTTCTTTATTTCCTGATATTAAATAAAGCAGTTGTCTTCATTAATTTCTAAATAACATAGTCACATGGTTCAAAAACAGATATAACACAAATATATGCTGTGGAATGTTTCTCTCCTAGAGTTGTTCCTCTGCAACTCAATTTCTCATTCTACCATTATCTTAATAGATCACTGCTACTATTATTTTCATTTTTCCTTTGAAGAGAAATTTTCACATATACAAGCTAATCCAACATTTTCTCCATCTTTTTTTATATAAAGGCTAGTATACACATTTATTTTAATGTATATGACATTATGTTGTTTATTTTTTTATAAAAATCTGGACATTATCAAAATAGAGCTTCTGTTTGCTTCATTAGTAAATTTTCTTCCTTTATTCATGATTAATAGGTCTGTGTCTCATAAATTGATAACTAGTCTTGGTGCATGCGTTTGCATGGTCACTTGTGTGCCCACAGAAGACAAGGATCGTGATCTCTTCACATTGCCTAAAACAGATACTCACTAAACAACTCAAAAATTATCTAGTGGAGCACATAAGCATGTGTGCCTAAGGGCAAATAGCCAAGGTTCAAAACCTTGTTCTGCCAGTTAGACATCATGCAACCCTATTCAAATTACTTTCTCTATGCCTCAGTTTCCTCATCTTTAAAGTAAGAAGACAATACTAACTTGCACAGAGTTCTGATGATGATTTATTAACTATAGTCTATTACTGCTATTATCTATGGGAGTGAATCAAATTATGATTTATTGATCAGCCACAAACAACAAATAATTTAATATAATTTAAATCATTTAGTATCATATAAACATCAAATAAATCATTTAACTTCAGTAAAGGAAAGCAATTGATAATTAATATGATACGATTCTCAGCTTCTCTTTTCCAAAGCCAGAATGAAAGCTGTACCTATTACATAGAGTTTATGGTGATGATTCAATGAGATATAGACACCTAACCTTTGCATATAGGAATACTATGGATTTGAAATTTCAGTTTTCAATTATAGTAAAAATGACAATTTTTTAGCACCAAAACTATTTTTCTTTTATATTTCCAAAGATATACTTTATAATTTTGCTATAAGCCACCACAGGCTTACCTTCCATGACAGGTGCCAGCCTAGGTAAAGCCATAAATTAAAATTCAACCAAGAATCTTTGCTGTCAAGAAATAAAGTCTTACTTAAGAGTATGGTCCACAGAAAAATCATCATGTTATAAATGCAGATTCTTGGACCTCATTCCAGATTCTTTGGTTTAGAATCTGCTATATCATATTATCTTCAAAGGACTTCAATGCATGCTAAAGTTTGAAAAACAAAGATCTACAAATAATACAGTAGCTATTTGTCACATATGGCTTTTTAAATTTAAATTAATTAAAACTAAATGAAATTGGAAATGAGTTCCTCAGTGACACTAGCCATAATTTAAGGAATTATTAACTACATGTGGCTGATGAGTACCACACCAGAAAGCACTTATATAGAACATTTTTATCATTCCAGAATGTACTATTGGACAATGCCTATAAATAAAAGGTTTCTGTAGGCAGTAAAAGATATATCAGGAAAATAAGTTTTAATAGTTCGATAAGATTGTTTCAACCCCAGATTCACAAATCCCTTTGCACACAGTACATAAATATTCATTCAAACATTTTTTCTTTCAAACCCAGATTAGAAAATAGAGGGCCAAAAAAAAAAAAGAAAATAGAGGGCCAATTAGGGAAGTGGCTTGCTTCATGTGCAAGCCGTGATTCTCTCTTGAGATTTCCAGACCCATTTCTATGTTTCTTTATTTCCCTTCATATTCATAAGGCCTTCATTTTGTATGGCCCCTAACCGTCAATTCTCAAGACAGGCCATACTAAGCAATCACACAGAGACAAATACATTCAAGTCATACATACATTGTTACTACTCCTTGGTTACCATCAAAGGAACAAAGAAAATCATGGGAGAATCCCCAATATGCAGATGGATGAAAAGAAGCTATTTCTTGACTGGCAATAAAGAAAATGAGTGTCAACAGAAGGAAAACTTACACGTCTTAAATCCGACTGTGTGGATAGGTATGGTATCTCCTCCTCCTAAGGGCAGCCATCTTCTAGAGACAATCACCACCACACAACTTCATCTGAACCTTATTTTGCTGAATCTTCAAGGATGGCTTTTCACCACCTTGTGGGCAATTATTCTACTTAATCTTTTCCTGCAAACAGCTATTTGAAATTACCAAGTTGTTCCCTTCCATCCCTCAAAAACACCTGGACCAATTTGTTGGCATGAACTTGAGAGAGAGTATTGGCTGACTGGCTGCATTCCAGGACCTCACTGCAGGTGAATCAGATTTGACACCTGAAGCTCCACAGGGCCTGTAGAAAGCTTTGATAAAATTGCCTAAGAAGTTGGCTGTGATATCAAGTGTAGACCCAGATGGCACCATTTTTGTGAGTTAGGGGATAAGAAAATTTTTGAGAACTTGGAAATAAAACTTAAGTATGACTGCATGTTTATCTTTTCGATGGCAGGCTGAATCATGGTCTAATTGGTGCACACAAGCATTACACAATTTTAGGAAAATACACCTTTCTTACACTATTTACTTTTGTCATAAATCTACAACATAAACATTAATTGTAGAAGTTACAAAATATTTGTCTGTTATAGATAACCACAAAAGTTATGATTTAAATGCTGTCAGATATTAACCAGTTGTGCATCTTATTTTGCAAACTATTGTGCCATTCCTTTCCTGAATGAATATATAAATCACCCTCCTTGAAATGCTAGTTGGGCTACTTTTACCATCTTCACCATTCCTTTATTAATAAGTTAAATCCTTGACATTTGTTCTCTGTATATTTTGATAAGAACCAGGATTTTTTTTATCTGTGAACATATACTTTGAAAGGATCAGTGCTGTGTTCTTCAGACCTTCACATATGATCTGCACCAGGCCTTCCTATTCTCTGCCACTTCATCTAAGAAAAGAGAAACAACAGAAAACTTAGGCCTCCTCCAACCATTACACATGTGACATTCTGCTCCTTGATACTTCCAGATACAATCTATATAACAGATCTAATTTTATTAAACCTATTTCCTGGAAAAAAAATTAAGGAAAAAAACCCACAAATTTAAGACCAACTGGAAACTTCCCATTTTAATTCTCATCTACTTTTTCCTCATCTGATGTCAATACATTCATCCAAAAATGATTTTTATGATCTTAATGATTGAGTGAGTCTCCTAGCAATTCCTAACTTAGGAGGGAAAAGCTCTGATTTCTGATCTACCAAATTCATCACTGGTATGACCTTGAACAAGTCTGCCTTTATCATTCCCACCATCTTATCAGTAAATGAGGTGACTGAATCATCACGGTTAGTTCTAGGATCCTTTAAAAAGAACTATATCTCTTAAAAGGACAAAACTAACGGAAAATTAGATTGCATTATTTCAAACTCTCATTCAGAAGTAGGAACACACAGCACATATAACTAATAATCACCATCAACGGACTTGATGCTGGCAATTTGTTCGTTCCCACACTCGAGTCATTTAATATGTGCCTGCCTACAGGATATCCATAAGAATGAATATTTTCTCTTTAAAAAATGGCTTTAAACGGAAAATGGTACTGTACAGCAGTCCCACATTATGATAACTGCTTAATTTTTTATCCCCTGTATAGTATAACCTCTTCATACTTTGTGACCTCTCTGAAACACCTTTTCTTGTTACAGAGTGATGCATTTTAGACTTTATATAACAATTATGGGCTTGCTATGTTGCATAGCTCCATACCAGCAATTTTAGATCATGATGCTTTTGTCCTGGGTTTCTCCTTAACTAAAACTGCCTTATGTGACCAATAAGCAATATCAAGCTGACATTTCTGAGCCCAAGTAGCTAATCCTAAATTGTATTTACCTATTTTCAAATATTTGCACCATCTGTGATTCTATATTAGTTTTTTTTTTTTTTTGACTCACTGTTACAGCCCAAGGACTACAGCTTTGAGTAGAAATGAAGCAGCACTTCAAATGTAGAATGTATTATAAGCATGAGAAGAGAACTTAGGCATGGAATGGGAAAAGAAAAAAAATTCAGGAAAAGCAAATATATATATTCAGTTCACCACCTTCAAAATGCAAACTTTGTTGGTTTTCCTGTACTTAAAAGTAATATAAAAATGAATGCCATATATTTCTTAATTAATCCCTAATCCATGTTTGATTTGGAGTCAAGATACTTCCATATATAATCTCCATATCAGTAAAAACAGGAATTTAATAATAAATGTACTCTGAATTTTGGTTAAAGTAATGGAGAAATGAGCTTTAAAGCTGGTATTCCCAACATCTGGGAACCTCAACATCCAGTGAAACTGGTTTTGCATCACTTTGCCTCCGTCTGGTGTAGTAGCCCAATACATATTAATAACAAAAAAGTAAATGAATAAATAGACACCGTTTTTTTCAGTACCTCCTGGATAATAAATCTATCTCACTACTAATCATCAGAACAATTCTGCAATATAAGCATCATCCCATTTCCAAGTGAAATATTAAATTCAGAGAGAGACCGAGTAACTTACTCAAAGTAGTAAACAGAATTTAATCTGAGGTTAAATGTAGAAAAAGTCCTACTTCTTCCCACTATAAAGAATTGTGTCCTTGAACATTCTTATTTATTTTACAAATAAAAGTCTCTCGGGGGCAGCCCCGGTGGCGCAGCGGTTTAGCACCGCCTGCGGCCCAGGGCCTGATCCTGGGGACCCTGGATCGAGTCCCGCGTCGGGCTCTCAGCATGGAGCCTGCTTCTCCTTCTGCCTGTGTCTTTGCCCCGCCCCCCTCTGCATCTCTATGAATAAATTAAAAAAAAAAAAAAGTCTTGGAGAGGATGTGGAGAAAAGGGAACCCTCTTACACTGTTGGTGGAATGTGAACTGGTGCAGCCACTCTGGAAAACTGTGTGGAGGTTCCTCAAAGAGTTCAAAATAGACCTGCCCTACGACCCAGCAATTGCACTGCTGGGGATTTACCCCAAAGATACAGATGCAATGAAACGCCGGGACACCTGCACCCCGATGTTTCTAGCAGCAATGTCCACAATAGCCAAACTGTGGAAGGAGCCTCGGTGTCAATCGACAGATGAATGGGTAAAGAAGATGTGGTTTATGTATAAAATGGAATATTCCTCAGCCATTAGAAACGACAAATACCCACCATTTGCTTCAACGTGGATGGAACTGGAGGGTATTATGCTGAGTGAAGTAAGTCAATCTGAAAAGGACAAACATTATATGGTTTCAATCATTTGGGGAAATATATAAAACAGTGAAAGGGAATAAAGGAGAAAGGAGAGAAAATGAGTGGGAAATATCAGAGAGGGAGACAGAACATGAGAGTCTCCTAATTCTGGGAAATGAACAAGGAGTAGTGGAAAGGGAGGTGGGTGGGGGGAATGGGGGACTGGGTGACAGGCACTGAGGGGGGCACTTGATGGGATGGGCAATGGGTGATATATTGTATGTTGAAAATTGAACTCCAATTAAAAAAATAATTTAAAAAGAAGTCTCTCGGGTCTTGTATTGAAACTTGGTACTTTGACAAAATTATCAGAGAGTCTAAAATTGCCTTACAAGAAATCCAGTGAATCAGAAGCCTGTTATTTCTATTCTCAAGGAAGTTCCATAATTCGCCGACATGCTTTCCAGAGTTCCTAAGTATACCCCTCCTTTCTGAAGGAGGGAGTCAACCAGTCACTAGTCTGCTCACTATTAAATTGTAATTTCAAATGCTGAGGGCGAGATCAATGGGAGGTCATTCATGCTGAGAGGAAGAGATTTAAGAATGCCAGGATGTGCATGTATAATGGAAGGTGCTGACATGTCCTTAGAACAGTGGATCTCAGTTTACTTCCAAAATGGCTTTATGGTACTGAGATGACTTCTTGTCATGGCAAGTTGGAGAAAATGCTTATATGGTTCTCTAAAGCTTTGTGGCAAGATAGTAAAAGTCTAAGGACCACTGGCCTAGGAGAAACCAAGGAGAAACCAAGAAATGTCAAGTGAGTTTTTGCCTAAAGATTCAAAGGTTTTAAGGACCTTTTTTTTTTTTAAGTTACTCCTCTGTCAAGTGCTAACAAGGTAGATGTGTCACTAAGGCACCAACAAAAGTGCTATATCAACAGCTGAATCTAGCAGCAGGACATGCAGCAAATGGCCATAAGTGAAGAGGCCCAGAATCAAGTACTGCCTCTTGATTCTAACCTACTGTGTGACCTGAGACAAGATACTTCATCTCTCCATTGGATATCTCCTGATTTGAAAACAAAGACATTAGATTCAGCAATCAGAATACTTTCTCAAAATGCTACCATCATTTATTACTTTATGGCCATTTCAAGGAAGAATTTGGAAAGGCAAGGCCACTGTGGACATCAAAGTAGTTTAGACATCAGAGAATCAATCTTGGCCAGAGATCAATCTCAGAAATGGAGAGAGGTGGAAGGAAATGGATTTGGATTTGGATATGGCACAGGTGGAAAAAGAGACAAAGGATTCAAAATCACCATCCTGTAACATAAGAGGCACTGATTCTGTAAGCAGACATTTGTAAGGAATGGCAGATGCAGAAGAAACTGCTTATAATGCACTGTGGCACTACTGTTAGGTAAATCTCATTTTAGAACAATAATAAGCAACCTCCATAAATGTGAACAGGGGTGGATCTCTTCCATTATCAACTCGAGGTTCAGTTCACACCCACCTATCACTGCCAATAGGACTGTCAAAAAGTGAAATACACATAATTCCTAGGATCAGAGGAAATGGATAATTCTAATCCCTTCATGGTACTTAGAAAAGAAACAAACAAGTAAAATGTATATTCTTTTCCCATAAAAAATAGTGGAGTAGATAGGATAAACTCAGACACTAGGAAATACAAATTATATACTAATCTATCCAAACAAATTACCTATTTCTATATTTTGAGAAATTTATGAATTTTATATTTTTATTCTTGAAAAGACCTATTTCTGTGACCTCTACTCAGAAGGTATCTTGACTCCTAATCTTTGATTTGGTGTGCAGAAGAATCAGTGTGCAAGTTTGTAAGACATTGATTTAAAAGGTCACTTTATTAAAACAATAACAACTGACACTTTTTTCAAAACATGTGAAATGAAAAAAACAAAAAACAAAAAACAAAAAACAAACCAGCCATGTCTTGCAATCATTAACTCATAATAAAACCCTTCCTGGAGATGAGATGTGATTAATGGAAGCAAGGGTATCAAGAGTTTTCACTTGATTCCTCCTGCCAAAAGTAAATCCAAGTAACAATAACAGGAAAAGCCTACTTCTAACCCTGTAGAAGCATTATTAATGCAATCTCAAGTGGTCTCACTGGTCCATTACTTGAAAATAAATCACAGGAGAGCCTGCCATTCAAGTTCTCAATTATAAAATTCAGGTTTGTCATTGTTTTCAGAGCAGAGGCTTTCAGATGGTATAAAAAATTGAATCTTCATTCAGATCTCAAAAAAGGGGGTGGGAATAAAGATAATAAAAATACCTTTTTTCCCTCACTTTTCTTCATCTGCTACTTTGTAACCTGATACACAGGCTTTCGCATTGACCTGAGAAAATCGGTAAGTATGATAAATTGCAATAATAAGAAAGTCAGGTGATATTCAACTTGGCTGAAGAATATACAGTTTGCCTTGGCTTTCTCAGATGCACAATCAGTTTTGACTATTCACTCAACTAACATTGCTTAAATTTTAACCCAACCTATTATCAGCTCCTGTATGCAACAAATTTATAAGTCCATCATTTCTCGAAACCAAACTTCCAGAAAGAGAATATTAAACCATGAACACTTTGAAGAAGACCCTAAGGCTTTCAGGAAAACAGGTTATCATCTAAACATAGCAAAAATTAGTCAGATTGTTATCAATTGATTTCTACCTAATGCTCTTTAATAATCTAACTCTAAAACACCCCATATATTTAGATGATAAGTATGTATATGTATATATATGTGGTGTGTTTGTTATGTATACACACCCACACATACATATATTCACCATTTTCATTAATGTAAAATTGTCTTAGCAAAACATGAAATAATCTTCTCAGATAATCTAGAATCATAGTAGCAACAAGAATAAAAATGCTAAGTTCTTTCTTCGGCCAGAGGTTATGCAAGTCCATTCCCACAGACTGTCTCTAATCCTTGTATCATTCTCACCATCCTCTTCCTTTCAAGATGAGGAAATGGTTTTAGAGGGATTAAATAGTTTGCCCTGCATTGCATAGGGAATGGTAGAAGAAAGTTTTAATATGGAATCTGTTTTGACTTTGTTCTCAATCCTACATCACATTGCCTCTCCCCCGATTATAATTAAATCTGAATATCATTTGCCAATTCCAAAATTATTGTAGAATATACTATTCTGGTTAATGGAAGTAGCATATCATCTGAAAATTAAGTTAAAAAGTATTAATATTTCAGTCACTTTCAAATAAACTATAGCATGCCAACCTTGAAAAGAAAAAGGAAATCATTTTTTATTATATGGAAGACATTACAAGGGGTACTGTACTGTTAACATCAATTATTGAATGGATTAGTTCAAAGTAAAATATTTTATCAGTTTTGGATAAAAGCAAATTTTCTGTATGTAGCCTGGCAGTGAGTGTTACATCTACCATTATATAAGGGTATGTCTGAAACCCTGAGGAATCAGTACAACGTAACAAAAATGAATCCATAAGAGAAGAGCTTTTTCTTCAGTCTCCATCCTCCCCACTAAACCTACTTCCCACATTATCATCCTGGAAGTAACAATCATTCCTTTTAGTTAATACATAATAAATGAAAAGAATGTCTACCAGGAGACGGTGTACAGTTTAAAAATGTTGGAGGACAGGGACTGTCTTGTTAGGAGAATGTAAACAAAGACTGCGTGTTGTCAAAAAGCTTGTAGATCAGGTCAGTACAAAACTTTAAAACATACACTAGGACACACACCAGGGCAGAAACACTTCTAAATTTACAGGAGGACATGTGTTTATTAAGATATTTATAGTCCATTATTTATTTGCCCTTTTTGGGGGGACCTTTTACAGGCCTTCAGATGGGACAAGCTCCAATTTTCCTTGCTGATGCATGTCCCAGGTTATGTCCTCATTAGTCGCCCCTCCTCATCCATGAGAGATATATTCTAAGACCCCCAATGGATGCCTGAAACCTCTGATACTGCTGAACCCTATATAACACTATGTTTTTCCCTATATACACATAACTATGATAAAGTTCAATTTGTAAATTAGGTACAGTCTGATTAACAATAGCTAATAAAATAGGACTATTATAATATACCGTAATGAAAGTTATATGAATGTGCTCTCTCATCATCCTCTGATGATGATGATGATGATGATGATGATGGTGGTGGTGGCAATGTGAGAAGATAAAATGCCTATGTGAGGAAATGAAGTGAGGTGAATGATGCAAGCATTGGGGCAGAAAGTGAGGCTACTACTGACCTTCTGACACTACCTCTGACAGAGAATCGTTTCTGGGATCTCAGCTGACCTGGGGACCTGAAATTGTGGAAAGTGAACACCGAATGGGAATGGGGCTAAGGGTGGGGCTATTGTATCATGTTTCCGTAAAATATGAACTTGATTGGAACACAGGTAAAGCCACTCAACAAGTATGGAAATATATGGAGGTAGTTTTATAATTGGAACACCAAATATGAAATATTAACTTAAATATTAAAGAGGATTTCAAATATCTCCTTTCTCCATGCTCATTACCTTAGGAAGCATATTACACTGAAAACAGAGTGCAGCATATTCTGCAGCTAATTCACCTGTTAGTGAGAATTAGCCAAAGTTTACTTCCAGTTTGGGTCCTTAGAGAGTAGGATGGTAAAGAAGTGAGTTTTGCCTGAATGGAAGTAGAAATGTAATAGAGTATGTTGAAGTCTGTGTTTCTGCCAAATCAGTCCTGATGTTCAAACCACATAATACATATTATTAATATAATATGTATGTGCATGTGCAACCTCATATGTAATCCTAACATGGGTACTGAACAATGCAATGCTTTGTAAAATGTTAAAATAACATACCAGTTATAGGTAACTCGATGATCCTCTAAGCCTCTCCCCGACCTTTTTCTAGGTTCCTGTTCCCAGACTAGTGAATGAAAGCATATTTGGCATGAGACAGGCTTTATTCAAAAGTCTTCACATATTATTTCACTTAATTATTACAATAAATATGTAAAGGATCACCTCCATTCACAAAAGAAATATAGAAAATAAGCCTGCCTGCCCAAGGAAGCAGAGATGACTAGTGGAGCTGGAATATAAACTTGAATCTGTGGTTTCCAGTGCATAACCCAATGCATAGACAATAGTAACATTATGTAATTGTAAGTGATTCAATGAACCAAAATTTTTAAATAGCATTATTTTTACTCAGGCTGAGAGAAGTTTGTTTTCAGTGTTTTAGTTCTAATATAATTCACTTTATAAGAAAATGCAGCATTAATATTTAATAATACAATTTTCTTTAACCTCTTTTTATATAGTTTAATTTTTCTTAAATGTGCAATTTGCTCAGTCCCTGAAATAAAAAGATTAGAAGCTTACAAGCAAGAGATGTTTTGTGGAATGTTCTAAACTCACTAGATAAAATGGCATATATACATGTAATAAGATATACAATGCATATGTAATAAGAAATTAAGTGATAGTAGAAAGTGTATAATATCTCCTAAGTCATAAAGACTTCTACATAATACCTTTACCCAATCCAATTCCAGTATATGTGCCTCAAAGTGAGCGCCCTTTACCCAATGTAAATTATCTTTTGTAAACCAAATCAAAAGAAGTCTCCCATCAATTAGATATATTTATGTTATGTTGAGTAAAGAGTAATAAATGGCCTATTAAATATTTTTTCAGCGTGATTTCTAAGACCTACTTTTGAGGTTCTGTGTTAAAAACAATAGTTTATAGACTAAATTATAACATCTTTTATATTTGTCAGGGAAAGATGGAAAACTAACTTTTGAAAAAATTTTCATCAAGAATATAGTTGAAAATTTTAATCAAGGTTGCCTTACCAAACTTGAAATAAAAAGACTGAATCCTAATTTCTGTATGATAACATTTGGATTAATATTACCTATATGTGAGAAGTACAAGAGATATTTTACAAGAGGCATTTTGCATGTTACGTATTTAATTGCAGTTTTGACCACGAATTATTTCATCAAGAGGCTGTTCCATGCTGAACCATAAGAGACTGGTTTTCCACCAGCATATGTATTTTTAGAGAAAAATGCATAACCAATGATGTCTTTGCTACCAAATTGTTGCTTATAAAAATATATTGTTTAGTCATACTTCAGAAAGTAGGGTTGTGGGGTTTTTTTGTTTGTTTGCTTAGCTTTTCATTTTGTTTGGAATTTTGTTCTGGTTGTTGTTATTGTTTGTTTTAACTTGTTTTGGTTTGGTTTTTTGGAGCTGAGAGGACCACCAAACATTTTAGGAAATATTTTTACCCATTGGATTCAGCAGAAGGGTGCCACCTGGTGGTAATGTGGATAAACCAGATTTAACTATAAAAACGTACCTCATTTAAGAAACCTTGAAAGTCCCATCATTACTAAGATTTTTTTTTAAGTTCCTGTGTACTTATCAGGACCTACCTGGTTCTTTTTATATTATTTCCATCAATGGAAGAGATATTAAGTTAATTTTACAATTTTAAGAGCTATTATTTACATTTCTAATCAAAGCTTTAAACAAATTCTTCAAGTTATATTCAAAGTAAATCTGTACACACAAAATATTTGTAATTATTTTTAATTATGCTAATAATAATGTGTTGAACTGTAATTGTGTAGAAGTTAGAAGGTAGGGCTTTAGAATTAAATGACCATATTTTATCTTATGTACCATAGACGAGGGTTAAGTTCCATCTTCACCACATATGAAGACAAGTTTGATTAAGTTAGTTTCTTTAATCCTCTGTATTCTTATCTCTAAAATGGGAATAACCACAGTACCTAACTCAAAAAGTTTCTTTGAGGACCAAGTAGAAAGATGCATTTAATAAATGTTACCTTATCAGTCCAGAGGACAGTACTCTGCACATGGCCAGCATTCAGGAGGTTATTTTTTAAGAATAGTAAGTTACAATTTGTCACACAAGATTTTAGATCCCTCAATGTAAAGTGGGATACTGATCATATTAAAAATAATTCTATCCACCCGTGTCAAATCATTTACCTAGATATTTTGTAAATGTGGAGCATTATGAGAACAACAAAAATAACTGTCATAAACATTTAATCAATGAAGTTTTAAAGGAAAGACTACTGAAATGATAAAAATATTTCCAATGATTCAGATTATTAATAAAGGTACAAAAAAAAATAAAGGTACACAGTATCTACTATTTTTGTGGCTGCTTCTCCCTGGGGAAGAAGTGACTATTGTCGCGGCACCGTGTGCCTTAGGAGAGTCACAGATGAGATGAGACAAGGAGGTCAAGCCCCCTAAAGGACCATAACAACAACCAAATTATTTCATTCATAACCATTTCACCCAGAGGAAAGACCACAGTCTTCCACTGCTCTGTAAGTGGAAACAGGTGTGCTGATGACCTCAGGACAAGGCGTTTTGGAGATTTCATAAAAAATCTCTACCATGAAAAGCCAAAGACCTTTCTGGCAATATTTGAAAGCTTAAATCACTCAAAATCAATACACAGTGAGTGATTAGCTGGAGCATGCCCCCTATTTAACCATTAAGTAGGACTTCATAAAGCTATATTTTTTATTTAAATTTGTGACTCATTTTTTTTTTCAGAAATATAGAAATCAGACAATCACTCACATCTAGTTGGGGGTATTACAGCTAGTGCCACATGAGAGTTGTGACAATCGCAGCATCAGGCCACAATGACTAACCCGGTTAATAAAAACTTAGTACTCTTAGAGCGTGTAGTTTAAGCAATCACAGCAATCATCCACATTATCTGGTCATCATTTCACATGTCAGGCTTCAGACAAAGAATATGCTAGATATAGATGTTTTCTGGGAGTGCCTGGAAAATCCTCAATGGGATTGCGCTCTGCTTTCCTTCCCCTAGCAAACTCATTCTCTTGCATTTTTAACTCAAGCATAATATGCGTGCCACTGACATTTCAAAATCATGTAAATGTCCAAAAAGGCACTTAAAAAACTCAGTTAAAACAAGAGTTCTGCAAATGGCCACTCCCTGAATATGTGAAGTGGCCATAAACAAAAAATGCACGCTAACAAAAAAGACGGCTTCAAGCTTGACTCTATGTCTTCAGATGAATTTTAAGCACCCGACTAGTCCTGCCAAAAGGCTTTCCGGTGCACATGCAGCTTGTCCACTGTTTACATATACATTTTCAGTTCCTGTGCGCTCTGCTCTGCTTCTTCCTCCCCACCTCCACTGGCACTGGAGCAGTTTGCAGCACCTCAAGTAACCAGCTGGTGTCACAGGTTAGTGAGCAAAGATTTCATGTGGGGACTCTCACCTGACTAATCATTCTTATTGGAAGCATCATTCCAAGAGCAGTGGAGAGAGAGGCTCAGCGCCTTGTTAATGGAATTTAAGGGCTGTCAGCTTGAAAGAGGATCTTAAACCCATGCTCCTCTCCCCAAATTCTCTTTATAATCTGCTAACCAGTTGCCACCTTGTAGTTGGAGAGGGCAGAGGAAAAGGATGCAAGGGAAAAGGACAGACAACACAACATCGACGTGTCAATATTTTGATAGTTCTCTCAGGGCGGGGAGTGAAGCGCCCAGTTTAAGGGAACCACTGCTTTGTACAAACTGCAACATTCACTCCAGTAGATGGAGGGGGGCTGTAAGGCGCCGAGCACCCCTCGCCACCTGTGTGAAACGTATGTGCGGGAAACGAGCAGGAAAGGGAAGGGGAGAGCAGAGAGCCCCCAAGCCAGGAGGGATGACCAAGACTGGGATATTAATAAGAGCAGCCCCGGCACCTCCCCTCGGCTCACCGCCTCTCGGGCGATCCCGACGGCTTCCCTTGCCCTGCTCCTCGGGCTGCACTACGCGGAGAGCCCAGCGGCCGCCGGAGCCTCGCGGTCGCCCCTTTGCAGCAAGGAGCTCGCTCCGAGCGCGTCCGCAGAACCGCGCAAAGGGCCGCCCGCCGGGACCCGGGCGCCTCCGTCGTTAGCCGCTGACCTGACGGTTGCCCTCTCGGCCCAGGGTCCCCGATGCATGTAAACGTGACGACACCCGGAGCCGGCTCAGCACAGCGCCCCTCCTCCCCGCCCCGGCACCTCGGCGCTCCCGACCCTACAACTTTGGGAAAGAGCGACACCGAACTCCCGAGTCACCCCAATCCGGGGACGGAGACCAGATGAAGATCCACCCCACGGGTTCTGCTACAAACCCCGAAACGCCACATAAAGGGGGGCGGAGGGGGTGGCCGGTGCGGAAGGAAGGGGACAGAAATAACCCTCGGCCAGCACAGGGCACCTCATCTCTGCAGACACAGCACATCTGGCCCCAATAAATCACTAAAGCCAGTACCTTGCCAGCTTCCCACGCTGATGCCTTCTACTCCCCAGCTCCGCTCCCAGCTCGGCGGAGCGCGGACGCCTGGATCACCGCCCGCCCCGGGCAGCCCCCCTGCCCCGTCCCGGTCTCCTCCAAAGAGGGCAAGAAAGGGAAACTCTGGCGGCCTGAGGTCATTTTCCTGTGGGCGGCTCTGGCCGGCGCTCGCCCCTTTCCGCGGCGTGGACCCGGCTCCGACCCTGCCAGCGGGCGCCCCCAGGAGCGCAGCGGAGCCGCCCCCCCCCCCCCCGCCCGCCGGGGCTCCCGGGCCACCCCGGCCTTTACCTCTCTGCCCCCTTCCCCGCGGCTCGGCACCCCGCGCATCCTCTCGCCCGGCCCCAGAGCGCACCCGGCTGCTCTAACTTCCTGCGGAGTCCATGGAGGAGCGGAGGGGAGCCCGGAGCCCGGAGCCCGGAGCCCGAGCCCGGAGCCGGGGCGGGGGCGGGGGCGGGGGCGGGGGCGGGGGGCGGCCCCAGCCACCCCTCGCGGAGGGCCCGGCCCCTGCCCGCTCTCACCTGGTCCGCCGGCGGCGCCTGGCTCGCCCTGGCCCCGGGGGTGGGCTGCTGCTCCTGCTTCATGGCTGTCATCGCCGGCGGCCCGCGTCGCCGCTCACTTCCTCGCGGGCACTTCAGGCGCGTGGACCGTCACTTGGCAGCGATGGCATCGCACAGGAGCCCGGCGCTCTCGGAGGCGGCGGGGAGGGGGAGGGGAGGGAGGGAGGGAGGGAGCGGAGCGAAGGGGGAGCGCAGGGGGAGCGGCACCGGGCAGGCTCCCCGCGCCAGATCCCTCCTCCGGCTACCGCAGACCCTCCAAGTCCCCCGCCCCCCGCCCCCGCCTCCCCGGGGCGTGCAGAGCCTCGGAGATGGAACGCGACCCAGTGGCAAGTTAGTGGCGCCGCGACAGGCACCTGACCGCGCTCGAGCGACGTCTCCCGGCGCCCGCGGAGCCCGGCTCGCATTCTACCGCAGTCCGCGCCCCCCGCGCCCCCGCGCCCCCGCGCCCCCCCGCCCCGGGGCTCCCCGCGCCGCGCCGCGCAGTGCTCAGCGCGCCAGGTGCCGCCGCCGGGAGCCGCGCGCCCGCATCGCCCGCAGCGCCGGAGGGACCCCGCGCTCCGCACACGCTCGGCCGCCGCTGCCCCGCGCCGCGGGCCCCCGCCCCCGCCCCCGCCCCCGCCCCCCGCGGCTCCCGCAAAACCCGGAGAAGCGGAGCGCGCCCGTGCGAAGCCCTCGGTGGCTGTGCCGCTGCCACTGGGCATGCTCCAGCGCCCGGGGAGGGCACGGGGCTGGGGGCGCTGGGGCTGCCGACACCTGTCGCGACCCAAGGGGCGGTCCCAGGGCCCGGGCCGAGCCCCTGCGTCTCTCCATTTGTGCCCATGGACAGCCGTAGCCTAGAGTCTCCAGCCTGGACCCCCCCCCCCCCGCTAGCTGCCAGTGGAATTCCCAAAGGTGGACGGATTGCCAACAATGAGAACTAGGGATGACATTCCACTACTCACCCCCCCCCCCCCAGGATACATAGACAAGTCTTCAAATTTTAAGTCCCGACTCCAACCTTCCCTCGGCTTAACACAACCCTCTCCCCTCCAAAGTTGGTTTTCTGAGCACCTATGATGCGTCACACACACTGCAACGCTTGGACGGACTCGGGGGGGGGCGGGGGGGGGGACACTAAACACCCAGACAAATTTAGCAAGTTCCCTGCCTGCAAGGTGTGTACCTGGTACGGTGGGTACTGGGAGCCTAGAGCAGGGATATGAACCAATGAGTCAAAGGAGTCCATTTCACTCTTTGGAAGTTGTACTCCTGTGGGTGGGTAGAACACACCAAGTCCACCGGCTTCTTCATCTAGGTGCATTACTACCTGGTTTTCCCTGTTGCTAAGAAGGGCCTGCCCAAAGAAGATGGACCATGAGCAGTCCCCAGTCTCAGGCACAGGTTTTTGGAGATTGCTCACCAGAGAAAAGGCTGGAAGCAGTTAAATATCCAGATGTTATTGCACTCAGTACCAGGGTTGTGGCAAGGTTCTAGTGGGAAGGGATGGAGCAGATGGATGGGGGAGTGCGGCTAGTAGCTTTGAGTTTGTTTTTATTGGCTAAGGCCTAGCTCCCCCACCCTTGTCGGAGTTAGTCTATGAACTAGCTATTCCTAGAGAGAGGCTATCCTAGGATAATAGGAGTTGTGCTCTTGCCTGTTAGTGAACTGTCACATTTGTCCTGAGTATTGTGACAACAGTGCCTTTAAAATATGTTAAAAAAAAAAAAAAAAATCAAGGGCACCTGGGTGGCTCAGTGTTAAACGCCTGCCTTTGGCTCAGGTCATGATCCTGGGATCCTGGGATTTAGCCCCACATGCCCTCTGCTCAACTGGGAGTCTGCTTTTCCCTCTCCCTCTGCCCCTGTGCTGTCCCTCTCTCTCTTAAATAAATAAATAAATAAATAAATAAATAAATAAATAACAAACAAATAAATAAATAATAAATTCTTTAAAATTAAAAAAATAGTGATCTCTAGGTTTTATTAGATTAGAAAATAAAAATATGAATTTTTTCTTCAGAAAGGTTGGATTTGAATGATGAGAGCTTACTTTTCAAAACTAGGTAGTCGAATGCATATTATGAGTGACTTCTGATAGTGCATTGGTCCAATGGAAATAAGTTTTTGAGAGGAATAACTTTGCTATTTGTAAAAATATAAAGCAAAGTTTAGAAATGAAACATGCGGAGTACCTGGGGGGCTAGGGCATTAAGCATGGGACTCTTGATTTCCGCTCAGATCATGCTCTCAAAGTCCTGAGATCAAGCCCTGGTCCATCTAGGCTCAGAGGGAGTCTGTTTGAAATTCTTTTTCCCTCTGCACCCCTACCAAATCTCCACCTCCTCCTGCCCTAACCCTCTGGCTCACTGGATGCTTGTGCCCTCTCTCTCTCTATCAACATAAATAAATCTTTAAAAAAATGAAACATGGGTATAGTAGCTATTGAGTAGTTTATCCAGGAAACATGGCAATCTCTCTTTTCCCATATGCTACCCTTCTTCCCCCAAGGAAGAAAGGGGTCTACATTATTCCAAAAGTGTTTCTGACCTTATATTTTGCTCTTCTGCTTATCATTTTAGTACATTCATCCTTTGAATGTGCTTCCATTTTGGACAATTGATTAAACTTGAGAGTTTAAGTACAAAGATTTTTGTTGACATGGGACAAGCATAGATCAGAGGGAATCATTGTCATCCTATTTGATTACTCATTTGATTGAAGTCAATGGTTCAATTTGCATTCTTTTTCAGCATTCATTTTAAAATCCACTTTGGTTACAAACAAAAGATGTAAGTTGTATATGTTTCATATATAATGTGTATATGTGTATATGTATCATTTTTTTAAAGGAAAGTTTCTTTGATTTGAGTCCATCTTTTTGTGTGGGTTTGTCTAAGCTAAATGCATTATTTATATCTGTTGGGGGTCTAAGTTAAAGGTATTAATTAAAACAATCGGGATCCCTGGGTGGCGCAGCGGTTTGGTGCCTGCCTTTGGCCCAGGGCGCGATCCTGGAGACCCGGGATCGAGTCCCACGTCGGGCTCCCGGTGCATGTAGCCTGCTTCTCCCTCTGCCTGTGTCTCTGCCTCTCTCTCTCTCTGTGTGACTATCATAAATAAATAAAAATTAAAAAAAAAATAAAAATAAAAAATAAAACAATCTCTCTACAGCATATCATTTCTAAAAATTAAAGATTTAAGGAGAGCTTTGTAGAAATTAATAGAATATTTTTGAGTACTTTTCCTCATATGTTTGAACTAACTCATGGATAACCATAAAACTTAAAATACTGATACAATAGTAAAAGAGCTTGTCCTAGATTTTGTGGAATGGGATCAGACTCTTGTAACTGCAAAAGACCTGTCTCCAATCTGTGGAGAGACTGCTTAGCAAAATTCCCTCTATTTTAAGTTATAAATTTCTAAACTTTGCAACATACTCAGAAAGATTTCTAGGATTTAGACTCCATCACTTCCTTCTGAAAATTTTCATCGGCTCAAATCCTAGTTTCGGGTTCCCATGGAGATATAACCTATCATGTTGCATCCTCAACATACTGATAATTTCCAAAGTCCCTCAAAAATTTTCTTGCATAAAATATTGTGAACATCTACAATATCTTTCACTGATATTTGATTCTTCAAAAGTGAGATGCCAATTCAGTACATTTCATTTTACCTAAAATTATTAACATGAATAATTGAGGATGGCTGATGAGATTTAGATAATAATTAAATTTATTGAAGATAATCATTAAAATGTTTAAGTGTCAGTGGCAAACAGAGGATGTTCCAGAGATACTTAAGTCATGTGTGCTATACTCAGTCTTCCATATCAAATAGTAAGTCCAGGACCCTAAAATCCCTAATTTACTTTAACAACCCCCCATAACAAGGCCTGGCTAAACTCTGATATGTTAGAGAAAGACAAAAGTCCTTTGAGATTTTGAGAAGTAGGGTAGCCTTTAGAGATAAATTCTTCAGTTTCAGATAAATCAGATAAGGCAAATAGGATTCTGTAAGCAACTAGTGCCCTGGAGTCTGTCCTTACCTTTTCCTTCTCTTCTCTCTCTTTCCTGAGGTAATTCTGCAGTGTCATGTAAAGGCCACTTTGATGGGGATTTCCCTAGCATTAGCCAGTCCTCTATTGAGTGCCCTTAATGAGCACAGCATCAGGAAGACAGAGTTCATGAGCTGTGCCTTCAGAGACCCGGCCTGAAATGTGTCCAATTAGCTTTTCACAGATCAAGAAATAGCTTTAGTTCACATCTTCTGCTATCATTTGCTTTCGATTTATCAATCACCTCTACTCACCTCAATCGGCTTCTTGAATTTCCCAAAGTGCACATCATGTCATTGTGCAGAAAACCGAGATGTTGAGCAATCCTCAGAAACAAGCTATATTTTAGAAACCCTAACTAGTAAAATATCTCAAAAAATCATTTTAAAAAGAACAAATAAAAAAAGGAAGGAAAAGAAGTAAAGGCCCTAAATATTTAAGTGATAACCATGTACATTACTCATACTGTTAAGAGATTCTTGCAGCATTAATTTAACTAAATTTTTTGTCGGTCTCTATGACAGGAAGACTTTCCTGTTGTAAAAATTCATAGCCCAATTATGATCTCTGGTGGAAGCAGACAGAGTTGCAATATCCTGAGAGCCATTCTGTTGCTCACTGGAGACCTGCAGATATTGACAAACTGCTCATTCACATTGAAACCCAGTGCTATAGAGTCTGCTTAGTTGTTATATTAACAAACCTCACAGCTTCTTTAACAAAACAGCCCTTCTAAAACATATGTAATGGTTTTAAGACAGGAAAATAATGCTTATGATTTTTCTGTGTAATATTTTCTCTCCATTCATATAGCTGAGTCAACACCAAACACTTGAGAATGTGGGAAATTTACCTGTTGTCATTCTTTTTACCCAGTAGAAGCTTGACAAGGGGTCCATGTTTGTTTATTTGATTTTTTTAAAGAGTAATTACTTAATGAATCAGTTATATTGGCTTAGCAAAAAAAAAAAAGACATTTTATCTTTTTCAGTTGATATTAGTGGTTATTTTTTTGTCTGATTTTCACATTTCTTTAGAAATAAAATCAGGTTTTCCAAATCAGACTCTGTCTGCAAATAGCAGAAAGGTTGTCAGATGTGGAAGAGTATTTAGGAACACTGGCGTAAGTGAGTCTGCCTTTGATAAATAAATTTCTCTGAACTTGGTATTTCTCATTTTCATAACTAAGATTAGATTTTCTAATAATTCAAAATATCTCTTTATCTTTGTCCTTGGAAAGTACATTATTAGTGAGACATCTCTTATACTCAGATTTCATAATAGTTGCCTAACTTTTTCCCTTATATAATTCCCACAACAGCACAAAGCGCATTGCCCGTTCAGGGAAATCTTTCACAAACTGCAAGAGAAAATGCTACTGTGAAATCCTAATTTTTGGAGAGAAGAGAGAATTTCCATCTTTTGTAAAAATTTCATCATGTTCAATTTATTCTTAAGGAGTTAATACTAGATTCAGACTCTCCTATGAATTTTCCTTTTGAAAACAAGAGATAGTCTAGCATATAGGTGAAGCAGCTCCCGAGCATCCACTGACATTAAAGGGCCCCTGGCATTTTTCCCACTAATTGACTCTCTAACACCGGGAATTATTCTCCTACAAAAAAAAAAAAAAATTGAGGCCAAGTCCTTGGATTCACAGCTAGTCCTTTTACCACACAGTCATCTGTTTAGATTATACAAATATAGTTTCAGGACATCTTGGGATGTGACCTCTATTGAAATGAGGCACATTAAGATACATCTCTCATTACTGAACACTGTTTAACCTATTAGCCTAGATGGGTTGTTTGCTACTGGTGTAGATCACTTCTTATACTCTAATATTTGAGTAAGGGACAGGCAGGGCTAGGTAGGGAGAGATAGGTAGGGGGCTATAGGACCAGGCTCACAAAAATCCCAAAAATGTGAAGATGAAAGGAAACCAGAGATGAACAAACCAGACAATCCTGTCCCAGGTGCCAGATACGGGGTCTTGTTATAACAGCTAGTTGTGATCAACAAAGAATTACAGGACCATAAAAAGGAAGTAAACCAATGAAAGTGTTATCACTAGTCGGTACTCAATGCTGATATCAATAGAGATGTTAAAAGGACTTAGATTCCCTGGTTGGCTTTCAATAAAAGACCAACCCTATAAGCCTCCAGTGGGAACCTTGTCAGGACCCCTCTCACTACTGAAAGCTTTTTTTGTACCCTTGTTTAATAAACTTCTATCACTTTATTTACTCTTTGTCCATGAGATTCATTCTTCAACTCTGTGAGACAAGAACCCTACTCTCTCGCTTCATATTCACATATTTCTTGTCCATCTATATCTTTTGGGGAGAATAACTGAGTCATTTAATATCTATCTTATACATCTAAATATTTACTAATGTCATGTCTTTATTCAAATCAGAGAAAGAGGAGAAAGAGGTTAAGGAAAAGTGGACGGAGAACACGAGGAGAAAAAAAAAGCCAAAAGAATGCATTTTGAAGCTGTTAGAGATATTAGAGTATATTAAGCCTTTCATATTTATTCATGCTTTCACATGAGGACTAGAAATACTATAATTCCTATTGGTTAGATCCTATGTATTGCTCCTACTGTTGGCTATATTCCATATATTCATATAATTTTAGAAAGCATAGTCCAAATTTTAATTTCCTTATTTTTCTCTAGCTGATTTATATTTGATATTTTCAATCAATAATATCAACCTTATATTTTCTTGTGATATTTTATCATTTTTTGCACTTAATAGTTGATTGTAAGCACCAATGGAGAAGGTAGAGAGAATCTATAACAAATAGCACAGTTTATATAAATCAGTGACTAGAAAAATGCCTTTTAACTAGCTATTTTATTGAATCAGCAGTGTTTGTATGAGTGTTTAATCCTACATGATAGGATGTCAAAGTTGCCTCACAGATGAATGAGCAGCTCTCTCCTGGAGTCCCCTAGTCCTCCCTGTGGAGAAACCTACCACTCCTTCTTCCATCTTCCCAAATGTGACTGATCTGTTAGGACCCAGCTCCTCTCCAAACTCCAACTCAAGTTCACAAGGATTTTCTTCATTCAGTGTTTTCATAGTGTAAAAGTCATTACATATTTTATGATACTTTTCTGGACTGCCTTGTGTAGCATCCCAATTGTCACAAGTGACTTCTCTTTCCTAACAAACTGTAAATTCTCGGGGAGAGAGAACAGCCCCTTGGGGACTGACTTAAAGTTTGTGTGTGTGTAAAGGGTTGTGGGTAGGGGTCTATATCAGTCTCCTTGCTTAAGTAGAGATTTGGGGGGATATGTAAGTTGAAAAAAAATTCTTCCCCTCACCCCCTGAATATTAAGCTCTGTCAGAAACTTCCATACACTTGTTTTGTTTTGCTTTCTTTTAATTTATTGAACAGGGTCACCCAGGGGAAATATTTTCTCTCTCTCTATTATCTATTGTTCACCTTTATTATGCCATATAGAAATTATGTAATCTTGATATTCCTCTGATGCTGGGTATGAGTAACGGCCCACAAGATATTGCTTGATTCCAAAACATTAAGTAAAAGCCAGATAAATTTGGAATTTTCCACATTAATGAGCAGATCCTATTTGTTAATAAAATACTGAACCTCCAATGCTGTGAACTCAAAGCGCAAAATGAATTTGGAGATAACAGCTATACTGGCAGTACCACTCCTAATTTATTCTTTCACCCATAATACATAAGTATTAATACTCCTTGAGAAAGGAGGAGCTATACTGAGTAAAACGATAAGGAAATGTTTAATTGAATAAGATATTTTGTTGTTTTAAATATAGCTTAAAGTTCCATAGCTTGCCTATAAAATGCCAAAAATTAACACAAGGTCAATAGAATTTTTCAGGATTATACCTAATCCTAGCTCATAATTTGTTTTGCCTTGTGTCCTTTCCATACATTTCAAGCAAATTTGTTTACCTAATCTACTAGCCTTTGGACCACATTTCAAAAATAGTGTGAGAGGATTGTCATTGGATGGGGCATACAAATAATAGCAAGAAAGGAAAATCTATATACTTAGAGAAAAAAAAAGAAAAATATTGGACCTTCCACTTAAAGTAATAGAACAAATTAATACCGTTTAGTGTGGGGAGGGAAAAAGAGGCAAACATCCCTATGCAACTCAGTTGGATCTTAGAGTATAACCACATCATGGCATAATAAAGTTGATGTTCAAAATGAGGACCTTAGAAAAAGTAAAATCACACTGGACATACTTTAAATGACAGGGTTATTTCAAGAAGATAGACTGCAGTGATGCCAGCATGGGTTTAGGCTAAACAGAGAAGTAGATATCAAAACCAAAAGCACTACATTTACAATAAATCTAGATAGCAATATATCTCTCCAAATTTCTAAGTACCAAAAGCAACACAGCTTGGTTGTCTTTGGTGTCTATTTTTTTAATAATACATTTATTTTTTTATTGGTGTTCAATTTGCCAACATACAGAATAACACCCAGTGCTCATCCCGTCAAGTGCCCCCCTCAGTGCCCGTCACCCAGTCACCCCCGCCCCCCGCCCTCCTCCCCTTCCACCACCCCTAGTTCATTTCCCAGAGTTAGGAGTCTTCATGTTCTGTCTCCCTTTCTGATATTTCCTACCCATTTCTTCTCCCTTCCCTTCTATTCCCTTTCACTATTATTTATATTCCCCAAATGAATGAGACCATATAATGTTTGTCCTTCTCCGATTGACTTATTTCACTCAACATAATACCCTCCAGTTCCATCCACGTTGAAGCAAATGGTGGGTATTTGTCATTTCTAATAGCTGAGTAATATTCCATTGTATACATATGTAGTCTTTGGTGTCTAAATAGGACAAAGCATATGGAAGTTGTGGGACAAATGACCAACCTGATAATCCCAAAACATTCAAGAAAGCCCCCAAATAGTCAGTAGATAGTCACTAGAAAGCACAATGGATCAATTTAAGAACCAAGAGAACTAGAAGATTTTTATGAATTCCAGTGTGTAAAAAAGACCCCCTGTTGCTATATGCTGTACCATGGGTAATAAAGTTCTTTGTCTCTGACTCAAAAGTCCCATGTCTTTTGAAAATATCCATAAAACCGGTTGACTAACTTGTTAGCTTGCAATTTATGTAAAATCTCAATTCTTAACAGGCTGATGTCAAGATCTAAGGTGGCTGGAGAAACCTAGATCCTATGAATCCTTGAAATTGACACGCCAGCATTTCTCCTCAACACAAAATCCCATACTAGGAAAAACTACTAGAAGTAGAAGCAAAATTGAGCGGAACGGAGGTAACACATATGACTAAAAGATAAAATTCAGCCAAAAGATAGACAGATCCAGGCAACCTAAGAGCACAAGCCATCATATATTTTTTAATACTACATGAAAACAAAAATATAAGGATCTATTTGAAATTGGAAAGCCTCTCCTCTCTGAACTTTTAACTATTTAAAGTTCAAGAAAACAAAAAAAGTTCAAGAAAACTAAATTCACATAAAAATGATCAATACAAAACTATCCTAGTAATAGCCTATGATAAGTGTCACCTTAAAAACAAAACTGCTACAAGAAATAAAAAGAATTATATCCCTATAGATAAGGAATTGGTAAATCACAGTCCACAGGCCAAATCCGGACCTCTTCCTATTTTTATAAATAAAGTTTTCTTGGAAAATAGTCACACTCACTTATTTACATATTGCCGAAGACTGTTTTCATGCTACAATGGCAGTGTTAAGTGCTTGTGACAGAGAACATATGGCCCGCAAAGTATAAAATATTTACTCTCTTGCACCTTATGGGAAGTTTGCCAACTCTGCTATTGACAAAGAAAGCTTGCCAAAAAAGTCATGCTCAAAAATTTTTCAAAACTGCAACATACTATTTCAAAATGAGCTAAAAATATCATACGAATACATGAAAGAATGACATTAATCAGAATTAGAAAAACTCAGTAATAAAAAGGGACAGAACTCAAGAAAGAATGTGAAATAAATGTCATATGAGAAATAGAGACTATTCTAGGAGATACATAAGAGCAAATAAACACAACAAATGATACTCTAACAGAAATCAAGGTAGGAAGGAAAAAAAAATGTTAACCATAAACAAGTGAAAAAAGACACTCAACACAAAGCAACAAATATTGGAGGTGGCAAAGAAGATCCAACATACAGATTAGGGGAGTTCTGAGTGGGAGAACAAATCAAAGCAAGGTTAGGGGGATGGGGTGGGAAAAATGCTAAGAACTTTAAATCATGGGATCCCTGGGTGGTGCAGCGTTTAGCGCCTGCCTTTGGCCCAGGGCACAGTCCTGGAGACCCGGGATTGAGTCCCACGTCGGGCTCCCAGTGCATGGAGCCTGCTTCTCCCTCTGCCTGTGTCTCTCTCTCTCTCTCTCTCTCTCTCTCTCTGTGACTATCATAAATAAATTAAAAAAAATTAAAAAAGAACTTGAAATCATGAGAATGAACCTGAAATAAAAAACAAAACGAAACAATTTAAGACTACTTATTTAAAAATCATATAGTGTACCTGAAATCAGAGCAGCACAATTAGCACCAAGTAAAATTAAAGGATCTTAAATAAGTGATTGAATGAATGAATGATTTGGGCACCTAGACAAAAGCAACGTTTAACTTAAAAAGTAACTAATATTATATTATCATTAGTCTTTTCTACAACAACACTTTATCTTCAAGGGAAAAATGAAATTATATATACAATATGCAAAAAAATAAAATGTAGGCCAGGAATTTTATGTATTTATATATGTTTATACTTCTTTTAAAAAAAAAAAATTATATTTATTTATTTGAGAGAGAGTGAGAGAGCAAGCACAAGCAGGAGGAGGGGCAGAAGGAAAGGGAGAAGCAGATTTCCCACAGAGGCTGGAACCTAGGACTCCCTGACCATGATCTGAGCCAAAGGTAGATGCTTAACCAACTGAGCCACCTAGAAGCCCCAAAATGTTCATGTTCATGTTCTTAGATTTAAACTGTAAATTTAAACTCTTTTCTAACTCTCCTTTTTTCCCTCTACCCTTCACAGTGGTGAATTCTGCGTCATTGTCAGAGATCTCTCTCTACTCCTTTAAATACTGCCCTTTGTTCCTTCATAGGCATTTCCTCCAATAACTCTTACATGTCTAACCACACCTGCTTCTTAGAGCACCTAGACTAACACAGTCTAGCAATAATGACCAACCTACTTGCAATGAGTTGTCAGGTAAAATACAGGGTATCCAATTAATTTCGAATTCAATGAAAAATAAATTTTTAGTATAAGCTGTCCACTGTGGACTTTTAGGGATATGCTTTTACTAAAATTTCTTTGTCATTTATTTGAAATTGAAATTTACCTGGGGGTCCTGTATTTTTATTTGTTAATTTTACCAACCCTAGTAGCAGTGATTATCACTTACACTCAGATTGTGGTCATAAAAGAAACCAAGGCTTCTTAGAGAAATGAATCTGTATCTGGAATGAGAAATGTACCAGACAAACTTGGAACATTTTCACATAAGCTAGCATGGAAGCTATCAAAAAATACTAGGATAATATTAAAAGGAATTAAAAGGCAACCTTGAAAAAGTTCTAGGCAGCCAAAGAAAAATTTGAACTTTGGTAAGGATAACAATTATAGTTGATGGGAATCCATCAGGTATGTTTAAGACCCAAATGGTCCTCTCCCAAGGATTATGGGGAACCAATTTTTTATTATGGAAACAAGGTAAAGAAATAGAACGTTGATTCTGCCCTTTTTGGGAACTGCATGCCTGAGTAACCAAATTGTTACTCCAATTGTTGTTGGAGAGGTTGCATCTCTTTCGAAATAAAATTATCCTAGCAAATAGATAAAAAAACAATGGATATAATTAGAGTATTACCATTTTGGAAGCTCCAATAAAATAATGAATTGACATATTAAGCATCAGCTTGTACCCTGATAAAAGAACATAAGACTACCTATAGTCTTGCCAGACACTTCAAAGCTATGTCTGACAAAGGGTCTACTCTCATTTGTAAGAAGTACAAGGCAGAGAACATTCACACAATCAGCAACTCTACCCTGGCTTAAACTCTGTTCAACTCATCAAGTTCATCTACAGACAAATTTTAAGGAAGAGAAAAGAGAGTTTAGTGGGGGTTGGGGGAAGGGATGACTTCATTAAAATGAAGTCACAAAACATATCAATTAGAAAATGGACAACTAAGCCATAGTGCATTTGGATGCACACCTAAGTGATAAACCATCATAAAATACAAGGAAATGATTACTATAAAAATCAGGACAGTGTTCATTTTAGGAGGGAGGGAGGACAAAGTATATGGAACTAGCAATGTTTTCTTCCTTGAATTGGGTGGTGGCTAAAATGGTATTTGGTTTAATAATAATCCTGTGTGATTTCCTGTACCTGTGTTTTATTTTTACATAAAAGTTTAAAAAATGCCTAATAGAGTTCTTGGCTCCTAGTAAACACTCAATAAAGGGTGGCTATTAAAGACTATAAAGTAAAAGATAAGGACTACATTTATAACAATTCCTTCCATGTTGTTTTTTTAAAGTGATGGTAAACCTCCAGCTCTCAAGGTCATATTCTCTCTCTCCAATGTATGTAGAGCGACAAAATGGCTCCTGCCTTTCCAAAACACGTTTATGTCATCAAAAGTGTAATAACTTTGTGTATGATTCTAGAACTCCTCAGAGTTAGCAAACACCAAGATAGACAGGAGGTTGTAAAGGGAAAGGCACTTTATGTTTTGATGGGGATCCCCTATGGGATCTTCATTGCAAGACCATTAACTCATTGCAAGACCATTAACATACTGTTAAATACTAAAGTAACTTAGCCTACATTTGACACCATGGAGGAAATTGTAGATTGTGATCGATTTTGTTGAATTCCAAGTTTATGTGGAAAAAGCAATGAGTCCCAGTCTGAGCCCACTCTCTCCTAATGACTGCAGAACTACACAGACAGTGTGATGTACAGAACAATCCGTGCTCTTCCTAGCAGGATTTGTGGTTTCAGGTGGCTACGCCTCTTGCCTTCCCAGACTCAGTGACATGCATGTTTGAAGGGCTATAGTCTTCAGTCTGCAATTGCCTGGCTATGAACAGGTGTACAGTTGCTATTCAAGCTGAGCTTCAATTAGTATTAGAAGGATGTCTTCTCTTCCCTTATGTCCATACTTCTTTCTTATGTAGCACCTGCCTTGGAACTATCTCTGTCCACACTGCCAGATCTTGGCACAGTGGGCTGTGTCTGAGGGTCCAAATGGGGTTCTATCTGCCAACAAGTGCTAAAATCACTGCATTTGTACATCCCTGAAAAGATACCCCCTCCAAATGCACATTTTCTCCACCTAAAAATGTTTCCAAATTCATTTAGACTCTTCAAAGAAGCCGTCCCTGCCCACTCCAGTGAAAAGTGATTCCTTCTGTTTTACATTCCTAGAGCACTTAATCTCTTTACCATGCATTTGTCTCGTATCATTTATTTCCTTGTACCATCAGTCATCACACTGGTTTTCTAGCACTCTTTCCACTCTACCACTCTATCGAGTCTATTCCCATTTTGGAATTTTTCCTATGAATAATAATAATAGTGAAAATAATAATAACTCATATTTATTGACTGCTTAATGTGACTCAGGCACTGTCTAATGCTTTTAATGCAACAACTCTATAGGGTGGATGTTAGCTCTACCTCCATTTAAAATCCTGTAAACCTAGGCTTAAAAGAGTCATCGAAAGTTTCACAGCTATTTAGAGGCATAAAAGAGGTTTGAACACAGGTGGTACTATTGCAAGTATCCTTAGTAATATCCTTTCTTATATCAAAACTCACAAAGAATAGGTGTCTATTTAATTTAATCCATAAAGTTTCATAGAGTGCTTGCTATGTTGATTTTTTTGCCTGCCATTATTATGTAATATATTATAAACTTTATAAGTATATGTGTGTGTATATATACTATATAAATATATATGTATATACTAAGTATATCTATATGTACATAGTATATACATAAAGCTACCCCATAAAAAGGCAATAAATAAAATGAAATGGGTAGATGACTTAAAACATTGAAAGTATTTTGTAAGATCTTTGTCCAATTTATCTAGCACAGAGTATATAGCAGTTGTCCAGTAGGATTTCTTTTTTCTGCTATCATAATTATCTCTATGCCACCCCACGACCCTTATGAACTATTGGTTACATACAGTCTTCTTCATTCAGATATATTATTTAAAAATATTTATCTAAGTAAGAAGACCTGTATTTTAAAATCTGTATCCAAAAGCCTACACTAACAATAAGAATCTTTGGCAGAAATTTTCAGATGCAAGTTTAGAAAGCTGTGGAGAAAAATTTATATAGTATTCTCGGATCAGAGTATACAGGGAACCACCTATTTGCCTATATTTGAGATAGTCTTTGACAATTTTCAGTATAATTTATTCAATGTAAATAAATAATAAATGTGTTTTGGTAAGTATGCTTCAAAGGCAAATGCATGATGAAAGATACAAACAAAATATTGAAACTTCTATTTGGACTTTAGGTCATTCTAGTGTGATAGCGTAGTGGTTCTCCGTGTTGGGTGCTTCTCAGAATCTCTCACTTCCAGATCTCCATTGTGAAGATGCAATAGAGTTATATCTAGGAATCTGAATTTTTATCAACACCTAGTTGATTTTGAAGAGATTGGGGAATTCCACTTTGAGACCAAAATTAAAGATACAGCAGTTAAGAGAAGAAATTTGGAGTTGGAAAGACCAGAGAGTCACTGATTCAACATTTACTTGCAATGTACTTAACTTCTGCAAACGCCAGTTTCCTTTTCTGTAAAATGCATAATAACAATGTTCTCTGACTCATAGCTTTGTGAGAAAATACATGAAAAGTGATTGGCTTAATGCCTGGTACATAAGACGTGATAATTGCTAGCACATAGTGGTAGTGGTGGTATTACTAGTGTAAAAAATTGTAGGTGTTCTCAGAGTCATATGTCATGAGGGAATTAAAATTAAAACAGCAATGAGGTGCCACTGCATACCTATTAGATTGGCAAAAATCCAGAACACTGGTAACACCAAATGGTGGTGAGGATGTGGAATAATAGGAATACTCATTCACTGCTGGTGGGAATATAAAATTGTATAGCCATTCTGGGAGACAGGTTGACAGTTTCTTATAGAACTAAATATACTCTTACCTAACAATCCAGTAAGCACATTCCATCATTGATATTTACCCACATAAGTCGAAAACATATCCATAGAAAAAACCTGCATGCAGATATTTATAGCAGCCTTACTCATAATTGCCAAAACTTACAAGCCACCAAGATGTCCTTCCATTAGTGAATAAATAAACAAACTGTGGTATATACAGACAATGGGATATCATTCACTGATAAAAAGAAATGAGCTATTGAGACACATAAAACACACAGAGCAATCTTAACTGTATATTGCTAAGTTAAACAAGCCAATCTAAAAAGTCTATATACTGTGTAGTTCAAACTATGTGATGTTCTGGAAAAGGCAAAGCTTTAGAGACAGTAAAAAGATCCGTGGTTGCCAAGGTTTTGTAGGAAGAGAGGGATGAGTAAGTGGAGTTATGGAGATATTTAGGGCAGTGAAACTATTCTGTATAATACTGGGAGATGAATATATGTCATACATGTGTCAAAATACACAGTATATACAAAATAAATAGTGAACTCTAATATAAACTATGAATGTTAATAATATATTAATATGCTGGCTCATCAATTGTAACAAAAGTATCATGTTAATACAAGCTATTAACAATAGCAGGAAATTTTGTGTGTGTTTGTTAGGGAGCATACGGGGACTCTCTACTTATTCTGCAAACATAAAACTGATTTTAAAAATAAAGTCGATAATAACAAAGCAAACTAAGACAGAAAAGGTAGGTGCTACCCTCATAGCTAAGTAAGAAAATGTGATATCGAAGAAAGAACATTAGTTCTGAACTCAGGGATCTAGGTGAAAAAAAAAAATTACACATTTGGATTTTAAAGACTTAGCACAAAAAAAAGGAACCCTTTTCATTTACAAATTTTATATTGATTATTATTGGATATAATGTTGCATTAAATATATTAAAATTAATTTCACACATTTATTTTTCAAATTGACTACTAAAATTTTATAAATTATACATATGGTTCACCTTAGACTTTATTGAGCAATGTGATCTGTGAAATGCTTAGCAGGTTTCTAGCATATAACAGGTCTTCCAAAAATTAGCAATCTTAGATACTCATCAATATCCTAAGTGTCTTGTAATGATCTTTCATTATTTTTCTTAATTACATAAAATTATTTTTTTCATTTTTTTAAAAAAGATTTTATTTATTTATTCATGAGAGACAGAGAGAGAGAGAGAGAGAGAGAGGCAGAGACACAGGCAGAGGGAGAAGCAGGCTCCACTCAGGGAGCGCAACATGGGACTCGAGCCCAGGTCTCCAGGATCACACCCTGGGCTGAAGGCAGCGCTAAACCACTGAGCCACCAGGGTTGCCCTACATAAAATTATTTTTATCACTTTTTCTCCCTTGATGAATTCTAACAAAAAATTAAGGCCAGTTTAATCCTTTGGACATCACCCCAATTTTTCCATCCTGTCTTATAACTGAACTGTCCAGTCACTGCCTCTGGACTGTAGTCACCTCCAGAGCCCTGACTGGTAACATACCAGCATCATCTGGAGTCAGTTAGTACTTTTTGGGTCTCTCCAATGTGTGCATCCTTCCTCCCATTCTTGGGGGTCCTAAGCAGATAGCTCTGGTTGCCTTTGAGAAACTAAACTTTCAAGAACAGTGTTTCAGGAGTTTTCCATCTTCCTGTGAGTCACTGAGTGGGCCAAATGGTTTTATGTTAGAAAAAGTTCTACTATTTAAATGTTGAAAAATAAACCAAGTGACTTGACCCCCTGCTATACACAGCTCTCATGATTCTCTGATATAATGTAACATACAGGACCTCAGCCGAAAGAATATCTGCATTTTCTTCTGGCATTTTGCTTGATACAGTTTGAAGAAGATCTAGACCCAGACCCTGGAGAAGCAAGGATCATCTCCCGGAGGCTAGAGGGAAGTCAGTTAAAGGGATCTATGGGGCAGAAGCTGCATCTTGGAGGCTCTCCATCCTCTACTGGTACTGGGATTGGAAAAAAAAAAAAAAACAGAATGAGATGTGCTAGGACATCCTTGGGTGTCTGAGAAGATCATTCCAACATGGTCTCACCGCATTTCATGATATCAAACATAATTAGGCCATAAGATCAAAGAAATGATCCAAGATTCAGAACACCAAACTCTCGTGAGGTATAGCCATCCTCAGCAGGATCCAGCCTGTTGGACTCTGTAACGCATTTGGCATATTTAAGATCCCCAGCACATTTTAAACCTTTTGTGCCTTCCCCAACATAATTCATAGCCTCGTGGAAATTATTCTATATTTTGAATAACGCCCCCATTCACTGAGCAGATCCATTCATTCTCTGTCATCTATTTCATCCCCTATTTTACTAATCTTTCCAGTCTGTTGATCAAGTCTGTTCTACCCAAGCATCCTATAATACTTTAAATATCCCCTTAGCCTGGGAAGTGCCAATGCTGTTGTTGTTTTAATAATCATAATGAACCGGGACACCTGGGTGGCTCAGTGGTTGAGCCTCTGCCTTTGGCTCAGGGTGTGATCCCAGGATTCAGGATTGAGTCCCGCATCGGGCTCCCTGCAGGGAGCCTGCTTCTCCCTCTGCCCTGTGTCTCTGCCTCTCTCTGTGTGTCTTGAATACATAAATAAATCTTTTAAAAAATCATAATGAACCATCACTTCTAGCTGCCTGTATATTTTCTTTAGTTTCATAACTGATACTTTAACCTCCAGCTTCTGAAAGGAGTTATAGTTTATTCATCCAGCCACACGCTAGCAAAGGGTTACCCTACCAGGTATAAATGATGCATCTCTCTGCCCGTTCTACATCATCCAGAGCAACTCCAGTCAGCCTCACAGCACCATGCTTGTCCATATCTGTCATGGTATGGCCTACTGTTCCTCCTGGGACCAGGCAACATCCGAAGGCAGGTGAATCTAGCAGAGGGATTTAGAACTCAGTACCTCCAGAAATCTCAAGCCCAATTAGAGAGAGCTCAGCGACGGACCTTCTCTGAGAGTAGCAAACCACCAAAGAAAAGTGGATCAAAAGCCCCGTCCCTTAATGCAAGCTCAAATGCAATTCTAGGGTACAGCCCTCAAAGCCCAGGCAATTGTCATTTCTAGGAAACCACACCACCATGACCAAAGGGGACAGGCCCCTCTTGTAAAAAAGGAAACACTGCTCAGAGTGAAGTGGCTTTGAAAGAGGAATGGAGGTAGACCAGTGACTCCCAAGGAACTCTGGAACTGGGGACCTGGGATCCAGCTTTTTCTCTTCCTTCTCACATAGCAGTGAACACTCTTAGGGAATAAACCATCTTTCCCTGAGTCTTGATAGAGAAAATTATAGAGCCCATTCAGAAGTGTGTGAGATTCAGAGGGGTATCCCAGTTGATCATCTCTCTCTGGGGGCCCCTAAGCCTTGCCACACCCACCCCTACTTTTTAGTTCATGTTTAAGCAAAACCGCCTCTCTGAATCAGTTAAGCTTCTGAGCTGGAATTTCTAAGCTTGGCTTGCCTCTGTTTAGATCAGCAGTGTTGGCTTCCATCCGATCTCCATTCCTAGGGCTAATCTCCTGTGTTCAGGGTACATAAAGAGCATACATTGCTTTGTTCCCAGGCTTTGACTTTGTCTGTATTTAGAACCTCGGGCTCTGGCTAGCAAAAGCTTTTCCTGAATTCCAAAATCCAGACTTGTACCACCCTTGCTTGAGCCCCTTTGTGGCCATGCTTGATTAACTGATCACTGCAGAAAGCAGTGAATGATTTCTGCAAAGCCCAGGATTATAGGCAGTTGATGAATATTAAACAGCAAGAGGAATACAGCCTCTAAAGCAGAAACACTGTGCTATTATCTGTCTTTTCTGATAGGATAGGAAATCCTTGATAGCAAGAACTGTGTCTTATTTGGCTCTGGAGTACATAGCTCCTTGCCTATCAAAAGCACTCAATGAATGTGAGACAAATGAATGAATATAAGAAGACACCTGTATATAGGACAGCATGGACTCTCTCCTCATGCAGATTACAAACCTGGATGTATTTCCTTCCAGAATCTAATAATATATAATGTGTTGTGTGCACTTAAATTATTAAACTCCTATCTTACACCAAAATATTTGGAAGCATCTTTTCAACTTCAGATAGAAATGACCACAGGGGGCAGCCCTGGTGGCTCAGCGGTTTAGCACTGCCTTCAGCCCAGGGCGTGATCCTGGAGGAGACCCGGGATCGAGTCCCATGTAAGGCTCCCTGCATGGAGCCTGCTTCTCCCTCTGCTTTCTCTCTTTCTCTCTCTCTCTCTCTCTCTCTCTCTCTGTCTCTCTCTCCATCTCTAATTAAAAAAAAAAAAAAAAAGACCACAGGTAAGGCAAAATGCTAGTTCTATCCCATGCTGGCTAAATCACCTAGGTATTATGATTTAACCTTAATTTCCCCACCTCTAAAATAGAGCTAAGAGTCTCCTCTCAAACATATGTTGGGAGGATCAATTAAAACAGTATGTGAAAAGCAGCAAACACAATCATCTGGGATACAACATGCATCCCATGAATTTCCCTTTGCCTTCCATTATAAATGCCAAGTTTCTGGGTATTAGTTTGAGAATACTCCTGAAAGAAGCTAGAAAAATTTCTTTCCTGCATTTACATTGGTGATTTCCATGTTGGGAAAAGGCCGTGAGAATCAGCTAGGGAACATTTCGAAGCCACACTTTTTGCAGCCCGTCCCCTCCGATACCACCACTGTCGAGTGTTGATGCAGAATACTTCCAAGCAATTCCAATAGCCTTAACCACTTCACCGAACATCTGTATCCTCTTGTCCTATTCAATAGCTTTCATTCGTGGCTGACCGTTGGAGTGCTCAGGGAAATTCACAAACTCTGGTGGATTTTTAGGGCTATCTGGTAAACGTATGATATTCCTCTACTCCATGAATTCTCCTACTTTCCAAGATAAATGGTTCACCTCTTTTCCTCTGTCCTTGAAGGTCCAATAGGCATCTCAAAATTATCATGCACAAATACCCCTGATTTATTTCCCTCACATAACCCACCCCATTTCAGTAAATGGCAACTCCATTCTTCTAATTACTTGGATTGGAAAACCCAGAGTCATCAATTACTCCTCTCTTCCCATCTCTCTCCTCTCACACATCATATCCATTCTATCAGCATATCCTGTTGACCCTACCTTCAAAATAGATCCTGGATTCCACCTCTTCTTACTACTTCCACTGCGTGAAACTCCATTCAAGTTATCAGCATCTTTTGTTTGGATGGTGGCAAAAGCTTGCTGTCATCCCTTCCTATTCCCTCCTTTCCCTTGAATTTTCTCAGAGAAGCCAAAAAGAGCTATTTAAAAAAAAAAAAAGAAGAAGTCAGCTCATACCATTCTTTTACTCAAAGGTGTCTAATGGCCTCTCCTCTAATTGAAAACAAAAGCCAAATTTCCGATAACGCCCCAAAGGCTCTCATTGATTTGGCTCTTTTGTTGTCACTACCTCTGAGCCATCATTTCCAATCACTGTTCTTCTGCTCACACCCCTGCAGACTTACTGGCCACCTTACTGGTCCTTAAACAGAAACTCTCCCAGCTTCCCTGCTGTTTCCTTTGTCAGGAGCAGGCTTCTTCTTCTTTTTTTTAATTTTTTTTCCTATTGCAGTTCAATTTGCCTACATTTAGCATAACACCCAGTGCTCATCCCACCAAGTGCCCCCTCAGTACCCAGTCAACCCAACCCCTGCCCACCTCCCTTTCCACCACCCCTTGTTCATTTCCCAGAGTTAGGAGTCTCTCATGTTTTGTCACCTTCACTGATATTTTCACTCATTTTCTCTCCTTTCCCTTTATTCCCTTTCACTAATTTTTATATTCCCCAAATGAATGAGACCATATAATGTTTGTCCTTTTCCGATTGACTTATTTCACTCAGCCTTATACCCTCCAGGTCCATCCACGTCGAAGCAATCTCTAAAATCCACATGGCTCATTCTTTACTTCCCCTGAGTATCTGTCAAATGCAACTGTGCCAGGAAGCTCTTTCCTGAGTACTCTCTCTTAAGTAGCAGCCTTGTTACTCTCTATCTTCTTTATTCTGGTTCATTATTCTTTTTTTTTTTTTTAAAGACTTTATTTACTTATTTGATAGAGTGAAAGTGTGAGCACAGGCAGGGGGAGTGGCAGGCAAAGGGAGAGGGAGAAGCAGGCTCCCCACTTAGCAGGGAACTCAACACGGGGCTAGATCCCAGGACCATGACCTGAGCTGAAGACACATGCTTAACTGACAGAGACACCCAGTTGCCCCACTATTATTATTTCTTAATGAAACCCATCACTACCTGGAACATGTTGATATTTATTATCTCTCTTCTTCTGGTGTTACATAAACTCCACAGCTCAAGGCCTTTGTCTATTTTTATCCACTTCCATACCTTAAATATACAACATGGGATCTGCCACTTGAGAGGCACTTGATAGGTATGGATCTTGATCTCAGTGGAATCCAGTGTTCCAGAGCTTAAATTTTCTAGCCTAGAACCATTTGCCTGGGGCAAAGAGGTTCATATTCAAGCCAGTTCACCGACCAAGTTCATGTCTTGATGATAGGTTGATTTGTGTGTCATTAACACGCAATGGTCAAGTTATTTTATAACAAAATAGTCTCAAGATTTTATTATTTTTACTTCTCAGATCTTTCAAGTTTAGGTTCTTCTGTTAATGCCTTAGATGTATCACAGGAGCACCTTTCCATTCTTGCTTTTGACTTCTAGACTGTTTTGAAACTCAATCCCCTCTCCTGCTTCACAAAACTTAATTTATTAAACTTTTGATACTGAGCCCCAAATGTCCATGTTTTAGTCAATTTTTCTAGTTGATTATGGTTAGATTTACAAACAGATGCTTACTACATATTTCACTGTCTCAGTAGTATTTACCTGGTCTTTTAAAATGTGAAGCTTTTGCAGGGTGTGTGTGTGAGAAAGAGAAAGAGAGAGGGAGAGAGAGAAATTAAGAATGTCTTTCCAGAGTTCATTGGAGATTTACACTAAATAACTTAAAAATTGAAAACAAAATCTAGGAAATTCCATTGTATTTTTGTCTCAGATATCACCTATAACAGGAGTTCTATAACAGTGATATATTTTCTCACTTATGTGATTAAAATTTTGAATACTAAGTCTCCTGATTCCCTTTTCAAAGATAGTGCCATAAATTAAATAAGACAGTTATTCTGTTCTTTTTGCATGTTTTTAAGTTCCTGATTCCCTTTTCAAAGATAATATGCCATAAATTAAATAAGATAGTTATTCTTTTCTTTTTGCATATTTTTAATTTCTGTTATAATTACTGGAATAGTTGCTATTTTAATTGTTAACATAATGCCTTTGCAAACACCCTCTTGGAAAATGGAATTTTCTAGAGAGAATATAACTCTCAATCATATTTGAAGGAGGAATAAAGATTTATTTAAATAATAAATTCGTGTGCATCACACACAGCAGTTTGTTTTACTTTACCATCAATATTAAATTCATTTTTTTTCTACTGCCTGGAAGTCACTGATGATTTTAAAGACATTTTGCCCACATGTAAGTTATAAGAATTTACTGTTGAGTATGAATCAAGGAAATACATGTAAATTAAACATAATGCAACCAAGTCATGGAGCTTAAATCCTAATAAACAGATATTGATTAAGGATCCCGATACCATCTACAAATGCAACTCTAGATGTGAAAATTAGTGATATATAACTTTCCCAATGCTTTACAAAATTGCCAGTTAAAAATTAAATCACCTTGGTTTATTTACTGAGGTATTGCTGGTGCTCTAATTAATAAAAAACACATTTGCATTTTATTTTCCCAAATGAAATATATAGCAATCATTCTTACTCACAAGAGTTATTTTCCTAGTGAGTAATTATATCTATGTTTGTCTTATCTTTTAAAATAATGTTGAGTGAAAACATTGAGTTAATATAAATTAATGCAAACTGTAAATGTGTTCTAGAAGGGAAAAAAACGTTCTTATTAAATGCATGTGCAACTATTTCAACACAAATGCAAATAAGCCCTAATTTTATTTTCAAAATGCCACTCTTTAACCAATATAATGCACAATCAATTTTAAGTACCAGGCAGGATGCTTTATAATGCTGCTCTAGGGAAGACACACAATTTTTCATTTCATCATCAACACAGTTAAGTTGTATCACCAAATAATCTATAAACCTCTGATTAACCAGATGCTATTTTTCCACCCTCTGTTCCAGATTAAAATGCAGTGATGTGTTCAATAGGGTACAAAAAACAAAACAAAACAAAACAAAACAAAAAACCTTGATAAGCTTTTTTTCTTTTTTCTCCACAGAGCCACCCAAGCCCTCCATGTGGAGGAGAAATGAAGAATGGCAAGTACTTATGTGTGTAACTTTTGGAAAAGTAAATTAGAATAAAAAATGTATTTGTTCCAATTTTGTAAGGTCCATCTTAATGCAGTGTCATGGATGCCAGTGCCTCTGCCAGTCCCTACATCATATCCTCTACTTCTTCTTTCTTAAGCTTTCAACATCTATTATCTGCATACCGGCGACCCACATTTCTCAGTGTACGTCTGGCCTAGCCACATGTCACACTGTGGGAACTACTGGCAGCCTTACTCTCATAGTCAAAGAGAACTTTGAATTAGTTCTTTGTCTAATGGCACAGTTGTGTTGGGAATGTAGTGGTTGCCTGCACTCTAAGTCACGACATTCTCTAGATCCTTCCTTATCTACATATCTAACTCTCCTGTTTCTTGATAGGCTTTGTTAAAATGAAAACCACAGGCCCAAAATAGTGTCACTTAGACTGAGTTCCCAAACCAGAGCTTGATACCTAACTTAAGTGCAATTTCAACCTCTCCCACAATCCGTCAGGCAGGAATTTTTCTGATCAGTTCAAAGAGGTCTTCCAGAGAGGCTCCCACCATCCCCACAAAGAAAGATGAGGTCCTCTGGCAGATAAGACCCCTTCCAATTCCCCGAAGGGAAAGATACTGTCATTTAACAGCTTCTTAGTTGGAGTTCTGTTAACCCATTAACCATCCTCCAACTGGGGAATGTTTTCTCCTTCCCATAGAATTCCCTCCCCCCTTATTATGAATGGACTTCTCTCTATAAACCACAGTGCCAATCAGTGTCTTCTTCTTAACTAGAACCTGACTCTCCCTAACGCCTGACCCACCCCTTAGAGATTCTTTGGTCATTGAGCTTGGATGCCTTCCACCCCTGGCCCGGCCAAACAATGGACGAAGTGACGTGGACCACTCATTCCCTTTTCTGCCTTCATAGCCTTTGCAGCCTGGGCAACTGGCCAGGCTCGATCCTGCCACATCTTGCACTTTCTCCCTAGCCTGTGTGCTAAGGGGCTAGCCGGCCTCAAGCTTACACCCTTTGCTGTGCTGATATACTGGTTTTTTGCCAGATGCTTCAATCAGATAGATGTGCTAGAGCAAATCAAATCATTGGCCAGGACTGGGATCCTCGTGTTGCACTCCCTAAAGCTCTATTTACTGTATTAGTTGTAAATCTATCACTCCCTATCAGAAAATGGAAAGCAAACAGATGCCCTTCACATATGAGGGCGAGACAGGATATGCCCTTTGAGTTTATTTTCCATTAGCACAAATGACCTTCTCTTCCCACCCACTCCCCATGCTCCCACCCCCCAACACCTGTGCATGGTTTGCATGCTAATGGCTCTGGCACTGCCTTGTTGAAAAAGAGTGAAATCATCTGGATCATATAAGAGGGTAGCCACCACCTACCCCTAATGCAAAAAACACCGAGTTAACTAAATGTTGGACCCAAATGGAATAATATCTACTTCATCCCATATCATTGGTAAGGGAAATGTTCTCTTTAAGTGAAAATATTTTAAAATCTATTTTGGATGGACAGTTTTCTAAAATTACTACATTGCTCTCAGCTTTCTTACCCTGGGGATTTTAAATATGATGACTCTGGTCAACATTTGGAACATCAATTTCTGTGCTATGCCCCCAAAGATTATTAGCAGAGGTGTAATTGTTGGCTCCTAAAATAGGTGTCCTCACACTGCTTGGCTCTGTAAATCTCTAGGTCTGCTTTATGGTTTTTCTATCTATCTCTTTGCAATTTTTGCCTTTGCCAATTGCTAGTAGCATTTCCCCTTTTAATCTGTTTTGACCTGCGAAATGAGATAACCATGTTTGGAAGAATAGGTCGTAACATAAAAATACATTGGTTCTGACTGAGCGCCTGAGGACATCTCTTGAGAATATACACATGAAATTTTAGGAAGAATAATTTTTGAAATATTATGCCCTTACTTTCTTGCTCATAGCCGTAACTCTGCCCAGTTGATGTGTCCCTACAAATTCTATGAGAACACATAAAAGCTAGAAAAACATTGCCATTTGTTCCAAATATCTTCACAGCACATCCACATCCTCACAAATACTGAGACAGGACTCATACAGGTGCACTCTTGTGGTTATAGACGCACAACACCTCTTCCCCAGTATGCAATTTAACACACGTAGCTAGGCTTACAGGGATCTGGGTGTGCTGGGCGCCTCAGAGTTCCATCTACCTCAGAGCCTTTGCGGCATTGTGATTTGTATTCACTTTTTTTTTTTTCTTTTCAGTATAAACCAAGTAGTTTCTGTTTAGTCCCATAAAGTCTCATACATGAAAGACTCCTCAAAGACACAAGACATCCCTTTTTTCTTCCCACTCCTTAAAAATAAATAATTAAAACTACCTTTTTGCCTAAGTGTTCTCTTGCTTCTCACAAAATTCTTCAGGTGGAAGATTCCAAATGACAGCAGGAGGTCAATTTAGCAGGCCTGAGTGCTCAAGTTAAAGGGGAAAGGGAGAGAAGTTTTGTGACTTTCTGGCATGTTCATTTGAGGCATGAGAGTCACAAACCATGAGAAAACTCACCTTTGATCCTAGGGATGGAAGTCAAGAAGCCTTTCTGCAGAAAGGTCTGTCTTTGGGAGTAAAATGTTGAAGATTGAATATCCAGCCTCAAAGACTCATAGGAAACTACCCCTTGGACTAGGTTGGTGGTTTGACGTTTACACTCACATTCACTGGGAGAACTAAAAAGACCCCAATTTACCACATTCAGGTCAAACTCGTCAGGTGAGAGAACCAAAGTACATTGTACTGGGGACCAGAAATTGTTTCATTATTACAATGTCGCATTCTAAGTCATGAACAGTGTCCAAATGGGTAGGCCATTCAATCTGGCAGCACTATCACAATGCTGGTGACTTCTTCTCTTTCTGGGCATTAAAAATGGAATGTGTAGAATCTGAGTTTTGTTTTATTTTGTTTTGGTTTTCATAAAACAGGTAATTGAGTGCCATTGATAAAGAAAGCCAAAATCAATATATCCTCCAAACCTGTCCAGGATATATGGAGGCGACTAGGAAATTGGTGCAGAGAACATATATTTGGAAGAAAGGAAGGAGGGAGTAAAATCTCTGCAGGAGGAGGAATAAAAACTACTAAGTTTTATTTGCTCTTGTTACCATTTGGCTCTCCTCTTCGAAATCTCTGGATTGTGCTTCATCATCAGAACTGCAGGGAGAAGGCACACAAATACAGCGAGATGTAACTCTAGTGCCCAATCTCAGGGGAGCTGTAAAGGAGTAGGACCCAACAGGACTAGAGCTATCCATCCCCGAGAATGCTGGATTTCCCTACTTGGCTGTCCACCTTTCTATCTCCAACATCTCGCATACTGCCTGACTGCTTTAGGGAATAAATAAATAGAAGGCTTCACCATTGTTCTCTTCTTCAGCATTCTCACCCAGCCATGACTACTGTTCCTTTCCTGGGTTTTAAGTGAAAATGTAATTTCACAAATCAGTGCGAACTGCCATGGTTTGTGTTTAGTTAGAACAGCAGCATGGAAGTTTCCCTCCCTCTCTCCAAGCTAAACGATGACCTCACAAGGCTCCTCCCCAGAATTCTTCTATAATTTGATGTAGAGCCTTGTCCTAAAATGCACTTATCCTGCTTTATTATGAGTTAAAATTTTTCCATTACTAAAATAACAAAATGTAATGCAATGAAACCACTGTCCACATTGTGGTGTGTTTCCTTCCAGTCATGTTTTTTTTTTTTTTTTCCAAAAATGCACTTATCCTTGACCCTGTAGATATTATAAATATTTTATTATCCATTACGCTATTACTCTGATTCTTTTGGATGAAGGCTGTATTTGCATCACCGTGTCTTTCTTATATTTCGAGTCATTGGAGTTAGCATACTATAAGTAAAACAAAGACTTTGGAATCTGACAGGCAGGTTTAAATTCTGGCCTTAAGAAGAGAGGTGTGTGAGTCGGGCAAGTAACTTAACCTCTCCCAGACTCAGTTTCCACATCTAAATAAGGTTATAGGAATACATATTTCATATGATTGTTTTGCATATCAATTGTAGGCAGTCCATGTGTACCTAGCTAGCTGCCTAATGCAGGGCAGACACAATAGGTATCATCCTTGCTTCTCATGTGTGGAGGATAGGCCCAAATTGTTACACTTATTTGGGATTCTACTGATGAGCGGCATATATATGAAATTATCTATTAAGGGGTACTTGGTTGGATACTCAAGCATAGACAATTAGTTATTTCTTTATAAGAAGTTCTGTTAATTCATACTTAAATCTATATATCAAATAATAATTATTTTTTACCATGTCTTATAAAGGAATGTTTTGCTAATGCTATTCCTGTTCTTCTAGCTACTTTTTTCTTTTTTTTCTCCTAGCTACTTAACTGTATTTAAGATTGGTACCCCCCCAAAAACTCCAAATAATAAAAATCTCATTTTTACAAAACATGTTTTCAGAGGAGAATAATTTTCTTTAATGATCTTCCATCATTTGGGCCAGTGTTCATTGATTAGTGAGTATGGTAGCGCTAGGCATTGGGGGGCAGATACAAAATATCTGGAAGACATCATTGCAGAGAGACTTGATTAAAAAGCAAATAAGTGGCTTGGTTCACTTGTCTCCAAAATGGTCTTCAGCTGTCTTAAAGATTGCAATGCAGGTGCTTATAAGGAAAATAGCTCGGGCCTTGAAGTCAGGTAGGAAAACTTCACATTCCCCTTTACCACTTAAAGGTGGTCTTTCTCTAAGTAAGTCACCTGTGATTTCTGAGCAGCATGCCTCATCTGCAAAATGACGTTTCAATAATAGCCCACATGCCTAATAAAGTCCTCAGCATTAAGTAAGTACTTAGTTGTTGTTATTTTCACTTATTTTTCCTAATTTTCCTCTATTGATAACACCTACTTATAGAACTTTTTAAAGATTGAATAAGAAAACCTATTTAAATGCCATGAGTAACAGATCTTGGAATATAATAAGTACCCAGTGTTAGTTCACTTCCTTGATTTTTCTTTCTTAGATTTTAAATTTACTTCTTTGAGAGATAGAGAGTGAACATGCAGGAGCAGGAGCAGGATGGCAGGATGTGGGGTAGAGGCAGAGGCAGAGGGAGAGGAACAAGCAGACTCTACACTGAGTGCTGAGCCTCTCAGGGGGCTCCGTCTCAGACCTCAAGATCATGACCTAAGCTGAAATCAAGATTGAGACACTTAACCTACTAAGCCACCCAGGTGCCCCTGAGTTCCTTGATTTTTAAGTTCCTAAAGAGAAATGTCCCTGGTCAGTCTGTACTATTAGGGGTTATCCATTAATATCACTTTTCATGTGTGAACTTATATTTACATGTTATTGAGGAAAGCATTAATGGATTGTACATTAGTTTCTGTATTGGAATTCAAAAGAAGCATGCACTGTACACTTACTTTTGTAGACCTGATACTGGAATTCTTCAATAAAGCTCTTAGCTCTTCTGACTCTCGTAGCATTTTGAACATGCTTCAAAAGCTGTCTACATTGAAGAGTTTAATGAATGCATATTAAAAATATCTGATTGTCTACTGGTTTGATTAAATGGTATGTTTCTAACAGGTTGAGTGGTCAGCTGATGAAATTTCTAGTTTGCAAACTAATTTTTTCTATTAACCCTATAGTTCATAGTTATATTTAGAAATTTTCCCATTTGCCAAATGGCATCCAGTGAAGCAATATTTTTAATTCACAGAAGCCCTGCTGACCAGAGTAATACCAGAGCAGTCATTAATTATGGACAAATCTGTACAAGCTTCATCTTTGGTCTATTTGTTTCAACTCTATGGTCATTTGTTTTGGTTTCTGCATTTATCCCATGTTTGTTTCTTCCTAATTACTGCTAGATAGAATAGGTCATTACAAATGAGAGACTAGCATATTAATGAAGTTAGAGGACCTACTGGTGTGACAGGCCCTGGGAAGACAGATTGAGTCAGATAGTTCCTCACCTGAGGGAGCTGCTAGGCTTTTCTCTGCCAGGAGTTGATGTTGCCCCTTTTGTTAACCTAGGGAACCCTTATGCATCCTTTTTTAGGTTGGGCCTTCTCGCATACTCACATTTCTAATGTAGAATCCAGCATACAATGGTAATAAAAAACATTACTCCATATACCAAAGGTATAGGGGATGGTACCTAATTAAATATTACAGTCTCACCTGTACTATTAAATATTACTGAACCCACCAAGTGCTTGAATATGAATTCCAGCCCCAGGCAGTCAGTTAGGCAATGTCCCATTGTAAATGCAAGTGACTGCTACATACTTTTTTCCTGGCATATGCTCTTGTCTAGCAGGATCTTGGATTTCTGGTTTTATAGGACTTAGCTTTGGTCCCAACATTATGAAAGGCCTTTTTAGTGATCCTGGCCCCCATCTTTGGCTTATCAAATAGTGATTTTTGAGATTCCTTTTCTGTTTGGATTTTGGAATCCCTTATAAATTCCTGGAATAAAATTCCCTTTCCCAAACTTAGCCCATGAATTCTAACTAGATAAGTCGGTCTCCCAACTCCCTTTTAGAAGAAGTAGGTTTAGGAAAAGAAAGTCAGTTGAGCGTGGAGAATTCAGCAATGAGAGACAGTTATGCCTGAGCAGAGTTTTCAGGTATAAGTCAAAGATGTAAAAGATGAGGATGTCGCAGAGATATGAATAAACCACACCTAAATTAGTCGGGCAAGTTGTGGAGTTTAAGCATTACTAGCTAAAGGCTAAGATCGAAAATTTTAAGAACAATTTGCAGTCATGTTTTTGACCTGGAATCTATTTGAACTGTTGCTTTATTTTCATTTATACATGGCTGTTAGAAGGAAATGTTGCCTGAGAAACCACGTTTCATTTGGATTATTTCCCTTCCTGTCCCTTTCACATTGCTGCAACCTCAGGAGACCTTCCTTGCCTTTTGTGGACCTGCAGGGAGAAACCCATTGAGCTGACTACAGTTTGAGGAAGGAACCTTCTTCACTCTAGAGGAAGTGAGAAAGATTAATTAGAAAGAGCCCTGCAGGTGAAAAACAAGACAATCTAGTAGGGGGGCGGTTATTACAGTGCAAGTAGGAAATCATGAAGAAATGCTGAACTAAGTCAGTAACAGTATCATAGAAGAGAGAGGATAGAAATGAGTTATTAAGACAGTGAAATTGGCAGAACTCAGAGATAATTGGGTATGGAGGGCAAAGGGAAGGAGCAATTGAGAAAGGCATTTCATTCTACCAGCCCAGGGAAGACATACAGAGTAGAATGAGGGAAGAGAAAGTAAGTTCAGTTGGGGGCATGCTGACAAGGAGAGGTATCTAACATGTAAGGAGAGACATGAGGCTGGAGCTCGGGAGAGAAAGTACAGCCACACATGAAAGCAGCTGGTAACACCGAACTTGGTAGCTGAAATCTTGAGAGTAGGTAACATTACTTACACAAACTATGAGAGAGATAAAAGGAAAGAGTGAGGATGGGAGTGTCTGGAGACAATATATCTCATAAAAAAGCAGAGGTAGAGAAATGAAAAATTAAAGATCTGAGTCTTTGTAGAATCAGAACAGGATTAGGCCACAGAAGCTGAGGGAAAAGAGAGATATAAGGAGAAAGGCATCAACTGAAGTTTGGAAAATGTTCATTGTGTCCAGCAATTTAAAATAATTGTGACTTTAAGAAGTTTCGGGAGACTGATAGAGCAGGCAATGAGCCCAAGAATGCCTAGACAGTGGAGTAGGGTATCTTGAGTATCTTGAAAGAGAAAGGAATTCTATCTGCGTCAGCAAGCAATGGAAAAGACAGATGTAAAGAAAAAAAAACAACAACAATTTTTGGAGTGGTAATGGAATATATGCATGGATAAAAAGGCTTTGATTGGGCAAGGAGATAAATGGTGAAGGTGGTTTGGAGAGTTCCAAGCAAGCTGACTCACTGAAAGAAGAAAGGAGAAAAGCTGAAGAAATCTCCTTGGATAACAGGGCTAGGTGAAAGGGGGGCAACACAGTAAGCCCCGTGCATGAGACCACAGAGGAAATCCAGAAGAGAGATAGAGCAAAACTTCTCAAACTTTAATGAGCGTAAGTATCACCATGGGATTTTCAAATGCATATTCTGATTCACTGTGTCTGGGGTTGGACCTATGATTCTGTATTTCTTTTTTTTTTTTTTTTTTTTATTCTGTATTTCAAACAAGCCCTCAGGTAATGCCCGAGCTACTGGTTCTCTGACCACCCTTTGAGAGAGATAAGGACATAGAGGAAAGTGGATGAGTAAGGCACATGGGTTTTGAGTGTAATCAACATAAATGCAAAATAAGGACCTAGTTTGACAAGTCACAAAACATGGCAAAGAGGAACAACCAGAATGCATTTTACAAGTAGTTCATGTATTTATTAAGAATGTACCAAATTCTTGGGATGCCTGGACGGCTCATCGGTTCAACCTTCAGCTCAGGATGTGATCCCAGACTCTGGGATCAAGTCCTGCATCAGACTCCTTGCGAGGAGCCTGCTTCTCCCTCTGCCTATGTCTCTGCCTCTCTCTCTATGTATCTCTCATGAATAAGTAAATAAAATCTTTTAAAAAAATGTACCGAATTCTTATTTAATCTGTGTATGTCTCTCCTTTGTCGAGAATAACAAAAGGCACATTAGGTCCAGCCTCTGAGTTTAAGGATATCTTAATATGTACAAGAAAACATAAAGAAAATGCTAGCCATTAAAAAAAAAGAAAATGCTAGCAATTAATACATAGATATAAAATTTTCAGAAATAAACAACGGGCAACACTTGTTAGGGATGGTAGCTAGACAGCTCAAATATTTCTTTGGATTAATTTTTTTGGATGCAGACATCACAAAATTTTTCAACTGACCATTAATTTTGAAGTTGAATACATATTGAGTGAATTATCATCCACCTTCCCCACATTCAAGTTTAAAAGAAGACATGACAGATGTAAAGTTTTCATCAATTTGAGAATAGTAGAAGGAAAAAGGAGGCTGCCCCTTGAATCTAAGCGATCCTATCTCTTTAAGCCTTTTTCACAGTGGAGAGCTACATGAACCATGAGTCTGAAATCATTTGGTTCAGACAGAAGAGACATGACAAGGAAAAAATGTCATGAAGAGAAGAAACAATGTTAGATGTTGAGAAATTACCTAGTGCTCTTTTAGGCATTTCTTCCTGTCTACTGTATTGCACCCCCTGCCCCTTTTTGCTGCTGCTCCATCATGTTAGCCTATGGATAACACATTGCTTGTGCTATTCTTACCTCCGTCACACACGGTGTGCTTATAGCTGTTCAGAACATTGGAGCGGCACAAAAAGATTGGTAAGAGAAAGTTCAGTGTCTTTAGAAACTTGCTAGCTGCTTTAGAAGAAAGGGTTAAATATAAAACTACATTATGAAGTAGCATTGGCCAAAAGTCCTTTGCAGAGTAGTGTTCCATGAAATTCTACTAGAAATGTGGACTAAAGAGGGTTTGATGCTGATAAGAGTTTGTAAAATACCATAGATGAAAATTTCTAAAGATTCTCAGAATTATGGCAGTAAATTAGTCTGTTCTAAAGTTTCTAAAGTTATTTGTTTTTTTTTAAACCACTGTACTATTTTATATCGTAAACACTATTACTAATTTAAGGACTTAGTATTCCTCAGAGGATAAATAAGGGACTATTATTGCAAAGATTCAAATCCTTGCTACAGTCAGTGTAATTGCTATTAGGGAAGCCAGTGATCATTTCAGAAATCAGGGACCACATTAATGAGGAGTTGGAACTGACACTGAATGATGTGAGTAGTTTGAGCATTCACAAAATAAGATATTCTGGATTTGGATGGAAGCTGAGAGGGTTAACGGAATAAATAAAAATGTTGAGGAGGAAACAGTTCAGGGTTCAGGTGTGTTTAAACCACAATGAGAAAATCAATATGCCTGGAGAGGAGGGTTTTGATTGAGTGAAAATCAATTTGGCAAGGCTGATTATAAAGACCCTTGCATTTTTGGGTTAGGTTCTATGAAGATTGAACTATGCATTAATTGCATCCAGAGGGGAATAAATAGGGAATATGTCTTTAGCATTCTGACCAAACCATTTCTTTCATTCTTTAAAAACTTCATTGTTACTTCTGGTTTTAAAAATAACTCAAGCACATGGTGGAAATCTTATAACATAAAACAGTAAACAAAAGAAAGTTAAAATCACTCATAAATGCAATGACCAGATAATGCAGTTGACATTGGGAATATCCTTTGCCAATTTTTCCTAAGCATACACATGTTCACACACTCAGTCTTGAAAAGTCAGCTCACTCCATGTCATAGTGGCTAAAAACTAAACTCCTAAGAGGTAAGAAAGTTAATATAAATGTGTGTAGCAGGCTAGAGAGGGTGAGGTGTTGAAGATGCAGTCTTTCACACAGACACATTACAAATTAAATACATGGAATGTTCTTTGCCTTCCACAAGGAAATATACTATTTCCTCCCACTACACCCTTGCACTATGTTTTATTTCAAACATATAGCCATATCTGGGTCCATTTTTAATGTAACTACACTTCGTGGATACAGGTATAAAAAATTTATTTTGTCAACTCTAATGTTAGAAAAACAATAGATAAATGGTGCTGGACTCTAAGCCTCAGTGTGTGGGAGGCTGAGAGAGGGGAAAGAGCACTGACTGAGGGTGCGGCCACCCCTCAGCCGCAGCTAGCTACTGCTGCCAACCAGGACTGAAAATAAAAGTTGGCAGATCCTCATAGTTTTCAAGAGAAGACAGAAATCCAGTACTTATGTGTTACTATCTGACTTTTTAAAAATAGGAATTCATCCTTTTAACAAGAGCATCAGAATTCAAGAGTGAAACAAAACACATACTAGACCCTACAGTTGGCACCTTGTGTTTATACATACCCACAAAACAAAACAAGACAAGAACAATGAAACTTCCTGGTTCTTTACAGTTAAGAAATGATACTATCGGGATCCCTGGGTGGCGCAGCGGTTTGGCGCCTGCCTTTGGCCCAGGGCGCGATCCTGGAGACCCGGGAACGAATCCCACGTTGGGCTCCCGGTGCATGGAGCCTGCTTCTCCCTCTGCCTGTGTCTCTGCCTCATTCTCTCTCTCTCTCTCTGTGACTATCACAAATAAATAGAAATTAAAAAAAAAATAAAAAAAAAAAGAAATGATACTATCGTGCATCCTTTATTGTAGGAAATCTTTTTGTTTGTTGTTGTTTAATTTTATTTATATTCAATCGGCCAATATATAGTATAACAGCTAGTCTGCCAGGAAATCTTGAATGGGTAATGGACATTTCTACTTACTAGACTTGTCCATCCTTAGATGATGTGACCTGATATATTATTTACTTTTGTATTAGCATATTATGAATCTTTCATTGTAAAAAAGACTCATTTGGAAAGTCTGTAGCATTTTAAAGATATGCTTGCTGAATGTATATTTTGTTGATTTGAATAGGTATTTGCCCACTGGAGGAAGATCTATTCCCAAATGCCACTTAGGTTATTTTCAAGAACTCCCTACTGAATGTTGATGCAGCTGTGTGCCTTTGCAGAAATGGAAACAAAGCCGGCTGTGTCGAACCTTGGAATCACGGTGAGTAATTAGCACAAAGTCTGTAATCAGGGAAAGGTTAGGTTAGGAAAAGAGGAATATAAATGTCTGTGACACACAAAAAGGAACAAGAGAGAGATCATCTGAACAAGAACAACAAGAGCAAAAAGAACTCTTGAACTTATAACGTAAAAAAAAAAACCAAGCAAACTAGTTTTAATATATTCACCTTATCTCCTCACTTTAATCATAAACTTTTCTCTTACTTGGAAAATCCTAGCCAGGTGATACTATGCTTTTATCTACTTGTATCATTAGGATTGCTTTTAAATAAATATGTTCCAACTACTCCAGGTTGACAACAAGAGAGCTTTCAGAGTCAACCAAGATTGCCTAAGCATAGAAAACACAAAATAACTTGAAATAAATAAAGTACTATCTAATTTTTATCAATAGCAAAGATGGTGTAACCTACAATAAAATGTTATGAATGGAAATATTCAACAAATGAAGTTGTTTCCACAAAAACTTGTACTTGGTCTATTGTGAAAATATAAGTACAATTCCAATTATGAAACAGGTCTCTTTTACTTAACCTAATATTATGGCTTCTTAAAAATCTAACTGAAATATTTTTGAAATCAAACTATGGATCTGATAGGGTTCACTATTTAAAGAAATAAAGAAATGAAGTAATTTAAAAATTGTACATGGACTTCCAGTTTTTCTGATTCCCAGGTTTGTAGTATATGTGTTTGGTTTTCCTCAAATTAGAAATGTCATTTCTTTTTCACATTGGAAAATAGAAAAGGTTAGGTTTTAAGGTGCCTGCCAAGATCCAAATTTCTGGTCCTTATTTTGTCTTTTTCTATTTAGAATTAGTTTGAAAACTCTTGAACAATACCTCTCGCAATTTATATTGCATGCACAGGGATGATGTTAATCAGATGAGAAATACTTGTTTATGGTTCCAAGATTTTTTTTATCCTAGTATTACTGATATTGTTACTTCTACCACTTGAATTTTGGACCCTTAGATGACCACTTTTAGCAATGTAAAACTTTATAAATCGGCTAACTAACCTTCACTAATGCCCATGTTAATGTTTGGGATTCCTTCCACAGTGACAGTGAATAGGAAAGCAGTTGAACTTTTGACAGTTGGAAATTGGAGAGTGCCTTTTTATATTGCTGCATGGACTTGGTGGGTTTCTCTAAAGTGGGGAATAAGAATAGGTTATTTCTAAATTGTCCCTGGTTCTCTTCCTGGTAAGAAGATATAGGATGAAGCCCCTCGTAAGTCAAAGAAAAGAATCAGAGTAACTCTACAGTTATTTTTCTAATCCATCGGTTGATTAATTGCTTTAATAAGAATTTACTAAACAACACCTAGATGTCAGGTACTGTTTTAGACACCAGTGATGCAATAATTAACAAACAGACATTGCTCATTTGTCACTACAAACTTAATGTAATAAGACTTACGTGATGGGAAGGAACAAAAACATATAATTACATAAGTAATTAATTAGCTATAATTCTGGGTCTTATGAAACTACACCTAAAAGAAGATTTCCTCTAATTTTGAGTAGTCAAATAATAATGTCACATAATAAATGCTCCTAAGGAAGTGCTCTTTACGACGGGTTCTGAAATAAGACCAGGAATTAAGGAAAGATGTGAGATGGTCCAGCCCAGGAAAAGTGGAAGGAAGCTGCCTATGTGAAGGCTTAAACCAAAATGAGTCCTATATGTCTAAAAATTTGAATTAAGCCGGTGGTTCTAGAAATCAGATAATAAGTACATGAATGGCAAAGATATGGTTAGAGAGGTGTGTAGGGGTCAATCAACAAGTTCACTTAAAGCAGTTTTAACCTCTCTACTTATTTTATGGTAGAAACAGATGGAAATTAGTTTGAAGGAGTAAATAGTTTAGATAAGACATGGTGTTGTCTAATGTCTCTAGTCTATTCATTTTCAATAGAAATAGATTAGAGAGAAGTAGAAAGACTTAAGAGATATGTGGGAGATAGAATGAGCAGAAATTGGTGGTCGATTGGATGTAGTAGGTGAGAAAGAGAAAGGAACAAAGGGGTCACATCCAGGTTTGGGGTTGAGCAACTGGCTGGATGGTGGTGCCATTTATCAAAATTAGATTCTATCCTAGAGAAGGGATGGGTTTAGGTAAAGAAGGCTTTGCTAAGGCAAAAGTTACTGTCGTGTAAAAACATCCGTGAAAAGCCACCCTAGGGATGCTTCCATTTGGCAATCTGGTTTTACATAGCATTTCAAGGTTTTCTCTTTCCTCCATGTTCTTCCATCCTCTCCCCAACATGATTACCCTAAAGATGTTTGAGGCAATTGATAAATATATCAAAAAGTACCAAAAGAGAAAAAGCACATTATTTTACCCCTCTCTTAAGCTCCCCTGTGTAATCATACCTATTTTTTTCATACCTCTGCAAAATTTTTAACAAAATCAGCTCAATCCTCCTCATATTCCTTTTCATCATATGTAAGCTTACAAAATCTCTTTAGAAAATTGTGCACAAGTCAGTGCTCCAAAAGTATGAAAAATATATGGACACACTTTAAAAAAGATTTTATAAAAATAATATAATAAAAAAATTTTATTTTTATAAAAATAAATCTTTTTACTTTAATAAAAAGATTTTATCTATTCATGAGAGACCCACAGAGAGAGGCAGAGACAGAGGCAGAGGGAGAGGGAGAAGCAGGCTCCATGCAGGGAGCCCGATGTGGGACTTGATCCCGGGATCATAGGATCACGACCCCAGCAGAAGGCAGATGCTCAACCCCTGAGCCACCCAGGCAACCCTGGAAACACTTTTAAATATAAATACTAGCAATTATTTTCAGGCAATTCACATTCAAACATGGAACTCACTGGCACATAAAAGAAAAGACTGGCTACGGAAATTGCTATTTTGATTTTCCACTTGTGTGGTAGCAGGCAGTGAATTTCCAGTGTCTGTAATTCCCTTTTTATTATTTTCAATGAAAAAAGTTCCTATCATTTGACTTGGCATACCTTGTAAATAAAACAAATAACTGGCTGTCATGACCAGAATCAATCAAGCAATCACCAAATATGGACAGAGTGCCTACCAGGGCAAAGTCAATATACTGGGAAGAGTAAAGAGCTACAAGGAAGTATACAAGTTTTTCTCACAGAACTTCCCATCTAGCTGGTGGGACAAGATCTGAACATATTTTTGAGAGGTGATTTTTACATAAGTGATTACAAGGAGAGATAAATAAAAAAATACAGCAAGTAAGAACAGATTCATTGTACCATGTATATGTTCTACTAGTTCCAAGAAAAGAGAAATTTTTGTGCATTGAAATTTTGGTAAAGATTTATGGAAGATAAATGTTTTGAGCTTGGTGTTAGCTAGAAAGAGAGGAAATGAAAGAAAAGGATAATATGATACAATATTCCAATTACAAGCAGCTCAAGAGTAAATTGTGGTGTTGTCGGGGATGTATCAACAGGATTAAAAGCTAGAGAATTTGTGTTTTAACCAAATTTAACTATATATATATATATATATATATATATATATATATATATGCAAAAGCAGTAACCCCTGAACCTCCATTTTCTCACTTTTAAAATGAGGGAATTACATTAAGTGTTCTCTACAGAGTCTCTGAAATTTAACATTAGTTTGTATTATAATGAAAAAGTTTTTCTTATTTGTCCAGCATTATAGGGAACCAACAAAAGGCAGAGTGTTTGGAAATAGGCAGATTATAGTTGAAATCTGACAGGCCAGGATGCAAATATTGGCAGATCCATTTGGTATCTAGGAAACTTGGACAAGATGCTTAACCCTGATGTGCCTTTATTTTTCATTGATCAACTGATAGATGGTATAGATATAAATATAGATATTAACATAGGTAGTCTTTTGAATAATGAAAAAATATGTAACACTGCTGTATTACACAGCTGGTTGTGAAGGAGGCACTGAAAAAATTTTGGTTATATCTTTGGTATCCATGGATGAAAACTTAGATTGCAGTCATGAGATCCAACTTCAAATCTCTGCTATGCAATACTGTCTAGTCTCTAGCATACTGTTTTTATTTTATTATTTTTATAGATTATGAGGAGAGCAACATAAAACACACCACCAGTTTTCACGCCAAGAATACTTCATCTAACTAAGAAATGCCATGCAGTACATTTCAAAAATAAATGCCACTCATAAACACGGTATTCTAATGCATATTGAAGTTTCATGTACTAAAGATTGGAGTAGCTATCGGTAGTCAATGAATAATGGATAGGAATGATTAATGACTTTGTGAGATAAGGGATAATTAGATTTGGCATGTGCATCCACCATTTAAGCAAATTGGTATGTGGAATGTGTAGTTGAAAGAGATACAGACAAATGACATTAAGCTTCAATGATTCAAATGGGTCTCCTGAGAATGGATGATCCAAATTCTTTTCTAATTTTCCTCCAACAACGCAACACAACCATAAAGGTAACAATGGATCTTATTTTTATGCTAGCAATGGTTGCCTCAGCAACAGAGTGACAGACTCTGAAGCCCAGACAAGTGTCTTCACACTCTTCTGCCTTCAGGTCATTCACCCTTCTTTTCCCACATCTCTGTCATTTATTCAGATAATGCTCTATAGTCCCACTACCTCTGGACACAGTGATGTTGGGGAACAATAAGAGCTCTTGGCAAAACTGTGAAGAAGGAAGAGTTTTCTATAACATCTCCTGCCAATTCCCCATCCCACCTCCTCAGTGCATGCCCACAGCCATACACATAGGCAATTGCATTTATAACTGTCTGTATGGTACCCTATGGCTACTCACCTCTTCTCAAAGTTGTACATTAATAAGGATTACCCTTTGCAGGTAATGGGAAGTTTTGGATGCTCTTTATTCTTAACAAACCATTTATGTCCCACTTCCCTTGTTTGAATTTTCTAGTTAAATCAAGGAATTAATCCATGCCAATGTGCTAATGCTACATTTCTAAATCTCAAAGTAGAAAGACACTGGCATGCCCTAATCAAGAGAGAGGCATGCCAAAAGTAATTTGTTACTAATATTAGATAAAATGCAAAAATTGTATGAAGGATATTTTATTTAAATTAGACTTTCTTCAAGGTTATCAGTATAAAAAATATTCACTTGTATTGAAATATGCTTTATTTTCTCCTATCAGAATTGATATGAGGGAGTAAAATTAAAATTCAGTAACCTGAGTGGGCTGGGGAGTGAAGGTGGGTGTGGTGGTTGGTGGCACATAAAGAAGGTCTAAATTGTAAGTATAAATCTTAAAAAAAAAAATGTTGGTGGAAGCTATATGATAAATGAGCTTATTAAAAAAAAAAAAAAAGATAAATGAGCTTATTCTTTTTTTTGGGGGGAGGGGCAAAAGAAGAGGGGGAGAGAGAGAAAGAGAGAGAGAGAGAGAATCCCAAGCTGGCTCCACATCCAGTGTGGAGTCCAATGCAGGGCTCAGTCTCACCACCCCAAGATCATGACTTGAGCTGAAATCAAGAGTTGGACACTCAACTGAACTGAGCCACCCAGGCACCCCATAAATAGGTTTACTCTTAATAAATATTTATAATTTTAGATGGATTCATGTAGACATAAGAAAACAAATGAATGGATACTATTAGGAATTAGGGTGAGGTATTCATTAAATCAAATGCCTGCATATCATACTTTCTTTTGTCTGTGTTTTTAGAAGGGTAATACACAAAAGAAATAATCATGACCAGGAACCTAGACATTACTATGTGCTGTACAAAAAAGCTTGATACCTCATACATAGCTCTGGTAGAGTCTAGTTTCTAGTAGCCTACGTGGGACCTTATATGCTGTCAAAAATCTTTACCTTAGGGACTTATCACCGTCAGACCAGTCACATAAATTAAAAAGTAGAGACAAGAAGAAGCTTATGATGGCCAATTCCCTTGGTGAGCTATTCCACCAACAAATAAACATCAAGGAAGATAGAAAAGAGATGGAAAAATAATAGAGATAGAGAAAATGGATGCATATGATTTAATGCACACTCAACATTAATGAGAATGACTTCATTATTGTTTGACGGCTGACTAATCAGATCAGAAATGTCTTCATTGGACCAAGGTGTGGGACTGGAGATGAGAAGTAAAGCTAGGAAGGTTGTGGGAAGAAAAGAGTAGAAAACATGACAAAATTATATACTTTATGAAAATACTTAAAATAATGAGAATTTGAGACTAATAAAGGAGATATTTGGGAACAGAAGAACCATTTAGGACTTTTAGATTAAACACATACACACACAATGTGTGTGTGTATAAATATAAACACATGTATTTGAAAAAAATGTATGTATTTGTATATATACAAATATATATATCATATATAACATAACATGTAAAACATATAAAACAAAACATAAATATAGCACAATATTAAATATATAACATATATAAACTATTATATATAATATAGAAATTTATAAGTAAATAATTAAATATGATATTTAAGTATATCATACATTAAATATACATTATATATGATACATATGATTATATGTAGATACATATGATTCTATCTATCTATCTAGTCTAGCCCATAGTGATATACACATACACACACCCCATGCATATTTAATAGTCACTTAAGGAAAAAGACATATCTATATGCAGAGTAACCTGTGAAAACAACCTATAGTAATCAAACTAGTTGTTTTTGTTCATGAACTAATGAATCATGAGTCACCAAATGTGAGCAAAATATTAAAGAAAATGCCAGGGTAGGGAAACATACAGCTGCCTAGGCAGAAATAGAAATGATATAGAGAAGAAAACACCATCTACAGGATAGATTTAGTGTATTCAGAGGAAAACAAGCATTTATGGCACTTATACAAGAGACTGCTATCAAGGAAAAAAAGAGTATTAAAAGAACAAGTACCTAGATAATTTTTAAAGTCGACTTATAGAATGGAAAGTAAGATGAACAAAGCTAAGGATTTAGTTGTTGATCTGAAAAAGAAAAATTGACAGAATGGTCCAGAAGACAAAAAGAGAAAAAGACAAAGGGAAAGATAATAAAAGGGAGATTCTTCCCAAGGAGGAAAGACCCAAGACTCTAGATCTCATTGAATAGGAGTCGAAAAGACGAAAAGAGCTGAGGGACACCTGGGCGGCTCAGTGGTTGGGTGTCTGCCTTCGGCTCTGGTCGTGATTCTGAGGTCCGGGCTCGAGTCCTGCATCTGGCTCCCTGCACGGAGCCTGCTTCTCCCTCTGCCTGTGCCTCTGCCTCTCTCTAGATAGAGAAATAAAATCTTAAAAGAGCTGAGATGATGAATGGGAAGAAATAATGGAATAAATAATAAGATAAAGATTATCTTAGGTAAAGAAAGACATTCATATCACAGACACATAGAAATGCTGATTAGAATGAAAAAGACCCATACCATATGATTTATATAACTTCACGGGATAAAGAGAAATTCCATGACCTTTCATAAAGAGAAAAAAAGTTTTGACGTACTGCAAGAATCTGTTGGCTGACTGATCTCTCATAAGAACACTACTGCTAAAAAGATAATAAAGATACAATCTGAGGAAAAGGGAATCTACTCAAATTCTCAGTGAAGTATAAAGAAAAAAAAATCCAATGTTTCAAATGTTCAAGGACCTCATATTGACACGGACTCCTTGCAATTTTATTGGATCCCACTGTGGGCTTCCCAGATTCCTCCCTGGCTATGACCCTTTTCAGGGTCTGAGCATGCATTTCCCCAAGCTGCTGGATTGCTGACAGTAGCTTGCCTCATCCCCACCGGCCACCCCAATATTGTCCCAATATCATGCCTCATCGGTGCAACTCACCCCCAGTGCCTACGCTCTTGTCCTAAGTTGGCACAATTCTGAAGGAATATCTCTGGCCAAGAAATCCTCGTGAGATCATGTGAGGCATTTGTTATGACTACTTCAGCTCAGCTTTTCCTTTTACCTCAATTCTGCTTCTTTTTTCAATTCATTCTCCTTCCAATCCATCCTGTACCAGGCTGATCTTAGGAGCAAGACTCAATCAATTCAATTTCCTGAACACAAATCTCTGTCTCAGAGTCTGCTACCTGGGGAAACTTACCTGCAACAGGAAACTACAGAGCAAAAAATAAATAAATAAATAAAAATAAATAAATAATTAAGTATTCAAGAAGAAAATGACAAGATAATTATGCATTAGTGGTCTCTGAAATTATATATATTTACACACACACACATACATAAAGTAAGCTCAAAAGAAAGGAGAAGTCATTAGATACAGATGTTTAGGATATTCTCCTTTGTGCATTAAAATTTCAGTATCATAAGATTACATTTTTTCTTTACAGTTTTAATTTCAGCATTTGGGTTACATATTTCTACAATTTACTATATTTACATAATATAATAACTGTAAATTGTTTTCATTTTCCTTTTATGTTTGGACTTAACCCATAGTAAAACTGGAATACAAATAGTTGCACTGCAGATGTGAAATTTATAAACTTAGAAATTTTAAAATATAGTATAAGCAATAAACTTTAGGTGACAAGGAAGAAAAGAACACAGAGTTGGGTAAGTTACTATATGATTAATTTTCAAAGACTGGAATCAAATAATACTGTCAAAAATTAGTAAATCATGAAAAAATCAAGATATTTATTCTAAGCATATGAAGGATAGTACCCAAAGAAATAAAATTCAGAAACTATGAAAAGAAATTAGCCAGAGAAGAAATGGGTAGGACTGTAGAAAGAATTTTACACTCTTTTTTTTTTTTTTAAGATTTTATTTATTTATTCATGAGAAACAGAGAGAAAGAGGCAGAGGGAGAAGCAGGCTCCGTGCAGGAAGCCCGACATGTGACTCGATCTTGGGACTCCAGGATCACACACCCTGGACTGAAGCTGGAGCTAAACCACTGAGCCACCAGGGCTGCCCAATTTTACCCTCTTAATTTGAGACTCATCCATACAGATGTTTAGAAATTCTGTAGATAGTTCTTTAATTTAAAATATAACTTTAAGAAAGTTAAAGAGCACCCATATCAACAAAAGACTAGGTAAGTAAGTTACAATGAAATATATTTTAATAGTCACTTATGTCCCTCATTTTAGATAATGCTCATACCCTCTGAAAGTGCTTTCACATGTTGTTGAAGTAAAAATCATTTATTGATCACTTCTTCTGGGCAAGCCATTGCTTTCTCTATTAAGTCATTTGTTTTCATTCCTGAAACAGGTAAGGGAAAATGTCTTTCGTCCTTTTGACAGTTAAGAAAAATAAAACAGAGAGTAAGTTGCTTTGCCTAAGGTCATCAAACTCATCCTGGTGGTACAAAAGCTCTGAGCCCTGTCCTCCTAAACTCAAACTCAGTTTCTTGTGGCTGGCCTCTCATTCCATTAATGGAAAATGAATGATAGCCAAAGGAGTTAATCCAGAAGAGCCAATGTGAGAAATGGATAAAAGTCAATAGAGGGAGAATTGGGAAATGCATAGGCAAATAATATTTTCTTTTTTAAATTATACATAAACATATATATGTTTGTATAAAACATATATATGTTAATAAATATAATCTCATTATATATATATATATATATATATATAATTAGGTAGGCAGAGGGAGAAGCAGGCTCCATGCAAGAAGCCCAATGTGGGACTCGATACCAGGACTCCAGGATCACGATCAGAGCCAAAGGCAGATGCTCAACTGCTGAGCCACCCAGGTGTCCCAGCAAATAATATTTTATATCTGACTTTTATTTCCCAGGCACTGTGGTAGGTGTTTTACATATTTTATTTCTTTAACCCTCACAATCCTTATGAAATAAATAGTATTTTCTCCAGTTAATATGTAAGGAAATCCAGGCCCAAACTAGCTACTTATGATAGTGTACTCAGCCAAAAAAAAAAAAATGGCAACAAACTATCCAGTTCTTTAACTTGTGTTCTTTTCCCCTAAGCAAAGTTTCTCTCTACCTCCATGTTATTGACTATTTGGACTGGATAATTATTTCTTGTGGGGATGTTTAACAGCTTCTACACACTGGATGCCAGTAGCCTCCCCATCTCCATTTGCGACAACCAAAAATATTTCCAGATGTCCCAGGGCAAAGGATGAAGGGATCAATCTCAGCTGAGAACCACTGTCCTAGGTATATGGATTATCTTCTTGAGCTTTATTATATTGCAGACTCTCCCCCCAGTGGATTTTAGTTCCTTGCACTTGGATTCTCTTTAGTTCTCTCTTTGTATCTTACTGTGAAATTCTTATTGAGGAGGTTGAATTTTATCTGGGCCCTGTGAGTCTGGAAGGCAGCCATGGTTAGGCAATCCCTCCACCTGTTTGTGTTCAGGAAAGGACTTAACTGCAAGGAACCACCATTCTGCATTTGACTTAGACAAAACAACAGACATTCCACGTGTTCACCTCTGACAAGGCCTGAAGTGGACCCTCCAAATTCCCATTCTTTGTCTGATGAATGATTAGATGAACTGTTTTGTCCCCACTGATAAATCAGAACAAAATGCTTATAACCAAATTGATTCAGTTTCTCTCCTCCCAGGCCTCCAGACTTTGATCTACTCTTAGCCTGAGCCTACCTATATCCTCTCTTTAAGATCCCCACCCTGAGAATAGACATACCTCCGAACAAAACGTTCTCCCATCTACTCTCTCACTTATCTTACCCCTGCTCCTTCACTTCCTCAAACTTCATCTTTTTGTAGCTTTGTTTAATTCTATTTACCAAGACAAGAGCTTTTCTGGCTAATGTTTGAGAAGCTGGTCATCTCTTGGTTAGATGTTCTTCTCTTGCAAAAGCCCCCTCCTGCTATTACAATAATTCATCCCCCCACTCCATTGTAATATGTTTTGTTTTGTTTTGTTTCAAATAAAGTGTTTATCTGGATCCAGATTTGTTTTTTTTATTTGACATGATAACACACAGAAACAAACAACAACAACAAAAAAGAATACCAATGACAAAGATGTCATTTAGGACAGAATCAAAATCCTGCATTTAACCTAAAATACAATTTTAATTCAAAAAGAAAAGTATGTGGAATATACATTGTAAATACATAGCTGAGTAATAATAATGATGATGATGAGAAGAAAAAGAAGAAGAAGAAAAGAAGAAGAAGAAGAAGAAGAAGAAGAAGAAGAAGAAGAAGAAGAAGAAAAAGATATTTCATTCCATGACCTCAAAAGTTGCTTATATTCACAGCCTTCTAAATCGGCTTGTTTGGAACCCTCAGGCTGGAAGCAAGAATAAAAAGCTGCTCAAGAACTAACATCTATGCATTTGTCAGCGTAGGACACAATTGACATGTCAGCTGAGTATTAAAATGGTCAGGGCAAAGCTAGCTGTAGTGAGTGACTCTAAATGAGAAAACAGTGTGATGGGATTCATTGCCTGAGGCATAGAACCTTTGCTTAAACTGCCTCCCAAAGGTCTGGATTGATGAGAAGCCAACTTGTCTCCAAGAGCAGTCTCGGTGACTAAGAAATGGCTCACCACTGACAAGGTTAGTTCAAGGGAGCAAAGGTGGAACAGAAATAAAGCCAAAACTTAATCTGCCATGGAGAGATTACCTTTTGCAGCCATGTCACATGTGTTTCTTCCATTCTGAAACCACTTTAATTTATTCTGTAATTTAACAGGAAGCAGAACCCATGGGGGGTGGGGATGAGGAAGGGAGAAATGGGGGAGCAAAACTAGTTCCACCAGTAGCTGAATTCTGTCTACAATAATTTTCTAGCCATTTCATTTGCCTGTTCTGCTAATTATTGCTTTCAAAAATTATTGCTTCTGAACCCAAATTTTGGATGTGGGTCCAACTCTTTTATTTTTTTATTTCCTAGGACTGATACTTTAGAGTAGAATTTTCTCTTGCTGTTTTAACATAAAAATACCATTAATGACATGAATTCAGGTTTTTTCCACCTAGCTAGAAATAAAAAAAATGGATGAAGAGGTGTCACTCCTGATAGAAGAGGGATTGTCTCGGTTCCTTGAATTAACCTATCAACCAGTCTTCTAAGCCTCTTGTCTCCATTTCTCAACCTTACACCCACCTTCTCTTCCACTGATGAGTGGTCACACTATCATTGTCATTGGGATTTTTGGACCAACACTGGCCACAATCTCAAGAGTATTCAGAAATCTAAAAACAAATAAATTAATATGAAAAAAGTAAAGCTAACGGCATGAGATAATAAGAAATGAGAGGAGCCATGACTGAACAATGTTGAAAGATACTTACATTCTTTTTTTTTTTCTTTTTTGGTACTTACATTCAATTAAAAATTATTTTGCAGTAAGTTGCAGTAAATAATAGTAAGTTTCTAATTTCTACACACAATCTATTCATGGCTTAAAATTGTCTGTGGGTAGACCATAGTGATATATTTTGAATGGTTTTTATATTGTTCAATAATTTGAACTGGATCCCTACATTTAATTGAGAGTTGGTGTAAAAAAAACTATTTCTGACTTCTCTTCCTATGCTGGTGATATCTAGTCCATATTTCAGTAGGGAAACAATTGCTTGACCTTTGTAGATGCTCTCTTTTTTTGAGGAAGCATAGGCTTTCATGTTCACTACAGTCTATTGGATTATACCTGCCTGTGCAATCCATTTATATCACCTTCCAAGCCTCTGCTGGCATCTAAGTTTGAAAACTCTAGTCTATAAGTGCTATGATTCTTTTATCCTACTCCAGGTTCACACATCCACAATCTCCTTCCCCTGTATATTTCATCTGTGTCTCTTAAGACATACACATATTGATAATGAGTAAATTTCTTTCCAGCGATAAATAACCATCAAGGGTCTATGTATAACCCTGGGAAATAGCCTGGTCAAAGTGAACCAGGACCATGAAAAATAATGGGTAACTCAATGTTATCCTACATGGTCAGATTAACAATAACAATTATGACAAGATTAATTTTGTGTAAAGTAATCTCAAAAGATTATGTTGATCAAGACGTGCACACTTAAAATTTGCAATAAAGTAAATGTTCTTCAACTTCATTTCTCCTCCAAAGATGAGAATATATTAATATATTCCTTTTAGAAAGACAATGTCCTATTTTAAATTTTGCATGTTCAGGTCTTCTTAAAAAGAATGACTAGAAAAGTTCTATAAATCTTTTGAAATTATAATAAGTAAGACAGTAATGGCACAAATCACAAATACTGTAAAATTGCCTTAGGCATTATATTTTCTATAAATTAGCATTTTAGAGTACATTTTGAATTTATGATCAAGTGGTAATGCATAAGAGCATTTTGACTTAAATTTAAAAAGATGTACGATATATATGCATATATACATTTATATATAAAGCTATAACCAATCCAAAAACATTTTTATTGCTCTTCTTTATTATATTTTCTTTTTCCCTCTTTCTCTATTAAGTCATTTATTTTTAAACCTAGAGTTATAATATTTTAAGGAAATTCAGCTTTGTAAACAATTAGACTAAGCAATAGATTGTCAAATAGGTGGTTTCTATTCCCTTCAGGTTATAATACCCAAATAAAGTGATATAAAAATCGTTCAGACAAAAGACCTTCACATTCCTGTTACCTCACAAAATTCTGTGTTTAGAGTTATAATAATCTTTGTTAATTAGAGATTATCAGAATTTAAACATTTTTTGGGGGAGAGAATGCATCTTCCAATGCAGCTCTATTTTAGGAAACTTTTTTCATTCATTTCTAATTTGTGCATAAAGTTTTCTCTTGGGACTAAAACCCTTGCTTTGGATGCCAAAAAAGCCATCTTGTAGGAAGTCAGTCACTGTAAGACATTGGCACAGAATAGAAAAATATTCCCATCCTACTTCACTACAAGATGCGGTCTGTGGAAATTATCAGTAATTCTAAGCATTTACACAATCACTGTTCAAAGTGACATTATCAGAGACATGGCATTGACAGGAAGAACTGCCAAATGGTAAGAAATATAAAGTAATTTGCAGAAATATCACAATGATGCCAAAATAGCTTTAGGTAATAGAAATTATTTGTATGTCCATGTCTTTAGAACTAGGAAACAAAGTTTAAGAAACTGGGTTATGTCAGGAATTAAACTGATCTATGCCTTTAATGTGTCTAAATTACACTAAAACAAAAATTAAAACCTTTGTGTTGCCTTTGTATTCAATACCTCTTCCTAATATGTTCATTTGTTTATTTGTAGTCTTTGTGTATTTGTAATCACAGAAAATTTGTGTACTGAAACAACAATAATAAAACACAGAAGAGTGAAAGATTCATCAAATATGCGTGCTTAACTTCAGTACATCTTTTGTTAGAAAACATAAATATTTTGTTTGCCAAGGATTGATATTAACAATAGGCTTTGGAACCTACTCAGTGATCTATAACTGTGCTACCCCATTTTGATGTGTTAAATCATATGGATTTTTAGAATCACAGTGTGACCATCTAAGAGAAAAATTAAAAGGAAACACAATCAATAGTGAGGAAGACCTAGATCCAAGTAAGAGCTAAGGATAAATGATTTTGTTTTTTCCTAACAAAAGATTGAGAAAATGTCTTATTTAGTTGATTAGGGATTTTTGGTTTTGTGTATAAATGTTACAGGGCAGTGGTCTCTCATTGAGTTGTTGGCAAAGAAAAAAAAAAACTACCTCTTAATCACACTAACGAGACTTAGTGTGAAGAACGAGAAAGATAACATAATATGGTTACTAAAAATACTGTAGATTGCTACTGTTTTATATATATGATATTCTCCAAGATCCTTTACTATGGTCATGTAAAATATTGAAAAGATATGTATTTAGTTCTCAAAATATAATCCTGGCTGTGAAACACAGTAAAACAAACTACTTATTTATTCATATATTAAATGGTTATATGTCGAGTATGTGGTATGAGTCAGGCACAGCTCTAAATACAGATGATTAAGTGATGAAAGATGGACATTAAACTCGTAAAACTTATGTTTTAGTAAGAAAGGGCAGGTATTAAGCAAGCAAAAACAAGAAACAAACATGATTATTTCTAATAGTAGCTCTGACAAGCTTAAAATGGAGAGTGGTACCAGAAAATAGGGTGTTGTTATAATAACTAAATAAACTACAGTAGCTTAGTGGTTCGGTAGCAGGCAGGAAGGGAACCGATAATATTGGAAGCATTTCAGATGGGAACCAATGTATGTAGTATGCAGCTGTAAACCATTTGATAAAATTGTTGCCCATGATAATTCAAGAATCAGACTGGTACCTACTGAGCCTGTACCTCTAGAGAAAATGGTTGAAATGGATAAGCGTAGGACTGTGTATTGAGATTGTGTATTGTGTATCCAGTTGAGAATTTGTTGAATCATGAAAAAAAATAAAGAGGAATTAAAGAGTTCAGATTTTAGAGTGCTAAATGGTTACCTAAGTTTACAGCATAGACCACGAAGAGCATCAGACAAGAGGCAGAATATTTTGAATGATTAAGGGCTATTCGTATGCAGCCTGGAAGCAAAGATCAGATTAAAGCTGTAGCCATCTCCTCCAAAAGTGTTGCACCAGAAAGCCCCAACATCTCCATCATTAACTGAAATACAAATTGTGAAGGCAAACAATTAAATAAATCAATCTGGCTTGAGAAGTATATCTTGAAAAAAATTTGGTTGCGACTACAAGTAGGTGGAACATGACTGGAATAAAATAGACTGTATGTCTACTAAGTTTTTAAAGAAATTGTATTGCCAAAACTTCTATAAACTTAGTCTTTGAAAAAGCCTTTGGCATTTGCATCCTGAAAACAACTCTTGGATTCATAATCTTCCTGGATAGGAAGCATGTGGTGAGCGATGTTCTTCCCCTACAAGAATTTTTAGAAAACACTGTAGATATCATCATGGAGAGTGGAATCAAAAACCACAGAGAACAATGAACAAAAGGAATTTCTGAAAGAGAGCAGGATCATGATCTGATGAAGAATTTTTTCATACTATTTTGGAAGCCTTCATGACTCATACAAGAGTTCATAAATGCTATGGACCAAGAATCGTTTTGTGTTTCTTCCTTTACTGAATGAGATAATCACCAGTTATTAGCTGCCAGACCTCCCATTACACCTTAGGTCAGGATACAGATAATTTTTACTTTGGTTTATAATTTGCTACATCATGAAGAGCCACATCTGGATCTGAAAAAAAAGATATGTTGTACTTCACCTGAAAATTGTGAAATTTGAGCAGGTGGCAGTACTGGGAGGAACTTTGGGTTGTCTCTTTTTGGAAGGTGTTAAATATGTAGAGGAAGGAAGCAAAGTGATATTTGAGGCACATGAGAATGGACTATGACATCTCAACTAATCATTACACCCCTTTCCACTTCTTTCTTTAAAAATACTTTCTCAGTGTCGATTACAGTTGAGAGTAATCATATTGTCTAGAAAATGTCAGCAAAGTGATGTATGCTGGTTCTAGGCCTAATTTATTAAAAACCTACCCTGCATTATCTTCCATGTTCTTTCCCCCTTTCCTAATGCTGGACATGAGGTGATCCCCAAGGTAAATTTGAAGCCCAATTTTGAAGACTGGTGTAGCCAAAATTTGAAGGAAAGCCATAGTTCTACTATCATTGTTTGTAGGAGAATCACCTGACTGGAAACACCCTAATTTAACTGTTAAATGAGAGATATGTAATTTGTATGGTATCAGCTATTGATATTTTGGAGTTTATTTTTAGAGCATGTATTGTTGCATCAACTAATCCAAATGGCTAGAGCTTTAAATAAGAAAAATCTAAAAAAAAAAAAAAATAAGAAAAATCTTCTTAATATAATAAGAACTCCAGTAAAGTTTTGCAGCTCGAGGATATCATCAATATCCTGGGAGACTATCATCCTTCCACCATTTTCAGTGCATTGCCTCTTTTGTCCTTGTGTTTATTGTTATATGGCCACAAAGTAGTTGCCATAATTTCAGACATTATGATCATGGAGTGAGGGAAAACTGTAGAAGGGATAGGATGTGGAGAGGAAGTTACTGGGCTCAAAATGACTTTCTTCTGTATTACTTTCTTTCCGTCAACATAACAAATCTTTATCAAAATTCCCATATTTTCCCATAATATTGGACTGAATATTTGAACCCCTCTGAAGAAATCACATGTTGAAGCCCTACTCTCTGAGGTGATGGAATTTAAAGGTGGGGGCCTTTGGGATTATTAGGTTTAGATGAGGTAATGAGGGTGGAGCCCTCATAATGGGATTAATGTCCTTATAAAAAGAAGAAGCTCTATCAGTGCTCTTTTTCTTTGCCATATTGGAATACAGAGAAAAAAAGTGATCTGTAAGACAGGAAAAGAAATTTCACCAGGAACCAAATCCTCTGGCATCTTAAACTTGGACTTTCCAGGCTCCAGAACTGTGAGAAATATATGTCTATGTAAGCCACACAGAGTATGGTAGTTTGTTACCATAGCCTGAGCAGACCAACATACCTTACTGTATATTTACTGTCTTGACCCAACACTGTGTTAACTTCCCATTCCTTCTATTCATAATTAGTCAGAAGAAATCTGGATCTTGTAGATACTTTGCAGACTTGGTTCAGATTCCCCGACATTTTGATCAGCTCACCATATCAATGATGTCATGTTAACTGGTCAAGAATAGCAAGGAGTTACAAATGTGCTGGGGACCTCAAAAAGACACATGTTCCAGAAAATAAAAAATAAATCTTATTAAGATGTAGGAGCCAGCCATATCAGTGATGCTTTTAGGAATCCAATGGTCTGAGGCATGTTGGAAGAATCTAACAAAATTAAAAGAAAAAGTCATCACACCACTTTGGATTCTAGAGCATGCATCATATTTGGGAATATTTCTTTGATTCATTAACTAGGTGACAGCAAAGATGGCCAATTTTCACTGGAGATGAGAAAAAATAAGGTCTCTGTAGCAGGTCCAGAATGCAGGTAGCTCTATTGCTTGGAGCATGTGATCCAACAGATTCTATACTATTACCTGTATCAGTGATGGGAAAGGATGCCATGTGGAGTTTACTGTAAGCTCTAATTTTAAAAAATCACAACATAGACCCCAAGAGTTCTGCTACAAGATTTTTCCACCTGCAGTGGAGAACTGCACTCTATTCAAAAAGCATTTTTCAGAAGATACAGGTCAGCTGACTATGAGATATTCAAGTGATCATTCAGCCAGATCTTTCTATCATTAACTGATTTCTGAAAGACCCAAAAAGTCCTAAGGTGGGATAAACCCAAAAGAAATTCATCATAAGATGGAATTGTACATTTGGACTGAGCAAGAATAGGGACAGGAGGCATAAATAAGATGCACAAACAGGTAGTTTAAACCTCATGTCATCCATCACTCTTATATTTATCTCTCAGCACACACCTATGGAGAGGACCATTATGACTAGCTAACAGGTGGGCAAGTGATTGAGCTCTGCTATAGGTAGTTGGCTAATTATGAGAGTGCAACCTAAAAATGACCCTGAGGGACACCTGGGTGGCTCAGCAGTTAAGCATCTGTCTTCAGCTCAGGGCATGATCCTGAAGTCCTGGGATCGAGTCCCACATCAGGCTCCCTGAATGGAGCCTGCTTCTCCCTCTGCCTATGTCTCTGCCTCTCTTTCTCTGTGTCTCTCATGAATAAATAAATAAAATCTTTTAAAAAAATAAAAAATGAAAAAAATTTCCCTGAAAAACAGCTGTATGAGTACATCTCAGAGTTTCCCAAATAGAGCTTCAAGTGGTGCATCTGGTTTTCTACTCGGTATGTTAAGACCAATGTGTCAAGGACACATGGACTTATGGACTATGGTGAATGGCCAATTATTTGGGAGGGAGGAGGGAAGATTCAACAACTGAGATAAGGAAGTATATGAGGAATAGGTATGTGGATGTATCTAGGGGGATTGTCACAAAGTGCGAACACTTTGGCATAGGTGAACACTCAACAGAGAACGCTGAACATAGAAGAAGCACTTATCAACCAAATTTAAGTGAGCCAGTTCAGGTCAGTCAAGCTTTTTCATCTGCCATCTCAGGCAAAAAAATAATAATAATAAAATAGACCAGCTCTGATGATGAGGATAGAATCTGTGCATAAGTCCAATAGTATGGGCTCATACTCACCCAGTTTGATTGAGTTACTGCTACTTTTAAATGACAAAGAAACCAGTGGTGCACCTTTAATATGGCACCATCCTTTGAAGAGACCAAAGCACTTTTTTAGTGCATTGATTGCATCAGATCCCTTTTTCCCTTGGAAGGAGCAGACATTCATTTTGACTAGAATTGTCCATGTACCAAAGAGTAGATTTGCCTTTCCTTCATCAGCACCATTATAAAATAGATTAAAAAGTGTTTGATATTACCAACATGGAATCCACATAACATCATATTGAACCACGTATTCAATACTTCAACACGGGATTCACTGACTCCATCACAAACCACAACACTCAGAAATATCCAGACTTATAGAGCAATAGGAGGCCCTTATGAAGGCACAGTTGAGACCTTAGTTTGGATATGACACACTGAGAGGATAAGGCCTTATCTTCCAGTGGATAAAGTATGCACTAAGCATCAATGACCATTATATATAACAGATATAATATGTGATATGGGAACAAACAGATGGCTTCACTTACCATTACTCTCAGGGACCCACTTGAGGAATTTGTGCTTCCACAAATCTTGATTCCTTACGTTTAAAGAGCTAGATCACAGAGGGTCACAAAAGCCTCATTAAAATTTAAGCTATAGCTACTACCAAGTCACTCTGAACTTTTCATACCGATAGACCAACAGATAAAGAAATCATTATCCTGGGAAGACAGTTTACCTTGATCATCAGGAAAATGTAAGGCTACTATTGCACATTAGGGACAGGGAAGGAATTGCATGACCCCCACATGATTTACCTGGTGATTTACCAGGCATCTCTTCATATTTTCTTGCCAGTTTTTTATAGTAACTGGACAGTGAGTGCAACAGGCAAAGCCTGAGAAGCTTATAGATAGTAAGTCCAAACACCTTTGGCATGATATTCAGTAACATTCAGTCTGTGAGGCACCTAGATTAGCAGTGACACTAAACAAAGGAAAGGGGAATCTAGAAATGGTAATGGAGAAGGGAAACGATGAGTATAGTTTATGACTTCAGACTAGCTGTATGGTGTGGGCTAGCTCATCTCATTTACTATTTGTATGTTTTCCCCAGGAATTATGGAGGAGCTTGTCCCAGAATTTAATGTATGAAACACAAGGATCTGGATAGTGCAGGAAGTGGAATACAGTGGATGCTCTTGTACACTATCATTTCTTTCTGCAGGATTGAGGCTCTTACCTATCCCCTAGCTTCTGTGAGTATTTTTGGGTGATAGCTCTCAGCCAGGACCTTCTTCTGAGATTTATTCTCAGCCAAAGTGAGCTGATATACCCACAACTATGTCTCCACTGCTCGTTCAATGCTCGACTGATGAGGAGGTATAAATGTTTTTCTCCTTTGCAACAAGTTGGGATAATTCTTTGTTAACATCCCAGCACCAGAGCTGGTGGAAAAGGTAAATCTGATGAGGCCTTGATTCTGACTGCATGCCTCTGCCCAAACTGGTTTCCTTCATTGGTGTTAATCCCAAGGACATTGACCAGGAAAATTTCTACATGCATATCTCTGTCCCAAAGTCTAAATTCTGGAGATCTCTATCTAAAAGAGTGATCACATTGATCTCCCTACAAATGTGGTGTTTGAACTGAAACCTAGGGATAAGGATTCAGCCTTAAGAACTATCAGAAAACAAAGAAAAACAACAAACTCCAAACCCCAAGACACCAAAAGCACAAGCAAAAGCAAAACAAAACACTTCCAGGTAGCAGAATAAACTTTATAGTTTATCTGATATTACTGTCCCACTCTGGGTACCCCAATCATATCTCTTTCTTATCTGAGGAAAGTCAAATATGGTTTCCAAGAAATTTTGCAGCCTTATTATTGCCTTAAAATTTATACCCAAATGAATTTTGAACAAGCCTTGTACAATTCATTAATGCTACACTTTATTCAATTATAGGCAGAAAACAAAGTGATACTTTTATCATTTAGAGATTTGGGGTCATGTTTATTGGGGGATTAATGTATTACATGTTCATGATATAGTTTGTTAACTAGACAATAGTGGTCATTATCTAAAGAAATTCTTCATTAGTGAGATTTCAGTGATCTAAGAGTACTTAAATGAGAATCAATATTTCTAATCTCTTTCAAAGCATTCTAGGAAAGACTGTCACATTGGAATTCAATATAGATACAGATCTGAAGTATCTATATATAAAAAATTTGATTCTTAACTAGGATCACAGATGATCTTTAACATGAAGTTAGGGGAACACTGATTGAGTGGAAAAGACTTTTTGAGAGTCTTTGCTAGCTAGACTGCAACAGTCTTATCACCTTTAATTATGTAAAAAAATGTCCCTATATGTAGGATCTTGCTAATGTGGCCAGTTGGAATGTCAGCACACAGTTACATAGCTGTCTTAGTTTAATCTTAACCAGACTGAGCTATCTCCTTACTATCAAAGTGGTTATTTTCACAAGAGTATAAAATCTAGATTAGGTAGGCATTTGGCTTGAGCAAAACCTTTTATTACTATTTTAAGAGATAGCAACAAGGGAATGAATTTAAACTTGAGGAATAGGTTTAAAATGAACACTCATTGATTTATCTGAAACACAACTTTCAGAGAAATATAAACCAGATACTATCATATCTGAAATAAGCATTGCAACAAATAAAGAATGAATTTACGGGATCCCTAGTTGGCGCAGCGGTTTGGCGCCTGTCTTCGGCCTAGGGCGCGATCCTGGAGACCCGGGATCGAATCCCACATCGGGCTCCCAGTGCATGGAGCCTGCTTCTCCCTCTGCCTGTGTCTCTGCCTCTCTCTCTCTCTCTCTCTCTCTCTGTGACTATCATAAATAAATAAAAAAATTAAAAAAAAAAAAAAAAAGAATGAATTTACTAGCAATGTTTCTTAGAGAAAATGACATAAATACTTATAGGTATTTATATGTGCGTAGAAGTGCATATTATATACTAAACTTATTAAGCTGTTCACTCTAGTGGTCTTTATTCCTTTTGACCCAGGCTATCTCTAATCTACTTCCTGTCTTCCTTCTCCCCATTCTCCACTTAAGCACTTATTTTTCGTTCTGTCTTACTCACCAACCTGGAAACTCTTCATATATTTGTACAATGTGTACCTATATATCTATGTATCTAAATCTAATCTGAGTTCAGGAAACTATAACTTGTGTGATTGCTACCCCTTTGCTATAAATAAAGATTTATTAGAATATAGAGTGCTCATTTAAAAAATATATTTAGGGCAGCCCGGGTGGCTCAGTGGTTTAGCGCCACCTTCAGCCCAGGGCCTGATCCTGAAGACCAAGGATGGAGTCCCATGTCAGGCTCCCTGCATGGAGCCTGCTTCTCCCTCTACTTGTGTCTCTGCCTCTCTCTCTCTCTCTCTGTGTCTCTCATGAATAAATAAATAAAATCATAAAAAATATTTATGGCTGCTTTTGTCTTACAACAACAGAGTTAAGTAGCTGTGTAAGAAATTATGATCCACAAGCCACAAATATTACTAGCTGGCTGTTTGTTTAAGAAAAAGTTTGCTAACCCCTAATCTATACATGCTGTATTAGTTATCTTCTGTTGTGAAACTAATCATCCTAAAAGTTTGTGAATTAAAACACCACTCCTTTATTGGCTCCAGATGCTGAATGTTGGCAGTTTACACTGAGTCCATTTGGAGAACTCTGCCTTAGGTCTCCTCTAGGTTCACTCACTCAATTGGTTGTTCAGCAGGGAGTCCATCAGCCAAGAGAGACTCACCCTTGTGTTTAGTGGTTGGTGCTGAATATTGGCTGGGACATCTCTCACTTGGTCCCTTATCCTTAAGAAGGCTAGCATCCCTTTTTTTTTTTTCTCAAGGTGTTATCAGAGTAGCATTCTAAGAAAACAAGAGCAGAACCTGTAAGGTAGCTTAGAGTCTTAAGTTTAGAATATCACATCCATCGAATTATAATGGTCACATTAAGTCGGAGACAAACTGAATTTCAAGGCATTGTAAAAACTGACTATTTCTTACTGGGAAAATTAGAAAAATAACATATTAAAAGCTTATCATAAAGAAATTGAAGAAGTTTATGTTCTCGTTCACTCTTTCTTTTTATTTCTTTCTTTTATTCTTGGAATGTACTCCTCTCAAATATACTCTAGATTATATTGATACATATTATTTGGCAATTTCAGGAAACAAAATGTTTCTTATAAAATACTTTCCAGGACTTCAAAAATGAATCTACAAAAACTTGGGAATAGTCACGATAGAACATTTTCACAACTCTCTGGCATTTTATCTTATCTCCCTATAGAGAGTATGTTGATTATAACTTAACCTATATTCATGAATAGCTTTGTCATTCTCTAGTGTAATTTATATATAGGCTTCTAATAGAGCAATGGCCTTGGGAGTTATTGATGGGTATAACTGTATGGAACAGTCATCACGAAACCAAGTAATTAAATAACTCTTTTTAAATTTTATGATTGTTTAGCAGTATCCTCAAATTTTATTTCCTTTTTCTAATTTTCTATATCCTGGTATTGGCTGGAAAATTATACTTGACATGTTAGGATTGTGTCTAAAGCAAAAATACATAGTTTTTTTTTGTTTTTTGTTTTTGTTTTTGTTTTTAAGTGAAAGCCTTCCCTAAACACTGTGGTTTTGATGCAATTCAATTAAGTCACCAAGAATTCTCAGATGACTTTGTCTGGTTCAGTGGTTGGGTGTGAAACTGATGTCTCTCTAACAAGTAGCTTGGAAGATTTTGGGAAAAACCCAAAAGTATCAGTGCTATGGTCAATATCTGTGTCCCTTCCCCTGTCATAGCAAATTCATATGTTGAAATCCTAATGTTCAATGTGATGATAGTAGGAAGTTAGGGCCTTTGGGAGGTGATTAGATCATTAAAGTGGATCCGTTATGAATGGGTTTGGAACTCTTATAAAAGAGACCCCTTGGGACACTTGGGTGGCTCAGTTGGGACACCTGGGCAGTTCAGCGTCTGTCTTCAGCTCGGGGCATGATTCCAGAGTTCTGGGATCGAGTCCCACATCAGGCTCCCTACAGGAAGCCTGCTTCTCCCTCTGCCTATGTCTCTGCCTCTCTCTTTGTCTCTCATGAATAAATAAATACAATCTTTTAAAAAATAAAATAAAAGAGACTCCTTCTACCATGGTAGGACACAGCAAGAAGCCGATAGTCTCCAACCCAAGAGAGTGCTTTCACCAGAACCTAACTGTGCTGGCACCCAGATCTTGGACTGCCAGCCTCCAAATTCATTCCTGTTAATTTAGTTTTTAATTAGTTGCTAACATATTAAGGTTAGCAGATTTCACAATAAGACATCTAGCTATCTGGCTTATCTAAAGTTAGAATATCTGATAATGATAGTCCTGCTTTGCCATCTCACTATCGTCCAAAAAGCTGGATAACTGCTAACACATTTGACACCTTTGATTCAACGTTCGAACATTCTCTGGTTCGCTGCTCTTTCCTACATCCCATGTCTTCTAATTCTTCTTGCCCATCCTATCCATCTGGCATTTAAGTCTGAGAGACCAGTTTTAGACTAACCTTTCCCTGGATCTGCATTCGTCCTCACTGACCTTTACCTGGATCTGCATTCGTCCTCACTGAACTGGGTTTATTTGCTAATATCAATGCCCTGGCACTTTACATCCTGTGGGGCTCCTCTGACTCTTTCTGCACATAGTTAAGATCAATTCTTTATTTTTTTTTAAAGATTTTATTTATTTATTTTTTTAAGATTTTTTTTATTTATTTATTCATGATAGTCACACACACAGAGAGAGAGGCAGAGACACAGGCAGAAGGAGAAGCAGGCTCCATGCACCGGGAGCCCGATGTGGGATTCGATCCCGGGTCTCCAGGATCACGCCCTGGGCCAAAGGCAGGCACCAAACCGCTGCGCCACCCAGGGATCCCAGATCAATTCTTTAAACTCCAGTTTTTCTCCTGGTGGGGATTTTCTGTTTCTGTGACTTATTGTGGACTAATGTCTATTCCTTTGCACCTGTACATTGCATTGCATTATGTTGGTGAAAAAGAGATATTTTTCTAAGTCAAATTAAGAAAGCGAGGACCCTTCTTGGTGTGTGTGTGTGTGTGTGTGTGTGTGTGTGTGTGTGTGTGTGTCTGGGTGTATTTGTTACTTTGGCCCACATTTTAATTTTTGCTGAGTTGGGTTTCCCATGTATATTGGGTACAGTTACTTCTGATGTTAGAATTTTCTCTAGCAGGAAGCTCAATCTTTGACAACTGGTACATTAATCTGAACATCTAAAGGTGTGAAGTTTTCCTTTCCTTTAAGGAGTACCCATACCTTCATGGAAAGGACAGTTTACTACCTAGTCACATCTGTTTTGTCATTAAAATGATTGCCTGCCCAGGAATCATATTCACTAGTGGGACCTCACCCTAACAAATTCATGCAGATTGCCTGTTCAGATATTTAATTGCCAGTGATTCTCCTCTACTCACTTTCTTTCTCTACCCACCACTCACCCCACACTTTTAAATTCTCATCATACTCCTAGGAATGCATGGAAATACAGCATATTGTTAAAAAGACTACAATGAATGCGATATCTCCTGAGTATGACTAAAATTCCCTCCCCTCCCCTTCCCACCCCACCATTACCATATTATTACAGAAAAATGGTGTTTTAGGGTTGCATGCAATTCTTTAAGAACCTGTATCTCTCGTGAGTCTGAAGTTGCTTTGTAAATCAAATGTGGCTTTGTGGTTAGAACAGTGAAGAATAAAAGTATGTGATTCCGTATTTATTTATTTATTTATTTATTTATTTATTTATTTATTTATTTATTTAAAATTTTGTTTTTATTGAAGTTTGATTTGCCAACATATAGTATAACACCCAGTGCTCATCCCAAGTGCCCTCCTCAGTGGCTGTCACCCAGTTACCCCATCCCCCCTGCCCACTTCCCCTTCCACAACTCTGCTTGTTTCCCAGAGTTAGGAGTCTCTCATGGTTTGTCTCCCTTTCTAATTTTTCCCACTCAGTTCCTCTCCTTTTCCTTATAATCCCTTTCACTATTTTTTATATTCCCCATATGAGTGCAGTCATATGATGATTGTCCTTCTCTGACTGTTTGGGTTTTTAAATCACAATTACTCTGATAGATATACTTAATATTTGGGTTATTTAGCCAAATTAGAAAATCAAATGTACTAGAAAGACATGACCCAGAATGGATGTATACATCATCTTAGAGTTTCCCAAACTTTCTTGGTTCATAGCATGCTTAGTGGCTTTGTAATATTTTTAAAAAGTAATGATCGTTTATATTCTAACAACCTGTTGAACAATGTGCCACTTCTCAAAACTTGGAATCAGATTGTACACTACTCTTCAATTCCTGTTCCACAGTGATTTTCACATGGTTCCTGCTGTTTGCAAGAGCACCTTCCAAAAAGCCAGTTCCTAAGAGATAGGACATAGTGAAAAGGAACGAGTTGTAACTACCTTACAGGTATCTGTCACTTTTAGCAAGTTCACGTTATGCCACTTTGCTTTTAGAAAAGACCTACATTAGTACCTGTTTTCTCTAACCAAAGCAATCTAAAGAGGATTTTCACTTTTACAAAAAAAAAAAAAAAAAAAGCAAAAAGCAAAACTAGTGTTCAGCATCTGTTTTGCAGTGATTTGCTATAGAGGCAGCATGTGCCCCAAACCATGTGCGTGCCCCCGCCAAGCTCCTCCCAGGGAACAACATTCAGCATCTCAGCATCAAACTGCCATAGCTTAGAACTGTGTCTCTGAGCATTTGTGCTTTATCTCAATTGATTTTATGTATCTGTTAGCAAGATATTAGCATCTCCTGATGATGTTTGGTATCAGAAAAGCCTAAGAGAGGTTGCTTTTTGAGTCAGAAAACACTCAGAAATTTTTCGATGTAAATCAACAGCAACTGCTTCTTTGCTTTGTGCTATTCTGGGTTATGAATAATTTCATAGGGATGCTCTATTTTGGGCTGGGGTGGGGAACCTGTATCTCCAAGTAAAAGTTTGCAAAGTGTCTGGCACACATCTCTGTGAGTTCACTATGGTGCTCTAGGACACTTTGACATACAGTTTGGGAACTATGGGTCTAGGTGTTGAATAAGTACATACGTTAACGTCGGTGTACCTTGGGTGGTTTGGTGAGTAATTTTGCATTTCAGACATTTAATTTATAGAAAGTTCATGGCTCCCTGGCATTTCAAAGATAAACAGGTTATTAGCAATCATTAAGCAAAGTCTCTTCAGCCGACCCATGAAGATGCTAAGGCTCTGAAAGATTAAAGGCCTTGCCTACCTTCATAGTTTTTCAGTTTTTCTTACAAATTTTATCGTTATGCCACTTGAAGGTACTATATGTAAGATATTTTACAGTCTGGAAAATGGAATGTGACTCCTTTTATAATGCAACATTAATGGACCATGTTCTAATCTCACTTAAAATACAGAAATGAATTGATTACAGTTCATTTCCATTGCTCCTATGTGTTATACTGCACATGTTGTTCAGAAAGAAATGCAGAGTTTCAGTGCACCTGGGTGGCTCAGTCGGTTAAGCATATACCTCTTGGTTTTGGTTCAGGTCATGATCTCAAGGTCATGGGATCGAGCCCCACCTAGGGGTGTGTGCCCAGTGTGGAGTCTCCTGAAGATTCTCTCACTCTCCCTCTACTTCTCCCCTTCCCTGATCCCTCTCTCTAAAATAAATAAAATCTTTTTTATTTAAAGATTTTAAGAGAGAGAGAGAACAGAAGCAGGGGGAGTGGCAGGCAGAGGGAGAGAGAGAAGTAGACTCCCCACTGAGCAAGGAACCTGATATGGGGTTCCATCCCAGGACCCAGGGATCATGACCTGAGCTGAAGGCAGATGCTTAAACTACGGAGCCACCCAGGTGACCCTGAAATATAGGAAATCTCGAAGAAAAATAAAAGCAGAAGTGCAGAATTCCTTTTGGCAAACGGTAGCACAGTTTCCTCACTTGTGTTTAACAGTTCCCAGGGCCAGATAACTCTTACATCAGAAGTCAGACCTCAAGGACAACGGCCTGACCCACTCATAGAGCAAGCAGTGGTTCCGGCTCCAGCTACCTCACACTCACATTGTTTCTAACGCCCATTTGCTTATGATCTTCCTCTTACTGCCAGGAATGATATGTTCCTTTATCTAAAGCCATCCTTTTTCTAAGGTGCACTTTAAACTCCATCGATTTTTTTTTCCTCCTGATGATATCATTCTCAGTAGAATTTCCATATTTATTTAAGCCCTAGTATCCGCATCACCCACACAGCTCCTAGAATTTGCTAACTTATGTGCAAAATAAAGGCATAATTTTTAAAAAAAGAAAAAAAAGGCATAATTAAACAATTCATTTCAATTGTTTACTTTGAATTCACAAGAAATTGATTTCAATCCATCACCTGATTACCATTTTGTCCATAAATTTGCATCATGAAGGACCAAATCTACAGAAATATTTAGGTCAGCTACGTGAACAGAATCTTCAAATTTATTGCACAAGGATCTATTTCAGAGGTCAGCGAACGACAGCCCATGAACCAAAAGTGCCTGTTGTCTGTTTTTGTATGGCCTGTGAGCTGAGAATGTTTATATATATAAAAAACTAAATATACATATTTAGTTTTCATACTTTTAATTTTTTCTTCCCTAGAGGGAGAGAGTCAGGAGTAGGCCAAAGAGAGAGGGAGAGAGAGAATCTTAGGCAGGCTCCACCCTGGGCATGGAGCATGATGCAAGGCTTGATTTCACAACCCTGATATCAGGACCTGATCCAAAATCAAGAGTTGACGGAGCTACCCAGGTGCCCTTAAATTATTACATTTTAAAGAGGTAAATGAATACCACATATCAGCCTCAATTTTGCTTTTTGATACTCTAAGCTTAACATGTTTACTATCTGGCTCTATACAGAAAAGGCTTGCAAAACTTTAGTATCCTTATTTCAGCGTCCATTTTATTTATTTATTTATTTATTTATTTATTTATTTATTTATTTATTTATTTATGATAGTCACACAGAGAGAGAGAGAGAGGCAGAGAGAGAGAGAGGCAGAGACACAGGCAGAGGGAGAAGCAGGCTCCATGCACCGGGAGCCCGACGTGGGATTCGATCCTGGGACTCCAGGATCACGCCCTGGGCTGAATGCAGGTGCCAAACCGTTGCGCCTCCCAGGGATCCCCTCAGCGCCCATTTTAATGCTGTTTGTCACCATCAGCCAAGTATAACTAGCTAAGCTAAATTAATTGCTTAGGTAATTCAACTACATCTGAATTCAGATAGCCAAATTCTGTTAACCTCAATATATACTCATGGAGCTTCTATTTCAAAATGGGCATTGTACTAGGTCCAGGGGATGTGAAATTTAATAAGACAGGAAGCTCACAATTCAATGAGATCTCCTCATTTTACTCAGAGAATATCTCCTTTAGATTTCATATCATATATTACGATTGAAGTAGTTTACCACCTGTTGTAAGTTAGAGGATTGAGGGTTGGCTTTTGACTCTTATGATCAATGAGAAAATTTGCTGAAGGTAGGAAAATAATTTTTCTTTCTCCCAAGATATGTACCCAGTCCAGATATTTGACTTCTTTCATCACTTTCAGTCAATTCACACTAGAAATTGAATAACATCCACAGAGCTTTTGTAACAGCAAAGCGTAACCACAAAGGTCAGCTGCTGTCATATTTTTAACTCTGAATAGAATACACCTATTTAAATGACATGATCTTGACTTTAATTGGTACATCACTATGTAAAGTAACAATGATTAAATCTAATATATGAACATTTTTTCTCTTTTCGTTTAATGGAAACATGAACTCCATGATTCACAATTCACTCTTTAATACTTCAAAGTTACCTGATACCCCTAAAAATACAGCAGGTAAGTCTCAAAGCCTCCCACTCAGTTTTAAGAAATCACACTGTAACATATGAGACTTTTCTTTTTTATCCTTAAATTACCCATTCAGTTTCACAAAATGTCTTTGAGAATATATGTTTCATGAATGCAAAGAAGAATTTCTCCTTTGTTGGAATGTTAAAAAGAAAAAATAATCTCTTTAAAGTAGTTCATAAATGTGTCCACACAGAGACAAGATACACTGTCCTAAATGACAACAAATTAAGTTAGGAGAACAGTGAACATGTTATGTGATATATAATGCATTTACCTAAAGTTTAGAGGTTTTTTTTTTTTTTTTAATTCTTCTTTTTAAGTATAATTAATGACCCAGCACTCACAGGTCAAAAGAATCCTTATTTCATCCTTGTCATTTACCCAGAAAGGCTGTCTCGCTTATAATTCCAGTGGCTGCCATTCACTGATTCATTCAACAAATGTTTATTAGGTATCTACTCTTTCCCAGACATTCGGTGACATGAAAGCCTTGCTATGTCTCCAAATTCGGTTTCCCTCCAAAGTAAAATAAATAAACTTTTTATAACTATCCTTTTTTAAGTATGGATTAAATGTAGAAAGTTTCATTTGTAAGTGTAACTGTCTTTTAGGATTGTCAGGTAATAGTACAAATGATAGCATAGTCCTTCACTGTAGTATATTCCTTATATTAGTTGAACTGATATATAACACGTTGTTGGTATTTACAATACTGTCCTGCGATGCATACTATTATGTATATGTGACCGAGCTCACATTAGCAGATTCCCCGGGGGCACCAGTATGTCAACTGTTTCATGCAACTGCATCTCTGTGTGTAGTCAGTAACAGTTTCACAGGCCTTCTACCCCTTCTCTAAGATGAGTCTTGACTTAGTATGGTTTGTTTCATTGAATTCTAGCTAGACTTTGACCTCCTGTCTACATTTTTTCCTGATTTTTGTCTTCTAGCCTTTTTATCTTAATGGGCAGTGAAAAAAGCCCAGAGGCACTTCAGCTGAAGGGAAGACAGGGTCAACAACTTCCACTACTGTATTTCAGATTTACAGTCTTGGCTTTAAGTTTTTTTGTTTTTTGTTTTGTTTTGTTTACTGTCTACTATATAGTTGCCTAAAAGTCAATTCAGTAATTAGTCAATCAATGTTTTTTTTAGTAGCAAGGATAAAATACAGTTACATAGCACTTTGGAGCTGTAAAAACACTTTTACATCCATTATCCTATTCAATTCTCTCCTAAAGTGAAAAGTAAACCAGTGTTATTATTATGTTACCATTTTTCCAGAGGACAATACGATTATGCAATACCATTACATTTGCTAACATTACACAGCTAGGAAATGCTAGAATTGAACTTAAATCTTCTTATGTCAAGTGCTATGGTTTTTTTTTTTTTTTCATTTTATCATGCCTTCTCTCTTGACATTATTTTTTGAAATCAAATTTGAAAATAAAAACGAAAACAGTCAGGTACCAGGTAGAGTGGGAGATGCAAAGTACAACTCTTGAGACCTAAAGATGGTAAGTGTTTTTCCAACATGACCTGGTACATTAAAAATAAGCATTAGAAACAGACATACCTTAGTAGAATAGAAAAAAGATACATTACATCATGCTGAGTAATCAGGGGGAGGACAAGATTCAAGATGAGATATAAACTAGCTCTTTAAGACTGGATAGGATGTTTTATGTTAAAAAGAATGCCAGAACCATTTTGGAAATGAGTAATAAAATGAACAAATTAGTGACGTGATAATGTGTGAATCACATGATAATAGACACAAATTGTTTGGAAAGTGAGTTATTTGGTAGTAGTTTGGATTGTATTCAAGAATATAGACTGAAGTTGAACAGAGAGAATCCACAATCTATTAGTTTGATAAAGTAGTACCAATTATTTAAGCTTTCTGAGGTTTAGGTTCTTTATTAAAAAATGCTACTAAACAAGTCTCAGGCTGCCAAAATCATTAAAATATATAAAAGCAAAATAAATAAATAAATAAATAAATAAATAAATAAATAAATAAATAAAAATATATAAAAACCCTTAACAGAATGCCTTGTGTGACACCCACACTTACTATTTGTAGTAGTATCTTTGGGTAGCTAGAATTAGGATCACTTTTTTTTAAGACTTTTAATTAATTAATTAATTTAAGAGACGGAGAGAGCAAGAGCATGAATAGGAGGACGGACAGAGGGAGAGGGAGAGAGAAACAAGCAGACTCCCTGCTGAGCATAGAGCCTGATATGGAGCTCAATCCCAGGACCCCCAAAAATATGATCCAAGCCAAAGTCAAATGCTTAACCAACTGAGACACCCAGGTGACCCAGGATCACTATTTAACGGCATTCCCTAGAAAGTCTCAGAGTACCATTGTGACTATTTTCAATTTACACTAATAACAAGGTGTTTTTCTCAGTACGGAACAACAAAGCTGTAACACCAGATAACACAATGAAGAGGCAGGTGGGCTGCATATGTACAGTGGTCTCCCCTTATCCAGTTGGGAGTACATTGTCAGATCTCCCAGTGGATGCCTGAAACCATGGATAGTACCAAACCTTGTATATACTGTGATATATATCACACACACACACACACACACACACACACATACACAGTTTAACCTGTAAATTAGACACAGCAAGAGATTAGCAATGACAATAAAATAGAATGATTATAACAATATACTAAAATAAAAGTTAGGTGAATGTGGTGTCTCTCTCTCTCAAAATATCTTACTGTCTATACTCCCCCATCTTGTGAGGCTGTGAGATGATAAATGCCTATGTGATGAGGTGAATGACATGGGTACCGTGACTTAGCATTAGCCTTAGTTGACCTTCTGACAACTCCTCAGAAGGAGGATCATCTGCTTTCCAAAGGCAGGGGACCACTGGTAAGGAAACTGCAGAAAGGGAAATGGCAGATAAGGGGTACGACTGTCTACTCTGAGAGAAGAGAAACTGAACTGAGCTGCAGGTCAAATGAAAACAAAATGAAGCCTTTCCCAGAGCCGATTATGACTACAAATGGGTTTTGGCTTTTTTCTTTGTATTTCTGCCTCTTTAAGACATTGTTCATGAAGATAATTTCAATGTAACTTGACAGGGCTTCCAGTGAAAAAATGTTAAAGTCGTTTTTATTCTACTCCCTTCCCTGACGTCTCACTGAACAAATATGTACACGCAGGAGGGAAGAGAGGGGACACCTTTTTTTTTTTTTTTTCCCAAAGTGCCAAGAAAGGCCCCTAACTGCAAACCTAAAACTGTAAAATATCCTTGTCATACACTAAAGTTTGGATCAAAATGAATATGGCTGCTTAGGGTCGATATTTATCTTCTCAGACTTTGGGTAACTGCAGACTTCTCTACAAGAGAGTAAGATGGTCTTGAAAAGGTGATCCAGAAATACTTTGTGGAGAGTGTTGACAAGGTCCAGAAGTGTGCATGGTCTGAGAGGGAGAGGGAGAGTGACCTTGTGCAGACCACAAGCTACCAAGCAGAACGGGAGAGAGGCACCTACTGAGGATCCCTGCTGATGTGCCATTTTATCTTCAACTCTGCTTCTAAGCACAGGGAGGTGACCGGCCAGAAGAGAAGATGGGCGGAGGGGAAACAGATCATCTGCTTACATCGTAGGACTTCCCTGTGAGCTGCAGCTTTGCCCTAAAAGCTCAATGCTAAACAGAGAGATGTTCCTAAATCAGAAGACATCCTAGATTTTGTGAGGGGGAATTTGAAACAACAAACCTGAATGTGTTTCAGTTTGTTTCAAGGCAAGTGCCCCACCTCCCCCACTTTACTCTACTTCACTCATCTTCAAATACCTACTCCAGATGGCGTTCACTCCCATGCCATTCCCTCCACTGAAACAGGGGCAGTAACTGAAAGAAATCAGCACAGAACCAGGGACTACAAATTTTAAATATGCATAGAGTTATGTTCAGAATGTCATTTTGTGAGTGCCAGTGAAGGTCACCTCTGGGTGAGTAGAATTCTTTGCATGTTTATGTCTTACTTACATTTAAAAAAAAAATGAGATGTAAACATTTGGCAAATGGATAAGGAAGTGAAACGCCATACAAAAAGAAGAAGGGAAAACTAAGGGGAAATGACTATGGGGCACAAAGTGAGAATCAGAGAAAACAAGACAATGGAAAAAGAGGATGGACCCATTGATTCATGTACTGAGCAAACTTTGTGATGCTCCAGCTCCTGAGCTGGTTGTTGGAATCAGAGACGAAAGGTGAGAGTCGCAGGGAACTGATGGTGCACAGTCTAACTTAGGAGACAGGCCAGGAAGGAAATGATTTCAACAGAGTGAGGTTTTGCTTTTGCTTTTGTTTTAGTTGTAAATGGAAGTGCAGACTGCTATAGGTGGATCCTGTTTCTGAACATTGAAGTGTTGCCTACTTTTTCAGGCACTGCCCTGGTGATGGACACATAAAGTGAAATGGGGTGCTTTCCCAACACTACCCATGTGCTGCTGGCTCTTGTTTCTGCTCTGTGTTCCTCTGAAGCGGGAAGCAATGAGGCACAGACTAGTGAAGACAGAAATACCAGCATAGGGAAGGGTGAAGGAAGTTGAAAGGGGCAACTGACTGGTGGCTATTATTAATAACATTATTTATTTTTACTATTATTATTATTTTGTGTGGCTGGTATAGGAGGAAAAATCTTTTTCCAGAGTGTGATGGAGAATGTAGTTCAGTAATAAGATTCTGAACTAGGGATTGTGGAAAACGACAGGAAGTGCTAATCAGAGTGCTATACAACTATTGCCCAAGTAATACTGGGGCTCACACATTTCCAGTTGCAAATTCACACAATGGCTATACCATCTATTTCTAGCAATGATCAGTAATGTAGAAGTCAAAGCAAAAAAAGATTGGATTGGATTGGATTATTTTGGCCACGTGTAAGAATGACAAGAAAGCAATGAGATTTTTAATAGTTGAAAAAAATGGTCATTTCTTCCTGATTGCGATGATTGCCACAAAGTCTAGGTGTGTTCAGAAAAACGAGGAAGGCCAAAGGGAATGAAATTAGAACCTCAGGAAAAAGAGATAAAAAAGAAAAAGGAAATCAGAGACTTGAAGCTTCAAGGAGGTAAGAGGATGACATATCAGAATTTAAAACATAAGAGGTGGAGGAGGTTTGCATAATGACAGTTTTCCAGGATGTTACTCGGGGTGGTGAGGAGCCAAATGGGAGAGCAGTAATGAGTGGAAGTCTACTGTGTGTAGGAATTCAGATCATGCTAGAATTGAGATTTTTTTCTTAGCGAAATTTGGCCAAAAATCCACTCAACATTTCACTCATTGTTCAGTGGAAAAGGAATGCAAAATTAATATAAATCTCACTATCTCTCTCTTTCTAGTCTATATAAAATATATACAGTGTGTGTGTGTGTGTGTGTGTGTGTGAATGTTGTTCTTTATTCCTTGTAGAAGTTAGCTAAATAGCATCAATTTTGTTTTCCTCAAACAATTCTCAAATAGTATTTTAGTAAACCTGATGAAATACAAGTTGAAAACCCCTCTTTGATAGTTTGCTCTAGGAGTGCCTGGGCGGCTCAGTCGGTTGAGTGTCCAGCTCTTGATTTCAGCTCAGGTCATGATCTCAGAGTCGTAGATCAAGCCCTGCATTGGGCTCCATGCTCAGTGCAGAGTCAGCCTCCAATTCTCTCTCTCTCTGCCCCTCCTCCATTTGCATACTCCCTCTAAATAAATAAATAATAGTTACAGCTCCAGAAAAATGGTTCTCAAAGTATGCTCCCTAACTAACAACATCATTATCACCTAGGAACTTGCTGGAAATAAGTATTCTAAGGCCCTACCCTAGATTAGTAAACAGAAACTCAGAAGATGAGGCCATCATTCTGTGCCTTAACCAGACTCCTATGGGATTCTGATGCATGCTTGAATTTTAGGACTGCTGCTCTACAAGTTATTTATACTAATTGATCAAATGATATTTTTTGACATCCATAATTTTCTTTTTAAAAGATTTTATTTATTTATTTATTTATTTATTTATTTATTCATTCATTCATTCATTCATTCATTCATGAGAGACATAGATAGAGAAGCAGAGACACAGGCAGAGGGAGAAGCAGGCTCCCCACAAGAAGCCCCATGCGGGACTCGATCCCATAACCTGGGATCACACCCTGAGCCAAAGGCAGACACTCAACCACTGAGCCACCCAGGCTTCCCAACACCCATATTTTTCTACAAGTCTTTGCTATACACTGCTTCCTTCAGCTATTTTCTTGAAGGTACCTACAAACATCATAATGCTGCTATTTTAACATCCAGTGTATTCAACTGGGAGTTTCAGTTTGGCAGATTCAGCTTCTTTTAACCATGATGGATCAAACCTGTTTACTATAAGAAAAGATAAATGGCAGAACCATGAAAGAGGGCAACAAAAATAAATAAAACACATTAAACTCAAGTTAGAACACACAAAGTGCTTATTGGCTGAAGATATTGGTCCTGTAAGCTAATATTCATGGGGTAAGAGCCAGCCACAAGAGCCTGCAGTGCTTGCTATCATGGGTTAAAGGCATAGTTTGGAAGATAGAGTAAGGTAAGATATTTTAGCTGTTTATAAAACATATTTTATGTTATAAAATAGTTACGATAGAAACAGCATTCTAATGAGCCAAGACTAAAAAGGCTAATTTAAATGGGATATTTTTTGAGGAACAATTTTTAAAATTATTATTATTTTTCAATAGAGGTTGTGAGGGGGAAACACTGAGCTTTCCTACCCTATAATTTAATGGCATTAGCCAAATATTCAGGTTATATCTACTTCTGATTTTTTCAGGTTAAAATTCAGCTTTTTGAGAAGTATTATTTATTAGAATGTTCCCTTTTAACTATGTATTTTCTAAATATAGTACTACAAACTCATTTATTCAGATTAGAGTAATTTATTATAATTTGGAAATAACTGGGTTGAAATTAGCACTTCTATTCTTTTTGAAGGAGATGTTCCAAACATACTTATATTTCAGGGGAAATATTTTACCTGTTCCAGCAAATGGCATGCTTTCAGTTACTGTCACAGAATGAATATGAACACAGACACACACCTCAAAATTATATACATAGGAAATCAGAGTATCCTATCTAGGACATGCTTTCCCTGGTAAGCTAACTACAAATTAATGTTATGGATGTATTAACACTAGTCTTTAATCTCTCAATCTCTTTCTTTAAGTATGATCTATGTAGATTAGAATAAAACTATTTTTAAAAATCATTAAAAAATCAGAATATTTTCTTAACTCAACATGCTACATTGTTAATCTTTATTGTAAATAAAGATGCAATATTTATATAACACCATTCCTTCTATTAGAAGTCAATAAAAATATTTTTCCTTTTTTAATTTAGAGTTTTTCCCCAACTTTTGATCTGCTTTTTACTATTGCCAGTATTTTCTTATTTTCTTTTTTTTTTTTTTTTAAGATTTGATTTATTTATTCATGAGAAACACAGAGAGGGAGAGGCAGAGACATAGACAGAGGGAGAGGCAGGCTCCTTTCAGGGAGCCCGAAGTGGGACTCGATCCCGAGACTGGGATCATGCCCTAAGCCAAAGATAGAAGCTCAACGGCTGAACCACCCAGGCATCCCATATTGCCAGTATTTTCTTAAAATTTCTTCCCCTGCAATATTTACATGTTTACTAACCTATTTTTTTCTCCTAAGTGCTAGGAAACTAACCTTTACTCTTGTCTGGAAGGTACTTGAATATATGTACTTCAAGTCACAAGGTCTGTTATAATCACTCAAACAGAGAGTCTGATTTATATTAAATATGCATTTATGCAAATAATATATTTAAATATGCATCTACTCATAGATACATATATAGATAAATATTTAATTTATACAAACACAGAAACCTATACAGAGAGAGAATAAAAGAGAGAGAAGAGAAGGAGGAGGTGAGGAGGATGGGATTGCTTGAGTAGATAAAGCTGATAATACAAAAGAGCACAAACAAGTCAAGGAAAAGTTTTGTATTCCTTGGGCAAATTATTGACTCAAATTCAGTCCATCATAATACATGCATAATACATGCATATATATATCATAATACATGCATAATACATGCATATATATATGCATAGGTAAATACATATTGTACTTTCAAGACATATTCATTTTCAGATAGTCTTAGCCCCAGTGCAAACTCTTTTACAAGAGATAAACCAAGAGAGAGTTAGCATTTTCTCTGTAACCATATTTTGAGCTATGTGCTCTCCCCAGAATAAATGTTGCACCCAACTGAACAGCAGTGGGTGCAAAAGTAGAACTCCTTCTGAACCAGCGAACTTGCAACTCTGTAACCAGGAAGAATAAAAATAAACTCTTTTCTTAGATGTGCTAATCCATTTTTTTTCTGAGGCTGTGTTGTCTAACAGAGTGCATTTAGGTATGCTTGAAACTGTGAGCCCTCAGGGGGGAATATCAACCCCACACAACTTGAGGCAATCATTATTACAATGGAAGCAGCTCTCTGGGTCCAGCATATGGACCACAAACTGGCAGAGAGCCTGATCTCTCCGGGGAAGGATGCCAGTGCCCCTCCATAGTTTCCTTAGCTGTTGGGAGAGATTTCAGCTCTTCAGCAGTTTCCCTTCCTGACCAGCTTTTCCCAAGATAAATCTTAGCTAGCACCATATGTTTCAAGAACAAAAAAACAGCTTCTGAATTATTACAGTACAGTGTACTCTTGCCCAGGAAATTCAGGCTGCTTAGGCACTAAAATCATAGCACCAGACCAAATTTGAGAGAGCATTGAACCTGATTTCACAACCTTTTGTCAAACAACACTTGTCTACAAAGTGTAGGATTCCTTGGGAATTTCCCTGAGATAAGAGAAAATGTTGCCCATAGCCCTTAGTGATTTTGGAATTATAATCCTGGCTGAATGACCAATTCTCAGATGATGCTGAGTCCACAGCATTATTGGAGTTTGGGGAGATCAATGTTTTCCTTTAAGTGCTTTTTTTCCCCCTATTTTAGAGACACAGAATGACTATAATTATCAGGAACTGTGCTAAATGCTGGGAATATAAAGACATTTAAGATGCAATACTTGACTTCACATAGTTCTAATAAAGAAAATGGACACATTATAAATAACTGCAAAATTGTATACAGGTATATTTATAGGGATCCCTGTGGGGTTGAATAGCATCATAAAGGAGGAGCATCTAGATGTTTCATAAAAGGCCACCTGAATGAAAATAGAATTGGACCTTAAAAGAAGTGCAGTAGTACATGCGGTGAATAATAGGAGAATGGCCGGGCATTCCTGGTTAAGGACACAGGATCAGTAGAAATAGGGAGGCAGAAAAGGGAAGATATAAGAGAGGGAGAGCAAAGGGTTGGATTTCTGTTTGTTTACTTTTGGGTAAAATGTGCAAGAAGGAATGGAAAAACTAACTCAGAAGCTACGGAAAGGGGACAGCCATAAAGAATTCCTCATTGACTCCATTTATTCAGACATTCAGTGCAGTGGGTTAAAAACAGGCACATATTCTTTGACACTGTCCTCATCAACAGGTGGAAGCCCTTCCTATTGAATCGGGGCCAGGCTTGACCCATGCTTAGTCAAGAAAATATGATAAGAGTGACCAGAGACTTCCAAGGTTATGCCCTAGGACTTGTTTTCTAGCCTGGGCCTCTCAGAATTCTTGTTCTTAAAGTGTAGCCACCATGCTGTAAGGAAGCTCAAGTAGGCCCATGAAGAGACCTGCACAGAAATAGAAATTCCTTCCCAACTACACTGGCTGAGCACCCAGCCTACGGCAGTACCATCTTGCCAGTCATGTAAATGACCCACCTTGGAAGTCAATGCTCCTGCATGAGCTGAGGTGGCCCAGCCAGTGCTGCACAGAGCAGAGATGAGCCTTCCCCTCTGAGCCCTGCCCAAATAATAACCTTGAATAAAGTAAGTTATTATTGTGGCTCTAAGCCACTGAGTTCAGGCATTATTTGCTATGTAGCAATATAATTAACTGGAAGAATCAGTCAGTATTAACTGAGTCTTTACCCTATTCTTAAACTATTATGTTTAAGAGTTTACACTTTAATCTTGACAAAGATTTTCTCCTTGACCAACCTCTAGCCAGACTCCTCTAATCCCTCTTTATTGACTAGGTCACAACAGTGGCCTATAAAAACGAAGACTCTCAACACAAATAATTTTGTCCACTCATCTTCTTCCTCCTTATAAGAATGAAACAAACACTAACAGTTTCTGGCAGCTCAAGGCCTCAACCCTAGGATGACTCTAGACTCCCTTAAAGTGCCTGCCTGAGAAAACTCAAGGCTTTCAAAAGGATTTACTGGGCTTTTTTAGGCCAGCATCTGAAGATAGGCCCCAAACACGTTTTCTGGAGCATTTGCTAAAAAAGAGGTTTCATCTGTGAATCTTCCCTCTGTCCTTTTGAGATGTGTATGTATCTCCTACAATTCAGAAGTTTTTTCTTAAGGACCTGAAAGCCATTCCTTTATTTTTTAAAGACATTTTAAGCTCTTATTTATTTATTTGAGAGAGATAGAGAAAGAAGAGAGAGAGAGAGAGTATGGGTGGGGGGAGGGCAGGGGAAGAAGCAGACTCTCCACTGAGCAAGTTCAATACCAGGACCTTGAGATCATGACCTCACCTGAAGGCAGATGTTCAACCAACTGAGCCACCCAGGTATCCCAAAGCCATTCCTTTAAAATATGATCATCAGAAAGGATATTGCCTCAGTATCTCAATTTCTGGGGGAGGATAGAATCCTAACTTCCATATTTTGACATCTAGCGGACACAACCAGCCTAATTAACATTTACACTGATCAGTCCTTTGCAGTTTTTCTCTTCCCTGACTCTACTGAGCCCCAGTGTGTTCCTCTTCCTACTTGCTCTTTCTCCCTTTAAAATACCCAGTCACCTCTGTGCCAATCAAAATTGAGTTCAATTCATGCTAGATCCTCTTCCCTGCTGCAATAGCATATTACTGATTAAAATCTGTCCTTATGCTTTAGTGTCCTGCTTTGTTTACCTTTGACAATCTGAAAGCAAGAAGATTTCACCTTTATTTTTTAAAAATTTTATTTATTTATTCATGAGAGACACAGAGAGACAGAGGCTGAGACATAGGCAGAGGGAGAAGCAGGCTCCCTGCTGGAAGCCCAATGTGTGACTTGATCCTGGGACTTCAGGATCACGCCCTGAGCTGAAGGCAGACATGCAACCATTGAGCCACCCAGGAGTCCCAAGATTTCACCTTTAAAGCTATCTCCTGGCCGTTGGTAGTGGCTGGGCTGTCTTGTAGAGGAATGACTTTGGGATGAGTATCAGAGGCAAAAAAGATAATTGTAGCAGCATATGTACTTATGATTTTCCAAATCTGCTACAGTAAATGCTAAGCTTCTGAAAATTTTTGTTGTTTGTTTGTTTGTTTTAATAACTTATTTTGGCAGGTAAGTTTAAGATGGCTATAAGAGAAACAAAAAACAAAAACAAAAGAGAGAGAGAGAGAGAGAGAGAGAGAAACAAACTAGAGTTAGGGAAACTACTCAAGAAGTTATCAGTGTTTCAAGACAGAGAAGTGGAAGGCCTGGACTGGGACAGTGCGATTGGCTCTGGAGAAGACACAAATATGATGAGAATGGAGTCCAGCAGAGTCCTGTGTTACCTCTAGGTTTCTCTAGCTGGCTGCTGGTGACTACCTGTGACATGATGTGAGTTGGAGGAGTAGCCAGCAAGCCAGCAGATGGCAGAGAAGAACAGAGATTCCACAGTTTGGGATATGTTCAATCTTAGGGCCCGGGGACATGTATCTAACTGTTGGCTAGGCGTCACATTACATATTCAAGTCTGTAATGCAGGAAGAGGTTTTGTACAAAGATAGAGATTATGTTATCATAACCATACAGCAGGTTGTTGAAAGAAAAAAAATGAAGAGAGCCCACAGGATAGTTTGTAGTTGGAGAAGTGGCAAGAAGATTGAAACCTGGCTAACACTTATAGGAAGAACCAAAAGAGATAAAATCCACAAGGGAAATGAAGAAAGAACAGGGCAGAGCTTCTAGTGGAAGGAAGAAGGAATGGTGTCACAGAAGTCAAGAGTATGGGTTTTTAAATAGTAATCAACATTATCAGATGATGCAAATGGTCTTCTTCAATAAGGACTGAAAAATGTCTATTGATTTGACAAGTAAGAGGTTTTTAGTGACTTTAGCAAGAATAATTTTAATAAAGTAACAGAGCTACATGAATTAGCTTTTTCTGAGAACCAAACCACTTCTAGATTTAGTGGCTCAAAACACAACCAGTTATTTAGCTCATGAAACCACAGGTTGACAGCCTTGGCTGGGCTTGGCTTAGTGGATTTTCTAATCTGGGCCAGACTTGACTGAACTCAGTTGATCTCAGGTAAGATTTCTCATGGATTGGCAGTCAGCTGGAAGGTTCACTGGCTCTGGTGAGAGGAGAATCTTCCCATATGGTTTTAAAGCATCCAGTAGTCTACCACTGGCTTGCTCAGGTTCATAGGGCTCCAAAAGTAAGAATGGATGTACTCAAAGATTCTTGAAACTCTTCTTAGAACACATATAACATCCTTTCTGTAGCATTTTGTCTACCAAAGAAAGATAAAGGTCTGCTCAGATTCGAAGGGCAGAAAAGGTACGATGAATTGCCATTTTCTCAATCTCCTGCAGTACCAGCAAACAGTTCTTGGAATTCTGGTTTTCTCCATAGCCACAGCGCTTTATGGACAAAAATGGCCTCAATTTATTTTAGCATGAGCTTTTTAAAGTGTCAGAGCAAAAAGAGCAAGACACATTTCTATAACCCTTTACATCTACAGAGAGTTAAATCCTGAGAAATTTCCCCTTACCCCATCCAGGCAGCAGAGAGAGAATTCTTCTTAGCAGAAAGCTGAGGTCTCATTTAACCTAGTCTCCTTATTTTTTTTTTTTAATTCAAGTTCAGAAGACATTTTGTTTCTAGTAATGGGAGGGCCAGGCTATTGACATGAATGCTCCAGTTGAAAACCACTTTAAAAAAGATGGATAAAATATTACAAAAGAGCTTCTTAAAAGCATCGCACAGACAACAGGATAGTAAGGAATTACCAGGCCAAAGTGAAAATATAACAAAACCCAGAGATTTATGCCAACGTGGAAAGTGATTTTGCCCTGAAGGTATATGACTTCTTGGCAGACACTTTCTGAGAATGGGACCCAAATCAAAGCCCAGAATTGAATAAACCTAGATGGTTGAATCAGTCTCCTTCTTGGTCAGCCAGACCCTAAAGATATGGCAAAGCCTGAGTAGAATTACATTCAGGTATTGAGTTATCCATATCAAGCCCTGAGCTTGATGAAGCAATGGCCTTTCTCTTTGAAAAACTGCTTGAGAGATTAGTCCAAAACCATTTCGAGTAGAAAGTTCATCACATCAAAAATAATAAGTAGGTGCAAATAAATGTGGATACACAGGAAAGGCAGAAATGGAAACAGAAATGCAGCAAAAGGTAAGGATTTCAGATGTCGAAATAATTAGATGCCAATTGCAAAACAGCTACGTTGATGATGCTTAAATAAATGAAGGACCAAGTGAAAGATATCTGCAGAGGGCTTGGGACTGTAAAAAGTGACATAGCAAATTAAAAAAAAAAGTTCTGGAAAAATACATAATAGAAAATAAAATCTCTGTGAGTGAGCTTAACAACAAGCTAAGAGGAGCTAAAGACAGACATGGTCTAGAGGAAGATGATTGGAAAAGAATTATCTTGAAAGACCAAAGGAGGACACTATGCAAAACAGAAGCTAATAACCGTGGATGGACAGCCTAAACAGATCTGGGATCTGTAATTAGAGTCCTAGACGGAGAAGAGAGTATTTGGGACAGCAGACATATGCAGTGGTTGAGAATTTTCTAGACCCAAAAGATAGTAATCTGCAGATTCCAGAAGCCCACAGATCTGTTGTTAAAAAGAAATCTGCAACTAAGTACCTTACATAGAAAGCGCAGGAAAAAATAGACTAAGCGAAAAATCGTGACAGGCCAGGCGCAAACAAAAAAGGAGAGATTATCTTCAAAGAATTAGACTGATGGTTGACTTCTAACAGCAACAAAGTAAGACAAATGATAGAGGAATCACATCTTCAATGTGTAAAAGAGAATTATTACAATCCAGAAAACATATCATGAATGTTGGTGAAAAAAGGATGTCACACAAAGTGAGAAGAGTCATTGTGGCAGACCTGCACAGAACAATATCTAATCTACATGAGGCAGAAGGAAAATGATCCCAGGCATGTCTCAGGTATAAGAAGAAATAAAGAGCAAATAAAGTGGAAATAAGTGGGGAAAAAAACACACACACTGGAGACTGAATTATCTCTTAACTCAGGGATTGGCAAACTTTGTCTATATTAGGGCCACAGTGTAAATATTTTAGGCTCGTACACTCTATGGTCTCTTTTGTGAGTATTCTGCTAATATGGTGAAAAAACTAACCATAAGCAATGTGTAAAAGTAGGAGAATATGGTTGGGTTAAAATAAAACTGTTTACAGAAACAGGAAGTGGGCCGCACTTGGCCTGCAGGCCATAGTGTACAGACCCTAACTTTAGTGAACTTCCAGTTCTACTCCTGAGCTCTTTTGATTTATCTTCATGCTTAGCGGAAACATACGAAAGACCAAACAAGTTCTCATCCTGTCCTTTATTGTTGCAGTTTAATATATAGGGGGCCAGTACCTACACATTTAGCACAGGCTCTGACTCCTCCCTCTCCAGGCACAGATCAAGGTGACACTGGGTGTGCATTACACAGCTTCCTCTATTTCCACTTAATTCTTGTAAATTATAAGAAATATTCAATAACAACGAAACAACTTGAATGGCTTTCTGAAACACACATTTGATAATGACATTTCCCGGTTCACAATTTTTTGAGGGCTTCTCTGTGGTCATCAAGCCCCAATTCCTCACAATGACACGAAATCTTTATGACCTGGATTTGATCTTTCCTGTCTACTGTCACCACTTGTCCCCCACTCCATCCAAGCTCAGCTCAAGTGAACTGAACACTACAGTCTCTCCTGAGCTTGGTGTACTGGCTGCTTGCAAGGAGTGAGAGCTCTATGTATTGATCCTCCTCCCCAACTTTGTCTAGTTGACAAATACTAGTCTTTCAAGGCTCCACCCAGGCTGCACTTTCACTTGGATGACATTCCAAATTCAGCATACACAGTCCCTCTGGACTCCTAGTGCTCAACTACAGTTCCTAAGCACCAGTGGCCACACAATATGTTCTTGTGTGTCAATCTTCCACATTAATCTGTGGTCTCCTTGAGGATCTCTTATTTCTGTGTCTCAGCATGCTGTAGATTGGGCATGCAATTAAGTGTGCATGTCTGTTTCAATGAATGATTGGATGAAGCAAAAACAAGAGCAACACTAACTGGAAAAACAACAAAGCTGTTATCCTTGAGTTTATTACAGAATCAATCCAAATCAACATCACCCATTAATCAAATAACCCACAAATATCTATTGAGCATGATTATAAAGAGGTCAAATTAATCAAAATATTATTGTATAGTAATTATGGTGTTAGACTTTCAGCAATTTAACTAATCACTTGAGTAATTTAAATTATCGGTAATATTTAAACATGTCTGTAATTTGAATGAATGTGTGGAAATAATGAGAATGGGTATAAAGACAAAGGAAACTTTTTGTTTCGATGAAGGGCATGAATTTGAAAGAATTTAAATATTCATGTCAGTTGACCAATCCCATGTGTCTATTACAAATTCAGGACTGTTTAGGTTAGCAATCCCTTCAGTTAATTAGTTCAATTTTAAATTTTAAAACATAATTTTAAAAGTTTGCATTTATACATTCTATATATTGCCTAGATGTTCAGTAATTTTCAGTTACTTAAATTACCTTTACTAAGCACTGCATTGTACAAATAGCAATTTGTTTACGCCTGCCTGCATTGTAATGTGTTCCATTTGTTCATTGATTTAAAACACATAATGGAACTTCTGGTGTGATGTTATTTCCCTTTAATTACTTCTAAAATAAATGACTTTAAAACAGTTTTACAATATTTACCCTATTCTTTTTTTTAATAACAAATTTCCAACAATGATATGTTTGTGAGATTACAGCATAATTTTCTTTTATTGCTTATTTCAGTAATGTTTAATATTTTCATGTAATATGGAGTTAATTTAATATTGACTAGTGTGAAATGAAATCATTTGGTGTTCATTTGAATGTCACATATATTTTCTTAAATGTTTCATTATAATTTAACAATACTTAATAGGCATTAAAAACAGTTACCTATGTATTTGCCTTAGTTGCATTAGCATATTGTGCTTGTATCTTTGAATTTAAATGGTGAGTTTGTCTTAGGCCTTTATGGGGTGGGTGATGGTAGAGGAGTTTCCTTAAAGATACCTAAGTGAATCCAAAAAACCCCCAAAACCCTAAGATTATTTCTGTTTTCCCCCTAAATCTAAGAAGCTTAGTTTGATGCTTATAGAATAATATTTTGAGTGACTAAAAAAGAAACAAAGTAAAAAAAAATTCTCTCCAGGGCAAATGTATTCTAGGATAGAGGGAGCATTAAGCCACTGTTAGTACTGGCTAATTTGCTTACCAGATTGTTACCAAGGAGATCAAGATGCTGCTGCTTCACTTATTTACTCTAACATCTCACCTATTACTTAGATATATTACTTAGATATTATTTCAGGACTCACCATTTAAATTCATACATACATAGCATCTGACCCCAGCAGTAAACTAGGAAATTGAACAAAATTAAATTAACTCCATATTACATGAAAATATTAAACATTACTGAAATAAGCAATAAAAGAAAATTATGCTGTAATCTCACAAACATATCAGGAAGTGGGCTGCACTTGGCCTGCAGGCCATAGTGTACAGACCCTAACTTTAGTGAACTTCCAGTTCTACTCCTGAGCTCTTTTGATTTATCTTCATGCTTAGCGGAAACATAGGAAAGACCAAACAAGTTCTCATCCTGTCCTTTATTGTTGCAGTTTAAATTAAGGGATTTTGCAAGCACTGATGAGAACATACCAGATTCACCATGCGCAAAGGAACCATGCAGAAAATTCTTCTTATATTTGAGTCAGATACATAACAATTTTTTTTATTATTGAATAAGAATCATAACCACTTTCATTGTCACTAGCTAATATATGGTGAATGAAATAAAATAATTTACTTAGGTTGTTTTGATTTATGCACAGTCACATATTAGACACAGTCTTTAGTCCATTCCATTGTACCTAAATATTTAAGAATTGCCCATACAAAAAGAATCAGGGAGCTGGTGGTGTTTGTAGAGAGGATGACAGTGACAATGACGGTAATATCAACTTTTCATAGATGTAGCTGTGAAATTCTGAGTAGAATTGTGCCAACATATGAAGAAAAGAAAATACCACTTTTTGGTAAAGATATGAAAAAAAAAAAAAGAGTACTCCCATGGTTACAACAGTTTTACAACTACTTCAGAGAGCAATTATGCAACGTGGTGGTAAATGTTAGCAATTTTATAATCTATATCAAAAATAAATATTCAAAGTATAAAACTTGCACATATGAACACAAGAAGTCATGTGCCAGAATAACAGTGCTCATTGCTTCATTATTTATAATAATAAAACTATAAACAACCTAGCATTTATCCAGGGGAACATAGAAGAGTACATTGTGGTATAATTGTAAATGGAATACTACCATGGGGGAGGAAAATCTTTTCCTTACTCCCTTAGGGTTCCTGGCTGGGTCTGAAAATTAAGCTGACAAGAGGAGACTAACAGGAGAAAAGCATGCAGATTTATTTAATATGGTTTTATGTGACACAGGAGTTCATGAGGAAACAAAGACTCACTTAAACCTGAGTATTTTTATGCAAGGTTTGATGAAAAATGGATGGTTACAGAGAAATGTGGTAGGTCAACGAATATCAGATAGATATAGTAAGCTGGAGGAAACTTAGCAAAGCCTGTTTGTTCAGATTCAGCTAGTAACCCCTTTATCTTTGGAGACAAAGGTGTTCCTTTACTGTAGGTATAGAGAGAGCATCTCTTACGTGAGGGTTTTAGGATCTGCTTTAGGGGAGAAGGGATGGTGGAGATGAGAGTGACCTCCCTGCTTCTGTTGTTTTCTCAAACTCCTTCAACTTAAAGTATTCATTCTGCCAAGGTACCCTAATTTGGGGTGGGGTGCCCTAAACCCCATCACTGTGTACCAGTTGGAATGAATTAGAGTTGCTCTACCAACATAAATAATACTCAAAACCAAAATACTGAGTAAAAGTAAGGCATCCAATATTACATGTAGTAAAACACTACTTAAATAAAGGGAACAAAAAAATAAAACACTACATGCATTTATGGATACATAATTATGCAATGAAAGTATAGAATGCCTGTATAGAAATTATTACAATTTTAAGATATAGGACCAATGCCTATAGATTGAGCACAATCTCTGACTTCCTCCCTCTCTCTACAATCACAGGTAAGGGTCTTCAACTATTAAAAGAAAAAGGAAAGAAAAGAAAAGAAAAGAAAAGAAAAGAAAAGAAAAGAAAGAAAAAAGAAAAGAAAAGAAAAAAGAAAAGAAAAGAAAAGAAAAGAAAAGAAAAGAAAAGAAAAGCTCTTTTTTTATGTGTACTGAATTTTCCGTAGTGATTAGTTTGAAGGAAGAAGAAAATGAACTTATGCAGGGGAAGAGTAGAAAAGGGATCTCGAATGTTATCTCTAATGTTTAATTTCTTTAAAAAATAAAAATAAATAAATAAAATAATCATTTCCTAATTTAACACAATGAAACTTGATGTTCACTTTAACACCTTAGTTCTCACCCGAGTGTCTGAAATATTTCACAATTAAAATTCAAAATTCCAACAGCGACAAAAACAAAGGGAAAGGCCAAATCCTGATGAGGAAGGCATATGGGTAGGGAAGTTGAGAAATGTGTCTGTTGCCACAGAGCTCAGTTCACAAGCACATACTGTGGGCTGCCTGGGCTAAATGGAAACCTAGACCTTTTGATTCTGAGTGCGGTGCACGATTCACAGCAGCACTCTTTCTTAATTGCTTCCTGCACTCTATTTGGAATCCAAATTATCAAAGCACTCTTGACCCTGAATGGTAAGATTAAATTTAAGAAATGGTGGACTAAATTTTACTTGTTGGAGTTTTAAATTGACTCACTATCCTCAAATAGTAAGAATTCAACCACTCCGCCTAAGGTGGATAGAAACAGAATTTTAAGTAACCAGCTGGTGTTTTCTGCATTATGGAGGAGAGGGAGTTGCTTAACAGAGGAAAAATCCTTCATTATTGCTTTCTTGTTCCTTTCCCCACAGTAAGATGGGCAGAACTAGTAATTCTCAAATTCCTTTAAAGCTGCTAAGATTATTGGTGATTCAGAGAAGACTTAGGACCCCTAATTAAATTTTAGAGTACAGACGGCAGCTGACAAACACGCAAGTCATTTCTTAAAGGAGAGCATTTTGGCAAAAGCTCCATAGATAACTATTTCATTAGGGCCTCAAAACAATCTCAGGATTCTGGACTGGATTCTAAACTAAAAGGGCAAAACAATCTTCAAAGTTCCCAATCTGGAATTTCTACTTGATCATTCTGCACAATGACTGTATCAAAGGGCCATTCGGAAATTTTGGCTTTTCCTAGGACTTACATGTATATGCAAAAAACAGTTCTTGACGAGCAGCTCTGCTTTCACCTCTGAACAGCTTCTAAGGAAGAGGACCCCGTGGGTTAGGTATTTTATGCAAAGCATCTGCGTGACTGGCAGTCCATGTTAGCAAAGGTAGCCCTCAGTAAGAATGTGTGCACTCTTCTCCCTGTTTTACCTATGATCTCCCACATTCACAACCTCACTTACCCCCTTACCATCTCATAGTCAATGACCCACAGATATTTATCTGCTTTCCACATCTCTCCTCCATGGGGCTGAGGACTTCTCCAACTGCTTACATGGCTTCTCATCCTGGATGAGATACCCCAAGGGAATCATAAAATTCAGTGTGTTCAAAGAACATGATGTTCATAGAACATGATGTTCATAGAACATGTTGTTCAAAGAACATGATGTTCAACATGTTCAAAGAACAAAGAACATCTCTCCTCCATGGGGCTGAGGACTTCTCCAACTGCTTATGTGGCTTCTCATCCTGGATACCCCAAGGGAATCATAAAATTCAGTGTGTTCAAAGAACATGATCTTCCATTCCAAATGAAAGACTTTTTTAGGATATACAATTTTACTGAATAGTAACACTGTTCAAATGGCTACTCAAGTCAGATACATCGGTATCACAGGCTAGGTTCTCCTTCCTACCTGTGGATTTAACCTCTAAAGTAGTATATGCAGAAATCCTCTCTACGTGCACATCCTGTTGGTTCTCTCTCCCATGTAGTTTATGCAAATCAACTGTTCTCTGTCTCCACCACCCCACCCTAGTCCAGGGTACCTACATCTCTCTCACCTAGGCAATTTCGTTACCTTCAAATATCTGCTGTTGTCCACATTTGATTCCCTCCTATCTGTGGCATTTTATTTGTTCCAATGACATATAGGATTGCTTGATTAAAATCTTTCTCGAAAAGGTAAACTGTAGAGTCAAGAAACTTGCTTGTTTTTCTCAGGTTTGTGTTTATTTCTAGCATCCTGCCATTGCTGCATTATATTATCATCCTGCCTATGTGCCCTAAATTCTGGAAAGCAATTTCACATGTGTGCTTATGAATTTTTTTCAGCAGTAGCAGTGTCTTTGGAATGACCCCATAGCTCTCATAGCTCAGGATTTTAGGTTGAATGGTACTTATCAAGACAAAAACATTTTGCTTTGTGTGTTAAAAAAAAATCATTTCCCACCCTTAAACTTAAAAGCACCAATCTTTTCCCCAGTCTTTACAAGACATTGCAGAAGTAGTAAATAGGCTGGCTTGATTTGGATGACCCTTACTTGATTCTTCCTATTTTATAATAAAGGAGCAGCAGATCATATGAAAGGTTATAATTCAGTTGTAAAGGAGGAGGAAACACACACTGAATATTTCCTATGCGCTAAGTCTTACATATATTATCTTCCATTTAATTTGAGCAACATCTGGTTGAATATATTTTTAACCACCTCTAGTTTATAAATGAGGAAATTGATATTACAAGAGATTTTGCTTTTCCTAAGTATCTCAGAAGGTAAACGGCTGAGCCAACATTCCAGGTAACATCTCTGATTCCAAATTTCCCCCCTTTTTATTGGCGGGGGGTGGGGTGGGAGGGGGTAGCGCATGTGTGTGCAGGTGTGCACACGAATGAAGAACAGTGTGGAGGGCAGAGGGTGAGGGAGCAAGAGAATCTTAAGCAGGCTCTGTGCTCAGTGCTGAGCTCAGGGCTGGGCTCAATCGCTGGACCCCAAGGTCCTGTCCTGAGCCAAAATCAAGGGTCAGATACTTAACTGATTGAGCCACCCAAGCACCCCTCAAATCCCTGTTCTAATCTTTGTAGACTATGTTTTCTCAAATCAGGAGTAGCCCAGATTACTTGTTACCAGGATTATTCTGTGAAATAATTATTATAAGTTATTCTGTGAAAGAATTATTATAAACTGAATGAGGTTGATTTTATATCAGGAGAAACTTTCCTCCAACATCCTATTGAATAGTTAGGTAGGAAAAAAAAAAAAGAATAGGTAGGTTTGGAGAAGATTTTTTATTTTTTTAGCCATGGGCAGGCCCTAATACAGTGATTCCCTATTGTGGCTATTCATGAGATTGACCAGGGGGAATTTTAAAAATCAGAATTTCTCAGGGTAAAATTCAGATTACAGTATTTTTAAAGCTCTCTAGAGGATTCCAACGTGCAGATAAGGTTGGAAAGCATGGTTCAAATTCTTTTTAGGAATGTATCATTGCGTCTTTAAATTTAGTATACAAATGAACACTAAATTTTAGATAGGCAAATTATTCTTTAATATGGGAGACAGATTCAGGAACATTATGCTTACTATTTCTATCTGAAAGAAAATATATCCTTTCACTTTCTATTTAATATATATCATTTGCACTCATTATTAATAAATCCTTGCATCTCCTTTGCAACTCATGGGAAGCAGGTATTTTAGACGCCTAAATACACTTCATAGATAATGTGCCTTCTTGCTGCTCTTGTGTTTTAAACATTCTGTCCAAGGTGTGTGTGTGTGTGTGTGTGTGTGTGTGTGTGTGTATTTAAGCAAAGTGTTAATTTGGTAATTGCACCGGGACACAATTTTCAGAAAAGAGGAGATAGGCTCACAGAGAAGGCAGCAGAGCAGCAGGCAGGGTAACAATGTTGAATGTACTACAGGCTGCTGTTTCAAGGGCACAGGTGAATTTAAAGCTACTATACTCACATCTACACACAGCCAAAATCACTCAAGGCAATAGAGTAAAGAATGGCTTCTATGAATAAAATATAAGCCAAGATTGTTTCTTTTAAGAAAAAAGACATATCTATGCTAAATCGTAAGACCTGTTTCTAGGACTGTTCCCTATAGCAATGTTACTTGTCTGCTTGGCTTAGTCTGATTGTCATCTTCTTCAGCAGGGCTCTCATTCAGATAACCATCAGGTGATATATGTGCTTTTTAAAAAAACAGATGGGAAAGAATGCATAAATGTGCATTTATTCCATTTTCAATCTGTGACTCATTTCTGTCCTTTCTCCAACCTATTGTTGCATCCTAAAGTGTCTCTCTTCTATATATTCTCAATATCTTCCCTGTCTTTTCCAGATCCATGACCATTATCTTAACTCTGGGTTAAACTCTCATGTGTACAACTGGATGATCTCTCTCTTGCTGTTCTCATTCCCTCTAACTCTTCACTCTCTGGCTCTGCCTGGTTTGGCCCTGTCAATGACACTGAGTATCGTGAACACTGTTCATTGTCATGAACATTGTTATCTTTTATTCATATGAAAAAACCTAATGGAAATGTGTGTGTGTGTGTGTGTGTGTGTGTGTGTGTGTGTGAGTCCATAGATTAAGGGGCCAGGGAATATCCTCCCTCTTGGCTTCAAAATGTTTTAAATGAAGGTGATCAGACCCTCTGAACATGGTGTCTGTCCTGTGCCTCCACCATGTTCTTAGCCACTGCTTCCCACCTTGCTTGACCACAGCCCATGACAACTCCTTCCCTATGTGAGTGCTCAGGAAAGAGAAGAAAAGAGCAAGGAGTAAAAAAGCAGAGAAGATGAGAAAAAAAAATAAGTATGAGGGATAAGGGAAAAAGTATACAAAGAAAAGTTTATAAAAAAAAGACAAAAGAAAGAATTCTCTATTGCTGACTCCTTGAAGAGCAAGGACATTTATGAATTCTAAGATAAGTGTTTAATTGGCAAGCAGACAATTGCATAAACATTGATTCATTAATTTCTATTTATGAAGAGAAAATAGTCAATTAATTGCAAAGTTAGGCAAGTAACCTTTCGTCCTTTATAAATATTAATTTTCAAAAATACTTAGAAAATTATTGGCATTGATTGGGCAGATTTGTTTTTGACTATCTGGAAAATTTCATGCCTGAAGCCAAATACACATTTTTATTAGATGGAGGCTAAATGCACTGAAACATGAATTTGAGAAAATTTAAGTTATTTAATGCACTTTTAATTTAAAAATCAGGGAGGCAAAAAGAAACAGCCAGTAACTGTCGATAATCATGAATTTAACCACACTTAATTAACAAATTAGTATTGCTACACTTTTCTTTGTACTTATTATTCCTAAAGTAAATGAGCCCATATGCTGAGAGTAATGTCTATATCTGTTTTATAATCGTGTGCTGTTACCTGTTTGGGAGCCAATACATCGTAGTCGGTGGGTTATCATGCTAATAAATGTGTCCGATTGATTGTAGTTAGCACTGTTTTACGCTCATTATTAGAATTCAGGGACAAAACATCAGCATGCTTTTTTATTGTAATTTATCATATCTGAATTAGCTTATGTGATTTGACATGGTGCTAAATAATCTATCACCCTCTGGACAGAGTATGCTTGAAGTACTGTTTAATAATTCTCTGCCGTATATTTGTTCTGAACATTGATTAAAGATGGTAGGGCAATCTAGTTCTTTTCAGTTTTATCTAAAAGATTACAATACTATAATGTACTAAATGATTGAAATATAGCACCTGTTTCTGCGTGCTGTTTAAGGATCAGAGTATGTTAAGAAATAATGACTAGCGTTTGCACAGCTGACAAGCTAATTCCTAAACACGAAGAGATATGTAATGCCACATTTGCATGAAGTATTATCTCTTATCACCACATAATGTATTTCTCATTATATTTTTATGAGCCCATGGGGTTTCATTGTGTTTGTTTGTTTTAGAGCATCCACATTTTAACCTAATAGATTATGATGATATAAATCTACCTTGCAGGGTATTCAGCTCAAATCAATTTTATTTAAATTTGTACACTATATAAACATACATACTAGATTTGTTAACAAACACCACATCCAACCCCTACAGGTAGGTGGTTATTTTATGCTGAATCTTATATTCATTTATATATATAGTGTAACTTATGAGACCAGAATTCAAATTTGGATCACTGTCAAAGCTCATACACTTTACCACTGTGCTAAACTGAGTAAAGACGGAGTTAATGCATTTCTGACAAAAGCAAAGAAACATTAATCCTTTAGTTAGTCTTTGAAATCTTACTGAGGATATTGAGAGTAAAACTGTAATTTCTGTAAGGAAATGCCTGAGCAGTCTGGAGAAAATCCATTATGTCTTCACAGACCCCTAAGGTTCCTGAACCTGGTTGGAAACCTAGTTTTAGATATCTGTTAATTAATCTGATAGTTCTTTCTTAAATTGAAGTATAGTTGACATACAACAGTATATTAGCTTCAGGTGTACAATATAGTGATTCAACAGTTATATACATTAGGAAGTGACCACCACTGCAGATATAGCTACCATCTGTCACCATACAAAGTTGTTGCAATATTATTGGATATATTCCCAATGCTATACATTGTATCCTGTGTCTTATTTTATCACTGGAAGTTTATAACCTTTAATCCTCTTTATCCATTTTACCCATCCTCCTCTCCCCTCTGGCAACCACAGGTTTATTTTCTATGAGTCTGTCTTGTTATGTTTGTTCTGTTGTCATGGGTTTTTTTTTTTTTTTTAGATTCCACATATAAACAAAATCATGTGGTATTTGTCTTTCTCTGTCTGCCTTATTTCATTTAGCATAATATCCTCTAGATCTGTCCGTGTGTTGTCCCAAATGGCAAGAATTCATTCTTTGTTTTTTATGGCTGAGTAATATTGCTCTGTATATGTATTTCATGTCTTCTTTATCCATTCATCTATCAATGGACACTTAGGTTGCTTCTACATCTTGGCTGCAAAAAATGCTACAGTGAACTTGTGGTATATATATCCTTTTGAATTCGTGTTTCCATTTTCTTTAGGTAATATCCAGAATTGGGATTGCTGGATTATAGGGTAGCTGTATTTTTGATTTATTGAGGAAATGTCATACTATTTTTCATGGTGGGTGCTCCATTTTGCAATTCTACTAGCAGTGTACAAGGACTCCCTTTACTCCACACCCTTTCCACCACTTGTTATTTCTTGCCTTTTTGATCCTAGCCATTTTGACAGGTGTGAGGCGATAACTCATTGTGGTTTTGATTTGCATTTCCCTGATGATGAGTGATGTTGAGCATCTTTTTCCTGTGTCTGTTGGCCGTCTATTCAGGTCCTCTGCACATTTTTTAATTGGATTGTTGGCTGGTTCTTGATATTTAGCTGTATAAGTATTTATATATTTAATATTTATATAACTTATATATTTTGGATATGAACCCTTTATCAGTTACATCACTTGCAAACACCTCTGATTTAGTGGGTTGTCTTTTCATTTTGTTGCTGACTTCCTTCACTGTGCAAAAGCTTTTGTTTGATGTAGTCCCATTTATTTTCGCTTTTATTGCTCTTATCTGAGGAAACAGACCTAAAAACATATTGCTCACATCAATCCAAAAGATTACTGTTTATGTTTTCTTCTAGGAGTTTTACAGCTTATGGTCTTATTTTTACGTCGTTAATCCATTTGGAGTTTACTTTTTTATTTGGTGCAAGAAAGTGGTCCAGTTTCCCCCAGACATTTACTAGAGAGGCTTGTCTTTTCCCCCACTGTATGTTCTTGCCTCCTTTATTGAAGATTAATTGACCATGTAAGTGTGGGTGTATTTCTGGACTCTCTACGCCATTCCTTTCATCTACATGTCTGTTTTTGTGCTAGTACCATACTGTTTTGATTACTACAGATTTGTAGTATGGTTTGAAGTTAGAGTATAATATTCCCAGCTTTGTTTGTTTGTTTTTTTAATCAAGATTTCTTTGGCTTTTCAGAGTCTCTTGTGTTTCCATACACATTTGAGGATTATTTGCTCTAGTTCTGTGAAAAATGTCACTGGCATTTTCATAGTGATTGCATTGAATTTGCAGATTGCTTTGGGTAGTGTGGATATTTTACCATGTTAATTCTTTAATTTATGAGCGTGGTATATCTTTGATCATTTCTTATTTTACTGGGATCATAAAACCCAATGCTTAACAACAACAACAAAATACTGTTATTATTGTTCCTTATCCTACTAAATATTTTGAGAAATGCAACAATAAGAATCATTCTAGGTTGATATTTTGTTCCTTTAGTCATCTTCATACTTCTAATGCCTAAATCAGAACTGAGCAGCAGGTATCCAATAATTATCTGTTGAGAAAATTATAGGTATTAGGAACAGGTGGCCATTTAGAATAAATTTGGTTAGTGCCATATGTTATTCAAACATCTTGTTATTATCACTTGCTTTAAGTTGAAGGTAACTTTTAATTTTCTAAATTTGAGAGACTGTGCAATTTTAAATCAATTGGGCCATGTAACGGACCGCAAGATCCCATTAGATACCTGAAGCATGCTCTAATTCTATATTTAGGTTGTACAAATAACTACATTAGCTCTTTTCATATTGTTATTTGTATTTTCCTTGGATTTTAAATATCTTTAAATGTGGCCCTTATTAATGAAATCATGTGTAGAGATTTAATGTGTACCTATACATATATACGTAGGTACACAAGTAGTCACATGTGTGACAAAAATTGCAACTGCTATTAAATTCTAAAACCGTATAATTTGCAGCACTATTAACACAGAATGAAATATTTAGATATCTTAGGTGAAAATATGCATCATTTAGAATGTTGATAGATCTAAAGGCTTAGTTGTTTATTAATTATTACTTTAAGTATTATTCTGGCTCAGAAGCTGAACCAACTGCACGATGGCAGGCAACATGCTAAAGTTAACAAAATTTAAGATGAAAAAAGATATCCACTAAACTCTGCCACACAAACTCACTTTTTTTTTTCTTTTGGTAAATATGTTCTATTGAAAATGAAGAGTCACAAATGTGCATTCTTGATGAGAAAGTATATTGTAGATTGGCTCAAAGGGGTAGACTGAATACACAACTCTACTGTGCTGTTTTTTTCAAAATCATGTAAAATGAGAAAATACCAGGGAATAAAGTAGGATGGAAGAGAGGAAGAGAGAGAAGTAGGGGAGGGTTACCATTGGAAAAAGTGGCTGTACTCACAAGCGTACATTTTCAAAATGAACACCTAAAAAACTGGAGTACTGTTAGAGAACCAGAAATTTTGAGGAATCCCTGGAACTCAGAAAGAATATTAAAAACCACTCCGAAGATAATAAAATAAACATAAGAACCCAGAGCCCCAAAATTTTGTATTGTGAGATACTCTGCTAAGGCTGTAAGTCTGGAAGACCCTAGTGATCAGAGTGAGTGGATGCTAAGCAAGGGAGAGGCCAGCTGGTCATTCATCAGGGTGATTACTGGACCAGATGACCCACTCCTCATTTATCCCTTCCCAGTTTCTATCAAGCAGCTGCTTTTAGAGAATTTGCTTTACAGTTTTAGTTTCCAACTGAAATAAAGCATTTAGAAAACTCAATTGACAGGTAGAATTGAAGAGCAGATAGAGCTATAAAAGAAACAAGTGAGGGACACCTGTGTGGCTCAGTGGTTAAAGCGTCTGCCTTTGGCTCTGGGCATGATCCCGGAGTCCTGAATCGAGTACTGCATCAGGTTCCCTGCATAGAGCCTGCTTCTCCTTCTCCCTGTGCTCTGCCTCTCTATCTCTCTGTGTCTCTCATGAATAAATAAATAAAATCTTAAAAAAAAGAAACTAGTGAGCTTCAGAAATATGTTTCTTTTTAAAAATTCAGAAAAGAAATATGTAACCCAGTTGTGTGTAACAATCTAGGAATATTACAAAAAATTAATGTTAAACTCTGAGAATGTCAACATAGGAAGCAACTGATGGAGATGAAGCATGTAGGGTACAAAGATAGGGAATGTATGTAATTTTAATTTTCTAAATAGGTACTAATTTAAATTATCCTTCAAAAATTATAATATGTACATGTATATTAAACATTCATGAGTAACAGGCATATGATGCATAATGCCTTAAACTAGAACAATTGGGAAAAGATGATTCGATGTAGTAAAATGAAATAAAGAAATCCAATTAGATGTCAGGAGGAAGACTGTATTAAAAAAAACTCTATTTCACCATTCATTTCCCTCCTCACGCTCACCTGCTCTTCTCTCAGCCACCTCTGTGAAGGCCAGCTCTGAGAAGACTGACCAACTTCTACAGGTGTGACTTCTTGGCTTGTCACTGCAATATCCTTGCCTTGTGCCCCATTCATACCTCCTCTTCCCACCCTTTGTCTCTCACATATTCACATATAAGTGCTCGATGCCCATCTATGTCCAACCAGGATATGGGGCAGTGGGGAGGAGGGATGGGGAAGTAGTGTGGCAATAAGAGAGAGTGGATAAGTTTTCACTCTTTCTCCTTAGATCATACTGTTCCAAGTCCTATAATTTCTGAGAGAGTGATCCATAACACATTCTCAACTGGCTTCCCCTCCAATTGACCTCACTGTTTCTCTCTGGGACCATACTCTCCAAAGTAGTAGACTCATGTAAACCTTTTGCTTCTGGCTCCTCTCTCTGGGGACCTCAACTTAAGCAATGCTAATTAAGTTAGTACATAACCATACACAACATATTTCCTTATTATAAGACAAAGGCCCTAGCATTAGGCAAATAAAAACAAAAGTTAAAAGAAAAAAAAAAAGGAAGAAGTCAAATTAACAATAATTTCAAACTGAGCTATATGCTGTTTGAGAGTAAGACACTTAAAAATATGATAAAAAATAACAGGGAAGGTATTTATGGCAAATTTTAACAATAACCACTACAACAAAAACAAATAAGCATTGCTCCAGCATTTTCTGTTCCTAATAGTAGAAAACAAAATGATAATGAAGCACTTAGAAATATTTCATATTGGTAAAAGTAAAATCATGAAACCTTATGTATCTAAAATATAGTATTGAACCATATAAAACTAAGCTGATAGAAATATAAGGAGAAATTTACTAATTTGTAAATGTTAGAGCCTAAGGATATTTCATTTTAAATGTATTTGATGGTGATATTAAAATCAAAATAAAGAGAAATAGATTATTCAAAAAACAATTTGATTTAATAGCTATAGATATCTACACATCTATATTCAATATATATGTACAGAGAAGGAGGCAGAGAGAGTTGTACTTCTAAGATAATAATACAATTTTTCAGACACTCATAAAAGACTATTTAAAATTGTCACATAATGAATCACAATTAAAAGCAGAACAAATTATATAACAGAAGGCCACATTCTCTGAGCAAAATATTTAGAAGGTAAAATTAAAAAAAAAAAAAAGTCCAGAAATGGCTAAATATCTCTTTGCTTAAAAATTTAATATGAAAGACTCCTAACTCTGGGAAACAAACTAGGGGTGGTGGAAGGGGAGGTGGGCGGGGGGTGGGGGTGACTGGGTGACAGGCACTGAGGTGGGCACTTGACGGGATGAGCACTGGGTGTTATTCTATATGTTGGCAAATTGAACACCAATAAAAATTTTTTAAAAAAATAATATATTAAAAGAAACTTGTATTATAAAGAAACTGAAAATTGAATTTATAAAAAAAATTATATGAAAGCATCTGACCCCCTGTGGTTCATGCAAAGTGCTGTGATAGGTGTCACCTCTGACCTTTGACACTTGCTGTTTACTGTCTAGTCTGTGTAATATTTTCCTCAGTTCTCAGCTAGGATGATCATACCACTTAACTCAAATGATATTTGGGAGGGTTAAATTAAATTAATTTGTATGAAGCACTTATGAGCATGCCTGGTACACTTGTAAAATTAAAAAAAAAACAAAACAATTTTATAAGTGCTATTTAGCTACTGTTATTATCATCATCACAATTATTATTTTTCCTAATTATAGATACTATGCATTTCATATAATTAGTACGCATTTTATATTTCTTAAGAACAAATTCAATGTAAGTCTATATTTACAAATTGCAAAAGGCTTAGCTTTTGCACAGAGGGGACCAAATGTGTTATTTGTGTGTAAGTCATTGCTCAAATTGCGTTATTGGATACCACTATAATGCCTCTCTCTCCATAAATTGGTAAGACTTTTCCATTGCAAAGAGCAACTGGAAATTACCAGCTTCAAAAGCCATTTGGCTAATTCTGGCATGACTGAAAAAAAGTAAATGAGTCATTTTCATCTGCATTTATCTATGAATTTTTAATAACAAATAGACAAAATAAAATTTTTCCCAGAAGCTTCTGCAGAGGTCTGATGCTTCTTAAGCAAGTGCCTAAATAGGAGGGAAATCTCTATGTCTCCCTTTCTATTGTTTTTATGAGGTTGAATAATGATTCTGGCATTTAACAGTATTGTTAATTGTGGTAATTTAAAGCCTTGTAGCTCTAATGCCTTGGGAGAAGACAAGTAAAATGTTAAGAGTCTTAAAAAAGTCTCCAAAGTAACCAAAAAAAAAAAAAAAAAAATCCTGGTTAATTGTTTAAAGGGGAGTAAGCCATCATAGAGAATTTCTAATTTATCTTGAGATGCAACAGAAAGCATAACAGCATAAACCTTCAAAAAGACTGAAGTGTATGAGTGTGGAGAGAGCATATCTGTTCTCCCAAATATGATGGGAGAACCCTTGCCACACATTACCAGGGATATTTGCTAAGATTAAAGAGTTTGAGAAGCATGTTCCTGAGCTCAGTTTATTATTTACATAAAATGAACATTCCTTAGACAGGAAAATTAATAATCCAGGATGTAATCAGAAGGGAGAAGAAGATTTCAGGGAAGGATATGATCAAAAGATGAAACTTGTTAGAAAAATACAAGATATTGTGAATGAGTTCCCAAAACATATGCTACTAAATTCTGAAGAATGCTGGAGAATGGGAGAGTTGATAGTTCATTCAATTATTTTTATGTATGTATGTATCTATCATCTAAATATTTATGCTGTGTTAACTGAGTGCTTCACACTGTGCTAGACACATAATATATTTGTTGACATAATAGAACAAATAATGTTTCCTACTTTCATGTAACTTACAATAGTGGGGGGAGAACGTCATTTAAATAATTAGACAATAAATTAAAGTAAGAAAAGGTTGGAAAAAGAAAGAATGCTAAAGATGTACAAACATCGTCCTCATGTTTTAAATTGGAAATAATTGATTTTGGAAACTCCAGTGCAACTTGACATCTGCTTGGGGAAAGTAAATATTACTAGTCATGCGTGCCTCTTGTACTGCAAATAAAAGAAACCCAGCTGAAAGGGGCTTAAATAAAAAGTGTAAGTAACTGCAAAGGTCACGTGTAGAAATGACTTTTTGACATGTTGTACTCTCTGTACTTCCAGGTTATCAGGAAGCTGTTCCCATCTCTTGGGTCTTTTTTTTTTTTTTTTTTGCCTAGTCATTTCTTCCCCAGATCTTCTTTTTTCCCTCTTGGAGCTCCTAGCAGCCCCAGCTTTCTTCCAAAACTTGTTGAAATAGGATTTATCATTTGCTCTTTTTACTCACAATCCTGGGGTTAGCTCTGATTGGCTCTGAATGGGTCAGATGTCCATCTCTAGTTATCATGGACGAAGGAATAAAATGTTTTGACTGGTCAGATCAGACTTCATTAGATCATATAAGACAGAGCTCTACCAATACACTTGCACTGGAAGTGAGGGAGCCTGGATCCATTAGGAAATTTGGGTACTGTTAGAAAAATGGAGAATGGATATTATATAGGCAAATAACAAATATCTACTGCAATATTTGTCAAATAGTTTATGAGACCTTAGAAGACAAAAGGAGACTCTTTAAAACTTGTGTGATTTATTAAGAACATACAATGCGAAAGTAGACTCCTTTCCTTTCCCCTTTCCTTTCCTTTCCTTTCCTTTCCTTTCCTTTCCTTTCCTTTCCTTTCCTTTCCTTTCCTTTCCTTTCCTTTCCTTTCCTTTCCCCTTTCCTTTCCTTTCCTTTCCCCTTTCCTTTCCTTTCCTTTCCTTTCCTTTCCTTTCCTTTCCTTTCCTTTCCTTTCCTTTCCTTTCCCCTTTCCTTTCCTTTCCTTTCCTTTCCTTTCCTTTCCTTTCCTTTCCTTTCCTTTCCTTTCCTTTCCTTTCCCTTTCCCTTTCCTTTCCCTTTCCTTCTTTCCTTTGTTTTTTCTTTCCTTGCTCAGCCTCCTTCTTCTTTCCCTCTCTTTTTTCTTCCTTCTTTCCTTCTCTTCCTTCCTCTCTCCCATTCTTTCTTTCCTTTCTTAACTTCATTCCTTTTTTTCCCTTCCTCCATCCCTCCTTTTTACCCTTTTACTCTTCCTTCCTTCCATTCCTCTTTCCCTCTTTCCCTGTTTTCCTTCCTTCTTTCCTTCCTCCCTTCATTCCTCCCTCCCTCCCTCCCCTTTTTTCTTCAATACTACTGTTAGAGCAGGTGCCACTGTTAGTGGGAGGACTGACAATAAAGGATTTCCAATCTAGTTAGGAATGGATCCTTAGTAGGGATGTTAGAATGTTGGAGCTCAGCTTGCATTTGCTAAGAAATCTATACTATAAAACTGGAAGTGACACACTAGAGAATGTTCTAGTGAGAGTACACAAAGGCAAAATAGTCTGTCTTATGGGAAGATATATCAGGATTTGGGGACTGGAAAACAAAAATGAATATAATGCTAGAAGCGACTGTGGAAAGGAGGTAATTCACGGAAATATTTGAAAGGGGTCGTTTTGCAGAAAAGATTATTTAGTTTCTCTGTGCTGGTTCAGACTACAAAAATAGGATGAAAAGTTAGAAATTTGAGAGATGGATTTCATGTTTCCATGAGAGGAAGAGGCTGTTAACGAGCAGCAGAAACTGAGTTTTTAAGGAGTTTGTTTCTTGTCATTGTAAGATTCAAACCCAGCCTTGGTTTCAATATGAAAGCTGTCAAAAAAAAAAAAAAAGGATGACAATTATGTTTCCTAAACTGAAAGAGAAAACTCTATGATGTTTGTCAACTACCCATTATGGGTAATGTTGTCACAAGTTCTGGGTTATTTCTTGTGCTAGATCGTGGGCAGCTCTGCCCATGGAAGAAACAAAGAAACAAAATAGGAAATCTCCTAAACCCTCCAGAGCAGGTCACATGAAAGAATGCTCCTGTGTGAACACAGCAAGGATTTGAAGACCCAAAACATTCTTAGCTCCTGTAGAGTTTTTGTACCCTTATTTACTACTTTGTAAATAAACCAAAGAGAAAGCAAGCTTGCACCGACCCCAAGTGAAAATTCTCACCCAAATTCAAACCTAGACAAGACTGGTAGGTATGGCCTAGGCCACTTTTTCTCAGAGGTGTTGGGACAATATCACCCCCTAGGATGGGTTGCCCTGACTGACCTCAAAAGCCCTGTCTTCATCTCCTAAATCCTGTGACTCTTACTTATACCCATGATCTATTGATTTCTGAGACTAATTATAAAGTAGAAGTTCTTTGAAGTCCTAAAGTGAATAATTTACCATGTTGTTTTGTTTTTTGTAATAACATGCACATTTACTAAAACAAAACAAAATAAAGCAAACAAAAACCCTATCCCCCTTCTGTCCTTCCATAGGAAGATAACGTCACCCAATAAAAACCACAACTCCAGGTTGCCTCATCTCATGGAAGGGTCTGGTACATCTACCTGCTTCCATAGTTGAAATAATGAAGATACAAAAGTAAGAAACTTCTAAATCCTTAGTTAAATGTAAGCCTTTGTTTTCACAATCCCTCCATTCCTCCATTCAATTCTAAAATAATTTTTTTCTCATATATAATAAATGCAAGAAGAAGGGAACATTTTGCAGCCAAAACTCTATTGCCATCATAGCAGATAAACAGGTAGACTGGCACATGGTGTGAGTAGTCGGGTAGGGGATATAGTGCTGAATAAGCTGGTATCCTGGTATATTTTTCTAGCAGCTTCTATCCAAGGAGTCAAAAAGGGTAAACAGGAAGTAGCAGCTTCAGTTGTAAAACTCTTTCCAGATATAAGCTTTGGTAGAAACAAAACATAGTTTTGTTACTGTTTGTTGTTGTTCTTGTTTAAGGAGTGGTTCTCTTTTAAAGTGACCTTTAAAATGTAGGAAATGAAGCTATGAGTAGAATGATTTCTAGTATCAGTCTGCTTTCATTTGCTCACACATGCTGTTAGATGCCCTAGTGGTAAGATAAATTAAAACCTATCTCTTATTCTTGGTTACAAATGTTTTAGGGAATTTTGTTGCAGGTGAAAGGGGTAAAGACTGCTTTAGTGAGCAGGGTTGCTGTAAAGGTAGACATGATGATGAACTGACATCTGCATTTTGGCTATTTCTGTTCTTCCCACTCACTTTCTTCTAACTCACTGTCCCACTCCCTGGCCTCCATTTCAGGCCATTTGGAGAGGACGGATGTACAGCATTGAACTTACACTGACCATGGTTCATAGCTATCTGGGACATGATTGTATGTGCTCCTCAGTGACCCACATTTTTCAGACGCTGGATGTACTAGTACTTCAGTGGCAACTTAGGTATACTCTGTTCATGCTGGTCTTCAAATTACAGCGTCCTTGACTCATGCATCCTTTTGTATAGTCTATTGTGCTCCACCTTACAACCCCAGATTGTTGTTTATAGATCCATACTTATATGCAGTCAATAAATAGGGAGATTCGGGGAGTCAAACAGAATCATGTTTACCTCTGTGAGAGATGTTCAGGAGTAAGAAACAGAGACCCTTGGGTGCCTCAGCAGTTTAGCGCCTGCCTTTGGCCCAGGGTGTGATCCTGTAGTCCCAGGATCGAGTCCCACATCAGGCTCCCTGCATGGAGCCTGCTTCTCCTTCTGCCTGTGTCTCTGCCTCTCTCTCTCTGTGCCTCTCTTGAATAAATAAATGAAATCTTTTTAAAAAAGGAGTAAGAAACAATGATTTGACATGGTGCAGTATTTTATGTATTAAACCAGGCAGCAGATATGTCTATTCATTGCATTCTTTATAAATTCGTCAAGTCTTAAATGCAGATGATGGGCTAATTTTTCAAAGAGGGAGTCTAACATGACACATGTTTAGTCTTATATCAATAAAACTCTACGTTGTTATATGACAGGGAAGGCTAAATAATAGCAAATGTTTGAGACTATTACAGAATAATAAGTATGAAATTATGAGCAAATTCTCTCTTACGGTAGCTTGGATGCAACAAAGGTTCAGCTAGCCCTGCATTCTGGAAGTGGGTGGCAGACAAATTACGCTAGTTCCATCAGCAATTGTAGAATCTCCTTTAAGCCCCCCTTAGAAAACTGGTTGAAAATATGCATTTTCAGATAGTTTGCTCCTTAAATATTCATTTTGTTTCTGAGATTCAGTATAAAAATTATGCAGTTGAGAGAATGATAGAATTTCAAGTTTGAAAAGTTCCTTAAAGCTAACTGGTCAAGTGGTGTTTAGCCTGCTGTTTATCTTCTACCAAACACTTTGTCAAAAAAAAATGAGCTCTACCATCATTGAAAAAGAAAGCTACGTTTTCCAAGAATGACATTGATAAGTTATTTGATTGATAAGAATTCTGCTATATTTATCACTTACAGTAGGTTTCAAAACAATGAAAAAGTTGTGATGGTAGTTTTGGAGTAAGTCTTATGTGTATTATTACTTCCTGTGTTGAGTTCCATGGTTATACAATATATGAAAAGTAGATTAAAACCAGGATAGGCTGTTTGGAAATTTAAGAGAATGATGGAAAACAAACAAACAAATAAACAAACATTTTTCCAGGGGCCTCGAGTAGTCAAGACGTTAGTAGTTCGTGTCATCTTTGTGTTTTAGTAAAAGCCTGACTCACTGAAAGAAAGCAAGCTGCATGAGAAATTACAGACAAGATGGACCAATCGCACAGTTTCATTTTAAGCACTACAAAAATAAATAGCAGCATTATTATTAAAGGACTGTAGGCAATTCAAAAGGGATGTTCAAATAAAATAATAATATGTTAGCAAAGAAATACATGAAAGGTGGAAGCCAAACATACTATATTTTGAAAGGAAATTGCATATAGCAAGTATGATATCTACTTCTACTTCAGAGCAGGTATGAGGCTATCATAGACCAAAAGCTGAATTAAGAAAGTAAATTTTACTTTTAGTTGTTTGCTTAAAACTTGAGTTTCACTCTAGTTGCCACAAGAACCTACAAACATGAACCGCATAGTACATTTCCCCGCCAAGAATGCTATTGAAGAGAAGTCCACTCTGTCACTTGCAATGAAGTGTCATGGATGGAAGTGATGCTAGAACTGAGTTCCACAGACTCAAGTTTTTAAGAGTTGCCTTCAGGAAGCAAGAGTCAAATATGATGTTCATCAATGTCAACTACCTTAAGGCTTGAAAGTCTCTGTGACTAGAAAGTGGACCACTTTTCCATCTTCTTTTCCATTGTTCTAGGATCTAAGGAGCCACAGAACATTTAGTACTAAAACCAAAGATGATAATACCTGATCATATTCCATTAAGTACAAGAAAATTGGCTAAAATTTTAGTTATGTGCATCAATTAAATGATCTGATCTCCAAGAACCTAACATGTTTTGGCTGTTCTATTCATTTTGTAACTGACAAAAAAGCATTTACTTGAAGGCAAAAATGGGGCAAGGCACTGCCAGTGATAGTATATTAATTTGATTCTTCCAAGCCAGAACATAAATAAGTCATTTAACATTTAACTTATTGATATGACAATAAGTGGTAAATGAGTACATTATACATTTTGGAGAAAGAGTCTGAAAAATCGAATTTTCATGTAAATACACCTTACATTGAAAGTACATGAGAAAAAAAAAGAGAAAAAAAAAGAAAGTACATGAGATATATTTTCCACATTCATATTCATTTTCAAAATTTCTGTTAGATATTTCTTTTTCCAATTCTTAAAAATTGAGATGTTATTTCCCATCTTACCATTTTAAAGTATATGTTTCAGTCATCTTTAGTAGAGTCACAATGATGTCCAACCATCACCACTATCTAATTGTAGAACATTTTCATTGCCCCCAGAAGAAATGTCAGAATCATTCAGTATTCAGTACCAATTCTCCCAAGCCCCTCAGCTCTTGTAACCAGTAATGTACTTTATGTCTTTATGAATGTCCTATTTATTCTGGATGTTTTATTTTTATAGAATTTTACAATACATGGCCTTTTGCATCTGTCTTCTTTCACTTAGCATCTTATTTTCAGGGCTCATGCATGTATCGGTATTTGTCCCTTTTATGACTGAATTAATATTCCATTGCATGATTATACCAGTTATTTGTTTACCCATTTGCCAGTTGGTGGACATTTGGGTTATTCCCACCTTTTGTGTATAATGTGGATAGGAACATTATGGACCAGTGTTTGTGTGAAAGCATATTTTCAATTCTCTTAGTTAAGACTAGGAGAGGAATTGCTGAGTCACATCGTAACTCTGTGTTTAAGTTTTGGAGTAACTGTCAAATTATGCCTCATAGTGTCTGCAGCATTTCATACTACCACCAGCAATGTGCCAAGAATCCAGCTTCTCCACTTTTATCAGTAACACTTATTATTACCAATTTTGTTTATTATTTTTATTAATTTATTTTACCCAGCCATTCTAATGGGTTTGAAGTATATCTCATTGCAGTTTTGATTTGCATTTCCTGAATGACCCTTGGTGTTGAGCATCTTTACATGTGCTTACTGGCTGGCCATCTGTAGATCTTTGAAGAAATATCTATTCACACCAGATGATTGTTGATTTTTCAGTTGTGTTGGCTATCTTTTGGCTGCTGAGTTGTGAACATTATTTACATATTCCGGATATGAGATCCTTATCAGATAATCAGATATGTTACTTGCAAAGATCATCTCCTATTCCATGCGCTATCCTTTTACTTTTTTGATATTGTATTTTGAGGAATAAGTTTTTAAATTTGATTAAGTTCAGGTTACCTTTTTTTCTTTTGTTGCTTGTGCTTCTGGTCTCATATTTAAGAAAACCCTGCCCAATCCAATCATAGGGAGATTTATAGATGTGTTTCCTTCTCAGAGTTATATCTTTCTTAGGTGTTACCTTTATGTCTTTGATCCATTTTGTGTTAATTTTTGTATGTGGTATGAAATTAGGATCCAAACTCCATCTTTCTCTTGTGGCTTTCCAGTTGTTCCAGCACTATTTGTTAAAAAGATTATTCTTTCCCCCATTGAGATGTCCTGGCATTCTCAGTGAAGATCAGTTTAGCTGTACATGTATGGTTTTATTTCTGGACCTACATATCTATTTTTATGCCAGTACCACATTGTATGTATGTATGTATGTATGTATGTATGTATGTATTTGAGAGAGATAGTATGAGCAGGAGGAGGGGCAGAGGGAGAAGGAAATACAGACTCCCTGTTGAGCAGGGAGCCTGATGTGGGGCTCAATCCCAGGTCCCTGAGATCACGATCTGAGTTGAAGGCAGACACTTAACTGACTGAGCCACTTAGGTGGCCCAGTACCACACTATTTTGATTACTGCATTATGTCACATAAGTAAAATATAGGAGATGAAAAAACACTATATGGCCATCTCAGCAGCTTGGGAGTTAGTCTTGAAATCAGGAACTGTGAATTCTCCAACTTTTTCTTTTTTTGATATTGTTTTGGCTATTTTGAATTACTTGTGTATATATATATATAAAAGAAGGAAACGCATATATAAATCTCCCTATGATTGGATTAGGTAGGGTTTTCTTAAATATGACATCAATAATTTTGACATATGACATCCACATTTTGGAGTGAACTTATCTATTTCTGGAAAGAAAAAGAAGATGGAATTTTGATAGGATTGTATTCAAAGTGTAGGTCATTTTGGAAAATATTGCCATTTTAATAATATTATATTTTCTAATCCATATACATGGATGTCTTTCGATTTATTTAAATCTTTGATTTCAAGAATATTTTGTATTTTTCAATGAATAGCTTTGTACTTCCTTGGTTAAATTTACTCATAAGTATCTTACTCTTTGTGATGCTATTATATTTAGGAATGCTTTCTTATGCTTCATTTTGTGATCTTATTATATGTGGGAATGTTTCTAACATTTTCACTTTTGAATTGTTCTTTCCAAGTATGTTAAAACACAACTGAGTTTTGGTATCTTGTATCCTGAAACTGTTGAACTCATTGATTAGTTCTAATAGGTATTCTTGTGGATTATTTATGGTTTCCTATTTATGAAATCATGTCATCTGTGAATAGTGATTGTTTTGCTTCTTTCTGTGCTGATACCTTTTATTTATTTTTCCTAACTGCTAACTGCTCCAACTAGAAATTTCGGTAATTGTTGAATAGAATGATGGAAGCAGACATCCTTGGCCTGTTCCTTATGTTAGCACAAAAGCTTTCAGTCTTTTACCATTCATGTGAAGTTAGCTGTGGGATTTTCATAAATGCCCTTTATCAAGATGAGGAAGTTCCATTATAGTTCTATTTGGCTGAATATTTTGCTGAATATTTTGGTCATAAAAATGATATTAGATTTTGCCAGGATTTTTCTGGGTCTACTGAGATCATATGGTGTTTTTTCCTCTCTTACATTCTCTTTATACGGTGTATTACATTAAATTATTTTTAAATGTTGAACCACCTGCTGTTTCCTAGGATAAATCTTACTTAGTCATTGTGTATAATCTTTTTAATAGGCTGCTGGGTTCAGTTTGCTAGTATTTTTTGAGGATTTTTCTATCTATATTCATAAGGGATATTGATCTGCAGTTTAATTTTATTGTGTGGCCTTTGCCTGGCTTCGATATTAGGGTTTTTTAGATCTAATATAATGATTTAAGAAGTGTTGTCTCCTATTGCATTTTTTGGAAGAGTTTGAGAAATAATGGATTTTTCTTCAAGTGTTTTGTAGAATTCACCAGTGGTTATGCGCTGTGTTTGATTACCAATTTAATCTCTTTATCTATAATAAGTCTATTCAGATTTTCTGTTTTTGAATCATTTTGGTAGTTTGTGTGTTTTTAGGTCTTACTCTGTTGTCATCCAAATAGCTACATTTTTGGCATATCTTTGTTATAGGATTTTTATTCCCAACATCTTGTTTCACTTCTCATAACTATATTGCCAAAAAGTCAGCAAATAGTATCTCTGTTGCATAGATAGGGACAGGGAATGAAAAACTATAAGTGAGTAGTTTTGTTGATGACTTAGAAGCCAGAGCTAGCTTTCTACAGTCTGATACACTCTTCTTCTTCAAGACTGTTAAGAAAATCAACAATTAAGTGTGGCATATATTATGTTGGTATAAATGGACACAGTGAAATATCCAGCATGCACTAAATATTTAACAATGTTACTTCTTAAGATATTGGATGGCTAACTTCATCATTATTATCATTATTTATACTATACTAAAGTTAATGTGCTATTAAGTGGATTTAAAAATATTTTTAAAAGAAAGTAATATCTCATTGTTTCCATACTATATAATTTTATGGCTTGTTCCTTTGACACTTATTTATTATGTATTAGTACTTATTTATCTGATCATTTATCTATTCAATCATCCATTTGCTCATTAAAATATTTATTAAACATATTCTCTTTAATTGCAGGTGGTAAAATTGTGAAGACATAACTTCCTGCATTTAATTTACTTGCTGACATTTGAGAGAAACATGAAACTTGAAATAACACCAGATAAAACTCACTAATTTATTGGACTAGGGAGGATGACATTCCTCAACTGGTTTGACCAATGAGTAACATGCTGGAGCTACTTAGTTGAAAAACAAGGAAAAAGAGATGAGAAGTTGAGCACGGGTGAAATTTTAGATATGTGGAGAACATCCAAGTGTATGTATACAATAGGCTGTTAGCCATGACATTGTACCAGAGATCATGGGCAGGCCAAAAGAATAAAATGGATTCTAGTCCTTAGTGGCTTTACACTTAGTTTGAGGGAACAAGTCATTTATATGTAAAATTAAATTAAAAAGATGATATATCACTAGAGAGTAAGAAAATTATAAAACTGAGCTCTATACACATAGAATATTACTGTTTACAAGATGGAGTAAATTGTAGACACAGCTGATGAGGGATTGATTCATAAAGAATGGAAACTGAAAGGGATGGTGAGTGAGAAGTCATCTTTAGGTAAGCAGACAGAAATAGTTTGAGAAAGAGAAATTTTGGGGAGCTGGCAAAAGATATTTGTGGTACCTGAAGACCAGCAAGAGAGCCTCTCTTTTAGTTACTGATTCTATTATATGTATTACTTTCAGATTTTCTAATTTTAGAAACTGTCCTTATAGCTTGCTTGCTTATTTATTTATTTAATCTTATTTGGAAGATAAAAGAAATATAGCTTATTTATTTATCTATTTATTTAATATTATTTGGAAGATTACAATTTTATTTTTATGTCTAATATTTTTTTCATTATTAATTTGTTCAGATGTCTAGGTTGCTGCCCTTTTATTTTACATATTAAACATATTAAACTGTATATGACTCACATTGACTATTGTTATCTACAACATTTGGACTTACAAGAAAGGAAGAAAAATATTAAAGTTTTACTGATTTTTTTTTAGTTTTTTTTTTTTTTTTTTAGTTTTACTGATTTAAAAGAATGAAAGAGAAGGGGTTAAAATCTGATTAGAAATAATTCATACTCACAAAAAAAAGAAATAATTCATACTAACTACAGTATGACTATGGACAAATATTTTCTGAAGTTGAGAAATATTAAGATGAGACTGAATACACAGTATTTTTTCAATTGCAACATAAGAGTGATTGATATAGTAAAGATTTAATTAACATTTAGCATCTCTGGCAAAGAGCAATGACAAAATGAATGGATTTAAAAGGGTACAGTGTAAATATATTTGTCAAAATCAGATAACTGGTTAGAAGAATTGATAAAATGTCAAAACATTTGACTTATTCAACACTGGCATGAGATTCACCTATCCAGCACCTTTATAATTTATAAAATTTTCAATGCGTTTTGTGGATCAAGGAATATCTTGTTCCACAGTAACAGTATGTGTTACTACTATTAAAATAGTTAATTCTCATATGCTTGCAAACAACAAATGCCTACAAAACAACATAGAGGGACACCTCTTCGACTTTGGATTCTGAACATTAACTAAATTGAATGAGGATACGGTCCATTTTTAACATGTAACAGGTGGTATTTTGCTGATGAAGTTTACATAACAAAAACAAAATTAAAATACAAAATATAACCAACCACACATTAGAATCTGTACTAATATTAAGGAAATAGCAATTCAGATTTTTAAAAAAGCTCATAGGAGACAAAAACAGAATGGATATGCTGAAATAAATAAAATTCACATATAGCAAATTTATGCAAAGGTTGAAAAGTATTTGGGAAATAATACATTTTTAATAAATATAGTATCATCACATTTTCAAATTAATTATATTAGAATATGTCCTTCTCTCCATAATATTTTTGGACAATTGAATGTTTTGGTCTTCAGCCTTTACAAGGTAGTTGCTATATGTCTCCTCTATCAAAATAAGTTACTACTGTCAAGCACTGACTACTGAACTTACAAACTAAGGTGGATTCTCTGGTTGAAAATTGCAAACTGTTATCATCCACCGTGATTTAGGACGACTTCACAGAGCCAGCACAGGTCTAATTGGATGTAATATATATAAGGGTTCTCTAGAGAGAGATTCCCATTTTATTTCCTCACCCAAGCTGAGAATCATATCTTGTGGCTTATTAAAAATGCCCATGGGGTGTGAAGGGTAGAAATCTATTTAAGCTTTAAAAGTTTCCAAGAATTCAAATGATATGATTTTGAGTGGTTATCTTTATTTCATTAGATAAAAATTAATATCCTTTTTAACCAGAGATAGATTCTGTCCTTGTTTAAAACAGTATGATTTGTGAAAATGATGGCTTTATAGATGGAGATGATATTGAATTGTTTACACTTTAATTAATTACTAGAACCTTAAGTTCCCTTTTTATCTTACCAAAATGTCTGTTATTGCTTTTACATGAAAATAGCTGGTCAATTCAAAATTACCAATTGAATTTATTTAACATCAATCAGAAGGCATACACACAGTCTCCCAGCACACATCAAACATCTCTCTTGTGCAAACACTAATTTGAGAAAATTACTCACCAAATTACTGAAAGAAACAAAATGAAACAAAGTTGAACAGAAAAACACAAACTAACAAAATTGATAAATCAAATGTATCATCTGTATTCTTCTTTATCTGGCCAAAATATATCTTTGAACACCACAGAATTAGTAAAGGGGAAGAGTTTTGATATCTTTAATATATAGATATTTAAAAACTTCCAATAATATATATATATATATATACAGATATATCAAAACTTCCAATAAAAGCCAGTGTTTCAAATGTTTTCTCTACAATTTCAAATTTAAAAGCTAACTTGCAAATAAAAAAACAATACTTAAATTGGATTTTTTTTTAAAGTTTCTTTTCTTCATTTTGACCAAATTGCTAGTGGATACTGATAAGGATCACAAAACAAGCAGCAAGGAAATAGAAGAATTAAGAAACTGATGGATATGTCAATTGACTGGTCCATCCCTGAATAATTGAGGGTTCACTGTATTTTCTTTAATAGTCATATATGATGAGTTTAGAAACTGAAAACTATGAAGCTTGATGTACATTCTGTAAAAGAAGACATTTTAAATTACCAGCTATTCAAATTGTTAGTATTTATATGACTACACACTTTGATAAGGGTGCTTACAAACAACAGCCTAGCAAACCTGTAAGGTCTCTCAAATTTTGTGATCTTGGAAACTGAATTGATTTCAGTCCAATCAATTGATTTTTCAAATAAATATGACCTTTTCAAGATTCATGTGATTTTGCATCATTTTCTAATATTCAAAACTGGCTAAACCAATCATGCAACATCACATTATATTTTAAGGAGAAACAAATCAACACAATAAATATTTCTTTATTAATACATAAAGTATCAGTTAGAGACTCTCAAAAAAAAAAAAAAAGTTAACACTCTGAATTCCCTAAATGAAATATCTTAATTAGTTTGGCTAGCAAGGCTTAAATAGATCACAGCACCCTTGAACTGGGGAAATCTGCCTATGTCTGTGGGGTAGAGTATAGCTTTGGTCAAACAACACTACTTGGTGAAATAATTCTGCATATATCATTACTGAAATAAACTCAAAATTATGAAATTATTTAATATGCAAAATATCAAAGTCCAAGGGTTTTGCATGAAACATTAGGCAGATTTAGTTAATTAGGCAGAGTCCCTGATTATTAGGTTCAAATTTAAAATGGTCTACAAGTGAATGTTATGAAGTAAGAGGAGGAAGTATAAAAATACCAGCCTGAGGAAAATAAAATAAAATAGATTATGGCATGAATTGAAAATGGAGTATCATGATGGTCTGAAGAGACTAGTCTATTTTTGCCCTCTGCTCCTTGAGCAACATCCTTTCCTAGCCTGCAATATGAAGGGCTGAAATTAAGAAATGTTTTGGTTCTAACACTTCATAAATCAACAATCAGGAATAAAATATGTTCACAATATTACAATAGCAATGATACCAGGTTTTTATGAGAACAGTCTATAAGATAAAATATTAGCATTTTACCTATATTTCATTATTTGAAACTTAGAGCAATCCTTTGAAGTTTGCTATCTTTTTATCCATTTAACAGATGTGGGAACTGAGAATCATTTAGTGAATTGGTGATCAACTCCAAACCGAAACTTGCATTTTTTTTTTAATTTTAAATGCTCTTTCTACTAAATCTTAGGTTCTTGAGAGAAAGATAATGAGACAGCAAAACAAAAACAAAAACAAAACATAGCTTAATTTGAGGAAAGGAGGTGCAAGCTTCATAATGAGAACTCTATTGTAGGAAACCAACAAGCAACAGATGGCTTTATTGACAGATGACCAGTAGGCTCATGCCATCCTCACTGGGTAACGAAGGGTACCACCTATTTATAGAATTTGTTTTCTTAAAACATACCATTCCTCAAAGTCATAACAAATTCTCATGCGAAAATGATGAAGGATAAGGTCAGGAAGAGAATTTCCAGGTATGTGGACACTGTAGATTTATAACTCTCATTAAAATTCTTGAGGCAGCCATGGTGTGACCTAGAAAGATATACTATGTGGAAGAAAGAGAGTGAAGAAGTTCCACTGTGATACAACAAGGGGAAAAGTAGAGAAACAGCAAGAAAAACAAAAAACACCACGAAGAAAACAGCACTGTTACTATGAAAAATGTATATAGAATATAACTTTTAAATCATAAAAGGAGAGATCCCTAAGTTCACATCCTGACTTCGGTCATAAAAAAATCACAAAGCTGGAGATCTTCTCTATTTTATCCTATCAGATAAGCAACATCTCATGGTCAGGAAGAATGATGTACAATCCTTCTTTCCTGGGTGAATGCCAGGCCAAACTCAAAGTAAGAAACCAGTGATTATTTGTTTCATATGACACAAGTGCCAGATACTGAAAATCACATCAGTGGGAGCAGAACTGGTATTCCTTGAAAGTTAGTTAATGAAAGAGATCCCATCAATAAGTCATTTTATTCCATGGGCCGGGTGATCACAGAATACAAAAAATAATAATAAATATCTGCTCTAGACAAGACCATATGTTAGTAAGTCTTCTCCTTTCCTCTTGGTTTGTACCTGAAATTGGTACTAAAATTACTTAGTTACAAAAATAAATTAATGATAATGATAAATTAGCCCACTTTTTAAAACAATTAATTTTAAATTAGCCCACAATTTAAAACAATTTAGAATTAGAAGCTTTAAAGAAAATAAAATTTTCTTTAAATTTAATTTAAATTTAGTACCAAATTTAAATTTGGTACTAAAATTACTTAGTTACAAAAATAAATTAATGATAATGATAAATTAGCCCACAATTTAAAACAATTTAGAATTAGAAGCTTTAAAGAAGCTTTAAAGAAGATCTATACCTGTGGCTTGAATGGATCTGAGGGTGGTTGAACAAATTAGATTCTAGTATCATCTATGTTTATATTTATATGGTCTTCAGAATGGTTGGTTGGATGGATTCATCAGATGAAGGTTTGTAAGTGTCAGGTTGAGGACTAGGAGTTAGTGTTAGTAAGGCAATGCTTAAAAACTGCCCATTCGGGTAGCCCAGGTGGCTCAGCGGTTTAGCACTGCCTTAGGCCCAGGGCGTGTCCCTGGAGACACCGGATCGAGTCCCACGTCGGGCTCCCTGCATGGAGCCTGCTTCTCCCTCTGCCTGTGCCTCTCTCTCTCTCTCTCTCTGTGTATCTCTCATGAATAAATAAATAAAATCTTTAAAAAAAACCCTGCCCATTGAACAGTTGCTGATGGATATGTACATGTGTTTTGTTTTAAGATTTTATTTGTTATTCTTGAGAGACACAGAGAGTCAGAGGTAGAGACACAGGCAGAGGGAAAAGCAGGCTTCCTGTGAGGAGCCTGATGCAGGACTTGATCCCAGGACCCCAGGATCATAACCTGAGCCAAAGGAAGATGCTTAACCACAGAACAACCCAGGTGCCCCTGATATGTACACTTGTACCTCAGTAGAGTCTGGCACCATTAGTTATTGTGCCCAATAATATGCAGTCTCTAGGATCCCAATGTACCAAACAACCTAAAAATTATTTTTAAAATGACAGCTTAAAAATTGGCCATGATTATGGAGGTAATCACAAAACAATTTTTTTAAATGCACCTGACCTACAAGAAAAACAACTCAATGCACTAACTCATGGGGGAAAAGTGTGTACACATAATTTGCCAGGTCAAAAAACTACTGGGAAGGTCTTGCTCTCTGGTATAAGAAATCATATCATGCTGACCCTTTTCTTGGGGCCAGAATATCTACAAATTCTCACAATACAGCTAGCTGTTTCCTTTATGTATTTATTCTCCAGAAGCCAAAAAATGCAGTCACAGAAAATTTGGATTCACTAGTATCTAAAAGTTTACACTATTAATTGTCATTCTTAAAAAATCAATTTATCTGAAATGATTTATCTAATCAAAGCCATTCAATAGACATGTACCTTCTATGGAATAAATCTGAGATTTTTCAAATGGCATACAACTCTCTGCAATATCTGGCCCCTTACTTTCTCTGTCCATCATTTCCCACTTCCCTCCCATCTCAAAACTTACAGTCCTGCAAAACCAAGAACTTTATACAGTGGACCCCAGAATATTGCAGGAGTTAGAAGCAAAAATCTCATATCGTTGAAATTATGCATTTAACTTTTGGCTCCCCACAAACTGACCTACTAGTAGCCTGTGGTTGACCAGAGCCTTAGCCATAACAGTGAACAGTTGGTATTTTAAATTCTATTTAAATCTCTGGCTTATAGCAGAAGCGTACTCAATTTTTTAAAATAAAATGAATGAACATCACCCAGTCACCCCCACCCCCTGCCCACCTCCCCTACTTGACGGGATGAGTACTGGGTGTTATTCTATAGGTTGGCAAATTAAACACCAATAAAAAAAAATTTATAAAAAAATGAATGAACAGATGATTGAAGACAGGTTGAACTGACTTCTATTCTTTTTCTCATTTTGTAACACAGATCTTCCACCTGTATTCATTGCCTACACGCCCAGGCAGAGAATAGGTATCCAGACACTAACTGATCAGCCCAAACAACACATGACTATTCAAAATTTTGGTGCCTTTTGGGAACTTAAACAAAGAAACTCAAGTATAGTAGTTAAAATAGACTCACTTGTCAAATGTTAAAATAGAATAATAGGTAACGGTAGAATTCAAGTTCTGGAGAACATTTGAGTTAGTGTCTCACACATTACTCTTCAATTACATAGCTTCATTATATGGTTGGCCTCAGAGATCATACAGACCAGATCAATGCCTCTTAGACTTTAAAGTGCACATGAACCACCTGACAAGTTAAAATGTAGAGTTTGAAACAGAAGGTATGGGGATGGGAAGTGCTGATATATTCACTGTTTCTCAGATCATTCATTGTATAACAAAGTTAGTTCAATGTGCAAATTTATCTATTATCTATCTTTTATTTTATTTTTAAATATATTATTTATATATTCAGCAGAGACACAGAGAGAGGCAGAGACACAAGCAGAAGGAGTAGCAGGCTCCCCACAGGCAGCCTGATGTGGGACTCAATCCCGGAACTCTGGGATCACACCCTGAGCTGAAGGCAGATGTTCAACCACTGAGCCAGCCAGGTGTCCCTATTTATTATTTTAAAAATTGTATTTATTTATTTGAGAGACAGAGAGAGCACCAGCAATGGAGAGGAAGAAGCAGGCTCCCACTGAGCGGGAACTCAATCCCAGGACCCCAAGATCATGACCTGAGCTGAAGGCAGATGCTTAACTGAATGAGACACCCAGGTCAGTGTGCAAATCTTAAAGAGCAAAATAATCAACTAAGTGCTTGTTAAGAATATAGGTCTTGGAAGCCCATAAACAGAAATTATAATTTGGAGTGACATCAAGCATCTACATAATTAACAAATACTCAAGGTACTCTTCATGTCAGTGGTCTCAGTATAACACTTTGAAAATCATTGCATAGGAAATACAAACTTCTTGAGAGTGATCCTTTTGCCTTCTTTAGTTTCTCTTGCCTAGCAGAGTTCCTGGAACTTAGTAGCTGCTAAGTGTATATTTGTTTTAAAAATGAAAGAAAGCCATGAATAAATGAACTAGGACTTTACCTAAGATTTTTGAGACAGGAAAGAAAAAAAAATTGTTGTCACATACATGTGTATATATTACACACACACATATTACGTGGGTCTACAAAGATTTCCAGTAACAACTTTAGAATATTTAGAATATTTAGTATTTATAATTTTTATCTTTCCTTCATAATCTTCTAGTTCTTCAATACGTGTAAATAATATTTAGGAAGCACAAACCAAATGATAGAGCAAAATCATTAAAAATGTGTAATCCCAGAAGATTACTTTTAAATTTGTCAACACACAAACCGCCACAGGTTGCTCAGTGCATTTCACATGATTTGTATTTAACTATTGAGTTCTGGTCTGTGATGGTAGACAAATGACTCTCTTGACAGCTTAATCCACTTGGAAAGGAAGAAGAATGGCCCTGGAACCCACTGCTTCTCCCTCTCAAAAAACATTACATGGTCTTCTCTCGGAGCTAGTTCAATCCTGAGGCCTGAAAAAGTGAGTGATAAGAGGTGGTTCATGTTTTGCAGATTTGGGGAAACTTACAGATACATCTTTTTCTACATTTTAATATGTTTCTACTATAGAACGTTCAAGTTTCTTTAATCCCCCCCCCCAAAAAAAACCCAACGACCTTGTAACAAAAAAACTTTATGTTGAGATACTGAATTGTAAATGAATATAGATGATGGGTTAATGAGCATAAAGTACTCTGATTAAAAAAAATCAGCAATGTAAAATGACAACAAAAAACTAATTGTGGTCAGATGAAGCATTAACTGAAGAGAATTTAGGAAGTGCCAAGTAGTTTGTACATTGAGATGCTAACTTAGAAAATAAGAGCGAGCACAAGCACATCAATGCCTTCTGTTTTCTTTGTTAAACTTTTAGAATTATGTGATAATTAAACACTACTTTTAAACATTTTTAGATTTCTTAACAAGAGACTATAATAATTTGATTAAAAGTTCCTTGCTCTTATAATAATAAAACATAATAATAATAATAAACAAAAAATAATAATTGCACTCTGTTATGACTGATAATTTTTCACCAAAAAACATTACAGGGCTTAAATGCATATGTATATTTTTTTTTTTCAAGAGGGATCACTGCTCTCTGCCTCATAGGTGGAAAACATAGGACAACATTAATACGATTTTTAGGAAGCACTGTGCACAAAGATACCAGAGGGGGGAAACAGGAAAATAAATAAGTCATAATAATAATTAATTTTCTTAGATTCTAATCATGTACTGCTTTAATGCTTTATTAAAGCATGTACTACTTTTAATGCTATTATTTTATGAATATAAACTTATTAAAATAACGTGACATCCTTATGAAGTAGTTGCATCACTTTACAAGAGGATAACGAGATTTAGAATTTAATCTTCAAATAGAGATTCAGGCATCCTACCACATTTACACATGGGGTGTTAAAGGATCCAAAGGAAGGATGTGAAGCATAAAGGCAGTTTCTACCATAATCACAGTTCAACACCGGCTTGGCTGAGGAGGTGAAATTTAAGAGTTGTCTAATTTTATTCATTCCACAAATATTTTTTGAGAATTGCTATGTGCTAAATACATTAATTGTTCTGGAATCCAAAGTTAAACAAGATTGAATTTCCTCCGTGAAAATATATGGTAATTATAATTAATTATTGCTCAAGTAGTGTATAATAGAAAGAACATATTGTAGAGATACAATATTATGGAAGTGATGGATAGTTTGTGTTATAAGATTGGTTTCTAAAAATTGCATAGAAATCTGAGGGCCTAGCACTCCATTCTGCCTTATGGGGCTAAGAATGGAAGTGGATAGGGAGATATGTTTAAGTTTAGGATTAAAAATTAAGTAGGAGTTTTTCAAGGCAAAAAGAGAAACCATGGAGGAAACATGTAAAAAGAATACGATGCGTGAAGGCACAGAAAGGTTAGTCTCAGAGTTGAGAAGCAATCTGGCTAGAGCACAGCATGGAATGTGTTATAAGGTAAATGGCAACTGGTGTGACTGGTATGGTAATTTTGTTTACATTGAGAAAGACCTTATGTAGCATGATTACATGAACTTATCACATAACTCTACGTGATCCTGCTTAATTTAGCAAGATAACTCTGCAGGTACTTGGAAAATATAATAGAAATGATTAGAATTTAAAGTCAGGGAGACCAGTTCAGTTGTTTTATAAATCAGTAGTGTGAAAGAACTGAAGTACTGTCAGTGCAAAAGGAGGTAGAAATTCCAGAGACTGCATGGTGATAGAATTGTCATGACTGGAAATCAGTTGCATATAGCAATGAGGAAGAGTGATTAAGCTAAAGGCTTATAAATATAGAGAGCTTCCAAGTGCAGGACTCAAACATTTTACAAGTTTTAACTTATTTAAGAAGGCCTTGAGTTTTGAACCTGGATAATTGAATGATGATTCCCATTTCACATGTAGAGGATAAAGAAGAGGGGGAGAATACTGAGGGCAGTGGGAGATAATATGTTTGCTTTTGGAAATATTTGAGAAGTCTACATATCCTTTGGGTGGTGATGTCTATCATGCTGTTGGTGACATAGATTCCACACTGAAGAGAGAGGTCAGGGCTGGAGATATATATTTATGGCTCTTACTGTCCATGCATCAATGGGGCTTTGTAGAACAAGAAGAGGAGAGAGTAAAAGTTGGAATTCTTGGAACACAAATACATAAGGAAAAGGAGAGAAGATAAAACGTAAAGATGAGCAAAATGAAGTAGAGGGAAAATCAGGAGGAAAAAAGTAAAAAAGGAGAAAGTTTAAAGAAAGATATTGCAGTAAAAATGCCAAGTTTTGCATTTAATCTAAATAGGAGGTGAACCGAAAGTAAAAATTTGGGAATTAGAAAATGAGTGGTAAATTCTAGGAGTCCATTTCAGTTGCATTAAGTGTGACAAAGTGAATGAGAAGTCAGGAAAGAGGCCAAATGGACTGTCACCTTGAGAATTTTGACGCAGCAGCGGTTGGAGCTGGAGGGTAAGGATGACGGTATTATTAAGGTTTTGAAAAAAATGAAAAACCACTTTAACATATAAACAGAGCAAAAGGGGCCACTAAGGATGGAGAAGCTACGGTACAAGGTAGTGATGGAAGGTCAGCAGGATGCAGAGTGATTATTGATGGAGTGTAGTCCTAGGGGAGACCACAAAGTGAGAGAATAAGTTTATGTAACAAATGTAATATTTCACATGTTTATGGCCTCAGTGTTTGGAGTCAAGCAGCTCAGTTTGAATTCTGACTCTCCCACTTATCAATTGTGTGAACCAAGAAGTTACTAAACCTTTATGTGCCTTGGTTTCCTATCTGTCAAAGGCAAACTAGTAGTACCCCCTCCCCTCATCCCCAGTGTTTCTGGGAGGATCAAATGAGATAAGGCTTGTGAGAATAGGACACACTACTATTGGGTAAGTGTCCTCCAAAAACTAACTGCTATATTCAAGAGATAAGTGTAAGGTGCCATTGTGGAAAGAAGGAGAATCACTAGTCTTTGTGATAAAGCAAAAAAAGGGAACAAAAATGACAAAGGTCACCTAATAATGAACCTATATTCTAAATACACATGGGATATTCTTTTATTCTTTTTATATTGCTTATAAAATAACTTTTAAATGTTCCATATCTCTAAGGAATATTAACAGTTATTCATTGCTAAGGGAAATAAATATTTTTCTTTTAATTCAGAGGAACACTAAACACAATTACTTAATTTCAAAGTTTTTGAGTCTTTGTCTAGATATGGTTCAAGGTACAGACATCAGGAATCATGACCAACTCTTTCTATTAACTACATAGAAATGTATGATACTAACATTTCAGGGTTTTACTTCATCTCCCTATCTGCAAACTGCAGTGATATACTCTGCGAATGATTTCTCTGCTTTGCATGGTCCTTGTTCTTCTGTATGGATATTCTTGGCATTTTAATAGGGAAAAAAAGGTAATTTCAGAATGAACATGACTTGAAAAGGACTGCCCATTCCTAAGAAAAATAGATACCAGGATATTTCCTTTTGTTGTTAACAAACACTGCCTACTTGTTTTATTTTTAACTACTTTGTTCTCACTCTCATGAAGACTACATGGAAGTCAGAGTAATCTGTTCTCTTATTTTGACTCTTCTTTTAGAGGATTTTATAAGAAAATTATATATGATAGAGTCAATCTTTGCATTCTTCCATTATATTGAGCATTTATAAAGGAATAATTCAGCAATGATACATACCATTGTGGTTGTATATTATGTAGGTAATGGGTAGTCTGTGTTTCAAAGTGATTTTTACAACTATTATCTTATGTCGTCCATGCAAGAACAAAATACATTGTGGCTATATTTCAGGTGAGAAACCTGACATGAAGAAAGCAAAGAAAATTTCCCCTAAGTCAGATAGCAAGGTTAGAAATGCTAAACTGTTAAAAGCTGCATTGTTCACATTGTAAAAAGCTATTCTTAAGCTATATTTGAGAGCTTTTGTAAAGATTTACTCTTCCATGAAATCATTGAAGAAAAGGATAAACAGAACAAATTCTCACTTTTTCTCTTTGTTTCTTTCAACAGCATTCTAACATCTATGAAACTGCTTATATTTAAAATACAATCTACATGCAGAAGAATGACTTCCATTTAGAGAAAGCAATGATTCAATGATCTAGGAAGTTTCCTGTGTTTATTTTCTTAAAGGTGAACAGAGGTGGAAAAAAAAAAGTTAAATAATTGGGTTTTCAATGCATCCCTATTGGACACAAACCAAGCAAGCTCGTAGTCATCTTCTATGATAAGCCATCCAGAGAGCCTGTAATACGCATTAGCTATCAACAGAGGTAGAGAGATCAGTGTTATGATGTCACAGAATTTGAATCTCATTAAGTCATTCCAGGATCTTTTCCCGTCTCCAAATATACATTGAATAGACAGGAGACATCATTCTCTCCAAGTAATTCTTCTAAGATATTGGGAAATACTCTTCTAGAGGAAAAGAAGTTATAAGCGGTATGTTGGCACTTTTGAGTATATAAGAAACCTGTTGTATGGTGTTTAGAATGCTTCCAAGTGAGAAATGTCTGAGTGAGAAAAATAGCAATTTATGTTAAAAAAAGCTTTTAGCCAAGGCCAACATGTCAAAAGATTTTCAATGACAATGGAATCTCAAGAGTTATGAGACTATGTTCCAAAATGGTATCCTGATTAAGTATTAGAGAATAATTCCTTACATTATCTATCTCATTTCTGGAAAATTATATTCTTAAGTAAATCCTGCCCTCAGGAGGTAAAACATAATCTAAGGTCAATATGCGATTTCAAAATTCAGATATCCATTTTAGGATAGGATTGAGTCACAGGGAACAGATTTACCATCATGCTTAAAACAACTAAAAACAGAAACTGAAACCACACCAAACCAAAACAAAAACAAAAACAAGAAACCAGGCAAAATACATGAAACAATGATTGTCAAAACACTAAATGTCAGGCAGTGAAGGATAGTGATTCTAAGAATCTAAGTTAGTAAACTTAAATTAGCCCTAAGACTTACCACTGGAGAGATTCCAAGACATGGCGCAGAGAGGATAAATTAGGCAGAACTCTGAGATCTCCATGAACTGAAAAATAGTCGGCAGGAGTCATGGAACACCAAGGCTTCATGAGTTTGTGTGAGAGTACCATAAGGATGAAATCTGCATAAACAGGGCACAACCTGCAGAGGATCCCTAAACTTTTCAACTAAAGAAATCATGGGCACCTGAGTCAGGGGTGCCTGGATGGCTCAGCTGGTTAAGAGTTGGCCTTCAGCTTGTCATGATCTCAGGGTCCTGGGATTGAGCCCTGCATCGGGCCCCCTAGTCAGGAGAGCCTGCTTCTCCCTCTTCCTCTGCTATTCCCCCTGCTCGTGCTCTTTCTTTTTGTCAAATGAGTAAATACAATCTTAGAGAAGGGGCAGCCTGGGTGGCTCAGCAGTTTAGCACCTGCCTTCAGCCCAGGTGTGATCCTGGAGTCCGAGGATCGAGTCCTATGTCAGGCTCCCGGCATGGAGCCTGCTTCTCCTTCTGCCTGTGTCTCTGCCTCTCTCTCTCTTTCTCTCTGTGTGTGTGTGTGTCTCATGAATAAATAAACAAATCTTTAAAAAAAAAATCTTAGAAAAGAAGAGAAGAGAAAAGGAAACTACCTGGGTCAGGGAAAGAACCACTCTTTATGCTATGGGCATTGGGTGGAATATTCAAAGGAGTTTGCCTTTATAGTGGGGCAAACTTAGACCTGGACTGAACACTGTTCTGACCTGCTAAACAAAGCTTAAAAGAAAGATGTAAAGGAATCAAACTACTTCCAAATAACTTTAACTGAATATCAGGACCAAAGCTCAATCACATTTAGATACATGCAAAAATACCCAGAAAATTGAAAAGATAAAATTCACAATCTCTGGCATCTGATTAAAAATATATATATATCAGGAGTGTCTAGGTGGTTAGTCGGTTGAGGATCCGACTCTTGATTTTGGCTCAGTTCACAATCACACGATTGTGGGATCAAGCCCCATCTTGGGCTCCATACTCAGGGTGGAGTCAGCTTGAGATTCTCTCTCCTCTTCTGCCTCTGCCCATCCCCTTGCTTGCTCTCTCTGTCTGAAATAAATAAATAAAAACTTAAAAAACTCAAACAACATTTGAAGAAGCAGGGAAATATGATTCAAAATGAGAAAAATCCTTTGAAATCCTCCCAGAAATAACATCAGGATAGAATATTATAAAAAGGACTAAAACAATTTTTGAGATCAAAAATACTACATAGGATCAATGGCGGATTAGCATTACAGAAAAATAGATTAGTGAATATAAACATAAATAAATAGATACTATGCAAAATGAAATGGAGGGAGAAAAAAGCTTAGAAAAAAAAAAAAAAACCTAACAAAGCATCAGTGAACTGTGTGACAACTTCGAGTAGTCAAATATACATATAATATGAGTCCCTGGAAGAAAGAAGGGTAAGAACAGAAAAAAAAAAAATTTGAAGACATTAATGGCCAATTTTTTTTCTAAATTTGATGAAAACTATAAACCCACGGAGTCCAAGAGGTTCAAAGTAATTAAACCCACAAGAAAAATGAAGGAATCTATACCATGTGATGTTACAATCAAATGACTTAAAAACATTGATAAGTGGTTCCATAAACAGAAGGAAAGACATTCATACTCATGGATTGGAAGAACATATATTGTTAACATTTCCATATTACTCGAAGCAATCTACAGGTTTAAGGCAAGTCTTATGAAAGCACCAACAGCATTTCTCACAGAATTAGAATAAATAGTCTTAAAATTTGTATGGAACCATTAAGACACCAAATAACCAAAATAACCAAAGCAATATTAAAAAAGAACAAAATTGGAGATATCACAATCCCAGGTTCTAAGATATACTACAAAGCTCTAGAAATCAAAACAGTATGGCACTGAAACAAAAATAGACACATAGATCAATGGAACAAAATAGAAAGCCCAGAAATAAACCCATGATTATATGGTCAATAACTTATACAACTCAATACCAAAGAAGTAAGTTTTATCCAATTAAAAAATGGAGAGAAGACATTAGCAGACATTTTCCAAAGAAGACATGCAGATGGCCAACAGACACATGAAAAAATGTTCAACATCATAGAAATGCAAATTAGAACCACAATGAGATATCACCTCACAACAATTAGAATGACTAGTATCAAAGAGACAAGAAATAACAAGTATTGGCAAGGATGTGGATAAAAGGGAGCACTTGTACATCATTAGTAGGAATGCAAGCTGGTGTAGCCAATGTGGAAAACAATTTGGAAGTTCTGTATAAAATTAAAAATGGAATTAATATGAGATCGAATAATCTCCAAATTTACACAAATATTATGAAAACACTAATTTAAGAAGATATGTGCACCCCTATGGTTATTGCAACATTATTTATAATAGCCAAATTATGGGAGATAAATATATATATTTATATATAAGTAATATAAATAATATCCCATTATATTATAGGAGATAAATATATATAAATATAAGTATATAAATATATAGATATACTATAAATATATATATATATATCTTCCATTATATAATGGGATATTACTCAGCCCTGAAAAAAGAATGAAATATTATCATTTGAAGCAACACAAGTGTATTGAGAGAGTGTAAAGCTAAGTGAAATAAGTCAGAAAAAGAAAAATACCATATGATTTCACTTATATGTGGAATTTAAGAAACAAAACAAAGGGAAAAAAGACAAGTCAAAAAACAGACTCTTAGTTATAGAGAACAAACTGTGGTTACTAATGGGGAGGTGGGTGGCGATGGATAAAATATGTGAAGGGGGTTAAGAGTGCAATTATCATGATGAGCACTGAGTAATGTGTAGAATTGCTATATTCTGAAATTAATATAAAACTGTATGTTAACTATACTGTAATTTCAAAAAATATTGATAAATATAAAATCCCAAAAGCAACCAGAGTGAAATAATATAATATGTAGAGAGGAACAATAATGATGACAGCCAATCTCTCAGCAGAAACAATGTAAGTCAGAAGGCAATTTAGTAAAGCCTTTAAAGCATTGGCAGGGAAAACAACAACAACACAACAACCTAGAGTTTTAGATTGAGTAAAAATGTTTTTCAAAATTCAGAGTGAAATAAAAAATAATTTTTAACACATAGCAAAGCTGAATTTAAAACCAGCAGACTTGTACTATAAGGAATATTAGAGGAAGCCATTAAGGCAGAAGGAAAATGATATGGAAACCTGGATCTGCACAAAAAAAATGAAAAACACCAAAGAATTGTAGCTATGTGAGCAAACAGGAAGACTTATTTCTCACACTGTTTAATTCTCTTTAAAAGGCAGTTGTTTAAACTACAGTAATAAAAACATACCAAAGAATTTAAAATATTGTTAAAATAAAACATGACAACAAGAGCACAAAGCCTAGGGATGATAGAAATAGAAGTAACCTTAGGAAGATTTGCATACTATATGTAAGGTATAGTATGTATAGTATGTATAGTAGATATATCACTTGAATTAAATTAAAGATATGTGCATGCTATAAATCTTAAAGCAATCGCAAAAAAAAAAAAACCCAATAGACCAGAATTATAGTATATAAGTCAAAAAGGAAATAAAATTGGAGTCATTAAAAATAATTTAATATAAATAGAGGAGAGGGAAATAGGAAAAAGAAAAAAAGGATAAATAGAAAGCAATAGCAAGTATATTAATATTCACATTCAGTAGGCTTAAATGGCTTATAAATGCCAACTGAAGGTAAGAGATTGTCATGTCAGGTTAAAACCAAAACTCTACTGTCTACGCTCTACAAGAAACTCCCTTGAAATATAGATATGCAAGTTGGTGAAAAGATAATGAAACACGATGTATCATGCTCACACTAAACCAAATTTCTTAGGAAGACATAACAATTTTGAATTTTTATATGCCTAATAATGAAGCAAAATACATGAAACAAATTGATAGAATTTTAGTGAAAAATAGATCTTCAGTGATAGTTGGAAATTTCAAGATTCTTCTCTTGATAAATGACAAAGAGAAGATCAAGAAGAATATCAGAAAGGGAGACAGAACGTAAAGACTGCTAACTCTGGGAAACGAACTAGGGGTGGTAGAAGGGGAGGAGGGCTGGGGGTGGGAGTGAATGGGTGACGGGCACTGGGGGTTATTCTGTATGTTAGTAAATTGAACACCAATAGAAAATAAATTAAAAAAAAACGGGAGGCACAAAAAAATAAAAAAGAATATAAGAGATGTGAATAACACTGTCAATTAACTTGACCTAATTGGCATTTATAAAACACCATACAAAAGCAAAAAGTACATTTTTTTCAAGTGCACACCATACATTTATCAAGATAGACTGTATTCTGAGCTGCAAAACAGGTCTCAATAAATCTAATATGTTTAAAACCATACAATGTATATTCTCTGACCACAATAGGAATAAAACAGAATATATGCAAAAGTGCCCAAACATTAAAAATGAAACAAAATGTCAAAATAAACTGTTAATCAAAGAATCAAAGGAAAATTTGAAGGAATTTTGAACTGATTAGAAATGAAAGTACAACATATCAATGAATTTAGGGCCTGTATTTGTCTCTGGAGGCAGTACCTTAATTATCTGCCTTGTAATGACCATCTCTACAGCCTCCTCTTCATTCATTCCCTTTCTCCCCATCAATTTTTCAGGTGTTGCTTCCTCTGTCTGGCTAGTACTGCTTATACTAAGAGAAGGTGTGTGGGACATTGAGGGGTTGGGAAAAATAAAAGGATTTGGCTGTGCCAAGTTTATTGCTATGAATTCACTAAATGAACATTAATGGATTTTTCATTGACTAAATGAAAGATATTTAAGCTTCTGTTGCAAAAGTATCTCATTGCAATTTACAGAAATGATATGCATCCACTTTTCAATTCTTATCACAGCATCTGAGCCCTTTAGACTTATTTTAATTATGCAGAATGATTTGTATTGGTGATCATGTTCTACAGATATCAGTATATATCAATTTGACCTTTTAATTTTTCATTCATTCACGTAGATTCTAAAGAATGATAATGCTTTGTAATTGACACCTGGGCATTGTCACATCTGTTTTTATTCTTGGCAATGAAAAATGCATCATTTGTGTTTAAACTATATCCATATTTTCTAAGAAATTTCCCTCTGATTTACATGATTAACTTATTTAGTGAGGCAGAAAAAAGGTCTCATGCATTTTGCTTAGTTACAAACAACGTATGACTGGATAAATAGCAATTGCACATTAGTCTGCATGACTTCCTGTTATTATCTACCAGCAGGAATACATTAAAAGTCGATTCTGTTGTTACATTCATATGTACACATTTTCACAGTATGTCACCATATATTACAAGCTTGATGCTTAGCTTTCTGAATTACCTTTACTTGATTGGCCATAGAATTTTTAGAATAGCTTTATAAAAATCATAAAGTTGTATACTTGCAGAAATCAACTATGAATGGCCAAATGATCAAGAAAAACACAAAAATATTCAACTACATTTTATTTTCACCAAATGAAGGAGATGACAGACTGAAGATAGATCAGAAGAAAAGTTTTGGAAGACCTACCATCCACTATCAGAGTACTTATCACACTACATTTTATCTACTTTATCTATTTTATTTTCTTTAAAAGAAAGTTCCTGGAGGACAAAAATGATCTTTCTGGAACTTTATATTTTCAGTGCATAGCATAGTTCCATACATATAGTAAGGATTAAGAAAATATTCATTGGATTGATGAATAATCTAGTAATATATATTAATAATATAAAACTGTTATAAAATATAATAAATCAAGTATATAACTTTGGGAAGATTGCTATTAAAATTTGTTCTCAGTTTATATATTAAGTCCTATATATATGAGAAACATGAATATCTGCATGAATATAAATATTTCTTTCCCAGTAGCTTGTGGCAGTTTTGAGAATTATGTATGCTTTGAAATTTGTGAGTTATTTATGTTATATAAATGATGTAATTGTTCTAAAATTCTCCATATCCTTATGTTAAATATTTAACTTACAAATTAAAAATATCACAAATTCACTTCAAAATAACATTAAGAAAATCTTCATAAAAGTCAAAATGTCAAAATATAACATTAGTTATATAGATGTCAAAGTTAACATTGAAAATGAGGAAAGGTACATCATGAGTATAAGTAGAAATAACACTTTTATTGATAATACAAAGGATGTAAATTTAGCTATATAGAATATGTTGGAGCAGGACAAACAAATGGACCTCAAAGTTTATTTGATAAGTTCTTATTTTCTTAACCACAAAAGTCATAGATGTCACAAAACCAAGATCTGAAATTGCCAATCATTTTCTCAGCTCTGAAACAATGAATATTAGAGAAAACGGACATGCATGAATTATCTCCTTCTTGTCTAATGCCATGATTTGATTGGTGGTGGAATTACTCATAAGCCTGAATATGTTTAAAAGAATCTGGGATATTTTCAGTTGTGACAGTTTTATTTATTTATTTTTTAATGTTTTTAGGAACATTCAACATATGGGTGGGGCATCAAATTATTTTGCTTTGACATGAAAGTCATTTAAATATCCACCAAAGATACTGTTTTACAGTGCTATTGTGTGTTTAAGAACTGTTATTGTAGCATATTTTATAACCATGGTAGGAACAAACAGAAATGAAAAGCTACTTATAAACAAGTGATTAAACACACATCAAATGGGTTTTATGAGCAACAGAGTAGGTTATAACCATCTGAAGCTATTTACTGTAATGGCAAAAAACTATTGTAAAAGATGCAAATTTATTCTTAACCACAGGTACTGAAAAATCTTCTGAAAGAATTAACTAGGTTTGTTTTTTCTTTTCCACATTACATAACACAGTTATTTTGGGAGATTTTTTTTCTGGAGTTCTTAACTCCAAAAAAAGAAAATATTGATGGCACCAATTCTCAACTCTAGGACGTAGGACTCTGAATTAATGATTTTTGCGTGTGTTTATTTCTCTTTTATCTCAAGCAATCTTAGATGTATAAGAAACACTAATTTGAAACTTGATGAATTAGATTTTAAAATTTTATGCTCTTATTTTTCTATAAATGGTTTGGGGGCATTTATTAAAGTATATAATTAATTTGTAAAACTAAGAAAAAAACTAATTAAAAAGGGACTCCACACTAGGTTCTTATCTAGATGAGATTGAAAGGTCAGAAAACAGAAATGGGAAGATCATAAAATACACTAGATTAAATGTAAGTAACTTAGCTGGAAATTCTACTGAATTTAGGAATGAGCAAGAGGGAAAGGGAAGCTGATGAATTTTTAAAAAATCTTATTAAAAATAACAACAGGAAAAAGAAAAAAAATAACAACAGGAAAAAAGACATAGACACATCATATTTCCACAGGGAAAGTTGAATTGATTAGTAGGATAAGTCATAAAAACTTGGTAGCAGTTCCTCTCTTGCTACCTTTGCCAAGACTGAAACCAAGTCAGGGGCTTTGGGGCACAATAGCTCTTGAGACACATGTAAGTATAGGGTGGAAGACAAAACAATAAGTCCTATAACTCCTCCTCAGACTTTTAAAATTATTGAGGTATAACATACAAATCATAAATGTGCGTATTTTAAAGGTACAATTTGATGAGTTTTGCTAAATGTATACATTTATGCAATTTCTGCCACAGTCAAGATAAAGAGAATTTCTATTAAATACCTCCAAGATTTTTCTCACTCCTCCTTCCAATCAATACTTCCACCTCCAGCAAATTTTATCATTTTAAACTTTTACTTTTGTATTTTATTAGATTTGTTTTAAAGATTTTATTTACTTATTCATGGGAGATACAGAAAGAGAGGCTGAGACATAGGCAGAGGGAGAAGCAGGTTCCATGCAGGGAACCCAAATGTGGGACTCGATCACTGGACCAGGATCACGCCCTGAGCTAAAGGCAGATGCTCAACCGTTGAGCCACTAGGCGTCCCCGCCTCTGTTTTTTTTTTTTTTTTTTTTTTATTCATGAGAGACACAAAGAAAGAGAGGCAGAGACAGGTATTTTATTAAATTTTTAAATCAAAAAGTAAAATATGCTTTTGAAATTGGGAAATATAACATAATTGATTTTTTAAAATGTTAATATTTCCTCTAACATGCTACTTGTACATTCACCCACTGAGGTAACTCAAATCAGAAATTTAGATGTATAACTTTACAAAACTATGTATTGTATTTACTTAAATGTTTATCATATACATATAATTTGTATTCCTTTAAAGGTCATTTTACCATTACACTGATCTGCAACTTGCTTTTATTCTTTGACTTTTCCATTTCTCCCAACTGCACACCATGGGCATCTCTCCAGATTCATACTCATACAATTCATTCCCTTAAATAGATGTTTGTCAGCTTTTTATTATTAATGAAATATGCTTGATTTTAGATTTTTGCCTTGAAACAATACTGCAGCAGATGCTTTTTTTTATATAAGATGATTAATTTTTGTTTGTGTTGTTATGAAACGGAACCCCCAATTTGGAATTGTTGGTAAAATACTCTGTACATTTTAATTACAAGTGATATTGCTAGGTTATAGCAATTTGCATTTCTACCTAAAGCTAGAATAAACTTTGAGCTCTGAGTATTAAAAATCTTATAGTATCTCTTTACTTCCACATGTTATTTAAATAAAAAAAAAATGTAAGAAAATCCAAAGGCAACATTGACTTCCCATGATGGTAACATTGTATATCTTTTAAAATGTTACATAACAGAATCTTTAAATAAAATTTTGGAACTCTTGCTTCTTTTAGAAATATTATAGCACTTTCCCCCCTGCTTTTGGCATGATTTTCTTACTAGAACCAGATATCAACCTTCAAAAATATTTGACAATCTGAAGGATGAAAACAAGCATCTCATGTTGGTTTTAATTGACATATTTCTGACTACTGGGTAATGTGAGAGTCTTTTCATAGATACATTGGCCATTTTATTTACTCACTTGTGAGTTTGATGATCAAAAATAAATTTCAGAAGCCATATGCATATTATATGAAGTTAATAGTTGAATGGGACTTAGTTGTTGTCTCATGTGGTCCTATCTCAATCCTAGGCATGCAGTTAGACATTATTGTTGTTTGGCAAATGAGAATTCCAAAGCTGAACATTTACTAAATTTGCTCAGACTTACTTACACTGTTAATTGTCATTCTGCACCTAGAGTTCATTTTCCATGAATCCTGGGTCATTGAACAAATACAGCCTTACTTCTATCTCTGAGCTAGGCACACATTAGGTACGGGGTCAACAGAGAGGATTAAGAACCATTGTGAGCATTAAGGATTTCACAGTCTCAGACCATATCATGCTTTCTAAAACAGTTCTTCTCCTAATTTTGGCTGTCAAATTTTCTGGTTTTACAGTAGCCCTTCAGGGTTCTTCCCACCCATGGAAATGATGTTGAATACTGAGAGAGAGGAGAGAAGCAGCATTTATTGCTAGACTCTTCTTTCCCCTGGGGGACCCTTACACATATCAAACAGAGAGAACTGGAGGTTAAGTATGGCTGGTGGGTGTCTCACAAAATTGCAAAGCAAGGAGGATAAACTTATCTTTGTCATTCTTTCCCCACTCCCGTATGCTGGGGGCACCAGGATTCAATCTCAGAGGAGAAAGGCATTTTTTATGTTTTTATATTTTTAATGTCTAGCTTTCTTAAGGTCTATTTATCCGTTGCAAAGTGGGATATCTGTTGTTTGGCAGTTTTTAGCTCACTTCTTGCTAAGACTCTTATTGTGTGCTGAATCCTGTGCCAGACAAAGGGAATGCAAAAAAAAAAAACGAAATAAAGTTTGTCTTCTTTTGTTTTGCTTTTCCCCTACAAGGAGTTGATAGGAAGGAGAAGCCAGGGGAGCTTCTTGGAGAAGGTAGCATGTGTGTCGAGTGTTGAAATCAAAACAAAATGCCAGAGAAAGGTAGAGTACATAAAGGAATAGTTGGCATGGACCAAAGTGTCAGGATAAGTAGGGACAAGAGGCAAGTAAACAGCATACTTTTCAAGTGGAGGTAGAGCCAAGTGTGAGAAAATGGTGGCCAGGGCCAGATCTTCAAAGGTGTTGCAGGAACTTATTTTTATTAAGACAGGCAAAAGGAAACTCCTGGTGGAAGTTAACCAGAGAATGAGATTAGGCTAAGGAAATCTCATTCTAGTTGTAAAATGAGGATTTTTGTTTGTTTGTTTTCAAGAATTTTTTTTAATAATAAATTTATTTTTTATTGGTGTTCAATTTGCCAACATACAGAATAACACCCAGTGCTCATCCCGTCAAGTGCCTCCCTCAGTGCCTGTCACCCAGTCACCCCCACCCCCGGCCCTCCTTCCCTCCCACCACCCCTAGTTCGTTTCCCAGAGTTAGGAGTCTTCATGTTCTGTCTCCCTTTCTGATATTTCCTACTCATTTTTTCTCCCTTCCCTTCTATTCCCTTTCACTATTATATATATTCCCCAAATGAATGAGACCATATAATGTTTGTCCTTCTCTGACTTATTTCACTCAGCATAAGACCCTCCAGTTCCATCCACGTTGAAGCAAATGGTGGGTATTTGTCGTTTCTAATGGCTGAGGAATATTCCATTGTATACATAGACCACATCTTCTTTATCCATTCATCTGTCGATGGACACCGAGGCTCCTTCCACAGTTTGGCTATCGTGGCCATTGCTGCTAGAAACATCGGGGTGCAGGTGTCCCGGCGTTTCATTGCATCTGTATCTTTGGGGTAAATCCCCAGCAGTGCAATTGCTGGGTCATAGGGCAGGTTTCTCAGAGAGTTAAAATGAGGAATGATTGCATGGGAGTGCAATTCAGAACTCACAGGGACTCTTGGAAGCAATAAGGAAGAGAGATAAGGAAAACCTCCAGAAATGGCAGAAGCTATGCTGTTGAAACCTCCCTTTCTCTCACTCCCCAAAACTACACATTCAAGCTTTTTCTCCCTACTTGTTTACTCACACATTCATTCCTTTATTCAACTATTTATTTTGCTCCTTTTATAAACACTGAGACTAAAGCAGTAAGCAAAACAAATTCTGCTTTGACTCAAGTGTAACTTCTCCACACTTAATGAAATGTCTGCTTCAGTACTTGGTTATTGAGGACAATTTCCTCTTTTTAGCACTCAAAGGAAAACATGACCATTGGTGATATTTCAAGCACTAAGACAAAGGATGAGATATTATGAATCCAAAAAAAACCCACATCAGTTTCTTGAAATTGTATCACGCAGCTAACTGCTTTCCTCTTCATAACATTTCATGTACTATTACGGTTTCAACATTTATTGACAATCTATTTTCAAAACACTATCTTAAATAGTTTATATGCACTCTCTCAATTAATTCTTAGGATAACATAATAAATTCAGGATTGTGATAGAATAATGACCCCTCAAAAGATGTCTCCATCTTAATCTTCAGAACCTATGAATGTGTTTTACCCATGACAGGAGGGACTAATTAAGTTAAAATCTTGAGGTAGGGGATTATTCTGGGTTTCAGGTGGGCTCAGTGTAACATATGAATTCTGAAAAGTGGAGAATTTGTCTTGTTTGTGATCATGGAGCAGAAGTGACAACAGAAGAAAGGTCTGAGAAACGACAGCTTGAGAAGAACTGCTCCACTAGCTGTGGGACCCAAAAAAGAAAACTCAGCGCCTGGAAAAAAAAAAAAGTTATAGGAATATTGGTTTACTAAAAGTTTTACTGAAAGAAGATTTCTCTTTGTACAGAGAGAAAATTGAAGCCTAAATGTTAAGCAACTTGTTCATTATCAATGAACAATTTGGCAGAGGTGGGTTTAGAATTCAATTTTATTATAAAGCAGAGAAGTTTTCCCTTAAGAAGACATGAGAAGATGGGAAATCTACAGATGGGTGTGTTGGACTGGGAATTGGTGAGATGTGGGGAATACGTGGAATTATGCCTGTTTTGGGGTATGCATGCATATATCCTCATACTTAATCTAGGATAATTAAAAAAGTGTTTTGCCTCCAAATTATAAAATGAATGACTATTAAATAAAGAATTGTTGGAATATGAATAATATAAAATATAAAATTATAAAAAGAATGAATATGAGCCATAACCTATTGAGCTTTTTTTGTTTGTGCCTTTAAATCACTCTTTACCCCTCTTCTTTTATTCTGTGCTCCAGGAAAATGGCCATTAGACTCTGATCCACTAGGTTCTGACAGATTTCAGCCAATGGGTAGGCAGGAGTTAGGAGGGTAGAAGAAGGCAGAGATCAACATGGCTGGGTCCCTCTGGGGGGTCTTCCCCATGCAGCTTCCCTCTCTGAGTTCCCTGCTCTATTTCTGCTTCACCAGGCCTAGATATAATAACTTCTTGTTTTTTTCCAGCCCCAGGGTGTTTCACTATCCCTTGTCAGTACTGCATTTTATTCTGTTTAGTTTAGCTTAGTTTAGTTTTACTTGCAGCTAAAAGGATGCTGCCCAATATACAAGAGATTCCATTAAAACCAGAAATGAAAAAAAATAAAATAAAACCAGAAATGAATATATTCTTGATGAAAGAGTCTGAGTCAAGATAAGAAGCTTTTGCACAGCAAAAGAAACAGTCAACAAATCTAAAAGACAACCTATAGAATGGGAGAAGATATTTGCAAATGACATGTCAAATAAAGGGCTAGTATCCAAGATCTATAAAGAACTTATTAAACTTAACATCCAAGAAACAATCCAATCATGGAATGGGAAAAATAAATGAACAGAAATGTCTCCAAAGAAGACATACACATGAGAAAATGTGCACATGAGACAACACATGAGAAACAAGCACATGAGAAAATGCTCCGCATCACTTGCCATCAGGAAAATACAAATCAAAACCACAATGAGATACCACCTCACACCAGTGAGAATGGGGAAAATTAACAAGGCAGGAAACAACAAATGTTGGAGAGGATGTGGAGAAAGGGGAACCCTCTTACACTGTTGGTGGGAATGTGAACTGGTGCAGCCACTCTGGAAAACTGTGTGGAGGTTCCTCATAGAGTTAAAAGTAGAGTTACCCTATGTCCCAGCAATTGCACTGTTGGGGATTTACCCCAAAGATACAGATGCAATGAAACGCCGGGACACCTGCACCTCGATGTTTATAGCAGCAATGGCCACAATAGCCAAACTGTGGAAGGAGCCTCGGTGTCCATCGACAGATGAATGGATTAAGAAGATGTGGTCTAGGGATCCCTGGGTGGCGCAGCGGTTTAGCGCCTGCCCTTGGCCCAGGGCGCGATCCTGGAGACCCGGGATCGAATCCCACGTCGGGCTCCCGGTGCATGGAGCCTGCTTCTCCCTCTGCCTGTGTCTCTGCCTCTCTCTGTCTCTCTGTGACTATCATAAATAAATAAAAATAAAAAAAAATAAAAAAATATTAAAAGAAGATGTGGTCTATGTATACAATGGAATATTCCACAGCCATCAGAAACGACAAATACCCACCATTTGCTTCGACGTGGATGGAACTGGAGGGTATTATGCTGAGTGAAGTAAGTCAATGGGAGAAGGACAAACATTATATGGTCTCATTCATTTGGGGAATATAAAAAATAGTGAAAGGGAATAAAGGGGAAAGGAGAAAAAACGAGTGGAAAATATCAGGGAGGGAGACAGAACATGAGAGACTCCTAACTCTGGGAAACGAACTAGGGGTGGTGGAAGAGGAGATGTGCGGGGGGTGGGGGTGACTGGGTGATGGGCACTGAGGGGGGCACTTGATGGGATGAGCACCGGGTGTTATTCTATATGTTGGCAAACTGAACACCAATAAAAAATAAATTTATAATTTTATAAAAAAGAGTCTGAGTCAAACGTATCAGGATGTACTGTGAAGAATCAGAAAATTGAGTTGTTAGCATTCAGAGAAATAAACCATCAAAAATGCAAATGGAGGGATCCCTGGGTGGCGCAGCGGTTTGGCGCCTGCCTTTGGCCCAGGGCACGATCCTGGAGACCAGGGATCGAATCCCATGTCGGGCTCCCGGTGCATGGAGCCTGCTTCTCCCTCTGCCTGTGTCTCTGCCTCTCTCTCTCTCTCTCTCTGTGTGTGACTATCATAAATAAATAAAAATTTTAAAAAAATGCAAATGGTGTTATTTTGAAAGTGCTAGGCTGTTTATTTATCTAACAATACGAATATTAGAACAGCACTTATATGAAAAAGAAGTATTTACTAGAGAATAACCTAAAAATACCACATATCTATCTCATGGAGCAAAATGAAATACTACACTGTAGCATATGTCCTAGCAACTAGTCCATTGTCCATGTAAAATACTCTACTATTTTTAAGAAAACTGGACACTAAATCTCTTTTGATAACCATTAGTTCAGGATTGTCTTGCTATCCACCATTACAGATACTGGTAAGCAATGTTCTTAATGTTCTATATCCAATTAGATGTTAATGATGGAGGAAAAGGGCCATTACTTAGCAGACCCTTGGTGATAGACTAGAAACTTCTTTCCTTGGTTAAGGCAACTCACTACTTAGTTTTCTCGTGTTAGACAGTTATAACTGCGTGTGTTCTTATTACTTTCTTATAAATTTCTTACAAAGCTCCAAAGAAAATAAAATGCCTGATACTACACCAAAGCTAGACATTCTTAAACTACGACACAATAGCTTTTGGGTTGGATTATGAATATGAGTATTGCTTTACGTGAGCACCATAAGGCTATATCTCCAGAGGCCCACACTGGAATCATATTATGAGTCCATAAAGAACTTCTCAGGTTGGGGTAAACCTTTGGCTGTGAGACCCTCAGGTACATTCCATGTAAACATGTAAGGCAGGGAGATCTAAGACTGAGTCCTATTAGTGTTTTTTTTTTTTTCTATTAGTGGTTTTTAAGGGAGGTATTGTCAACCTTACAAGTCATAAAGATAAATTCTCAAATTAAGGACTTGATAAATGCACTCATGTTGTTCCTTTCCAAAGTCAAGACTTGACCAAATTGCCAAATTCAATCAGCTCACAGTAAACATAGAAGCAGTTTCAGTCTAATTGTGCCAATATTAGAAATTAATAATGTTGCTTCATGTCACTCTATATAGTTTTATAGAGTTTTGTTGGTTTGGACCAGTGTTACAGCTCTATGTAAATTCACATAAATTAGTCGTTCTTAACCTACTCAAACCTGAAAATTTTCTTAGTGAATGATTATTGTTCCAAATAGAGAAAAGAATCAAACCATCATGTGACAAAGAACCCAAGCATTTAAAATCATTCAACAGGATAATGCCAAATTCAAGATTATTTGCCCTTAAGAACTGTAAAAGCAGAAAAGGATTTAGTATACAACTTTCTCCTTTCTCTCCAGATCTCTTCCCTCATGGAAATAGAAGCCCTTCCTTCCATCCCAACATTTCTCTTTCCAGAAGTTCTGATTCATTTTGTCAACGTTTTTTTTCATATTGACTTCTTTTGTTTGTAATTTTACCAATTCTTGTCTCTTTTGTAAAATATATATAAACTATACAATGTATATAATTATAATGCTAACAGTTTTTCAAAGGTTAAATTTTTCAGAAATGTGTTCCATCTATGACTTTCATCTGTGAGGGTTGACATCTTTTTGCAATATTTAAATTTCTTATAAACTATTTAATGATTACATTGGCTGGGAGAAGCAAAGGTGCCCTTTCATATAGAAGTAACAAAAAATTATTTTTCTACCTATTGTTTTTTTTAAAATATAAACTAGTAGTACATATTATACCCAGTGACTTGCTTAGGAAATTTGTGTGAACTGACCTGTTACTACAAACCAAGATTTTATTAATTTTATTATTATACATCTAGAGAATTTCAGCTTGGACAAGGATCTGCTCAATTGATAAGCAGGACATTTAAATCTATATGCTCAAGACAGTTGTGGACTTAAGTTATCGTTATTGCCTAAAATATAAAGCCAGTAAAAAAAAAGAAAGAAAAGAAAATGCCTGATATGTTTTAATTTAAAGAAATTAAAAACTGCCTTTGACCACTGTTGTATGTAACTTCTATTTTCTGGTAACTAAGTCAGAAAAGAAGAAAAAACATTAAAAAATACTGAATGTCTGAGCTAATATTTGCATGTGTTTTGTCCCTCAATCATCTTTTAAATGGATGTACTTCCCATCTTCTTAGGCAATTTATAATGTCATTATTATATCTACACACTACAGTCTACGACAAAGAAAGTAGAATGTGATTTACAGGTAGGAAGATCAAAGAATATTTCAGAAGTGAGGGGATATGATTTAACTGAAGAGTGACAGATGATTACACCTTGCCTCAAGCCACCTGTGATATTAAAAATAAATTAAATCCCTGGAAGAAAAGCAAAGCCATTCAGTTTCCAAACCCATCCATAAGCTTGATGTTTATTACTTTTGCACTAGCAGCTTAGAGAAATATCCTTACATAGATTGATTCTTTCAAAGCTTGAAAGAGAAGTCCTTTGTGAGGGGGGTCAGAGCAATCTTTCCAAATAGCTGAATCCTAGAATTCTTAATCTTTCTACATCCATATCTTATGTGTATGGCTTTCATTATTTTTATAAAAGTGAGAGATTTACCTATTTGGTTTTACCTGCCAGACTTGCAGATTTATACATACTTTTATTCTAAAAATGTATCCAAGAAATAGTACCTTATCAAGTACATGGAACAGGAGAGACAATTTATACATGCATTTTACATTGAAAATGGACAGAGCCTCTTCACAAGAGGAAGGATGGAAAAAGAACCCTGATGATGTTTCAAAGTTTGTCTCCTCCTCCCCCTAAACAGGCACAATTCTTACAATTGGTTTTAGAGAAATGCAGAACATTACATGAAGACAATTGAGGAAAAATAATATAATTCTGACTCTCTTGATAAGCTTCAGATTGGCTATAAAGGTATGTAAATTAGTCATGTGTATATGCTGATTACTTGAGGGAGACTACACAATTCTCTCTCCAATATCTTTATTTTTGTTTAGAATCTCTTTAAGAGGAGACTAAATTTTAGTTTACCTATTAAAAAGAAGATATAGAATTCACTTCTTTTGGTAAAGGGAAAATGATGGCATTAACAAGTTCAATTCAATCAAAATATATCAGGTCAACTTTGGTTCTATGTGTGAAAGAAACAGGGTTACTCAAGGCATACAGTCCTCACTCCCTAGTAGTTCAAAGGGTGGAATCAGAGCAATCATATTGTTTATTGATTGCTACAATAATATTGTATACCACCATCTGCTGGTCAGCTGGTTATCAGCTGGTCCAAGATGGCCATGGTGGAAATAACCTACACAATAAGGTTCTACTCCATGTATCTCTCACCCTCCAGCAGAACCAGCCTAGGCAGGTTCTCATGTCATCTCTTATCAAAAGGCAAGAGCAAACGCACTTCAGTGTGAAAGTACATTTCAACCTCTGCTTGCATCCTATGTGCAAACATGCTATTAGCCAAAGTGATTCACGTGGTTGGACTCAGAGTTAAAGTGGGCAGATACCACAAAGTAACATCGCAAAAGGAAACAGGGAGAGATCATGAATTTCAATCTAACAGTTTTTCAATCTAATATAAAAATTGCACACAGAAATAAATCCAGTGTGGTAAGCACAATATTACAGTTGATAAGGGAGACCATAGATATAATTCAATTTGTAAAACTGCTATGTCATTGGAAGAGCAGGTGATCTCAGAGGAACTGAGACATAAGGAAAAATGGTCATTTGCCAAGGAAATATGGGCATTTCAGATAATTGTAAATGTATCAAAAGCGAATATACAGAAAGATTATAATGAGTAAGTGGAACTATAGGGACAGCATATGATAGTACATCAAGTGCAAATATGGAGGGCAAAGATAGCCTGAGTGCTGAGAATTTGAGTTACAGAAAACTGGGAGTCACAGCCTGGAGAGTGTACATGACACATTGGATAGTTCTCAGTAGAGCAGGTTTTAACAGGGTAGGGGAAGAGGCGAAGTGAGGTACCCAGAGGGCACTGGTTATATGAAAGGGGAGGAATGGATGTAAAAAGGAAGCCATGGAAGTACCCAATATAAATTCTACTGCTTCACAGTACTTTTGAGACTTAGTCTGGATAATGGTCATTTGAATTAAAAAAAAAATCATATATATATTTTTCCCTAGGTAATTTTCTCATGTAATATGTGAATACTATGCTATCATACATAGTAATTACATTTACTTCACATATTCTATCCAGAGTTTTAATGCACTTTTTCAAGTGTATTAAAAAATTCCCTTTTACATTTCATACATTTATGCTAACCACTGGATTGCGCAGAGCCAAAACAAAAACATAAGATTGTAATAGAGCAACAATAATAATAACAAAACCTAGAATCTTCAGAAAATTGTTTCTTTTTTAGCTTAGTTTAACGTAAGTAAAATCACTGTCCTAAAATAAAGTCTAAGTTAGTCTCATAAAGAGTACACTTAATGGAGAGACAATGAGAGAATAAAGGTTCAGATCAGGAGCACAGAGTGATCCTTGAGAAGATGGGGAAGAGGGAAAAGGCTAATCTGGAAGGAAATGATGAGGTCAATGATTCAGCTGTCACAGAAATATTTAGAAAGTCAATTTGGTCCTCACCAAGCTTTGCAATTGCTCCCTAAGATCTGCTCATGTATGGACTCATGTGCACACATACATGCGTGCACACACAACCACATGCACACAGATAGTCATACAAGCCATGAGTAGATTAAAGGAAGATAATGTAAACTATTTGCAAGCACATGCATGCTATGCAAATTATATGCACAAGCTAAATTTGGCTTTGTGTAAAAAAGAACAGATACTTAAATGTTAAAGCATGAATCACATTGTATAAATATACAATAAAAACTCATCCCATGTCACTTTTGAGTTTACAGACTAAAAATAATAGGATAGTACTGCTTTTAGTTTATTGATTTTTTTTAAACTTAAAGCTTTGAAAATCTGTGTGTACATGTCAGATTTTGACATGGAAAAACCTGAAGGGTAGAACAGTTATTCATTTGTTCATCCATGTAATAATAATAACTGAAGAAAAGGATTACTCACTCTGATTGTACTAAATACCAGGGATGCAATAAAGAATAAGTCACAGCCTCACTTCTAGGAACTCACTGTGGAGTAGAGAATAGATGCAACTAAATGATAGACTGCAATTTGTTCAATGGAATATGAGGTGCAGGTTCTAGGAACTGTATGAAGAAAGTAGTGAGCAATGATTTCTGCAGTCCTTATTGTTGTTTAGAGGTGTCACAGAGTGATAACTGATCTAAGAAGTAAGGGGCAAGCAAGGGAGAAAGACAAAAGACACACTTCAGTGAGGGAGGACTAGCTTCAGTGCAAATATATATGTGTTCGGGGGCATGAAATTTCAGAGAAATGCAAATAGCTGGGTGTAGTTGAAAATGTGATTGTAAGGAAAAGTAACATTGGAGAAGGAAAGTTGCCAGGTGCCCCTTCTTCCTTGTGGAATTGTTGAGATAGTAACACTCAAGTTTATGAATATTCTTATATAAATACCACTCACTGTCCATAAATAGTCCACAGGCTGATGCTCTATAATTGTTAACGGTGTCATATCTTTCAGATGCCCTCAATTTTAAACTCTCCTTAATTTTGCTGCTTCTCTTTCTTTGTTATTTTCCTCACTAAAATAATTTAGTCATCAAATTCTGTTCATTCTTCCTTTAAAGGTCTCTTGCTTCTGCTGTTTAGAATGGATCTGAAACCTGCTCTTCATTTTTCAGATGCTTCTCAGTTACCTGGGTTGCAGAAATCTCATTTTTTGTGGAGTGGGGAGGGCAGTCTTAATTTGGTTCTTTGGGTGCAAGTCAGAGTCTGCTTCTGGCTAACATAACCCAACAGGGGATTTATTGGAAGGAATAAGTCAGAGTAAATATTAAACAAGTAGCTGGTATAAGGCAGGACTTAGGTTGGATCTGGAAGCCACAGCTGCAGGAGTTGTGTAAGTTCTCCACCGGAGGCTGACATTAATGTATCTCAAAACTTCCCATTGGGGACCTCCGAACAGGGAGCTAGGGAAGGCTATCTTGTGACCAGGCAGATGGCTAACATTTTATTAACTATAAACAAGAAAAGCCAGATGAAACTACATGCAGATTGCAGAAAAATGTATTTCCACTCTGGGCACTCACAGTGGATCTATTAGGACCTCAAAAAGCTCCTCTTCCTCAACACGTCTTTATTTTCTCTACCACGATTCCATATTCACCCCAGCTTCCCAATAACTGTATGAGGCATAAGTCAGTTTTTTTGGCTATTGATTTTAGATTCACATCTGATATATTTGACCTGGTTTTCATTTCAAATACCTGCTGGTGGTCTGTTCCTGTATACCTCTATAACCCATCCCTTGTTTCTTTCCAGCAAGATCCCTGCCCATCTGTGGACTTGCTTAAACATAAGCATACTCAGACACTATCTTTTGGTGTTAATAGTCATTAGGAAGCCACTATATAATTCCTCCCGCCTGCTACATTTTCTCCATTCTCCCCATGCTTATCTCCAAAAAGCTCTCAAGAATATGCTTCCTTCCCTCTAATTGATACATCCTCTTTATTTTTCTTATATTTGCAAGTCTTATTCTAGCCACAGATAATTTATTTACATTCATCAGATCTGTAATGCCTCGTCCATAATAAATTTTCTCTTTCTTCTTTAATACTTGTTAATTAGTTAACATACCTCGTGGTATTCCCAGCCATGGAGTAAAAAAAAAGTTAACACGGTATTAGCACTAAGATGGAGGTTCACTGTGTAATATTGTAGTAAAAATTTCTAGTCATTATCCATATCTCTCCCTGAATTTCTATGGTTACCCAAGGAAATCATCCTTCCTTGTTCTTGCCTTAATTATTGGTGTGAATACTCCAGAACTCTCCACCTCTCTTGATGAGCAGGAAATCTTGACTACTGAGCCATTACTGAGAAGACGGCTGCCCTGGACAGTTGGCCAGGCTGATGGTAGACTTTGGGATAAAGTATAATTTTCTCGCTGTAAGACACTGATGTTTTACTACAGCCTAACCAAATCTATATTTACTGACAAACATATGAAACATCCTTAAAAGTTTCCAAATAATCTGAGTTTGTGCGACTGTGATTGGGTCCTACCTATTATTCACTTATAGGGGTATCCTAAAATTCAACAAACTCCACCTTCAATGTATAGGAAGTATATTATACAACACATGGAACAGACATGCCATTGGTTGTTATTTATAAAATTTAAGTGCTAATAGAGCCTATGGAAATATTTTGAGAATAACTAAGACTTTGAGTCCCCACACAGCAAGAAAAACAGTGATGAAATGTCAGTGGCAGTGGTGCTAGAGACAGCAAATTCAATGTATTATTGAAGGCTGGGCTAAGGTCAAAGAATATGAGAAAAGAGTAGGAAATCTCTTCTGAAAAACACAAGATGTTAACTTCAAAGGGATGTCTAAACTCTGACCAGAGGGATTTCCAAGTCAAGGCTCTTTTATTAAAAAAAAAAAAAAAAAAAAAAAAAAAAAAAAAAAAAAAAAAAAACAGTGCTGGGAAGAAAAAGTAAAAAGAATATTGCTTTACATACTTGAATGGGGAAAGGATATTAATAAAAGGAAGTTATCAGGTAACTGTTGGGCAAAAGAGCATTATTTTTTTAGAATAAGAAAGAGTAATTTAAATTTATATTGGAATAATAAAAAAAATCTGAGCAAATAGCTCAGCTACTGATAAACCTAATATATGGAAACCAGGGAATCAAAGATACACAAAAAAATTCAGTCAGGAGGCTGGCTAGATAGAGGGAGGCTGAAGAGGGAGAGATAGGTAGATAGGTAGACAGACAGACAGGCATGCAGACACACATCTTCAAGTAATTTTTTTCTCACACTTCCATTTGGTTTTTAATAGAATGTCATCACAGAAGATTTAGCATCTCCCTTTTTATAGTTCCTATGTGACTGTATTGAAAGCCACATTGTTAATATGTCCAAACTATGATTATACGTTTATACATGTGTCAGTTTTACAGAAAAAAAGAAGCTACTTCTTTTTATAAAACTTCAGTCTCTTTAAATTGCACGACAAAGATAACTAATTAGCTTCGATACAAGAAGCATTAATAATTAATGAAGGTTTGTTCAGCTATTCACTTTGATATTGATTAATTCAGAGAAAGGAAGGAAAGATACAGTTTACAAGAAACCAGATGCCAGGGAAACACATCACCAGTGACTGTGAGAATAGTTGTTATAAAGTGTGAAGGAAAAAGGGAAAGAGGAAGAGAACAGAAGGGAGGAAGAGGAAAGGGGGAGGGAGAAGGAGGAAAAGTCATAAAATATCTTTAATAAACTTAAATTAAATATCTTTAATAAATTAAAGAAGTTGAGTCTGCCAGTCTACCATTTGATATATTATGGTTTAGTATTAGAATGATTGCAGTGATCAACATCACTCTTATATTTCCGAAGTCAACCAAAAACTCCAATAGTCTGTATAAGGAAAACAGAAATATTTGAAAAAGAATCTTAGTATAAAGCCTATCAGACCAGAATGTGAGAAAAAAAAATATTTGCAAATAGATCTGTTTTATTCTAAACTGCTGTCCCAGTGGGAAATATTACTTTAAATCTGCGTAGTGATTATGATTTCAATAATGAACCACTGACAAACTAATCTTTCCCGTTCAGTCACTCAAATGGATATTCTCTACCTCCATTCAAATGATCTTACATGAATCTGAGCCACTGGGCTGCAACAAGCTTTCCAGACACATATGCTGTCACTACCCCCAGACTTAAGCAGTAATCAGTTCTTATTCCCTCTCTTCACCTTTGCTCTCTTTCTGGAGTATCCTTCACTCCCTTGAACTATGGACTAGTTCATCTAGTTCATCCCATCAGGTCAACTTAATACGTGATCTCCTTTATAAAATTTTTCTCAGTGGAAAGTGAAGTTGTAGGGAGTAAATAAATACATAAAGTATGAGAGAGCCTTGCAGAGGTCCATAACTATACTGTTCCATAAACTGAGAAATGTGATTAATGCAAATCTCAACAATGTAAAAAAAAAAAAGAAATATAAACCACCCCCTGCTACCACCAAGCCCCCAAGCAGAATAACTGTTCTCCTGGTATGTAGCTCTCTGTCTTCTATCATCATAGCATGGTTTATATGTTTGTTTTTACCACTACATAACAGTCTTTTTGGGAAAAAATACTATTTGGTTCATTCATTTATTGCTATGTTCCTGCTATACCTTTTATATGGCAGGTGGTTCTTAATAATTATCTTTGGATTTAAACTGACCAATTCATTGTCAACTTAGGCAGGAGTTTGTTTGCCACTGAATATGAGCAACAGAGATTTTGGTTCTCTCTCTATTATTGAAAATTCTAGATATTTATTTGGATCAAGCAAAATGTGAGAAACAATGTATTTTGATGGACAGAAGGGCTGATTATAAACCACACAGCTTAACTATTAAGAGGTTATATATGACGTTTCTGCAGAAGTATCATAAGAGTGACATAGAAAAAAGCCAGAATTGAGGCTGAGCTGATAGTTGAAGAAGTGTAGATAATATTGGTGATATGTTATTGACAAAGAAAAGAAGGGAAAAATGACTGTATCATGGGGAAAAGGGTCAAGGAAAGATTTTTTTGTATTAAGAAGATGGCTCTGAGTATGAATGCATGCTCAGAAGGTGGATCAAGTAATGGTACATGATGAAAAATGTGAAGACTTATGGTATAATGGCCTGAAGGATCAGGGACCAACATACTAGAAGAAGGGACAATCTTGTTTTTTTTTTTGTTTTTGTTTTTGTTTTTTTTTTGTCATTTCTTTCTCACACAGACAAGCTTTGCACTCAAGGAGTACAGTCTTGGACTACTAGCGAGAGATAGCACCCTAGTATGACACAAGATCTCTGGCTCTTTCTACATGAGCAAGATTAAGGACAATTCCTACTAATTTCAGCATTAAGAAAGTGCTTCATAACTAAACTCCATTCAGAAGTAAGGGAAACTTCAAAGAAATGCAGCCTTTCACAGCGTATAGACATTAGGAAGGATAACATTTTGAGACAACACATGGATTATAGGGACAGAAATAAAATAATAGAGGAAAGAAGGAAGGAAGATATGAGGGGAGGGAGAAGTTATGCCAAGTTATAACTTAGAAACACTTGCTTAATAGTGGAGAGGTTATACCGAGCGTAAGGTCCTTGAAAATAATCAGTTTAAGTAGTTGATGGCATTTGGGTTGAGGAAAAGACTGGGAGGTGAAAGCCATGGTGAGTGCAGGAGATAGTGTCTAGGGCATAGAGTGAACAAAGTTGAAGACATGGAGTAGAGATGAAGTTGGAGAATAGTTTTGGCAGTTTTACTGAAGTATAATTTGCATACCATAAAATTCATCCAGGTAAGTGTACACTTCAATGAGCTTTGACACTTTTTCCCCCCAAATTTCTTTTTCCCCCCAAATTTCTTAAAGGCAATTAGAAAGTCCATCCTACAGCAATGCACTTGTAAAAGTCAGCTTTAGATTTTTTGCAGATAATCTTAAATGCCTAAATTCTCATTACCTCTTACTATTTAATCATGCTATTTATTTGTATTATTTACCTTTTTGCTGTTAAGTGATGAGTTTGGCAATTTCATTGTTATTTTTATGGACTTGTGTTCATTAAATAAGTTGCTCTTTAGATCTGATCGGTTGTGGCAGTTAATATAAAATCATGACCATGCTCTTGGAGTGGTTTGCAAAGATTCTTATACTCTCTAAATAATTATATCCAGAAAGGGTTTATGAGATGAAACATTGGGGAGGGGCTGTTAATGACATTGCTGAAATTTCTGGAAAAAACATGAATGCAGTAATCTCCTCCTTAAAATCTTGCTAAGTCTTAATTGAGTTTTGTGGTAATTACTGCAAACTCAAGGCCCAGCCCAAACTGAAAGGAAAACCAACACTACAAACAATGGCTATTCTGATGTTAGTTAACCACACATTTCAATGCTTTTAAAGGTTTTTGGAACAGATTTACTGGACTTTAAATGAAAGTAAAATACAAAATAAATATAACATGTATTAAATTGCTATATTTTACTACTTAATTATTTTAACTTCCAAAAGACAAGTTCACTTTTAACCAAGATTATTTCAGTTGCTGCTGTAGATTTATCATCTCAAATGATGATACTCAAATTATGTATAAGCATTTCAATTACAGAGACTACTTAACCATGTAATTTGACAGCCACATCACACACTATATCTTTAGTTAATCTGACACTGAGGATCAAGGCATCCTTATTTAAATTTCTAACTTCTGAACACTCAGGATGGTATGCACTTATTTTTTTAGCTTTTCCCTTTTATATATCTATTTTCCTATTTTAATTATGGCCATGTTATGTTTAAATTTGAGGACAACCAAATACAATTTTCATGAAAGGATAAAAGTGAATGTCTCACACACACACACACACACACACACACACACGTCATTCTTTTGCTATGTCCTCATCATTTAATACAACAGAGGGTTTGGCTCCAATATGACTTCCTCCAACCTGTCTTTCTATTCTAATGAACATGCAAAAAACCTGTTCACCAGCCATGGTCTCAGTCATGGTCTCTTCCTTTTGACTAACTCACCACTAATTTCATTTATTGAACTGAATTACCCTGCTCCTTGTATATGCCAAGTATTTAGATCAGCACAGTCTAAATGAAGCAGAATGGGATCCTGCTCTGGTGAAGATTACAGTCTAGTAGAGCAAACAAAACACATATAATTAAATAAGGAAGGAGGACAGTTTAGACTGTCGCAATTGCCGTGAAGGAAATAAACAGAGTGGTGGCAAGAAGGGATTTAGCACCTCTTTTTTAAATAGCTGCCCAGCAAAGCTTTCACTGAGAATGTGATACTGAGTGGAGAACTGAATAAGATTGAGGTAAGCATTTGAAGGGTTTGTGAAGAACATTCCAGACCAAAAAGGAGGGAAAGTGCAAAGACCCTAGGCAAGAAAATGTGTAGGCTCTTTGGAGGAGGAGGATCATATAACTGGGAAGAAGCAAAGCATGGGATGGGAAGGAATTAAAAAGACACAGTTAGAGAAAGGCAAGATGACACAGTCATCAGGCCTTGCAAAGGAGTTTGGATTTTATTCCTAGGTCTATGGGAATGCACCGAGTTTTCCGTTTCTCACTAAAATAAGCTTTAAGCAAGAAAGTGATATGATCTCACTTCTAATTTAAAGTTCTCTGGAGTGTGTTATGGAGGACAACTGGAGGGGAGGGGGAAGCCATGGAAATGTGCACAGAGAGGACAGGATCACACCTGGGGCTGGGGAGCTGGAGAAATGAAGTAGGAGAAAGTGCTACATTCTACCTTCATTTTCAAAGTGAACCTCAGGGCTTCCTAATGGCTCTGATGTCACAGCAAGGAAATGAGAGAAAGGGAAAACTTAAGATAAGGGTAGGTTTTCAATGACAGAATGGTGCCTGCTGTTTTTATTTTTTTTTCCTTTCCTTTTTTAACCTTTTATTTTTTGTTCGCAGAGAAGAATCCTAGAGAGAACAACATGTTGGATGACACAAATTTACTTAAATAAATTTACTTACTATTTTGGTGTTACTTGTAATTGGTAGGTCTTTTCATTACAAATGACACATATTTTTATCTGCAAACTTTGTTAACTGTTGTTTTTTTGCTTTTTAACAGCAATTTTCCTGCTTTTGTTCTTAATATGTCTGTGGCACTGATACACTCTGCTGACTTGCAGCTTGGACCATTCTTTTTTTTCTTTTTGCTCAAATGTGTTATAAATATAATCACCTTAGTGGGATCCCTGGGTGGTGCAGCGGTTTGGCGCCTGCCTTTGGCCCAGGGCGCGATCCTGGAGACCCGGGATTGAATCCCACGTCGGGCTCCCGGTGCATGGAGCCTGCTTCTCCCTCTGTCTGTGTCTCTGCCTGTCTCTCTCTCTCTCTCTCTCTGTGTTACTATCATAAATAAATAATAAAAAAAAAATTTAAAAAAAATATAATCACCTTAGATAAGCTTCCTTCTGGTTCAAGATGGCCTTTTGAAATCAAAGACAGCAGTCACAAATGTGTATCAGGTTCACTCCAACACCCATGGTTTATATTTTAAATGAAATACACATCTTCTAACAAAAATGGGAGAACAATGAGGCTTTTAAAAGACAAAGCATCAGTGGTTTGGATGGGAAAGCTTATCCTTTTTGGGATTAATTATCTGGCAGGAGTTTAGAAGCAACCAGCGACAGTTCTTTAGAGTTTAATGCTGAGTGGCAGCAAAACTGAATCAAATCAGATTTATTGGAGTGGCCCTAATAAAGTATTAAATAAGTAGAGGAATCAGAATTTCTGTTCAATGGGTTTCTGGTCTGGTAGCACATTAAAGTTATGAAGTCTCAAGTCCATCTGTGTCTGCAATTTTATATATCACTTGGTTCCAAGTGCCTGTCTGTCAATCAAAACTAATCTGCACAGGAGGTTGTGTAGATTAATGGTTAGGTCAGAGAATGGCCAGTGGAACTACAGGATCTGGGCTCACATACTGAATTCCCTATTAGCTTTATGGCATTGGGTAAATTACCTAGCCTCTCCGGGACTATTTCTTCAACTTTAATATGGGCATGATAATAGGATCAAACTTCTAAAGTTTTAAAATAATTAAATTATTTAATATAGGTGAGACAATTTTAAAAATGCATGATGGTGTAAGCCTACAGTTGACTCTTAAAAACACAGGTTTGAATTGAGCAGGTTCACCAACATGCAGATTTCTTTTTTTATAAGTACAGTAGAGTACTGTAAATGTATTTTCTCTTCCTTATGATTTTCTTTTAATAACATTTTATTTTCTCTAGCTTACTTTATTGTAAGAATACTGTATATAACACATAAAAATATATGTTAATCTACTGTTTATGTTATTTGTAGGGCCTCCAGTCAATTGCAGGCTATTAGTAAAATTTTTGCAGAGTCAAAAGTTATACATGGATTTTTCAACTGTGTGAGGGGTCAGCACCCTTGACCCCTCATTGCTCAAGGGTCAGTCGTATTTTGCTTTTTCTCAACTTTTTTAGTTATTCAGTCTATTGGGCAGTTCCCTACTCAATCGTAAAATTCATTGACAGCACTCAATTTTTTATAACTGATGAACGCCTTTAACCATGTGTAAAGGCTAAAATGACCTTAGGGGAATGCAATTTATATTATAATGGCTTAATGGAACCAATTATATTATATCAGCATAAAAATTTTAAATAGAAAAATGTATTCACCAGTAAAAATGTCCTATATTTCAATAAGAATGTTCATATGCCAACTGTTTATTAGTCAAGATTCAAGAAATATTCACCAGTTAGTATTAAGTTTTATGATTTTTAATTCAATATCCATTAATAAGTTAATTCAGAAGCAAGCAGGGCCTTTATAATATGACATTTAATTATAAAATAGCCTTAAATATAAGGCATCTAGGAACTATGTCAAACTTTTCAACAAGTGTAACTAATTAAATCTTTCTAGGGGGAAATTGTATCATCTGGTAACTGATTTAAAATCATGGAAAGGAAATCTTCACAGCAATGAAGACCATTTTCATTATTTTCATATACAATTTTCATATTCACTTAAAAAACACAAAATTAATAATCAAGTGTATAATGCATCGTTAGCTCTGAGTAGTGCCATTAATATTGTTACAAAGAAAATGAGTTTTGATATCGAACCTAAAATCACTGGAGGATAGTTAATATATAGTAATAATATTTTAGTAGGACAATAATGTTTAATAAAAATCTTTCAGATTTAAAAGTTGAATTTGAAAACTATATTTGAAGTAAACAATTTTAACATTTTTCCTTAATATTTTGTTATTTTGCTGAAACTTCATTAGTTTTGAAAGAAGGTACACTTTTTAGAATTAGTTTTATCACAAACACTCCATCACTAAAACAATAAAATGTGTGGGATGAGTATGATGGGAAAATTATAAAAGGTTTTATCACAATTTACTGGCTCTATTCTTTTTTTTTTCTTTTTTTTCTTTAATTTATGATAGTCACACAGAGAGAGAGAGAGAGGCAGAGACACAGGCAGAGGGAGAAGCAGGCTCCATGCACCGGGAGCCCGACGTGGGATTCGATCCGGGGTCTCCAGGATCGCGCCCTGGGTCAAAGGCAGGCGCCAAACCGCTGCGCCACCCAGGGATCCTACTGGCTCTATTCTTGTGAGATTTTTTTTATAGATCATTATAAACTTTGTGTTGAGAAGGAATCGCTGAAGAATTTCTATGATAAATAACTGGACAAAATAGAGCAATAGGAAAATATAACGGTCTACAATGTTGTAAATTAAAATCTATTTTAGTTATAATGCTTAAAGTTATTAATTTAATGTATTATGCTCTCCCTACCAAAAGAAAAAGCACATTGTGTGTTATTGAAAATTTCTTGATATGACATGTATAATCAATTTTATTGCCTATCTCATTCAGTTGGGACAAAAGAATGATATTACATACCTACATACAACTACATTCATGTAATTATTTTTTCTTGAAATAAAAGACCATAAGAATAATATATTGTTTTATGCAATGGAATATAAAATGCCATTAAAATGAAATTAAGAGTTACAAATATAATACATACCCATCCTAAATTTAAAAAAATTGATAAATAAAAACATTAAGGTTTCTTACTAGCTACCCAATCTCAAATCCCATCATAGTTGACAATTTGGAGTATATCATTTTAGACCTTTTCCTTACACTTATAAAACTATATGGGGTCATACATTTTTGTAAATGTACATATCTTTTCTGTAAAACAAAAAGAATTATAACTAGATCTGTTGTCTTTCAACTTGCTTTCTTCGGTGAAAGATAAATTTTCACACAGAGTTTCTTACTTTTTAATGACTGCAAGTAATCCATTCTATTGATTCTACGTAATTTATGATACCAAAGATTGACATAGAGGTGTTTGCAATATTTTACCATTACCTACAAGTTTCAGAGGCCATATGCACAGACATTGAAGCACTGGTTGAAGGCCTTTGCAGAAGTAGAATTAATCAGTTAATGGATTTGAGCATCTGAATTTTTGAGAAATACAGACAAATTGCTTTCTGAAATGGTTGGGCCAATTTATTCTCCTATCAATAGTGTATGACAGTGCCTGTCTTCCTTATACTCTCTGAAACACTACATATCATTCTTTACATTTTGTCAATCTCAATGGTCAAATTTTGCTGTGTTATCATTGTTAGGATTTGAACTAAATTGAGACTAGGATTGGATTTAGGCTATTTGTATTTCTATATTAGGGAAATTCCTAATTATATTCTTTATTTATCTTTCCATAGCATCCTTTTGTTCTTTCCGAATTCTAGGAACCCTTTATAAAGTATAGCTTTTCTCTTTTGTATTTCATATAGGTTATAAGTAATTTTCCAAATTTGTCACTTGTCCCTGAAATTTGTTTATGGAACTTTGGCACCTGTAGAGTAATGACTCTTAACCATATTATTCAATGTCAGTGTCAATGTAAGAGTGATATTTAAAATGTATTATGAGGGGCACCTTGGTGGCTCGGTTGGTTAAGCATCTGCCTTAGGCTCAGGTCATGATCCCCAGCTCCATCCCAGGATAGAGCTCCGTGTTGGGGTCTCTGCTCAGTGGGAAGTCTGCTTGTCCCTCTGCTGCTCCCCCCACTTGTGCTGTCTTACATACACTCTCTCTCCAATAAATAAAATCTTAAAAAATAAAATGTATTATGAGTCATTTATACATATTAGTAGAAAGCATAAAATTTGTGGCTATATTAACTTTTATAAGATAAATAAGATCAGATTCATAGTTATCTTTACAGTATTACCCTTTCTACTTGCTCCTATATGTTTTTCTAGATACTGGGGATAAAGCAATAGAGCAGACACACAGAAACATACTGCATTCACATCACTGCCCTCAGAGAGGAATCAAGAAAAATGATAGAAGGTAAGGGAATAAAGTTACTTAAAAACAACAACAACAAAAGCTCCAAATCAACAAGACTAAATGAAATTATCTTCATTGTTGATTAATGGAGATTTAGCACACACACACATTGTTAGGTTATATATTAATAATTAGAAAAGACTATGAAAACTGGCAAAATTTTCTTAGGAAGAAATCAATTGACATTTGTGCCAGAAGGCAGAAAATTATTGTTTGATTGGGTCTACCTATACTACAAAAGAAATTTATCTAAACACATAGTTTATATAATTAAGATCAGTAGTTTATAAGTTTTAAATAATTTTTCTCTATTTTCTAATGTATTTACCAATGTAGCTAATTAATTTTTATTTACCACTTATTCTTGAAAGTAGTTTGTGTAGACACGCTGCAAAAATTTTAAATGTGCCCTAAATAAATCTCCCCTCTGACTCTTTTCAGGGCTAAGTATATCTTTTGTAGTTAAAAGTTTTTAAACTATAAGATTATATATCCATAATATTTACACATTATTAAGTATACTGATGTTCAGTAATTACCACCCAATATCAAGTAGCTTCACTCAACTAGTGATAGGAATCCAAGATAATTAAGTACAAATCCATAGGTAGAACCTAATCCCAAATCCGTTGGGAAAGCCTACTAAATAATAAATTCAAGTAATATTAAACATGATTGGGGAAAATATAAATAATATAAGTGATAAGGAACACAAAACTGGTGGAGAGAACTGATGGTATCTGTCATATAATTAAAGATAAAAAAATTATAAATGAACCATTCAAAATAGGTATCTTGATTATCTTGGTTCTCTTTCCCCATGTGCATTGTTAACATTTTAATAAAGTCAGATAAAGAAATTCCCCATTTAAAATATTAGAGCTAGTATGAATCTCTCTGCAAAACACTATTGAAAAATATCTCCAAAATCCAACTGATTTGTGAAAAATAATTTGTTGGACTAATAAAACTACATGATGAGATTATTTCAGTGGAAGAAAATGCTGCCAATTTTATTTATCTAGGAAACACAGGGCTGTGTTTTTCTCTGTGTATGAACATGACAAAGTGTCTTAGTTGTGTGAGATGAACCATAGTGAATTATATGGTCCAGCAACATGAAATGTCAACAGTGTATTACGAGTAGATGTAAGGGAGGAAGTAATTACAATCCCTATCTTGTTGATCATGATGGCAGGTATGTATGAAATAAAAGATTCCTCATCTTCAAAAGATTTGCCTTTACTGATTTATTGATAAAATATCTAGCAATGCCATGTAGAAATCATTTGAATATATATCTATATTAAAATATTATTTTCTGTTTGGAAATAAACCTAATTCTTATTTTAAAAGGTCTCTGAATCTCAAGCCAGGATTTGGAAGATTGAAACTCTATTACCACAGGGAGCTATGTAAAAATTGAAAGGGATGGGACAGTCAAGGTAGTTATTTTCTGTGAGGAAAGAACAAAGAATAGTGTTTTGTCTTTTATTGGAGTTTATGTTCTGATATTTTTGGGAATCTCTCTATTGTTAAATACCACTATTTTTCATGAACTGATACTTTTCCTCTGACAATTTTATGAATGGTGTGTTCTTAATCTGTAAAGAAAGCTTGGTTACCTAGAGCTGCTTTTCAAAGTGTGGTACCCTGGACAGAGAGCATTATCATCACTGGCCATATCCCAGATGTATCGAATGAATGAAAATCACTTTTGTTGGAGCTCAGCAATCCATGCAAAGGGATTTGTCATGCATGTAAAGTGTGAAAACTACCAGCTCATCTCTCCAATGTGGTAGCAGATAGCCACATGGGCTATTCAGTTTTGTATTTAGATTAACTAAAATAAAAAGAACAACTCAGTTCCTCAATTACACTAGTCACATTTCAAGCGGTTAATAACCACATTTGGCTAGTGACTACGATACTGGAGAGTAAAGATAACTGTCAAAAAGAAAACCACAGGCTCAGAATGGTGTCATTCTGGCCAAGTCAACACATAGGCTGAATACCTAACTTAACTGCAGTTTCGACCTCTTCCAGAATAAATCTTAACCTTCTTTCAGGAATTTGCTAATCAACACCAAAAAGGTAATCTGTCATAAGGATTCTCTCCATCTCCCAAAGGAAGATGAGGTAATCCATCTAATAAGACCCCCTGCTTTGGCACCAAAGGTAAGGTTACCTTGCTTGGAACAATCTTTTCTTTTGCTAATAACTTTCTTATCCCACACTCTTTCCTATAAAAACCTTCCATTTTGTACAATTACTTTGGGCTCCCTTCTACTTGCTAGATAAGATGCTGACTGATTCATGAATCACTTAATAAAGCTAATTAGATCTTGGAATTTACTCAGTTGAATTTCTGTTTGTGAACAATGCAAAATATTTCCATGACCATAGAGATTTCTATTGGTTAACATTACCTAGGTCATGTCAATGATCCAAACCACTGTTGAATTCATTATGCTATCTTCAATTACTCCAAAACTTCTAAGACCCTCATTCTTTTTACGTTCTTCTGTTTATTTCACTTTTGTCATGATCAGATTACTTTAGAAACGAGATAATTGGGGGTTAAAGTGTCAAAGGGAAGCAGTATTGAAAAATCTCTCTCTTTCAAATTTGCGAAAACCATAGAACCTGTCAAAATTAATTGCCAAGATACACCGGCAGCAAATAATCATAAACACTTTAAAGTGGCTGCCAAGAAGAAAAAGGAAGAATCTAGAACTGAGTACAGCACTACTGGGAAAAGAAAGGGAGTTATTTAAGTACTCTCAACTTTAATGATATTTTCCAGTTTGGAAAGAGAATTAAGAAATTAAGAATGCAAGTTGTTAAGCAGGAACAATTTTAAGAATGACAACAGTTATTAGGACTGGAAAATTTTCCATATAAATAAAGGGCTTTGGCCAAGATAGGAAAAGCCTAAAGGGATTCCTATCTTGGGAGAGCATGAGGGAATAAGGGTTGCCTACCTAACTAGGAGAGTTGACTCTAGTACAAAACATTTAATATCATTTCAAAGAACAGAACAGAGCTCTATGCTCCAGCAAGAATTGGTCTCAGCTTCATCCAAGATCTCCCCATTCATTCCCTTGTCTTCATGACCTCTGGTACAGAAAAATAGTTTAAACCTGATATCTACCATTTAAATTATAGTTTCAAGGGAAAAACAAAGGTGCTGGATAAGATGACTAAAGTGTGAAGAAGAATTCATTCATATGAGTGAAAAAGTAAATAGAAGGTAGGGACAGAGCTGCCCAATTCAAAGATAAACAAGATTTTGACAATTGCTTTATAGTTATGGAAACATATTTAAGCAGGGATGAGGTGTGTGCTGAGGGGAACAGAACAAACAAAAGACATAAAACAAAGAAACAGAGACTGCTGCATAAGATAAAAACAGTATAAATATGAATTCAACAAAAAAGGAAAAATGCTGTGATAATAACAGCAGAATAAAAATGATCAAAACAAGTTGCCTATTAAAATAACTCCACCACAGAGCTTATAAATGAATGGAAGCCATTTTAAACGAAGTGGGCCCTTGAATATCAAATTATTGGCATGGAGGGAAATAATCAGAGTAAATGCAAAGGAAGAGACAGAGAAATCAAAACAATAGAAAATGATGGATATGGAAAGGGGAAAAAGAAATTTGAACATAAAGATTATTGTTGTTCTTGAAGTAGAAATCCAAAAATTGAATTGAAAATAGTACTGAGGAAAGCAATACAACAAAAAATTTCCTGAAATAGGGGAGCATTGAGTCTGCATACTAAGTAGGTACACTAAATAAAATATCAGGAAAATTTACCACTGAACAACTAGTATGTACATATATATTCTAGTACATTTTTTTGTTGAACTTCAAAGCTAAAGAAAACATTTTACTATTCTATAAGCAGGAAAGAAGCATTTGTAAGGAAGAAAAAAATAGTCTGTTTCCAATCTTCTCCACTGAAATATTCTTTACTAAAAGACAGTGTAAAACTACTTACAAAATTCAGAATGGAAAGTATAATTCAATAATTTGGTTATTTCCAACTGTATTGTCATTGGAGAAAAAAGCAACAGGGAATATTCAAATTCTGTTTCTTTTCAGGAAATATTACACTTATGTTCTTGAAAAAAATAAACTGTTCAATGGTGAAATTCAACAAAGAGATAAATTACACAAAAATGGAGACTCCATGGTAGAACAGCTAAAGGTAAGCTTTGCATCTATTTAAATATAACACTTAGACAATATGGTAAGTAAATTACAGACACAGAATGCTATATAAATGCTGAATAAAGTGACAAAATCTGGAAGAAACTTAAAAGAAAGAAATAGGAAGAGAAAAAATGCTAATCATCGTGTCTTTCACAGTAAAGAATCAACTGACACTATAAAAATGAAACGCATAGTTTAAATTAATCACATTTTAATAATTTTCATATTTCAAAAAATTTCTGAGCAAGTTTTATAGGGTTCTTGTAATAAACATTTATGTAAAGCTCAGCAATTTTTAAAAATTGGTCTTCAAATTATTTTATTTCCATTAAAATCAAGTCAAATTTACTTGGTTTCCTTTAAATTTATTTTACTTTTCTAATTTAAAATTGAAAGTATTCTCATGTAAAGCAATTGACCATGGAATTTAAAAATAATAAGTTAAAATGGGAATGAAAACATATTTTAACATTTTTATATTAACCAGAAGACATTTTCACTAGTCACTGTTCACTAGTTGATGTAAAATAAACATTTCTTCTTTGTGCATATATATATCAATTGAAGTTCAAAATTTTTCCTTTCAAAATAATCATATCTCTTTGTAGAAACCATATTTTCTACAATTTTCAATTTCATTTTTTAAAGAAAAGCAACACATTAACATTAAAATGTTTGCAAAATAGTCTGAATGCAAATCTTTCTCGATTTTTTTTTCTTAAATCTCATCGGAATGGTTTACAGTTGTCTCTCCCACACTAATTCTACAAAAATTTCTGACAACTTAATTGTAACATGTCTTTCAAAAATATTCCATTTAATTTTCATAGATATAATTCTTATATTTTCAACTTCATGTTCCATCAGTTTATATAATATTTCATTAAAAAATGAAAATAACAGCTATAACCTAGATAAGCAGGGTTGGGAGTAAATTCTTTCTTTCTTTCTTTCTTTCTTTCTTTTTTTCTTTCTTTCTTTCTTTCTTTCTTTTTCTTCTTTATTTATTTTTAAATTTTTTTTTGGGGGAGTAAACTTTTCTGACTTAACGGGCAGCTCAACTGGTAGGAATATAAGTTCGTGGTTGTACTAGAGAGGTACCTGCCAACCATGAACATCTGTTGCCCCATAGGCTGTCACTTAAATGGATGTCAATGCAGACAGCCCACTGCACTTTTTATAAAACAGAGTATGTAAAGTATGACCTCATCCTTATAAATTAATTATGCTCGTCTAACCACAGTGAATATTAAATGTGAATATGTGATTTAGACAATTCAATCAGGTTAAATCATAGAACTCTTCCTTAATTCGATTTTTTTAAAGATTTTATTTATTTATTTATGAAAGACACACACACACACACAGAGAAAGAGAGAGAGAGAGGCAGAGACACAGACAGAGGGAGAAGCAGGCTCCATGCAGGGAGCCCATTGCGGGACTCAATCCTGGATTCCGGAATCATGCCCTGAGCCACCCAGGCGTCCCATTCTTCCTTAATTAGAATACTAGACAGGAACACTTTTTTCCTCAGCCTTTAGATATATGCAAAGAAACATCTAGTTGCTAATAGAAATCATCTTTCAGACATTAGGAAGATCAATATAAGACAAAACTGGCACTATGGCAGGGGGGAAATGTGGTCAAACTTTAATTTCATGGACTCAATGAAGCCATCAATCCTGTGGCCCCGCATACCTCTAGATTCCTGTTAAGTCTTTTGTGTATATATGCAAATGGTTGAGTAGGATACCTAAAGCACCCTTACTGAGATATTCATTCATTAGTCCAGAACATCAATCCTTCATACTACATAAAATACAATAATCAAATTTGTGCTTGAGTATAATTTCAAAATACTTGGGCCATGGATCTTCCAACTTTGTGAGTCTTCAAAACTGAACATTAAATCTGTGAAATTCAGAGGACTAATCAGAAGTTTTCCTAATTTTGGATTAAGTCAGTCAAATTGGTTTTGAACATAGACCTAACCATTTCTATGTAAATTAATATTTTTTCAGAAAATGAATTAGAGCAAGTTCAAAGCTGATGCTTCTCCAGGACAATAGCAAAATGTGAAGCCCAAGGAGTGATTCCCAACTAGGAATAGTTGTGATTACCAACTAAATCAATCACATTCTATGTGAGATTTTTAACAAAACAGTGAATAATCTGTGAAGAACCAACTTATTCATAGTAGCCTAACTTGGTTTTTAAGTGTTCCTATGACAAATGATATCAGTGAATTCAGGTTTGCTGGCTTGATTTTCACAGTGGTTATGATTAAACCAGAGAATGCTCCTCAGCCATTTTACTACTGCAAATTACTATATGAAGTTAAACTGGACTGTCTCAATCTAAAGATTAGACATAAAAATAATAGAGAAAAACAACTATTTTTGAAGGCTGGTTTTCCTCTTTAATAATGAGAGATTAAACATCTAAATAAGTTGTGCCTTAGGGAAAATAAGAAGTAGTCTTAAATTTTTATTCACTGCTCCTTGCCTCTTTTTTCTCTGTGTTTTGCATAAAACTTCATGGCATCTTCCTCTCCACTTCTTTAGTTCTACTTGCCCTCTCCAACTTTTATTTTTTAGTCACAATATAGCTAGTATAATTTTGTTTATTCACAGAAAATTAAATGAAGGTTGGCATTCATTTATATCTCTGTGTGTATCAATTTTAATGCATTGCTTCTTCCAGTGGTGTTTTTACATCTAAAGCCATAGCTCTAATAATAGAGGGGAAGCCTTATTTCTTCTAAACCAGATTCAAAATATAAGTGAGTAGGTTGTAGTGGTTTTAAGAGGGTATGAAAACCCTTTCCCAAGGGACTATTAATGGTGCCATGTGATTATAATCTAGTCTATCTTTTTGCCAAACAATAAGTAAATGGGTAGGTAAGCTAGCAAATTAATATATGGCTGTAAAAATGCAGTTTCTTAAAGTGGTTAGCATGCCATAAATTATGGTATCCAAATGTGACATCAAAATCTGAATAAGTTTCCTTATCTTTCAAATTGAATGCCAACTTTGTGAAATTGCTGTGAGCTCTAAATGTGTTAACATAACTAAAACATTGGGTACAGTGTTTCTGACACACAAGAGGTACTCAAATTCCACTCTTATTCAAATAGAGTATATATTGAGCCACAAAATCTGGGTTATTCTTACAAAATGCATGTTATAAAATACAATTGTCTAACTTATCTTGTTGGGCTATTATATGCTAATAATCTCCTAAACAAATTCTTCCCTTTGCTGTCCTTCAACTTTATAGTCTGAGTTAAATGCACATCCTACATGCTAGTTTAATAGCCTGTGTTTAACTCAGCCATCTATCACATGCCTGTCTACTCCATTAAGTTTTGAATCCCTTGAAGGCTGGGATCCAGTTACTAGAGATCAATAACCTTGGGATAGGATGAAAGAATAAACAAATTGAACCAATTTATTGCTAAATCTTAATTTAATTTGGTGTGAAGTAAACAAAGCTGCATTAATAGATTGCTACCAAGAAAGAAATAGTTGCTAATATGTACAGTTAAGAGAAAAAACTCTGAATATGAGGGTTTCTGGTTAGCTGCCATCGTTTTGTTTTTATGTTTTTAAAGATTTTATTTGTTTGGGAGAGAATGAAAGAGATGAAGAGAGGGAGTGAATGGGTGGGAGGAGGGGCAGAGAGAGAGGAAGAAGCAGACTTTGCCCCACTGCTAAGCAGGGACCTCCATCCCAGGACCCCAAGATCATGACCTGAGCCGAAGCAAATACTAAATCAACTGAGCCACCCAGGTGCCCCAAAATGCTATGGTTTTAATAAAAATTCAGATGCCTGGATTTTATTCCATCCTGAGAAAATCTGATGATGATAGTTCCAGGTGTTAGGGGATTATACACTGTCTGGCCTGCCTATGATGGGTCCCTATTGCCAGTTTCTCTTCAGTGTGCCAAGACAACATTTAACTTCATCAAATGCATATAGGAGTTTTAATTTTAGTTTTAGTTTTATATTTAGACTACCAATATAGGAAACAGTGTTCACCATTATGGGGGGGTGGTGCTTTTAAAATATGATTGAGCTACATAGAGTCTGAGTTGCTGACATAATGCTTTCATCAGTAAACCTCTATAGTTAAAAATCTCTAAAAAAAAAAGTTTTCATAATTGCCTTGTGATATTGTGATGTAATAAAAATATATATTTGATCTTTGTCCTTATTCCTAGCCCAGAGATCCCTTGCAATTTACTGAGTAATAAGAGTGAGAGGAGTATCTTTTGTTATTCATAAGAAGTCTCTCTCAGTCATATCTGAGTTTATACTGACTCTTGGTGGGAGATGAATACCAGAGGAAACCACTGTAATTGAGGAGTTGAAACTTTTAGTCCCACCCCCAAATCTAGGTAGGGAAGAGAGGCTAGAGGTTAATTATCAATGGCCAATGGCTCAATCAACCAAGCCCACATAATGAAACCTCCATAAAACCCTCAAACAAAAGAGTTTGGAGAACTTCTGGGTTGGTGAACAGATCCACATGTTCCCAAAGGGCCATGTGCCCTAAACTCTTACACATGAGAGACTTCCAGACCTCATCCTATGTACTTCTTCATCTGGCTGTCCATTTTATCCTTTAAGTATCCTATATAATAAACCAATAATAATGAGTTAAAGTCTCTCCCTGATTTCTATGAGCCATTGTAGCAAATAATGGAATCTCAGGAGGGAGTCATGGAAACCTTGGATTTGTAGTCAAGTTGGACAGAAGTGTGGATAACTTGAGGACTCTGTACTTGCAATTAGAATCTGAAGTGGGAGACAGTCCTGTGGTACTGAGCCCTTTCCTTTGGGGTCTGGCTAATTCTGGGTAGTTGGTGTCAGAATTGCTAAGGTGAGGGAAATCCCACACGCTTGATGTCAGAAGTACTGTGAGAGTAGAGTTCTTTTTATTCTTTTTATTCATTCTTCTTAGTCTCGCCAACTTCACCTTCATCTAAACCATATCTAGATTCCTAAGGCCAGACTTATTTCCCCATTTTAACTTTCCCCTCATTTCATCATGAGGCCATAAGTAAGCCTACTGACATCATGTTGGAAGTTGATGTATGTCCAGGCTAAATTTGACTGTAATCTGCCTTAATCCCTGCCCATATTTCTACTTTTGCTCTCTTATTGTCTAAATCATTTGCCAAGCAGAGCCTGGACATTCAACCATACTTGAGGAGAAGTCAAGGGTAGGAGAAAATTGACTTTGGCTATAGAGAGTAGTTTCTAGTGATGTTAATTAAGGCAAACAATACTAGCTTCTATAAAAGTAAATCCTGAAATCTGAGTGGTTAAAAACAATTCAAGTTTCTCAATCACATTGTAATTCAATGAGGATTGGAGGGTGGTGGGTGTTATCTGTTCCATGGAACCTGTTCAGAATCAGGTCTTCAGAATCCTGAACCATCAGCCAGATGACAGGAAAAGAGTGTTAGAGATGCTATTTGGGCCTTCCCTGAAAAGAGGCACATATCATTTCCATTCATATTGCATTGACCAGAATTACATAGGATGCTGGAAAATGCAGTCAATCTTGTGCCCCAGAAGAGAGAGGACACACATTATCAGCACTGATATAATCTGCCACAGGCAATATCTCAAAAATTCAAGCAGATGATCCTCACGAGTGTCAATCTCAGGGGTATGTAACTTTGTAAAAGTGTCCTGCATAGGTTCATTTAATTTAGTGTGTATATCATGGTTGTAATCTCTGTATAACAGAGAAAAACCAAAATTCAAATAATGTATTTATTTTGTAAAAACATTATGTAAGGAAGCTACGTGAATTCCTTTGTAAAATTACTGAACTTCTTCCAAAACAGGTAGTTGCCCCAAAATTTACAGATCCCTTTAAAACAAGGGTATTACACAGTTGGATTTAAGAAGTAACACATTTACTGTAATAATTCAAGGCTAATATGAGTCTGTATTACTATTTGAAAAGTATATTACATGAGCCAAAAGTATTGAAACTAAACCTAAAATCTTTGGTGGTTTACCCATCAGAGTATTTTATTAATTCACCAACATTAAATGAAAAAAAAATTACTTAAGCTATGCTATTGGATATAGACATTTCAAAATTAAACATTTTGCCATTTTATACCTCCTATGTCCAAGAATATCTTACCATTTGTTCAAATGTGTCACTTGGCCCAGCTGTTCGAGATTAACAATAAAGTGTTTGTTTCGTATGGCCCCACGAAATGAACGGCATAACAAATCTGAATGGGCCTGGTTGGCTCAGTTGTCCAGAATTTGAAATTTATGAGGCCATTATCATGGCATCAATCATTGTTCAAATTGGAAAACTCTGCTATACAATGACAAGACTAGTTGTATTGCCCTGACAAAGGAATAGGCAAATATTTCTAGGAACCACAAGAGAACTCTTGGGGAAAGAATCTGAATACTTGGAACAAATTCCATGTAGTTCAAGAAAAATAATTCACTCAAATCACATAGTCTTATTGAAAAATTAGTAAATGTTGGTTTTAACATATGAAGAATGAAAGTATTATGAATATTTTATTATTTAATACAGTCATAAATGGCCTGGTACAAAGAAATGTACTCTATAAACAGATTGTTCATTATTTCTGGCTGTGCATAACACATAATAAATTGTTGTGAATCAGATGTGGACATGGCATAGCATCTGAATTTAGAAACCATTTCACTTTGGAATAACACATTCAGTCACTCATCCTTTAAGAATATATAGTGAATGCCTAATAACTGTTTTGGATGCTGAACTACAAAGATAAAAGAAAAACATCCTTACCATCAAGGACCTTTGTTTCTAGAGGAGAGTAATAATCGTAAAACAATAATGAGATTATGAGATGCATATTGAAACAGAAGTCTATATATAGACAGTCCAGTGGAAGCAGAGAAGGAAGGTCATCCAAGCTGACATAGGGGAACCAGGAAAGGTCTCAGCTAACATGTGAAGACTGAATCATATTTGCTCCTGTCTGTGTAGAAAGACTGGGAAGCCCATTCAAGGCAAACAGAATAGCGGAGGTAAAGGCATGCAGACTGGATAAACAAAAGCTTGATCATAAGACGGGTTAAGGAAATAGATTAAATACAGAATTTTTGATGTTATGCTTTAGGTAAAGAGGACCCAGTGAAAAATTTTGAGAGGCAATGTGATATAATGAGGTTTGCTTATTTGGAAAATCCCTGGATAGTGGTTCAGGAATGGGTCGCGGCAAGGGCAGCAATTTTGACATGCTATGTGCATAAAGAATCATGTGAGCCCCACTTTTAGAGATTTTTATCCAGTGTGCCTGAGTTGAGGTCCAAGAATTTGCATTTCTAATAAGCTCCCAAGTGATGTTCATGCTGCTGGTCTGTGAACCATACTTTGATTAGTACTCGATTCGAGGCAAGGAAATGTCCCTGGAATAATGATTATGATAACCTGAAACAAAGCAGTGTCTATATGAATAAAAAGAAGCTGAAGACACTATAGCAGATGGAATAACTAAGACCAATGGGTCTTAGGACCAATACGAAGCTTTGAAAACATAGAGATAATCCTTTTACTTCACTGCACTGTATAAACTCTCAGCTTTCACTGTCCTTCCTTTATACCCCCCATTCCCTCCTTTTCACATTCTCCTTCTTACTTTGTTTGCTTAAGTGATTAGTCATACCCACTCCTTTGCTTATTGCCTCACTGCTTTGTTCCCAGCTCTACATTCCATTACACTTATTTTGATATATAAGACACCTGGTTGGTGCACCTGGGTGGCTCAGTAGTTGAGCATCTGCTTTTGGCTCAGGGCGTGATCCTGGGGTTCTGGGATCGAGTCCCACTTCAGGTTCCTCCTGGGAAGCCTGCTTCTCCTTCTGCCTATGTCTCTGCCTCTCTCTCTGTGTCGCTCATGAATAAGTAAATAAGAATATTTTTTTTTAAAAAAAAGGAACACCTGGTTAAATCCAGCCCCCTGAACACTTTATCTGCATTTTATAGCTGGAGATAGATAATTTGAAAAAAACCACAAGCCAGTGATGACTGAGACACTTTTATTTCCCAGGGCTGACTTCCTCTGGGCCCACAGTATAGTCTGGAAATCTGCCAGATTCTTCTAGTCCTTTCTTTTCTTCATTCTTCCACCATCTACTATGTCCTTAGACATTCAGTACTAGCCTTATTCTCAGCTTCATATTCCACGGAGAACCTAAATCAATCAGCAAAGAGCCTCTACAGGCTCTCCCACCACATCCATCCTAAGTGCACCTGTGCTATACCTGTGCTGGCTTTCCTGCATCCATGGAATGTAGCAAAAACATTGCCACCTATGAATGAGGATGTAGGCCTTCACTAGATGTAAAATCTGCGGGTGCTTTGATGATGGACTTACCAGTTTCCACAACTATGAGAAATAAATTTCTTTTATTTTTATTTATTTATTTATTTTTAAATTTCTTTTATTTATAAGCCACCCGGTCTACAGTATTTTGTTACAGGGGCCCATAGAGACTAAGACAAAGTACTAGCTTCCCCTCTGAAAAACCCTGCCCGAGTTCAGCTCTGCTAGGTCTCTGTTTTACACCGTCCACTTCTCATTTGGCTATCCAGCTCTTTTGGGTCCTTAGGATTTGATCTTCAGCCAACTCCTTGCAACCAAGACTGTCAGGTGAAATCATCTCTTCACTGCTTTCTTGGAAGACTCAGGTCATTCCTGTGGGCTCTGAAGCTCAGCCCACATGCTGAGGCAGCCAGGTGAGAGCTGAGGACAGCACTTTCTCTGAATTCTTTTGCTTTTTGCTGCACCGAGAGCTTTAATAACTGTATTTACATTGGCACAGAGTATCAGCCTGCTTATGGAGAAAAGGGAATCCATAATGTGGTGTTTTAGTGCCACATATAAATTTTTTTTAAGATTTTGTTTATTTATTCATGAGACAGAGAGAGAGAGAGAGAGAGAGAGAGAGAGGCAGAGACACAGGCAGAGGGAGAAGCAGAGGGAGAGGCAGAGGGAGAGGCAGAGGGAGAAGCAGGCTCCATGCAGGGAGCCCGATGTGGGACTCCATCCCTGGTCTCCAGGACCATGCCCCGGGCCGAAGGCAGGCACTATACTACTGAGCCACACGGCGATCCCCCACATATAAATTTTATATCTCTGGTTGTATGTGTGTCACAAACTCCGCCCCCCCCACACACACACACTTCTTGTGTATTCAATCTAAAAATTGGATTTGTGGTTTTTAACTTTTTCCTTAGGCATTTTTCTCAAAACAAATTATCACTCTTATTTTTGTTTTTGAAAAGATGATAAATCTGGATTCCCCCAATGGTCTCTAAGTTGCAATTTTAAATACTATTTACTAAAATAGTTTGCATATTACTCATACATTGAAAAATTCTGATCTGATATTTTAAAGTTACTAATATAAGACTTCCTTTTCTTAACAGATGTTTCAGGAGTCTAAGGAATATTTTAACTTCGATTTATATATTTTTTACAAAAATGTTATTTTACTATTAAAAAAATTAAGAAACAAATTATGCCCATGCTTTTTAAAAAGGAAACAAACAAACAAACAAATAAATAAATAAAATCAGTATTTTTAGTTGTCAGAATGAGGCAGTGTTTTAATATGTCTAATACAAAGCATCTACATTAATCTTCACAACTATCTATTATTAACATGATTTTACAGATTAAGGAAATAAGCACAGGGTGGTTATACAACTCCATGCAAATCCTATAGTTAGTGAAGTTATGACTTGGGCCTAATTTTTCTGTGCTTGGTCCTGTATGCCTGAACATGTGGCTAGGCTGCACAACATTTTCTAGACTTTTCTTTCCTATGTGTTTTCAGTTATAAACGGCCACTAGAGATTCTCATGGGAGATTTGGAGGGCAAAAATGAGGGAGCAGCTCAAATATGTTGTCACTGACCTGCTATCCCCTCGTTGCTGTGAGGCTATAGTTGTGCCTGCAACCACTTTACTGACCCCCTGAATCCTTCCGCTTTCCTGACTCCTGGACCAGGTGGGTGTTTAGGTTGTCATAAGGGACTCTGGCCTCTGCAGATATATACACATATAGATTTTAAATAAGGACTTTATGTATAGAGATTCCATATATAGGTTCCAAATACAGATTCTACATATACAAATTCCATATATAGAGATCCATATACATTCATATATATCATCCACATATAGAGTGTATATATATAGAATATATAATATTAATGTATATCCATATGCATGCACACACACACACACACACACACACAATCTCCTAGTGGTCCTATTTCTCTGAACACTGAATGATCCAACATTGAATTATAAACCTGATTTTGCTGGGATAATAAATGCCATATGGGTCTTTATTCATTTTTTAAAGTTAAATTCTTCCGAAAGAGACCTCTGTTTCTTTAGCCCTTTCTGTCACAGGAAAAATGAATGAATCTATGAAAATCTTTGACAATTGAAGCAAACCTGTTTTGTTAATATATGAAATGGCACTACTTTGCTATTTTAATATGTCATGGGAAAAAGAGTTCTTTCAATTTAGGAGAGTCATTTATATTACTGTCTCTCAGTCTCTACTTTCCTTATTAATACAACTCCAATGAGAGATCAAGAGTCAAAGTAAATCTTGCATAGCCTCTTCCAATTGTTCAACATCCATGTTCCTGGACCCTTATCCTGCTATAGCTTCACATTTATTTTTAAAGATGTTTGTTTGTTTATTTATTTATTTATTTATTTGAGAGAGAGAGAGAACACGAGCAGGTGGAGGGTGAGAGAGAAGCAGTCTCCCCGCTGAGTAGGGAGCCCAATGTGGGACTTGATTCCAGGACCCTGGGTTCATGACCCGAGCCAAAGGTAGATGCTTAACTTACCCAGGTGACCCAAGTTCAGTTTCCTTGAGGTGACTATGTAACAAAACTTTGTTTCACATTGGCAATGGCAGAAATCTGCTGACTTTCTCTTCCTTTATTATGTAGGCACCTTTAAGACCCATAAGCTGCCGAGTGTTCTTCTTGGACAACATTGTACTTTATCCTTTTAAATACATTTAAAGGAAAATCAATAGACCGCACACTAGCCTAACCTGAAACAGTCTTACCCACACAATAATCTTAGCCATTCTTAATTTGAAAGGAAAAATATATTTTCCCCTAACATGCTTATATCTGCATTAAAATGTACTCTCTACTGAAGACTCAAAGAACTTCCCTGATAATGTAAGACAGTGGCTGTAATCTGTGAAGCCCTCTGCAGAGTCATGTCTGGGGTGTCCTAGGACTCAAAATAGTTAAATATAACCTGACGAGAATGAAAATTTACCTGAACACTGTCACGTAAGTCTGATCTTTGATTTAAATAAAATAATCCATACTGAAATTTTTATAGAGATGATATATGAGTTGAAATGAAAGTATGTTTTCCCCTTGCTTCTTGGCATAAGGAAACTGCATTTTCCTCTTCTTTGCATTGGTCTGATGGACAATCAGATTTACTGTCTCCACCTTCAAAGCATGTGGGCAATGTGATTTGCCTCTGGCCACCTTCACTGTTGCCACCCTGGTCTAAGCCACTCTCTCCACTGAACCGTTAGAGTAGCCTCCCTATTTCTCCTTAAGTCTGAACAAAAGCAGCCAGGGAATGTTTATTAAAAACGGAGTCACATTGGGTCACTCCTCTGTTCAAACTATGAACAGTGCCTGCTCATCTCACATGGAATAAAGACCAAATATTGGGCTGTGATTTACCTGTTTGTCTTGCCTCCTTCACTAGCAAATAAGCTCTAGGAGGGCAGGAAGCTTTATGCATTTTGCTTGGTGCTATACCTGCACAACCTAGATCAGTGCCTGGCAAACTACAGGCTCAGTAAATATGCAATGAATAAATGAATGAGTTTTTAAGTGTAAATGAAATGAGACTGACATCAGGCATAACAAATTATGTATTTCTAAAAATGATAGCTCAACAAGCATCCAAATGTTCAATGAAGCACCCAGAAGAGCTTCTGGCTCTAACTGCTTTCCTCATTGCAAATACAATTATGCCATAATATGCAACTATTACCTCTTTCCTTGCATGTAAGTCTCAGCATTTGTATTTAGAGAAGGCTCACTTAAAGTCTTTGACATAAAACTTTCTTATGAATAAAAAAAATGATTCTACTAACTGGTATAAGGGCATGCATTTTGAATTGCATCTCTTTGGATAGAACCCCAAGTTTGTGTCCTTTCTTGTCAAGTTTATTCAGAAACGAGTGGCGTGGTTTCACATTTGCTGTTTAAAACTACAGTGCCCTTGCCACTGTGGTGAAATGTTTGCCTCCACATGAAGCAATCACACTTCCAGTGAACCTGAAATCTGGGTCTCAGTACTTACAGTTTCAAGAAAGCCACACTGTCCTCATGTGTAAAAAGATGCAAAGATAATCCATGGATTTTTGTTTAAAGAAATAGTGTGCTTAAGAATGTTTTTAAATGCTGAGGTTGTTATCCTCAGAAATACATCTTGTGACATTTTAATTCTCTCTATTTGACAAATTTGTAACAGCATTGCTTGAGGAACTTAACAAGACTCAAAGTAATTATTCTCATCCATCTCACTGAAGATATATAAATCTTACATTAAAGATTTTGCAAGTTATGAAAATATATTGTCCCTATAAAGTACATTTAGCATCAGAAGGATTCAGATGAGGCTTTGGAATAATAATGGAGAAAACCAAGTGGTTTAAATTAGAGCTCAACAATAGTGCCCAGCAAATCATTTTGCTGGTCTTCAGCTCCACGTTTATGTCTCTTCCATAAGTAGATTATGCTAATAGGTGCCAAGAGATTCATATCTCCGGCAGGCTGAGAACGTCTGTGGTTACTTTAAATTCTCTTTCTCTCAAAGGGCAGACATCATAACCTGAAGTATTTTCATTATGGTTCACTTAACAAAGACGATGTGTGGCAGGTAGACTGCCTATCAATAATCTTCAGTGAGTATTCACTTTGGACAAGCTTTGTAATGTGGGTTTGGAGCAGAAAGGCAAATAAAAGAAGACATTATCTTTCTTCTTAGATGCTTGAAGTAAAAAATCACATGTGCATTCCCACTCTCCTTCCCCTAGCAATGCATGAGGAATAGAATAAATTCTCATGGGGTCAAATCCCACTAACTGTAACTTATTCTTGAAACACACACTAGATCCTATGGCTGTACCTCCACATGTTCTGAAGAAACTATATATGCAAAGCATATACACAAACCAATACGCAAACACAAAAATAGCCAAAAATCCACTTTTATAAAAGGATATTTAACTTCTTGCCAGCATTATTTTCTCTGATCTCATTTTTTTTCACTGATAAGATTTGAATAACAAGAGTACTGATATTATACATGATATGTAAGTATTAAGGAGATAAAGTACAAAGATGATAGCATACAATCAGCATTCAATAAATAATAGTTATCAATAGTAGGAATAGTATGAATTCAGCAGCAGCCCTATTTATGAACTCATGAACTAGAATTGAGAAACTTTTGTAAGCCAGATACTGCATTAAAGTGCTGGCAAAATGAAGATAAACCACACATTCTATACCCTCAATCGTTTCTCAGGTTTTTGTGAAACACAGTCATTCACACACACACACACACACACACACACCCTCAAACACACAAACGCACACAAAAATACAGTATGACAAATGCTCTGATTACATTTTACAAGGCGTTATAAAAGCACATAAAGAGTCATGGCTTGGCAGATGTCACATATTTTGTGCTATTCCAATGTTGTCTGCTCAAATGTAAAGAAATAAAAAAACCAAACAAACAAAGAACCTTTTAGTTAAAATGTATCCTTGTCTGTTTTTGATAGGATACCAACCATTGCTACCCAGTGAACCCATTTGAGCCTCATAGCCAGAAAAACGCATTGGTCAGTTACCATGTATAGGATCTTTCTCAAACTCACCTATACCTCAACATATGTCCACTTGACAGAAGATTACAATTCATATTGGTTATACAGATGACATTCCATTACAATGAATGTCCAGTGAATGAATAGCATACAGTATTTTCTTAAAATGGGATTTCACTGGAGCAGAAACTATATGGATATAACCCATCACCACTGTGCAGAGTGTTATTATGATTGCAACTGGTTTTTCATTTAAATGGTCTTGAGGAAAGATAATGAGATTCCACCTGTATAAGCTAAACATGCGAAATCATATTTTAGTTTTCTCATGGTCCAGCTACTTGAAATTAATGCATGATAAAATTGTTTATATTTTCTTAAGTGAGGAAAATTAACAGCAGTAAAAAGTATTAGCTTCACAAAGAATACTCCAATACCTTAGTTTTCCAGCAGTTACACCCATAGATAACTCATCATATCCCAGCCAACAAAAGTGTATATGAACAAAATACTTGCTGCACATCAGAGACACTGGATTACTAAATGCATAGTCCTCTATTATTTATTACAAAATTTTCTTTAGGAATAGGCTTTTGTTAATGAGAGCCATAGTAACAACATCTTTGTTTTTACTTTCCTTCTTCTTCTTCTTTTTTTTTTTTTTTTACTTTCCTTCTTTAGAGCGAAAGTTCATAATATAATAAACACGTTGCCTTTGAGAAAGCACTGAAATACCAGCTGGCAAAAAGATGGAGTATATATCTTTAAATAGTAGAATGAACAATTGATACATTCTTGCTGGGAATTCACCTATATATGATGAGTATTGCTTAGCACCAGATGCCTGGTTAATTTTGTTTGTTTGTTTGTTTCCTAATTATAAATGAGGTGTGTATGTTACACCAAAATGATGACCACAATCTAAACGGTCTGTAGAACTCTCATACGCTGCTGGTCTTGAACTCAATAACAAAAAGAAAATAATCTGATTTAAAAATGGGTAAAGGGTCTTAATGGACATTTCTTCAAAGAAGATATATGAATGGCCAATAAGGACATGCAAAGCTATTTAATATCATTAATAATTAGGGAAATGAAAAAAAATAATTAGGGAAATGCATATATCAAAGCCATGATGGCACACCAGTACATACATACCCCTTACAATGGTAATAGGAATAATAATAACATTCAATAAAAATAAAAGGTAGCATGTATTGATGAAAATGTGGAGAAAGTGGATATATTATATTATATATATAACTTATTATAACTTAACTTATATATAAGTTATATATATATATAACTTATATATATCCAGTTATATTTATAAACTTATGCATGGGAAGTTTATCATATACAATGTATATTTATTACATATTTACTTGATTGTATAATCCTCCCCAAATATCTTCTATTGAGATGTTAGTATGTTAGTTTGGTAACTAATATGTTCATATCTCTAATTAGAGTAAACTACTTATATCAATTAATACTTAAGGAATATAGTTTTGATGTAATAATTATTGCTAAGTCAAACACATATTTGATAAGATTCTATTAAATCTTAAAACAATGTCATATAAATATCAATTTTCTTACAACCAATATTGACACTTTAAGTGTCTGTTAGTGTTTTAGAGGAAAGAGAGATAGTATTGAAATTTATCAGGTATGCTTCCTATTCTCAACAGACAAATAGAACATTAGAAGAGATGAGTATGTGAAAACTCTAATATGAGCCAAATGGGTTCAGAGCTCTAATAAATGTAAAGCAAAGCAATATCATCTAAAATAGTGATATTAATTCAGATTGGAAAACTAGGGAAGACTTGATAAAAGTAAAAGAAGGAGATATTTGAGCTGGAATAGTATAAGAAAATAAATCTCTTATTTTGTTACTTTAAGATAATTTTTGTCCTTTCATTATTAAAACCCTTCATTTTCAGTCTAGCTTTAGGGTATTTTATAATATTTAGATTTACTTCTAATAACCTAGAGTAATTACTTATGGAAGCACCCTGGGAAATAAATGCAAAGTTGGTTGATTATGATCACTTTTTAAGCATATATAATTAAAAGTCAAAAAAATACAATTTATTTACCAAGCACAGAGGAAACTCAATAGAAATCTGCAGGGATCATCTTTTTATCACTCAGTTATCATATCCATCTTCATTATAAAGTTTCCTGTACAAGAACCAGATACAATAAACATGACAATGGCATGAGGCAAATTATAAAAATGAAATACTAACTCAAAGATGATTGAAGGTTTAGCTTACTTGAGCTAAACTTTGTAAAATATACGATCGCTCCTTCCTGTGAATGTTTCATACTAAATCTTACTTTGATTTATGATGTTGGAAACCTATGAAGGCATGCTTTCTAATACATATACCCAGTCACGGCTGAATACCTCACTAATGTACTATATTCCCTGATGAACCAACCAATTTAATAACTTTGCCAATGCCAGCTTTTGAACAAAGCAGCCCCTCATTGACATTCCAGTGCAGTAGCTAATAACAATTAGATTTCATTATAGCATTGTATCTTGCTATTGTCATCCCAACAAGAGATGCTTTCCTTATAATCCATACAATTGACATAAATGTAAATGTTAGTCCAACCCACCAAATAAGTAGTCTATGGACCCTCATTACCAGATATGAGCTCACATCTGTCTCATTGTCATATATTGTTTTTCCATGTCATTTATTTTCTAGTCTTTGAAAAGGCTCCAACATTTTTCAATTTTTGAAATCCTGTCACTAATTTGGCAAAATTGTTCAGACTCTAGAGAAATGTATCTCTTTTTTGTTAATATTGTCCTTTTAGAACCCAAGTAACTAAACAGTGTGCTTATCTACACATTGTATGGATAGAAAACTCAGGTTTTCTTAGTACAGATGTTAGAATCTAAACATTACACAAAGTGCTATATTCAAAAAAATTATCATCTTTGCTTCTTTGCTCACCTAGACGGTCATTTTGGCAATTTGACAATAATGACAAAAGACTTGTAAAGATGTTAAAGGAAATAATATAATTGAAATACGTTGTTCAATGTAGACAAGACAGGGTTGAATTTGCATTACTATAGCTATAGAGAGCTATAAAAAGCCATTTAAATTAAACTGATTATCAAAGTAATGGAATGGCATATGGATATATGAACATGGCATTTAATGGCTTTTTCAGGATTTCCTTTAAGTTACATTAACCTTCAGATTTCTGAAAAGACGATGAACCAACATAGGTTGCTGAAATCTATTCTATAGGAAGATGCCACAGAGAAGCAAGGAATTTGATGGACCACAGACACATTAAAACTATGAAAAGTCTCTTGGAGAGATTAAAGACGGTTGGTATCTAATAGGAGAAACTACACAGTGGTCCAGAGCTGAGGCTGAGGCAAAATTCTCATATTGTTTCCTCCTTCTCCCTGACCCCCACTCATCACTGCAATGGGTGAGTCAATGCTCTGTCCTCAGCATTAAAAAGGAGAAAGCAAACAAACAAAAACAGTAAGACTAGCCCAATCCAAACTAGAGAATTTGGGAGTAATGCCTTAGGATACAAACTCATGGGCACTAACTAGTATGGCCTTGTGAACCAAAATCTCTGAGGTGGGGCTAAATTATTTGTTTTAACAGGTTTGCTAGGAGCTTCTGGCAGGAAGCTCAAGTTTTGCCAAGAGCACTCAAGTTAGACAAGTTCTAGAGCCTAACTAGGGTGGAGAGTGGTTAAGAGATATAGGTATATTTCTAGCAAAAATCTCTCTTTCCATGGAAGAACAACAGTGCTGGATACGATAGTCCTCCAGAAAAAATCCTAAAGGAAGAGGATGATGATAGTTGGGTGAAGAGAGAAAAATGAAAGTGATATATTCTAGCCTTTCTGTTCTGAAGCATTTAACTTTCTTTCTAAAATCTCCAGAAGAATTATCAATGTCCTTATAAGGTAAAGGAGTAATATTGGAAATATTAAATAAAAACAAATTTTAAAAGATTTTATTTATTTATTCATGACACACACACACACACACACACACACACACACACACACACAGAGGCAGAGACACAGGCAGAGGGAGAAGCAGGCTCCATGCAGGGAGCCTGACATGGGACTCAATTATGGGTCCCCAGGATCAGGCCCCGGGCTGAAGGAGGTGCTAAACCGCTGAGCCACCCAGGCTGCCCAAGTAAAAATAATTTTAAAGAAAACCCAAAGAGAAATAATGAGTATAAAAAAGAAAATATTAATTTACTGATGGGTTACATGGCCAGATGAATTCAACTAAAGGACAAACTAGTAAACTGAACCATTAAGTTCAGGAATTCTCCCAGAAGGCAAAGATAAAGAAATAAATAATGAGAGACAAAGTAAGCTAAGAGATAGAAAGGATAGAAGGAGAAATGTTAATGTTCATTTAATAATAGTTCCATGAGAGAAAATATGAGAAGAATATTTGAAGCAAAAATGACCGAGATTTTTTCAGAACTAAGACCACAGATTAAAAGGGTTCATAATATACTGTTAAAAACAAACTTATACTAAGCCTCCGGTTGCCAAACCAGGACTTATCTTAATTACAGTTTTGACTCTTGTAGAAATGGGACCTCAACTCAGTTGTGGGGAATCACCTGGTCAGCACTAATGAGGTAATTGGCTGGGTAGACCCCTGTCCTCCCTGGAGGGAAAGTGACCTTGCCACAGGAATCCACTTGTTGCTAGTATAATTTCCTTGTCCTGCTCCCTTTTGCCTATAAACATCTTTCATTTTGTACAGCTCCTCAGAGCTCCTTTCTGTCAGCTAGAAGGGATGTTGCCTAATTCATGAATTGTTGAATAAAGCCAATAAGATCTTTAAAATTTGCTCAGTTAAATTATGTTTTTTAACAAAACTAAACCATGGAGATGGAGGTGAAGGTAGGAACACTTGAGAACATAACTAAATTAAATTTAACAACATTAACAGCCAAACATTTTTTTTTTTTCTAAAAACTTCCTGAGGGAAAATGCTTACATCTACAAAGTCCCTGTCAGGAAAAAAAAAAAAAAAATGACTTTGAACTTAAAATGTATGTCTATCAGAATTGTCATTTTTTAAAAATAAAGAGGTTTTCTGTGTTATACAGGCTCAGAAACATCATCTTATTAAAATCCTCTTTGAAAGGATTTTTCAAGAAATTACTATAGCAAAAAGCAAAGAAGTATGGAAAATATGAAAAAGTAAGCAACTTATGGAATTTTAATGTCAACCAAAGCAATGACAAAAGGCAGGAATCCAACAAAACATGTTTTGGGATGGGAATGGCACATAGAAACAGGACAAGTAGTGAAAAATGCTGAAGAACTTTCTTTATTTGGAGAAAATAAGATTATGATAGATAAATATATAGTAGATGTAGGTATACAGATATATATATGTATATATAATTATATTATATTATATATTTATAAGTTGATTAGAAAAATAAACATGTGAGGGCCTGTAAAGGTTGAGAAATAAAGAATATAAAAATTGAAACTAACTGAAGAAAAGTTCTTTTAATCAAGAAAATATAAAGAAGATAAAAATCAAAGAAAACCGCAACACAGAGAGAGATACACTGTTTGGAATTAGCTAACAATAACAATGACTGTAATTATAACAGAACTGAAATCCACCTCATGAATATAAAAATTGGCTCTTAGATAATTTTATAAAAGATCCACTGAAATAATATCAAGAAAATTTATTAATTGGAAAAAAATGTATGTTAGGTCAATAATTTTGGAAGATAATGTGATTTTCTTATGAAAAAATAGAAATGAAACTTGATGATATCCAAGTGGATATTATATTCTGATAAATTTTGCTAATGGAAAAAGAAAAAAATATGAAAATATATGCAGACCTCTCTGTAGCATCAAAAAATATGACGTAACTGATGAACTAAAAAGCATAGTTTCTTCTTAAGTTTCACTTGAATATTTTGATTCTCTCAGAAAATGATTAAACAAATAGACAAATATCATGCAACACATTTGAACATTTAGATGCAATGCTCATATTCTTTGAAAACACCACTTTCCAAAGCTGGCACAAGAAATGGAACATCTGAATATTCCTAGATTTGTCTAAGAAATCTAATTTACAAATAAATAAATAAATAAATAAATAAATAAATAAATAAATAGAATAAATCTAATTTACATGTAAAAGTCTTCCCGGTAAGAAAACTACAGACTTATAAGTCTTCTTTGGAGAATGCTTCTAAACCCTGAAGGAAGACACAGTAGCAATTTTACCTAACCCTTACAGCAAAAGAAAGGAGGAAATGCTTGCCAACATGTTGATGATGCCAAAGAAAGCCTGACACCAATCCGTTGTAACATGAAAAGATAATTGCCTATATCTCACTGACACAGAGACAGACAAAACAGAACACCTAACCAAATATTAGCAAACTAAATCCTTCAACATATAAAAATTTTAATAACACGTGGATTTTCCCCAGGAATTTAAGTTAGTTTAACATTCAAACAACAAAACTGAGGTGGTGGGGGGGAGTTTTCAATTCATCTAAGTAAGCTAATCAACTCTTGATTTGGATACAAATAATCTGAAAATACAAATCTAACAAAAATATTCAGTATTTATTAAACTTCCTTCAGCCTCAAAATCTATTCTACAGTGTGAAGGCTTAGACCAGGAAATATACATAAAGTGCGTAGTAAAAACCTGAGTGACATAGAGTGGTAGTCATTATTGCATTATACATTTCCAGTGGAAAGAGGTACCTGTAATGCCATGTGAAGGCTCCAGAAACCTTCAGGTCATGACATAAATGATTCCTGGCACAAAGTATCATGCCCATTTATTTCCCACATTTAGGTAACAAGAAATATAGTTTAAAAAACATTAAGGAAAGGAATACATCAAGTGCAGGTCAAAAATAGAGGAAGCAAACAATAATGAATTTAACAAATGAGATATAGATGCCTAACAAACAATTCTGTAAGGCAAATTCAGATATCAGAGAAAAATAAATGTGAATGAAATCGAAGTACCATTATTCTTCTGTCAAATTAGACAAGTTTTCAAAGACAGTAATAGTTAAATATAGTTAAACTATATTTAGTTTAAATAGTTAAATATGAATATATACATATTGCTATACTGGCTTAACAATAAATCACATATTAACAGTAGAGTGTCAAGAAATGTGACTACAAATTGTATTATTAATAATAGCAAGAAAATAATATTTTCCCCAAACATACATATCCAAGGGAAAGCAAGTTGCCATTCTGTGCCCAAGAATATTTTGTAATGCATAAATACAAAATAGTCTTCTCATAGAAAAGCATTACACAGAAATTGAAATTAACAAAAAATATTTTACCCTAAAATGTGTATTATAAAACTATATCATGATAATGAAATGATAAGTAAATAAATTACAGCATGTGAATACAATGAAACATTGTGCACTCATAACATCTTATGTTCAAAGCAAAATAATAACATGGGGAAATATTTGTGCTATAAAGTTTTAGTACGACTGGAGTGAGGGAATGTTCCCCATATTATATAGTCTAAGCCATTTTTAAAAACAATGAAAGGAAGTAGAGCAACACCTTAATGATAATTTTCTCTGGAATAATGGCTGATTTTTAAAATATTTTCCAAAACATCTATATTTTCTATTATATTCATGACTTAAATTGTGATTAGAAAAAAACAGGTTTATCTTAGAGTGTGAAAGAAAATAATTATTTCAATTTAACTCAATTATCTTTCTAATTTTGAGAAGACTTATTATGATATTTCAAAATCTAAATGTCCATGAAAGACCTCGGTCTTTAGCATATATACAATTTGTATTACATAGACCAGGATGGAGTGTGTGTACATGTCTTTACAGTAAAAGAGACTGACCAGAGCAGTAGATGGAAAAGATGCATGAGGGGTAAATTAGTTAATTTAGGAATGTCTGTGGAAAATAGTGCTGGGATTGGGGCACAAAATAGCAGGTTGACCATTGCAGCAGGGCCTAAGTGAGCTGCAGAAGTATATCGACAAGCAAAACAACAATTTTGAAAAATAACCAATTGATTAGTCTAATCAAAAGACAGGTTTGGCTCATTTCTCCTGGTCTCAGTCCTCCAGCGACACTCACCATCTGGAAATGATCAACTGAACTAGTCAAAAACATTGAATGATAGTGTAGCAATATCATAATCTTTGATCTCATAAAATGTCTAGAACCAAGGTTATTTGAGCTACAGTTCTCTATATGGATTGCATATTGTCTCCAAAGCCTTTCTGTAAAGGCCTTTCTAAAATCTTCCCATTTCTCAGCTCCCCACAGAGGTCATCATGGTGTGGCAGAAAAAATGCAAGCTTAATAATTAATGCCAGCTAGGGAATGTGCCTTTTCAGCTGCTACAGGTACGTTCATCAACATTGAGTGCATTACTTGGTATAGACAGTAAGTGTATAACAGCTTTTTATCATCTGTTAAGAGTGTATTTTCATGACATTGAGTGAATCTCACGAATCTAGCATATGTTGCAATGTAATACAGCAACTTTTAGGACCCCTGAACCATATGACCCCAATATTCAAAGATAGAGAATTACTTGGAGTATCATGAAATGCTGTAGATATTTAAAATAATACTCTTATGCTTATGATTTGTGTATCCCCTATGCTGTAATACCTAGAAAATAATTGTTTTGCTAACTTGGGAACAATCAAGGAATAACTAATTTCCTGGGAACATGTGGTTCGTTGATGGAATAAACAGCAGTTGCTCATGGAGAGACCACTGTGGGAGCTGTTGGGTGTTTAGATTTTAGAACTGAATGGTATCTAATAGACACAAAAGAAAATAGGAACTCAGAAGCATTAAAGAAAATCTGAAACTTTCAGCAAATGCCCTGGAGTGGACAGTTGAGACAACAAGAATAGTGCCAAAGCATGTGGAAACCAAACCACAGAGATTGGAGTCATGTCTGTCTATTCTTTGATACCACACATACCTGAGGCATCATTAATGCTTTTCAGCAAAGCAGTTTTAAATTTGCTTAAGAAAAAGGAACAGATTTTTGTATTCCCATTTAGCACCTTTGCAATTAAAGCTTTCTCAAGTGTTCGATAAAACAAGTTCCAAGAATAAAAGTATTTAGTAATGTGATTTAGCCTTGAGTGTGTGTGGACTTGCCTGGGCATTACGGCTAGATTGTTCAGCTGACAATAGTCCCATTGTAAAATACAAGCAATGGTCACATAAAGAAGGATGTGAGAGTCTAGAGAATGTAATTAGTGACTTAGGAGATATATTTAAGGAAAAATTACAGCTTTTAATCATTTTAAGAGTCCAGAGACTAGAAGACACAAGCAAAATAAAATGTGTGTGGCACAGAAGTAAACACAAGTCATAGTAATGCACAATACTGTTACCGTAATGGCTTTGCTGTCTTGGCAGTTCAGTTTATCACTTAATGCTATGTTATCAAGGCCTGACATTTTAATTTCTTTTCTACCTAATTGATATTCCCTTAACACAAGGTAAAGACAAAATTTCATACCTTGATCTGGGGTTTGCTACACTGCTTATTGGCCGAACCAATACAAACATGCAAGAATCTTATTAAAACATCACTTTTCCTGAGTGGTCTCTGGTGGAGATTTTGATATTTAGATGTAAACTGACTGTCACAACACTAACTGCTCAAGCTCACAAAAATTTTCATTGCAGGCCAGTCTGTTTTTAGAAGTCTATGGCTGTCAAATCGTGTACGTTTCTCTCTCTCTCTCTGATCCCTAGAGCAGATGTATTCTGTTTGCTCTTATAATAAAACATGTGTCTGGCCTCTAACTGATTACTGTATCAACGGAACACAACAAGACAGACTATCCAAAGGGCTGTGTCTCAAAGAGCAGTTTAAGTTTCTTGGTGAAAGAGGGTAATTTCTGAGAGTTTCACGGTGTAATAGTTACAGGCTTGATCCACAAAGGACAATATTAGATTGTGCATTAACCTTTTGATTATTCGTCCTTCTAGAAGGAAGGCATTTCAGAAATAATTGTTTCACATATGTTACGAATGTTTACCCAACTACCAGGGATTAAAATAAGCTTAAATAAATTGGCAGAACACATAAGCAAGGTGAGTAATTGAATGTCACAAGAGACTACTTGTAAGTCCTTTACATGGGTGCCAATTAGGATACTTTGGATATCTATTCTGTGATCCATTGTAGACCCACATACCTCAGTTTATGCAGTAATGCATTCCAGAAAATTATGCTATGAGTTACATTTCATATATAAAGTAAAACATTGATTTCACTAAGAATGATCTGGTGTTATGTCCTGAATGTTTATGCCCGCCCCCAACACTCTCATTCACATGTTGAAACCCTAAATAACAGGCAACCTGGCTATGTTTAGAGATGGGACCTCTAAGGAAGTAATTAAAGTTAAAGGATATGATAAGTTTGGGGTCCTGATGCTATAGGATTGATGTCCTTGTAAAAAGGGACACCAGAGAGCTCCCTTACTCTCTTCCCATGCATGCTCACTGAGGCAATGCCATGTGAGGCACAGCGTGAAAGTAGCCTTCTGCCATCCAGGAAGAGAGCTCTAGAAATCAACCATGCTGGTGCCCTGATACTTCCAGCCTTCTGAACAGTGGGAAAATAAATTTCTGCTTTTTTAGTTACCGAGTCTGTGGTGTTTTGTTATGGCAGCCCAAGCTTACTGATACATCTGGTAGAGCCATAAATGTAGGTAAAGCATTTTGTAAAGTAACAGTCAACCCCAGAGTGGAAAAGGGGGTGGTGGAGGTGGTGGTGGATGAAATACAGAAATTATCCTAAGATAATTAAACACATATTCCAGCGTGTTTATATGAGTAGGACAAAATGAAATACTTTTTTTTCAAAATTAAGAGTTTGAATTAGATTAAATACTGATGAGATTTATTATAGATATTTATCTATAGTATGTTCATCTTTCATTATCTTTATTAATATTACCTTAGATTCAGTTCAAATTGTTCAAATGTATTGTAAAGGAGAAATAAGGCAGGGTTTGCACTAAGTGGTATTCACATGTATTATGGAGTTGAAATATTTTAAACAGACTGAAATAGGCACCAAGATAGGCTGACAGTAATCACACAATGTTGAAAATGGAGGGAAAAACAAGTGTAGAAATAATTCAACATACGATAAAGGTAGTACACAAATTAGAATAAGTAAAAATGGTTTTAAATCAGTACTGAGAGAAATGAATAATTATTTCTTAAAGTGAACAAAAGGATGACTGGATCATTTACTGCAATACATTCTAGAAAGATTAGAAGTACACACTCCACATTATATATATATATATATATATATATATATATACACACACACACACACACACACACACACACACACACTGACACGCATGGAGATTTATAGCCTATATACAAAGCTATAAGAGAATGAAAAAGTAAATGAGTAAATAATTATCTGAACTTGGATTAGGAAATACACGAATAATATCAAAATCAAGAGCCTCAAATGAAATAATTGAGTAGCTTTGACTAAATAAATGGTTCCATTTTTTTTGTCATAAAAATCTTTTTTAAAAAAGCATAAGAGGGAAGAAGCATGATGAGAGGAAAAAAGACAATGATGAACTTACCAAACATAAGGATCTCATACAAACTAATGAGTTAGAAAGGTTACTCCCCGATCCAAAAAGAGCCGGGGGTGGGGTGAATGGGCAGGGGATGCCAAGTCAGTTCTCAAAAGGAATAAGTAGACTAATAGCTAGGGAAAAAATATTCAAAGTCACTGTTTTTAATCATGCAAATTGAACAACTAGGCACAAATTTTGCCTGAAAAATCAGCACTTCAATATGTTTATCAATAATGGTGTTAATGGATACAGGTAATTCCATGCATATTTGGTAAGCTGCCATCATTTTTCTGAAAATAAATTCAGAATCATATGATCACCATTTAACTCAGAAAGCCACTTCTAGTTACTTGAAAAATAATTACGTTTTATTATGTGATAGAGAAGAGGTTATATTATACAGAGGAGATAAGCTCTGTCATAATACTGGCAGATGATCAGTAGTATGTACAAAACTGTAAGTATAAGATATTTACAGTGTCATTATAAATAATGGGAAAACATATGGAAACAAAAGATTTCTGCTAAACAATTTCTTATACCCATTAATAGCATTCTTTATAGTTATATTTTAGGAAAACATAATGACATGTAAAATATACATTATATTAAAAGAAAAATGTATATTAAATGTATATACATTAAAATGTATATTAAAATGTATATTAAATAGTATATAAATATAGAACTAATTTAATTACCAATAGAGCCAACAGAGCAAGATACCTCTATCTCTCCTCTATCTTTAAAATATGAATGGATATTGGCAAGGATGAGATACATCACAGCATTGAATGTTGGCATGATGTGTGGCTTTATTTACTTTTCTATACTGCTTAGTATTTTAGAATTTTTCCAAAATGGATATTACTTATATTATCATAATTGAATTGGAATGAATATTGTTTTTAACCTAAAGGCCCTCTCCCCACAGCCCCTGTGGAAGAAACATATATGACTCAATTTTGTGCCAAATTCCTGTGTTTACTGACTACAATTAGACTGCAGTAGTTCTCAACTCTGGCTGCACATTAGGAACACTCAGGAAGCTTTTTTTTTTTTTTTTTTTAAGATTTTACTTATTTTTCATGAGAGACACAGAAAGAGAGAGGCAGAGACACAGGCAGAGGGAAAAGCATGTTCCACACAGGGAGCCGGATGTGGGACTCGATCCCAGGACTCCTGGATCATGCCCTGAGCCAAAGGCAGACACTTCACCACTGAGCTTCCCAGATGTCCTTCAGGGAGCTTTAGAAACAACTACTTATGCCAGGGGAACTTCACCCCCAGAGTTAGTTATTCTGGGATATGGATGTTTTTTATAAACCCCTTAGATTGTTCTAATATACAGCCCAGAGATTCCCAAACTTGTTTCTTCATAAAGATTCACTGGAGGCTCTTATTTAAAAGATGGATTCCCAGACCACATAATTTAAAAGTCTTCAGATAGTTGGTCTACAGTTGGGACTTACACACACACACACACACACACACACACACACACACACCAACTCAGGTGATTACTTCTGATCAGCAAAATTTATTTGGGAATGGCTAAATTTGTCTATTCCTTCAAGCCAAGCTCCAGATTGCAATCATAGTTGCAATGACACTACTGTGGAAAGACAATTCTGTGAAGGGCTAGCAAGTCTCATCTATAAATCTGATGAATTGAAATTGCAGGGTGAGGGGACCACTTACACATGACATGGCTCAATACAAATTCAATAGTGCATATATTTAAGTGCCTCATGGACACATTAAGTGCTAAAGAAACTGAGAGAGAGAGATTGTGTGGACTCTGGGCTGCAGTAATGTAAGAGGTTTCAGAAAAATGGTGGTTGATACAGACTTTTACAGATGAATGAGGATGAGTCAGGCTGAAAAGCAACGAGAGGACCTTTCTTTTCAACAGTAGAAGAGAATGCGCAAAGAGCAAGCAAAGTGGCATATTGATTAGGATAGTAGGGAGAGATGAGAGTAGAACACTGGATGTAGAGGGAGCACAATGAGAGGTAGAGGAGTAGGATGAAATGATTTTAAGTGAGATGATTAAAAGACTTAGCTTAAAAAAAAAAAATCCCTGTAACTTAGGTACCTGTGGTAGATTTACCTCATTTATTAGTGAATCTTCAAAATCTGTACCAGTAATTGGCACTTGTTAAAGGCTCAAAAAATGTCTTCAGATGAATAAACATGATTATAATGATAATGGGATAATTTACCAGTTGTTTAGGACTAATGGAAAAATGCGTTAAAATATTATTTTGTAAGAGCTTAGAGAAAAGATGTTTACAATATGAAAATGACTGCTGGGCTACTATCCCCTATTCCAGCCCCACTATCTCACTAACCTTCCCCTGAGCAGGACCACCCATCACTAGAAGGCCCCAGCGTCCCCTACAGGAGGGCCTCCATGATCACTTCCTATCACTAGATCCAGCTCCAGCTTCTGAGGCCTGGAGGGCAGTTGCCCTTTGTAGTGTCAACCTAACAAATACATTTTTTTGGTATATTTTTTATTGGAGTTCGATTTGCCAGGATATAGTATAACACCCAGTGCTCATCCCGCCAAGTGCCCCCCTCAGTGCCTGTCACCCAGTCACCCCGTCCCCCCACCCGCCTCCCCTTCCATTACCCCTTGTTCGTTTCCCAGAGTTAGGAGTCTCTCTTGTTCTGTCTCCCTCACTGATATTTCCCACTCATTTTAACAAATACATTTTTAAAAAATAAGGCGCTTTTGTAAATGAATAAGAGACCAGTAGCAAAGTTAATGGGTTCGTAATGGACTTGAGGAAGCCCCAGGAACTCAGGGGAGGTTTCACTGTTATGGTGTCCCTATATCTTAATAAAAATAATAGCAGCAGTATGCAGAACTTTTCAGTTTCCTGTCTGAGAATAAAAGCAGTTTGTTCAAAGTAAGAGGGAAGGGAGAACAGTTCAACTGTACATTTTCTTCATCTAGTGCCATGGTTCTCAAAGTGTGCCTGGGGACAAACAGAATCAGCCTGACCTGAGAATTCTTAAAAACAGAAAGCCTCAGCTCTCTGTCTGGATCTACTGAGTGACAGGATCTGGGTATATGACCCGGGAACCTGGGTAAATAGCCCTTTGGGTAATTCTGATGCAGAATCAGGTTTGAAAACCTCTATTCCAGGTATTTGATATTCTTCTGGGTACTTTCTATCTTGTAGCCTTCACCCTGCAGTATATTTTGTCATTGTTGTTAGTGTTTTTCTGTCTTTGCCTTCCACTTTTGCAAACTTAGTCAATATTTTAGAATATTTGGTTGGATCGTGTGCTTTATCGGCAGTGAGTGTTAAGCCCTGTTAGACTTTCTTGTGCCTGTCTGATTATTCTGAACTCTGCATTCAGCTCCTAATGCAATTTAGAATCTCAACATTGGCTTGGACAGTTGGACTCTGTCCCAAACTATGGAGCTGCTGACGACTCATGGAGCTGTTGAAGTGTTGTCAATGGTGGGGAAGGATGGTCCAGAATGTACCATACAGACTTCAGCTGGTGCTGCCTAGAGAGGTCTAGGTCTTAAAGAAAATGATGAAGGTAAATGGTGACAAAATGGAGGAAATTTTCAAATTTTCATGATTGTGGGCTCTGCTTCTGAGCTCCCAAGGAAGCTAGACTTCAACATTTACCAAGGTCAATCAAAATGACTCAGCAAAACCTCAAAACACAGGCTCTATTTCTGCCCTGAGCACACATTGTACATCTGCGTCATTAAAAAAAAATAACCAAAAAGGAGTATTCCAAACATAAAGTTAAGAAGAAAAAACCTTACTGTTTCCCATCAGATTAAAATCACACAGCCTTGCATGTACTAAAAGCAGAACATAAAATATGGAAATTTATGTAATGTCTTTTGTCCTGATTTGTAACTCTTTATACATAAAACAAACAAACAAATATAACCCTACACCAAATATTCCTTCCCCAGAGCACTTCTCTTTGTGAAGATTGTGTACTGAGGGAGGCTGTCCTAACTTGGGCTCCAATAAAACTCTCTTCCTTTTTCTTCAATTTTTTTTTTTAAAAAAGCTTGTTTACTTTGCATCAACAATGGTCAAAATGCCATTGCATCCATCACAATACCAATTAATGTTGTAATGTCTCTTTTTTTTTCTAGCTAGAATATATGCTCCATAAGAGCAAGATCATTCTATCTTATCTCCCCCACGTGCCCAAAAAAGTGCCTGTTCATTACAGATAATCAGTAAATGTGTGCCGGATAAATGAATATAAGAATGAAAAAAATACAAATACATCTATTACACAGAATTCCAAGGATCATAAGGGTTGTTCACAAATATTCTGGTCTACGTCTCCCTCTGGGTAGGATATGCTTCTCTGCCTCCTTGAAGGTAGGTGTGGCCATGTGTTTGGGCCAAGGTGAGTTCCCATTTTCAAAACCTTTAATATGAGTTAAGCATGTATTTTTGTTCTTTTAACCACCAATATTTGAACTGGGATTTCAGCATTTTACTGAGTAACCCTAACAGACATGATATTTCTTGTATTTTTCACGAAGGACCCTGACATGCAGTTGGTTATTATCCAAGGACATGCAGTTAATAAAAGGCAGCAGCAGATTTCTACGGTCAGCCCACACCAACCATGCTGCCTTTCCTGTAACCCAGATGCTGCCCATTCCCAAGTGAGAGACAAAGTCAGTTTCCAGGGCTGCTAGCCCAGCATCAGTTGGATTCGCAGATTCACACTTTAGCCTCGATGCTACTTAGAAATTTGTTTTCTTCAAGCTGAAGAAGAAAATAATTTCATGTCTTGTTGTCACTTTAAACTCCCACTGACCTTTGAATCTATACTCTGCTGCCTTTCAGACCTGACCCTGGTGATCAAGGGCTCACCTGTCTCCTCCAGAGCTGTCATTTCACATTAAGTCACCTGCCAGGCTGCCCATGTGGGAGAGGCATGGTTACTGTTCTTTCCCAGAGGAGGAAAGTACCTGCTACTACTACAAATGACTCTTTTGTAGTCAGACAGGGGAGCAGGCTGTTAGCATTTTCCTGATGCTTGTCTCTAGTCCTGAAATCCAAGGACCAGCCAGGTAGTTGAGCTTAGTCCTGGGGGAGACCTCTTTCTCCAGGGAAGGGCTTTCATGGTCTACTCAGGCTTAAATGGTCAGGCATCCAGCAGTATGGTTTGAAGGATTCTAAGAGAGGTACCTCGACTCCCAAATAGTCTCCCTTCCTAACAGGTTTTAAGAATAGTGTTCAGTGGTGAAAAGGACAAAGTATCAGAGGGTATGTCGCCATCGATAATACCAGGTAAAGAGTTTCCTCAGAGGCCCCCCATCCCCACCTACTCCACTTCCTAACAGGAGGGTTCCTGGCCTGCAAAGGGCATTGGGATGGGGGAGAGAAAGGAAGGGACAAGTTCAAGCATCACATTTGAACAATGATTCCTGAGCTTTCTGTCTCCAGAGGCTGAATCGGACACATTCTCCAACCTGTGCTTAACTCTATTGTACCACCTTAATTACTAGGTTGCAATTGTCTATTTAATTGGGAGTCTCCTCATCAAACTGTGTGCTTTTGCTAGTAGGAACTTGCTAATCTCTGTCCCTCAGGACATCAACAGTGTGCTTAGAATATGCTAGACATTTGGAATAGTTTGTCAGACCATTTGTCTGTCTGAGGAGTTATCAAGAAAAGACTTCTTTGATTTTGCAGTTGGGCCTTAGAGTGTCCAATGGATGCTTTAATGGCACATTTGAAGACAGGATTCTTCCTCGGGGGAACTTCTGTGGCAGGGTCTAAATTTACCTCTCTACACACACACATATGCACACGCACATGCACACATGACCACTGGGCTCTGGGAGAGGATAGTTTGTGGGCTCTCCTATCTCAAGAGGACCAGAGACATGACCCGAAGTTGCCTTTGCAAGCTTGTCTTTCAAATTTGAACCCTTGAATGCTGGAAGCTGCTAGAAGGCTTGTCCTCTAAGCTATCTTATAGCTTTTTGATCCACTTAGGTAATCAAACCCCATACAGGAACTGCAAGATGAGCAATTTCCAAGCAGCTGTTGAAAAGAAAACAGATCTGACCTTTAAATCTGAACACATGCAAAAAGATCATCTCGATAAACAGAGCCTGATTGAAAAGTGAAACTCTCTTCCCTTCTGAAGGAGTGAATGACACTGTTCTCTTCTGCCCTTTGTAGCTCTGATAGTCAAATTGTGGGCCCAGAAGAGCAGCAGCAGCATCACATGTGGCTTGTTAAAAATGAAGAAGTTAAATAAAATAAAATAAAATAAAATAAAATAAAATAAAATAAAATAAAATATTAAAAAAATTAAAATGAAGAATTTCAAGCCCCCACCCATACCTGCTGAATCCGAACCTGTATTTTTAATAGGTGATGTACATGTATTAAAGTGTGAGAAGAACAGCTCTGCAGAATCAAACGATTACATTTAATCTTGCACCTGTTGTTTTGGTTTTTGTTGTGTTTTGTCTGGTTTCCCTGAGGGATTGGAATGCATTTGGTCAATTGAGAATCCCCTCCCAATGATAATAAGGGAGAGCTTCCATTCTTAACAGCAGGTGCATCCTCCACCAGAGTAGCCTTATTTCCTTTTCCCAAATATACTATGCTCTCTGATGTCCCTGGGCTTTATCTTAAAATAGGTATTTTTTTTGTTTGATGAGACTTTCAACTTTATCTTCTACATTTTTTCTCTCTTCTTGTTTGCATTTACTTTTTTTGTTTCTTTTCTTCTTTTTTTTTTTTTTAAGGTAAAAACCATTTTTGCAAAGTGCATCTCACATCTCAACAGTGGAAAAGGCAATTCTGGTAAGTCTAGCCTTATTAAGGATTCGGGATTTGTTTTAAAGAAAACATATGGCAGTTCCAGCTAAAGGTCTGAGGAGATCTATAGGATTTGTACTATGAGGGGAGTCACACATAGCAAGTGAATTAGGATGGCACTGGCTGATAGTGATTTTCAACAAGGCTAATTAAAAATCAAGTAGTGTCCTGAGATATAGCACCAAAAGCTCAGATAATAACAAAATAGATAATTTGGACTGCAACCAAATTTTTAAAAACTGTGCTACAAACTAAACCACCAAGAAAGTGAAAAATTAGTCAAAGAATTGGAGAATGTATTGGAAGATCATATATCTGATGAGTAACTTGTATCTAGAATATACAAGGGACTCTTTCAACTTAATAAAAAAAACTAATCTTAGAAATGAATAAAAGATTTGACTAGACATTTATTTCTCCAAAGAAGGTGTCCAATAAAGTCAATGAGTCCAGGAAAAGATACTGAGCATTACTAGTTATTAGAGAAATGTAAACACCAAATCCACTAGGACACTCTAATCAAAAAGGGAGATAATAAAAGTGTTGATGAGGATGTGGAAAATGGAACCCTCATACATTGCTGGTGGGTTTGTAGAATGGTGCAGTCATTTCAGAAAACATTTAGCAGTCTCTCAGTGTTAAACACAATTACCATATGGCCCCAAAATTCTGCTCCTATACCTAAGAGAAATAAAAACACATGTCTATATAAAACTTGTGCATGAATCCTTAGAGCAACTTATTGATAACTACAACCAAAAAAGTGTAAACGACACATATGTCCATCAAGTGATGGATGAACAAAATGTGGTATATCCATACAAATGAATGCTGTTCAGCAATTTAAAAAAAATTGAAGTCCTGATACATGGTATGACATGTATAAACCTTATTTTAACTGAGAGAAGCCAATCACACACACACACAAAAAGCTACGTACTGCATGATTTATACAAAATATCCATTTATACTAGGTGTCCAGGGATCCCTGGGTGGCGCAGCGGTTTGGCGCCTGCCTCTTGGCCCAGGGCGCGATCCTGGAGACCCGGGATCGAATCCCACATCGGGCTCCCGGTGCATGGGGCCTGCTTCTCCTCTGCCTATGTCTCTGCCTCTCTCTCTCTCTCTCTCTCTCTCTCTCTGTGTGACTATCATAAAAAAAAAAGAATTATACTAAGTGTCCAGAGTAGGCAACCCTATAGAAACAAAAAGAGACTAGTGGTTACCTAGGGGGAGAGGAGAAGTGATTGTACTGGGTATAGGGTTTCTTTTTAGGGTGCTGAAATTTATAAAATTAGTTGTCATAACCATAGAATTATATAAATACACTAAAACCCACTAAATTTTACACTGAGACTTATAAGAGTTAACTTTGTGCTATGGAATTTATACCCCAATAAAGCTGTCATTTAAAAATCAAATGGTAAATTAAATAACATGTAACATATACACTGTTCAGTTATTACCTCTTGTACTTTTTTAAAATGTAAATTCAGTTTGCCAACATATAACACCAAGTGCTCATCACATCATGTGCCCTCTATGTCTTATACATTTAAAAAGATTATTATTATTTTTATTGGAGTTCGATTTGCCAACATATAGCATATCACCCAGTGCTCATCCTGTCAAGTGCCCCATCAGTGCCCATCACCCAGTCACCCCAACCCCCCGCCCACCTCCCCTTCCACCACTCCTAGTTCGTTTCCCAGAGTTAGGTGTCTCTCAAGGTCTGTCACCCTCACTGATATTTCCCACTCATTTTCTCTCCTTTCCCCTTTATTCCCTTTCACTAACTTTTATATTCCCCAAATGAATGAGACCATATAATGTTTGTCCTTTTCTGATTGACTTACTTCACTCAGCATAATACCCTCCAGTTCTATCCACATTGAAGCAAATGGTGGGTATTCATCATTTCTAATGGCAGAGTAATATTCCATTGTATACAGACCACAGCTTCTTTATCCATTCATCAGTCAATGGACACTGAGGCTCCTTCCACAGTTTGGCTATTGTGGACATTGTTACTATAAACATTAGGCTGCAGGTGTCCCAGCATTTCACTGTATTTGTATCTTTGGGGTAAATCCCCAGCAGGACAATTGCTGGGTCGAAGGGCAGATCTATTTTTAACTCTTTGAGGAACCTCCACACAGCTTCCCAGAGTGGCTGTATCAGTTCACATTCCACTAACAGTGCAAGAGGGTCCCCCTTTCTCCACATCCTCTCCAACATTTGTTGTTTCCTCTCTTGTTAATTTTCACCATTCTCACTGGTGTGAGGTGGTATCTCATTGTGGTTTTGATGTGTATTTCCCTGGTGGCAAGGGATGCAGAGAATTTTCTCATGTGTTTGTTGGCCATGTCTATGTCTTCCTCTGTGAAATTTCTGTTCATGTTTTTTGCCCATTTCATGATTGGATTGTTTCTTTGCTGTTAAATTTAATAAATTCTTTATAGATCTTGGATATTAGCCTAACCAAAGAGGTAAATGATCTATACCCTAAAAACTACAGAACACTTCTGAAAGAAATCAAGGAAACCACAAGGAGATGGAAAAATATTCCATGCTCATGGATTGGAAGAATTAACATTGTGAAAATGTCAATGCTACCCAGGGCAATGTACACATTTAATGAGATCCCTATCAAAATACCATGGACCTTCTTCACAGAGTTGGAACAAATCATCTTAAGATTTGTGTGGAATCAGAAAAGACCCCGAATAGCCAGGGGAATATTAAGAAAGAAATCCAGATCTGGGCACATCACAATGCCAGATTTCAGGTTGTACTATAAAGCTGTGATCATCAAGACAGTGATGTACTGGCACAAAAACAGACACATGGATCAATAGAACAGAATAGAGAATCCAGAAATGGGCCCTCAACTCAACCTATGACCCTCAACCTATTGCCAGCTAATATTCAACAAAGCAGGAAAGACTATCCACTGGAAAAAAGACAGTCTCTTCAATAAATGGTGCTGGGAAAATTGGAAATCCACATGCAGAAGAATGAAACTAGACCACTCTCTTTCACCTTACACAAAGATAAACCCAAAATGGATGAAAGATCTAAATGTGAGACAAGAATCAATCAAAATCCTAGAGGAGAACACAGACAACACCCTTTTTGAGCTTGGCCACAGCAATTTCTTGCAAGATACATCTATGAAGGCAAGGGAAATAAAAGCAAAAATGAATTATTGGGACTTCATCAAGATAAAAAGCTTCTGCACAACAAAAGAAACAGTCAACAAAACTCAAAGACAACCTACAGAATGGGAGAAGATATTTGCAAATGACCTATCAGATAAAGGGATAGTATCCAAGATCTGTGTCTTATACTTTTGAAAAGATAAAAACATCATGATAAAGAAATGACTACAGTGTGTGGCTTCTATAAAAATTAATACAAATTTAAATAATAAAAGACCACTAGTGCATCCTATATATCTTTCCCTTTTGCTCATTTATCCATTCATTTAAATGAGTATTCAATAGATTCATTACATGTGTACTAAATGTGAGGCATTGTGGTAGGCATCTGGGATACAGCTCTGATAGCTACATGTTATCCTGCAGTAATGTGACCTACAGTCCAGAGGTAAAGTCAAACTAAAGCAAATATTCCACAAAGCCTGATAAATAAAATAGATAATAAAGCTAAGATAATCTATTCATTTTGGTTATATAATGCCTAAAATAATTTTGATAAACTATGTCTTCCCTACACATTTTTAGGTTGGTATTTAAGTATTTTCTTATGAAGGGTGACTGAGTGGCTCAGACTGTTAAGCATCTGACTCTTGTTTTGGCTCAGGTCATAATCTCAGAGTCATGAGATCAAGCCCCCGCATTAGGCTCCAAGCTGGGCAGGAGCCTGCTCAAGATTCTCTGTCTCTCCCCTTCCCTGTCTCTGCCCCTACCCTTGGGCATGCACACAATCACTCTCTCTCCTCTAAAACAAACAAACAAATAAATATTCTCATTATGAGTTTGGATTAATATATCTTATTTATAGTAGCTAGAAACAATTATAAGATAAAATATGAATGACTATAACTAGGATACATTTCATTATATGATTTGCTAAGATATATTTTAAGTATGTATTAAACACAAAATTACTGAAATACATTATGTAGAAGTTTTACTTACATGTTTTACACAATATATTTTTTTAAATGTGGCATATTCTCAATGCATTTCAACTACATTTCAAAGAATCAGCTCACTAACCTATAGCTTCAGCTCTATGAATTGCATGGATCCCCAAAAAGGTCAAAATATTTTTCTAATAGCATGTTTTATCCTTCCCTTATGGAAATATATAACAAGGCAGGAAAAGATAAGTAGCCTTATGAATTTATGTTGTTTAAATTAAATATTAAAATGTATTTTTCTTAAGCTAATATTTCAATTTCTTCTTTGTTTGATGGCCAGGTGGGTTGTACAACCCAGGGATGATTTTACAATAGCACAGTAAGATTTGGTAATGGTGAGAGATTTGTTTGTTTATTTTGATAAATTGAGAGTATTGTGAGTATTGCTTCATTCTCGAGTTGATCAATTCTAGCAAAGATCTGAAGGTTGAGGACATGGAAATAAGTACCCTTAAAACTCTTGGTACAAACACACCAGTGGAAAGTCTTTCTATGTCACTGTGGGCTAATGTATCACCACCACAATGTGAAGATCACAGTTCTAGAGTAGAGTAGAGACCCTCTGAGCTCTGTAGAATTACCAAAATTAAAGTGGAAATGTAAGGAAACAAGCAAGAAGTAAGGAAAGAGTTATAAGATTGGTAGAGTTTGTATTTTTTACAATAGGTGATAGCATACATGAAGAAGGGAAAAGGTATGGCCAAAGTAAAGGATGCCATCAGATATGCCAGCTTCTTAGTACTTTTAAAGACTATATGTTAGAGGTGAGTGAGAGCATTAATCTTTATAAATTATTATTTTAGAATCTGTGCCCTAATTATCAGCCCACTATTTATTGTATCTGATTAGTATCTCCAACTGGGAGCTGATATTTGGAAAATAACAATATTCCTTTCCATTTGAACCAGGCTATGGTCAGAAAGATGGTAATAGATTGTTTCCAAGATTAGGTACTCGTGGCCTGTTCCATCCTTCTATATGTAAGCATTTCTGCCAAGGAGAGATGGAGTCTATTCCTCCAAACCCTTGAATCTGGGCTGTTCTAGGACTGCTCTGACCAAGTGAATATTGTAAAAATAATACTCTGAGACTTCTGTGATTAGATCAGAAGAAACACTGTAGTTTCGTCTTAGGTCTTGTGGACCATGGGTTCTAAGAAAAATTAGCTAGAATAAACAAAGTTCAACCCCTGGATCTCAATGCTGTTAGGAGAACCAGGCTAGCTCTGTGCAAAGGCCAGAGAGATGCCCATCTAGCTTCCAACTGCCCATCTAAGATTCTGATCACCAATTCCATTTCATGGGGGTTTTCCCCATCACACATCGGAAAAATCCTGTGATACCAATTGGATGTCCTACAATTCAACTAAAATCGGACATTCTCTACCTGGGGATAGCATCAGATTTCACAGGTTGAGGGCTCAGTCATGCAAGACTTCCCTCTTCCCAACTTCAGATGCCAACTGCAAAGCTCAGGTTGTCACTGGTGCTTCTGACTGACCGGCTACAGATCAGAGGTTCTAGGGATGTCCTCTTTGGATTTGATTAATTTGTTAAAGTGGTTCATTGAATTCAGAGAAACATTTACTTGCTACATAACTTGTTTATTATAAAACATATAACTCAGGAATAGCTAGATTGAATAGATGCATTGGGCAAGGTATGGGGAAAGCATAGGGAGCTTCTGTGCTCTTTGAGACTCCCACTTTCCCTCTATCTCAATGTGTCACCAACCCGGGAGCTCTCTAAACCAAGTTCTTTTTTTTTTTTTTTCTCTAAACCAAGTTTTTTGGGTTTTTACAGAGGCTACATTATGTAGGTTGGATTGATTAAATCATTGGCCATTGGTGATTGATTCAACCTTCAGCCTCTTCCTTTCCAGGGAGGTCAAAGTGTGAGGCTGGAAGTTCCAACACTCTATAATCACATAGTTGGCAACCAGTTCACATCCTTAAAGTCAAATCATTAATATAACAAATGGTATCTTTTTTTAAGATTTTATTTATTTACTCATGAGAGACACAGAAAGAGAGGCAGAGACACAGGCAGAGGGAGAAGCAGGCCCCACGCAGGAAGCCCAATGTGGGACTCAATCCTGGGACTCCAGAACCACACCCTGAGCCAAAGGCAAACGCCCAACCACTGAGCCACCCAGGCGTCCCAACAAATGGTATCTTAATTGCTTTCTTCACATAGGAAATGTCAAGGGTTTTAGAAACTTTGTGCCAGAAACAAAGACCAAATATAAATTGCTTATTAGATATCACAATATCACATCATCTTAGCCTAGGCACTGAAGATGTGATTAAAGATGTCTTCAGATGACTCTAGTCTAAACACGATTTGACTATAACTACACATGAAATCAAGTGAGAACTACCAAGGTATGTTAGTCAACCAGCAGAATTTTAACAGATTGTTTAAAACCAGTGAATTTTAGGGTGGTTGGGTTTTAAAGTAATAGCTAACCAGAACTGGTGATATTTGCAAGACTTTGTTATATTATCTCTTTTCAAGAAGAAAGTCTGTTGAGTTACAGGAAGATTATGGGTATAGTTTCAACTATAGTTACCACTAGTAACTTTAGTAATGAGAAGTCCATAAATTTAATTAGAATGATAGAATTACAGAATTATGGAGTTGATCATAATGCCAACTATTTTACAATCTAGCATCTTCAAAGTCAAAAGACTAATTTGTGGGCTAGTTCTATGGAATTCTGTTCATTTTTTCACATCTCTCTTGCCCCGTTTACACTAGTGGAGTGTCACTAAACTGTTTGTCTTTAGGAAATATACCCTGCTTGTGCATAACTGAGGGCTTTGTGAGATAAAAGAGTAACTGTGTGGTTGCAAATTCTCTTAAAAGTACAATATATTGTGATTTTTCCTAACCATAAATATGGACATCCAACTATATAATCTGACAACTTATTTTTATGTCTCATGTGTATCTCACACTTCAGTTGGACAAAACAGAATTTTATTGTTCCACCCACAACCTGGTCATATTTAGTCTTTCTTCATCTCAATAAATAATGCCACTCTTCCTTCAGTTACTTAAATAAAACTTGGAGTCATCTTTGACTCCTCCCTTTTCTTCCCCAACCCTCATTTAATTAATCAGAAAGTCTTGCATCATTTTAAAAATATATTTCAAGTCCATCTACTTTTCTTTATCTCTACTAACCTAGTATTAAGTTTTTGAATAACTATATGAATTAATATTATCCTTGAGGTTTCCTGCAATATAGGCAGATTAGTTATTACTTATTCATAGAAATAACTGCATTGTATTCCCTTTGTTCCAGTTCTGGTAGAGCTGGATATCATCCCATGCTATAGGTAAATAAGGAATCCTGAATATACAATGCTGGATATAACAGCTAGAAAGCTGTTTTAACTCCTTTCCTGGGTGATGGAGAGAAATATTTTGCTCCCTAGAATAAACAAATCCAACGTGGGAAGGATCCATGGTTCCTTGGGAATGTATACGTTTGTAAGAGGGAGATAAGACAAACATATCCAACTTTATATCATAGGATCATGCCTATGGTCCCAGAGCCTCTTCCTCTCCTTTCACTTACAATATAAATGCACATCTTTGAGGAGATAAATCTTTCTAGATAGTTTAGCACTATCTAATCAGTTATAATTTAACTTCCAAAGTTTGTCTTTTTATTTATTTTTTATTTTTTAAAAATATTTTATTTATTTATTCATGAAAGACACACACACACAGACACAGAGAGAGAGAGAGAGAGACAGGCAGAGAGAGAAGCAGGCTCCATGCAGGGAGCCTGACATGGGACTCGATCTCGGTTCTCCAGGATCACGCCCTGGGCCCAAGGCGGCGCTAAACCGGACCCACCAGGGCTGCCCCAAGTTTGTCCTTTTAAAGCCAGTTCCCAAGTTTTAGTTAAATTTGCCCTCTAGAAAGCCCTAATGATGCAGAAAAATGGAAATATTTTCTCTGCAGCACTACATACACCTAGTGAAGCCATCATCATCTGTCCTAAGTCCTTGCCTGGCTTGCACACTGCCTCCTCCCATCCATTCTCCATAAAGCAGCAAGCTTGATTTATATAAACATTAATCTCATTGTCACTCACTGGATTAAACACTTCAGAGGTTTCCCACTCTAGTAGAATAAGTCCTGCTTATTTACCATGGCCCACAAAGGCCATAGTGATCTAGCCTTCCCTCAGTTCCTTGACTACTAAGTTTACTCCCCACACAGGGCCTTTGGCATTGACAGTGCCTCTGCGAGATTGTCTGGCATGGTTGGCTTCTTCTTTTCATTTGGGCCTCAGGTTAATGGCACTGCTCTAGAGATGATTTTCCTGAATATCCTAATATAGCTGCTCACGTTCCCCTATTTTCCATCACAATACCAAGTCTATAACCTGCATAATGATGTTTCAATTGTTCTATGCCCTACTTGCTTATTGTTTCTTTTCCTCACTAGGATCCAGAAGGGCAGAGATCTTTGTTGTCTTTTCTTATATATTATCCTTAGTGCTCAACACCATGCCTGGCAGAGACTGGGTGTTCCACAAATTTCTACTGGGGAACAGAATATATGAGTAAATAGATTAACTGGGGCTATGTACAGAAAATCATTCATAAATAGATTGCTTCCCCTCTTGGAGGTTATTACTTGTCACCTTGACACTAAAAGGACGTCCAATAAAGAAGATGTGGTTTATGTATACAATGGAATATTACTCAGCCATTAGAAACAACAAATACCCACCATTTGCTTCGACATGGATGGAACTGGAGGGTATTATGCTGAGTGAAATGAGTCAATCGGAGAAGGACAGACATTATATGGTCTCATTCATTTGGGGAATATAAAAAATAGTGAAAGGGAATAAAGGGAAAAGGAGAAAAAATGAGTGGGAAATATCAGAAAGGGAGACAGAACATGAGAGACTCCTGACTCTGGGAAACAAACTAGGGGTGGTGTAAGGGGAGGTGGGCGGGGGTAGGGGTGACTGGGTGGCAGGCACTGAGGGGGGCACTTGATGGGATGAGCACTGGATGGATATTATTCTATACGTTGGCAAATTGAACACCAATAAAAAATAAATAAATAAAAATAAAAGGATGTCCAAGAAAATAATTAAGAACATAAATTCAAGTAAAATAGAGAACAAAAATATCAGAAAATTTTAATTCAAAAGTGAGATTTTTCTATAAATGGGGGACAAAGGGAAGTCTATTGATTTCAAACTTTTATTTGACACATTTGTGCTTAGACTCATACTAAGTATTTGAATAAAGAGAACATATCAGGTAACTTATTTATTTTATATCAGCCTAATATTTACTGAATGAAGTATGCACACAGAAATGTACATTTCTTTTTTTTAAAGATTTTATTTATTTATTCATGAGAGGAGAGAAGGAGAGAGAGAGAGAGAGAGGGAGAGAGGCAGAGACACAGGCAGAGGGAGAAGCAGGCACCACACAGGAGCCTGATGTGGGACTCGATCCCGGGACTCTAGGATCATGCCTTGGGCCGAAGGCAGGCGCTAAACCGCTAAGCCACCCAGGGATCCCTGAAATGTACATTTCTTATCTATAGTTTGGATAGTGGCCACTTTTGAATGTTAAAATACATGAAAAAGCCATACATTTCTTCAAAGTTCAACTTTCCTTCATGGAGGGAAGGATGAAATCAAAAGAAATGATGCTATAGATTACATTAGAACAAAAAGATCAACATGAAGTTGAATAAGCTTATTAAGGTTTATGTCCTATATTCCAAATAGTATTAGATGTCTTTTGAGCATGAACTATTATATTTTAAAGGATAAGCTTTTAGAGTATGGTTTTAGAAATATCCTAGGCACAAAGATTTTTAGGATTTCCAAATCAAAGAGTATCTATATCTTTACCTATTCTCATACCCATACCTATGCCTATCATGCCTTACAGTACAGTTATAGGCAAAAAACAAGTGACTAACGCCTATAGGTTCCCCAATTGAAAAAAATCAGAATGTAGTAAAAATGTTAGATCAGAAATAAGAAAATGTGTTTTAAGCTTTGATATGCCCTGAAATACTAGGGGACCTTGAACAAATGGCTTCACAATTCAGATACACCAGATAGGCTAAACCAAAGTATTTCTGAGGTTTCTTCCATATTTAAAATTCAACAAATAGGTAATGGCATGCTAAATGGCAAGGATTCTATGAGCACTTTCAACTTTTGAAGAAATTATCAATTTTCAAGGCAAGAAAATATGCATCTTTAGAGTCTTAGTAATTGACAAAAGGATAAGGAATGTGACAATGCAAAGCAGATGTTCTCTGGTAAAAACAACAACAAAATATCAATTCCAGAATAAAGGGCAGTCAGTTTACTCAGAGGCTTTTGGTAAATCTGAAGAGGTGCTGTAAGCAAAATAGAGCTTTACACCATCCAATAGAATTTGTTTCATTAGGTAACAAATGAAAATATGTTGAAAGTACCTCTGGCAAAAGAAATAACATGACTCAGGCCCACACTAAACACTGAAATTTTAATAGAAAAAAAGATTTCAGAAAAAGTTGGCAAAATAAATCATCTCAGTTTTCATACACATGAATTGTAGGTAATAAATCATGCTCTCTCTAAAGTAATACTTTCTTAGATTATGTCCAGTCCCTGGTTATTATCTATAAATAAATGCAACAAATTGTGCCATCTTGAATCTTGAATTCTAAATATGATGAATTACTAATATATCTGACCAATAGTTAGATTATCAATTGTACTTACTAGTTCTGGACACTTGTCAGAGAACGGTCCCTGAGAATGCTGAGAACAACTTTTGCTTCCAGTTTTTAACTAATTATTATTTTTTTTATTTTAAGAAATTCAGCTTGCCATTTGTTTTGAAAGGATTCTCTCTGTCTTAATTGAGATCAACTAGTACATCTTAGGAATTGATTGATATTCCTCAATATAGGAATTTATTTCTTTAATTCATTCTGGAAAATGTCTATTGTCTAGCCCTATTCTCTCTGGCCTATCCTTTTGGAATTTTCTTTATATGTACATTAGATATTCTTTCTCTTTCCTCTGTGTCTCTTAATTTACTCTTCAAATTTTCTTGTTTTGCTTTTTTCTTTCTCAGCTGAATTTTAGATATTTCAAAAATCTCACCCTCAGTTTACCATAGTAATTACTTCTTCAGTTGCGTCTGGTTTGCTATTAGGCTATTAATATTCTAATTTTCATAATTGAATGTTTTAAAATCTGGAAGTTCTATTTGGTTATTTCCCAAATCTGGCTGTTGACAGATTATTGTTGTTTCCTTCACAGCCTGATTACCCATTAAACACAGTAGACACAATGCCTAGGGCTCCTGACACTCTTTAGACCTACAAAATACTGACAAAAAAAAATAAAATAAGAGGCATTCAAACAGGAAAAAAAGAAGTAACCTTTGTATTGCAGATAACAGAATCATATAAATAGAAAATCCTACTAAATCCACTAAGAGCTATTAAAATTAATAAGCAAGTTTGACAAGGTTGCAGGATACAAGATCAATATATAAAAAAATAATCATTCTATACACTAAAATATACAATTCAAAATGAAAAAGATCTACTTAAAACAGCATTGAAAGAATAAAATACCTAAGAATAAATTTAACCAAATAGGTGAAGATGTGTACACTTTTACCAAAGAGGTGAATATATGATTTACAAAGTATCTGCGTAGACATTTCTCCAACAGAGATACACAAATGGCCAGTAAATACATGAAAAGATATTCAGCATCATTAGTCATTAAGCAGAAAAATATGAACCATGATGACATGCGATTTTACAATCTCTAAGATGCTTATACTAAAAGATGAGAATATCAAGTATTGGTGAGGATATGAGAAATTTGAACACACAGAATATTGGTGGGGATGCAAATTGATATAACTACTTTAGAAAACAGTTTGGTAGGGTTTACAAAATATATAGCTATTATGTGAAACAAAAATTCTGCTCCTTTGTTACAGAACAAGATAAATGAAAACTTATTCTTTCACAAATAACCTGTACACAAATATTCAAATAGCCTGTTGAATCAACCAAAATGTCCATCATTGGAGATTGCTGGATAAATAAATGTGGTCTATCCATAAAATGGAATATTATTCAGCAGTATAAAAGAAACAAAGTAGTAATATTTACTACAAAATTGGTGAATATTGAAACATTATGCTAAGTGAAAGAAGCCAAGCACACACACACACACACACACACACACAAAAAAAAAAACCCTAAAAACAAACTGATTATTGTATGGTTCCAATTATAAGAAATGTCCCAAAGAGGCAAATCTATAGAGATAGAAAGTAGATCAGTGGTTTTCTAAGGTGGGAAGGGAAGTAACTGCTAATGAGTATGGAGGTTCTTGGGGGATACTGAAAAATATCCTAAAACTAGAATATTTAGATGGCATCTGAACCCCATTTTTATATACTACAAACACCATATTTTAGATCTTAAATGTCTTAACTATATGATAGATTAATTATATATCAATAAAAGTGTTTAAAAATAGAAAGGGATTTAATATATGTTTTTGTAAAATAAAACTTAAAGCAAACATAGTACTTGATGAAATGCTGAAGACTTATATTAAAAAAAAAAAGTAAGGACATCCTCTATCACCACTTTTTACCCCAAAATTTTATTGGAGGCTTTTGTCAGAATAATAAAGCTATAAAAAGAAATGAAAGCAAAATAAGCCATTCACTATTATAGAATGATAAATGATTTGGGTATAAAATATGAGATAACCTCAGATAAATTTTTATAATTAATAAGAGATTTTGGCATGATTCAGCAAAGAACAGACAATAAGGTTTCACCACATAGATCATATATAATAAGATAAAGATACCAAATAATCTAGCAATAGAAATACCTGGTTTTGATGAGGGTGATCCTACCCCTGAGGCCCCAGGACCAGCCATTTATTGAAAAAAAAAGAGAATACCTTTTATCTTCAAGTTTGAAAAAGATATTTTAACCAAATCTCAAAAAACAATAGTCATAAAAGACAAGGTTGGTAAACCTTACATTAAAAATAGGGACTTCGATCTAATGAAATATGAGGAGAATGAAAAGACAAGATACAGAATGAGAAAAATTATTTGCAACATATAATGAATGAGAGACTGTATCCAGAATGGATAGCATTCATGCAAGTGGAAAAGAGAAAGGTAAACTACCTGGTTGAAAATAAGCAGAAATTTGAATAGGCACTTCACAAATGAGGAACTCCAAATTGTTAATAAATATGTGAAAATGTGATCAATTTCATTAGTAATGAGGCACATGAAAATTCAAACCACAATGAGATAACACGATGCACTCACCAGATTGCCAATTAAAAAGATTGATAATAGCATGTGCTGGCAAGGAAAGGGAGCCATTGGAGCCCTCATAATCTGTTGATGGAAATGTAAATTATAAGCTTCTGAGTCAATAGTTCTATTTCCAGGTATATATACAATAGAAGGTATACACAGGGCCACCAGGGAACATATGCAAAATATTAATGGCAACACAACTGTGATAGCCCCAAACTGAAGCAACTCAAATGTTCATCAATAGTATAAAACAGATATAAAATTTGGAACATCATCAGCAATGTAAATGCAAGAACTGCAGCTCCGTGTATTATCATGGGTGAATCTTACAAATGTATTCTTGAGTTAAAGAAGAAAATCAGAAAAGTATAATAGTGATGGTCCCATTATGTAAGCTTCAAAAATCTATAAAAATCAAACTACAGTTTTTAAGAATGTATATAGTTTGGTGGTTAAAGTATAATGAAAGTGAGGAATTCATTATCATGAAAGGCAAGAGCCCGGTTCATCTAGGGGAGAGGGAGGAATTTTAATGGGGGAGGGTCACATGGAAGGCTTCTGAGGTGCTAGCACTATTGTATTTCTTGTTCTATGTAGTGGTTGTACAATAGCTTATTTAATAGCAAGCTGTTAAGCTTTACATCAATGTTTAATGCACTTTTTCTGGTCATATATTTTATTTTCCAATAAAAAGTTCAAAAGAAAAAAAATGAAATTTGCTTTTAACTACCATCTAGCTGACTCTAGAAAATAGATAACAATTAGCTATGAAATGTATGCATGCATAAAAGTCTATTTATACACAGAATTTCTATATTGATTAAGCTAGTATGAATAGCCTTCTTGGGTAGCAATCTGTTCATAACCATTTGGAAAAGACAGTGAATTCCTAAAAGATTTTTTTTTTTTTAGAAACTGTTCATCTAAATAGTTAATATACATTTTTCCTGTGTCACACCTCTCTCCATGTAATAAATTAGATGAGATTCCCAACTACCAAAACTGAATTAAGATTCTAGTCCACATAAGGAGGATTGATTTAGGAGTGACTTAGAGAATTAATGATCTGCACTTGTTGTGCATATTAAATACGGGCAACTCTATTAGAAAAGAGTTTGGGCAAATTGGTGTAGAGGCATCAGGAAGAAAATAAAATTCTGTTCTTTTCTTCAGTATGTCGATGCCATGTATCTGAAGAAAGCACTTTGGGAACTGCCTCTATGTGAAATCAACACACACTATTGAAAAATAAAATCTTCTGCCAACTAAATAGTTGTATAATTGTTAAAACCGTAATTTAATCGATTGTTCTATAGTATAGATATTTCAGTGGTGTGTTAGGACTGATATTATTAAATTTGGGTATAATTAGTGCCACTTACAAGTTTCCTACTCTCTTCTAAGCTCTGTAACTATACTCTCATTCTTGCAACTTTGTGATGAGAATTTTATAGCAAAGAAAAGGAAAATCAAAGTGATTACTTAAATTATCTAAAGGTACAAAGCTATAGAAATTACAGATTGGACACAAGAGTCCTAATTCAATCTGTTTGAATAATTTCTTTTTACTGTATTAGTTATGGCAGTATAACTCTTTTGACAAGAACCCCCAGCATACAAGTGGCTTAAAACAAATAAATGTTCATTTTTAAAAGAATAATACAATCCAAAATTTGGATGCCAGGTTGAGGGGTAGGGGCTGTGTACTCCACAGCCTTTAGGGGACCAGGCTTCCTCCAGCTCCTAGCTATCAAAGGCCAGTGGTCTTCCCCTGGATCCTTTGGCATCTGTCCAGGATGAGAAGGAACATCAAGGGTCTTGTGGAATAATTTGAAAATTTACATTTGGAAATGGCCTATGTATCTCTGTTCATATTCCATTGTCTAGAGCTCCTCACATGGCCTCCTGTCACTGCAGTAGGGCTCAGAAATGAAGTCCTACTATGTGCCCATGAAGAAGAAGGAGGGATGTGATGAATTTCTATTCATTGCCATAATGCCTCTATTCTCAGCACTAATGCCAACCACATTTCTAAAACTCATTTGATATTTTAGCATCCATTCTGCATTATTTTCAAGCCATATGCTAAATACTCATTTTCATATGCTAAATAGTCCTCATCTTCAGATCCTTTAGAAATAATGATAATAGATAATATTTATGTGGCTCATGCCACATACTAAGCACCTCCTCCATCCTTTACAATTATTTACTATTTTTAAATTCTCAACAACTATATAAGGAGGAGGCATTATTTTTTCCTGAAGATTAGGAAACTAAGTACAGAGTTTAAGTAACTTGTTTAATTATCATATTTCTAGTAAGAATTTTTGCTCAGCTTAATTGACAACACACTACCCTTTTCCTATATCTAATCTCTTTGCCACAAATTATGTATTTTCTTATCTTTTATAGATATAATATTTTTCATTTATTTTGTCTTTTTATATCTTTCTATGAAGGCCTAATACAGGTTTTAAAAAATAATTTGACATATAATCACATATCTATTATTAAGTTGATTCTGGTAAATTGTGCTTAGGTTTTGAACTTGGTTTCATTTCTTGTTAAGTCAATTTTGTTGACCATATAAAGTAGGTGTTTTTAAAATCTATTAATTCTTAAGAAGAATTACCTGTGCTGAGTGTAACTCTGAAAAGTGACTACTTAATTGCAATTGCTATTCTGCTGTTTTGATAAATACCTTTTAGACAAAAAAGGAACATTTAATATTTTTCAAGGATATTGATTAATAAAGTTATTAAATATAGCGGTCCTTTGTCTGGTGGGAATGGGCCAACATTCAATGGCCTATGGATTTCCTAAGGCTAAATTTACACCTGCGACCTCCTTTAAAGTTTTTTGTTACTTTTCTTTTAACTAGAATTACTTAAGGGTTACATAATACTGTCTCTGGAGACCCAGAAATAAACTGCTTCCAGACTATTAGAAGTGTGCACAGCCTTTGTAATCTGGCAGGGATAGATTGGAATCCCTGGACTACATTGTACAAAGTCGTTTGATTTTTTACCTTCCTCACCTGTAAAATGGAAATAATAATGTGTACTTTACGGAGGTAATATAAAAAAATAAATGGGTACAAAAATTTAAATGCAGCATGTGTTATGTAAATATCAGTTATTTTCAAATAAAGTGCACCAGCTGGACACTCTTCCCTCATGGGACTTTGTTAAATATGAAGAATAATTGACAAGTGAACAGATACAAAGAGAATAGCAGAAAAAGGCGAGGAAAATGAAAGCTATCTATGAGGAAGTAGAAGGTGGTAGCAAAGATTCTTAGGTGTCTGGGAGCTAAATTTGAATAGGACCAGACTTAACCCTGGTATGGTTACAGGGAGCAGGAGCAAAGGGCAATGCCAAAAACTATTTTTTTTTTGTTTCCCAATTTTAATTAGAGAGTTGGCTTTATATCACTCTAAAAGCTATATCAAAATATTTTCATCATTATTTTGCTGATTTGATGAAATGAAGTTCAAGTTTTAAAAGCAGTGCTAACTTGTTCATAAACATGGAATGGATTGTTATTATTTCTATGGAGGAAAGATCAAGTTGCTTCTCTAGAAATCATGATTCTCCATACTTGGTCCCAACTAGCCTCTTCCACCTTGATAACTCTTAAATCTGTTTGAGTTTCCTCATTTCACAGTTAAGATAAGCTACTTACTCTTCCTCCTACTGGTTCTCTTTCTCAAAGCTGTGCCTATGTGCCCGGTATTCCTTTGTCCCAGCATGGCTTCTTCCTGCCCCATACACCTCCAAATGTCTAAAAGCTGCCTGATGATTTCAAGTCCAAGCCTAAATGCCATGTCTCTGAAACTTCCCCCAACTGCCTTGGCTAAAATGAGTTATCTCCTTTGAACCTTCATAACATTTGATCTACATCTCTGTTAAGGCTCGTGTTGCTTTCTAGTTTATTTTAGATTCATATTTAACTCACAGTACATGTGCAATATATTTAATGCTGAATGTATGTTTTGTAAATTGCATTACATAGAGCATCATTAGTATACTGGCAGACTGGTGTTTTTTGAAAAAGAATTCTAGGATCATTTATGTTTAGGAAATTGTCATTTCTCCCTAGTATTTAATTCTTGGAGCTCTAAGATAGTCAAGGAGGTGTTTAGAATATAAAGTGTTTGAAAGCTTATTTAACTATGAAGTTAATGATTTTTTAAAATAATAAAGACCCTATTTTCTTATAGTATATCAACGTTCCATGGAATACACTTAGGAAAAACCTTATGTCCAATGAGCAGTGGTTTTACTACTGCCTCAGTTCACTGGAAGATCTTGAGTTATCTCTGATAAATCTCATCATCCTTACTTCACAAGTGAACAGATACAAAGAGAATAGCAGAAAAAGTAAGAATCCCTTACTTAATGGGGATTTTTTTTTCTGGTCACTGCCATTTTTCTTGGAGTCTAGGACTCCATCATCTGTCCTGAGTTTTGGAAAGGAGGCTTCTCCATGTGGGAAGGATATGGTGGCGGGGGAGAAGTTTTGAGCAATATGAGTCATTAAAAAGCTACACGCTGCAGTTTGTGGGCCGTCTTCATCAAATGGCAAAGGGAAAAAATAATCTGACTCTTTGTCACAGGCATTATACAGGTTTATCTGCATGTGGTTTTCAAGGAGCCAAAGAACTCTGCTGGCTATCTGGAGCTACTTTCTGTGCTCATGGAGCAGAACCAAGAGGGTTGTCTTTATGACTCCATTCCAGTTTGTATGGTCCTTGGCCTCATTCTCTCATTCAGCCTGAGGATCCTTTGACTAGTTTTGGTTTGGAGATTACAAACTGGATCAGAGATTTTGTTTCTTTTTTTTTAATTTGTCTGTATGTGTGTGTCTAATAATTCAATGGACCATATCATTTGAACATAAGAGCCAAGAGTTTCACGTTGTCTTTCCTTTTTTCTCCGAAGAAAAATCTCATCCAAGTGAATTGGTGTATTAAGTCTATTTGGCTACTTTGGAGGTGTAGGGTCAGGATGGAACTTCAGAGTTCAAGGAAGATTGGAAAGGGTAGCGAGAATAGATGGTTAATACAAACTATTATCTTAAAACACTGATATATATGAATTACCTCCCTTACCAGCCAATAAATTCCTTGAAGTTTATCCTTGTGTGTTGTTTAGTCTACAGCACTTAGCAAAAAAATGGTTAGTATCTAATGAATATTTGTTAAATGAGTATAAGTTTTAAGACATTAGTTGTGAGGAGCATCTCCCAACTATCTGCAACCATTTTGCTGACATTTTTAGTTGCCAGCTGAGAGAGATAGTAGAGGGGTTCTCATTCCAAAGGAAATTACAGATTCTGCCCCATAGAGAGCTGATACTGGCTCCATGAAAAAAAGGCATATGTTATTTCCACAGACAGACATCTTCAGGAAGAGAACATCCTGCCAAGAAGGACTGGGGTGTAAATCATCATTTAACATATCATATGATATTGAAAGATAAGTGCAGATTTCCTCTTCTTGTCTAAATTGTAATTTTGACTCAGTGTCCTTCAATCACTCATAGCAAAAGGAGATTAACAGGCTATTTAATCATCCACCAGGAAAAAAATACATTTAAAGATGTTGCAAAATGACTCTTCAGCAAGGTCACATGATTTTTTTTGCAGTGATTTGAAATTGTTTGCTAATGACTGATTATGCTCCTTTTTGATAAAAGCACTGCTGGTAGCAATGGCTTTATGTGTGGGCACAATTAAGACTGATAGTTCATCCTTGGTTCATTCCCCATAGCCTAATACTTGAAGACAACCCTTCTGCACGTGTGTCTACTTGTGGCATTTCCTCATACAGTTAAGCTTAATTTTTAATAATAAACCTTTCCATTTATCTGGTATTTAACATGTTTAGGGTACTTTAACTACTGTGTACCACACCAAACTCATATTTTTTTTTAAAATTTTTTATTTATTTATGATAGGCACACAGTGAGAGAGAGAGAGAGAGAGAGGCAGAGACACAGGCAGAGGGAGAAGCAGGCTCCATGCACCGGGAGCCTGACGTGGGATTCGATCCGGGGTCTCCAGGATCGCGCCCTGGGCCAAAGGCAGGCGCCAAACCGCTGCGCCACCCAGGGATCCCTCATAATAGTCCTGAGAGGTAAAGAGAGGCAAAATTAGGTTTCTAATTGCACATTAAGTATATGTGGCAAATAGCATTTCTCACATAATTTGTGCCAAGGCTTATTCTGCGACCTAATAGTACCTCTTTTTCTTTCCTTGAACTTCTACTTTAATATGTCCTTGGAATATCTTCCTGTGACACTTCTTTACATCACCATTACAGTTACTGGGACACTTGGCTGCCAACCACTTCCAACAGATATTCTTTCCATAGAATTCATTGAGATGAGCATTCCTCTTTGGCTTGGAATTTCTCTAGGACGTATTTTTCCCTATGTGTCCTTTTTCAAAAAGTTAGTTTTGACTTTCTACAATAGCATCTTTCATCAGGATGTGATATTCCAGAACTACTGGCAACTGAAACGAGTACCAGATATAGCTTGATATGTTTTTTTTTAAGCAGAGTGACAGCATTTGCCCATATTGTACAATGCTACAGTGCTCTACACATTGAATATACTCAATAAATAGGAAAAATTAAGATATTGTTATTTCTAAGTTTGATATGCATCATCCATACCTCACTTGGCTTCAAACTTGATCTGTCACTGAGATATTGGAATATAGTAACATAGTAGGCACTCAATAAATGCTTCAAGAATGAATGATATTAATAAGTATCTGAATATTGGCTGCAACAACAAATGGGTGATAATTTAAATTGCTCTAATTGTGGTTTATTTTTATAGAATTTTGAGAAGTTGGCTTGGGGCTATTGAGGACTGTTCTGCATTTGTGGATCAAATTCAAATTTTCCCCCTTTGTGTGTGTTCTATTTCAAGCTCTCATCTCTCTAAGGCTCCTGCTCTCTACTTTAATTGGGTTAGGGAGGATTTTATACTTATTTCCCATCCTCATTTTCTCCTCAATATTGTTTCTTGTGCCTTTCATGATCAAACTGCCTTTTCCCAACTATCTCCTATTTCATGGACAACATGTTTTCTCTTTGCCCTGAAGCACACAAAGTCATTTAGAAAATGTGCTCCTGCATCAAATCCGTCTTACCACCTGCTAGTGAATCAGTCAATCTGAGATCACTTCTTTAGCTTTTTGATCAGCATTGGAATATGCAGGTGCCCCTCTTAGCACATATTACATTAAGTGACATTAAACTGTGCTTGTTTCTCCATCAGACCATGAGATCTTGAGGGAGGAAGACATGGTATATCCGTGTGTATATCCATAACTGATGGCATCAATGTCAACACAATAAGCATTGGTGGAATTGTATCCAGTCTTCTCAGAACAGGCATGAGAAACTTAATTTTTGCAAATGAATACCGACTTTAATAATATCTGAACAGACACAATAAAGATGTATACAATGTGTATTTTTCTTTTTGCCAAATGTTTTCAATTAAAATATTAGTCATTCTTACTTTAGACTACAAAACATGAATAAAAAAAGTGGAACAATTGTGACAGCCATCTGTCAAATAAACTGATATTTGGAAGCAATATTATGATGACTTCATTCATCAGTTTTAATATGGACATGTTGGAGTTAGGTAGAGACACATTGAGAGAACCATTTTTTCTAAGATAATGATTTTCTTTGGGCTTCTTTCTTTTCAAAAGCTATTTTGAAAGACAAAAAAAAAAAACCCTATAAAAATACCCTATAAAATTAAGTGCTTATTATGTTACATGGGGGTTATTCTGTATGTTAGTAAATTGAACACCAATAAAAAATTAATAAAAATAAAAAAAAGAAATTTTAAAAATTGTACATTCAAGTGAAAGGTGATGCTATCATGAGTAAATATGACAGTGATGTGGTTCATGTTCATGTAATAATATCATTAGAAATATGTGCAAAAATGTGTGTAAGATTTTTAAAGTTTACTTAGAGTCACATAAATCCAGACCTGAAGATCGTATTTCAAATTGGGCAGATTAAGGAATAATATGGGAGATTTTTCTAAATCCAATGCTAGAGACAAATGAACAGGGATGTGTTACTTATTAGGGCTGTCATAACCAAGACCTTAGCCCTTGACAAAGTATATGAGATATCTTCAAAAGCAGATCTTCCAAAGATAGGGCTGATTATACAGTCTGTAGGTACATGAAGAGATTCTGGATAAAGTTACCTCTGGTGGACTATCTCATGATAATACTCCCATGATAATGGCAACCTGAAATTCATATTTTTATACAATAAAATATCAAATAGAGCCTAGAAAATGTTTTTGGTGCTTGTGTTATGTTGAAAAGAAGGACACCTAAGATGAATTATTTTTACTCCTGAAATGTGAGATAGAGTTAAAATTGAAGGTAGATTGAAGGGGAAGATCAGATTTGAAGATTGATGCTATCTGACTTCAAGACTTATGATAGCAACAGTAATCAAGACAGTGTAGTATTGGTAAAAGAATACACAAATAGCCCCATGGAAGAAAAGAGACAGCTCAGAAATGACCCACATAAATACAGTCAACTGATCTTTGACAAAGGAGCAAAGGCAGCACAATGGAGCAAAGATAATCTCCTCACTAAATGGAGCTAGAACAACTGGATGTCCCCATGCAAAAATATAAATCCAGACATAGACCTTACACCCTTCATAAAAATGAACTCAAAATGGATCAGAGACCTAAATGTAAAACACAAAACTATAAAACTCCTAGATGATTGCACAGGAGAAAACCTAGATGACTTAGGTGTGGTGATGCCTTTTAAGATGTAACACAAAAGGCATGATCCATGAAAGAAATAACTGACAAATTGAACTTCATTAAAATTAAAAATTTCTACTCTCTAAAAGACAAATTCAAAAGAATGAGAAGACAAGCCACAGACTGGGAGACAATACTTTCAAAAGATATACCTGATAAAGGACTATAATCCAAATTATACAAAGAATTCTTTTAAAATGCCACATTAATAAAACAAACAACCTGATTAAAAAATGGGCCAAAGACTTTAAGAGACGCTTTACCAAAGAAGGTATCCAGATGACAAACAAGCATATGAAAACATGCTTCATACTGTATGTGATCAAGAAATGTACATCAAAACAACAATGAAACATGCCACTACGCACGTACTTGAATGGCCCAAATTCAGAACACTGATGACATCAACTGCTGGTGGGGATGTGGAGCAACAGGAGCTCTCATGCATTGTTAGTGAGACTGCAAAATAGTATAACCACTCTGGAAGACAGCTGGCAGTTTCTTGCAAAGCTAAACATAATTACTATGCAACTCAGCAATTATGATCCTTGATATTTACCCAAAGGAGTTGAAAACTTATGTCCACATAAAAACCTGCACAAGGATGTCCACAGCAGCTTTATTCGTAATTGCTAAAACTTAGAAGCAAGCAACATGTCCTTCAGTAGGTGAGTGGATATATAAACTGTGGTACATACAAACAATGGAATTTTACTCAGCCCTAAAGACAAATGCACTATCAAGCCATGAAAAACCACAGAGGAACCTTAAATGTATATTACTAAGTGAAAAAAGCCTATCTGACAAAGTGAAACTATGATATTATAATGATGGCTATGACATTATAGATTTGTCCAAACCCACTGAATGTACAACACCAACAGTGACCTCTAAGGTAAACTCTGGGACTTTGGGTGATTATAATGTATTGATGTAGGTCCATCCTTGGTAAAAAGTATACTATTCTTTTGAAGGGTATTGATAGTGAGGGACATTATGCATGTGTGAGGACAAGGGTATATAGAAAGTCTCTGTCTCCCTCTAAATTTTGTTGTACATCGAGTATAGAAAGAGCTAGATTGAAGTCACCAAGTATAAGTGTATTATTATCTAAGTATTTCTTCACTTTGGTTAATAATTGATTTATATATTTGGCAGCTCCCACATTCGGGGCATATATATTGAGGATTGTTAAGTCCTCTTGTTGAATAGATACTTTAAGTATGATATGGTGTCCCTCTTCATCTCTCACTACAGTCTTTGGGGTAAATTTTAGTTTATCTGATATAAGGATGGCTACCCCTGCTTTCTTTTGAGGACCATTGGAATGGTAAATGGTTCTCCAACCTTTTATTTTCAGGCTGTAGGTGTCCTTCTGTCTAAAATGAGTCTCTTGTAGACAGCAAATAGATGGGTCCTGCTTTTTATCCAGTCTGAAACCCTGCACCTTTTGATGGGGTCATTAAGCCCGTTCACATTCAGAGTTACTATTGAGAGATATGAATTTAGTGTCATCATGATAACTATCAGTCCTTGTTTTTGTGGAATGTTCCACTGAACTTCTTCTTAAAGGGGAATTTTAAGAGTCCCCCTTAAAATTTCTTGCAGAGCTGGTTTGGAGGTCACATATTCTTTTAGTTGCTGCCTGTCTTGGAAGCTCTTTATCTCTCCTTCCATTTCGAATGAGAGCCTTGCTGGATAAAGTATTCTTGGTTGCATGTTCTTCTCATTGAGGACCCTGAATATATCCTGCCAGCCCTTTCTGGCCTGCCAGGTCTCTGTGGAGAGGTCTGCTGTTACCCTAATACTCCTCCCCATAAAAGTCAGGGATTTCTTGTCTCTTGCTGCTTTAAGGATCTTTTCTTTATCTTTGGAATTTGCAAGCTTCACTATTAAATGTCGAGGTGTTGAACGGTTTTTATTGATTTTAGGGGGGGAATCTCTCTATTTCCTGGATCTGAATGCCTGTTTCCCTTCCCAGATTAGGAAAGTTTTCAGCTAGAATTTGTTCAAATACATATTCTGGCCCTCTGTCCCTTTCGGCACCCTCGGGAACACCAATTAAACGTAGGTTTTTCTTCCTCAGGCTGTCGTTTATTTCCCTTAATCTATCTTCATGGTCTTTTAATTGTTTGTCTCTTTTTTCCTCACAGATATCTACAGAACTTTACATCCAAACTCAACTGAATACACATTCTTCTCAAGTGCACATGGAACTTTCTCCAGAATAGACCACATATTGGGTCACAAATCGGGTCTGAACCGATACCAAAAGATTGGGATCGTCCCCTGCATATTCTCAGACCATAATGCCTTGAAATTAGAACTAAATCACAACAAGAAGTTTGGAAGGACCTCAAACACGTGGAGGTAAAGGACCATCCTGCTAAAAGATGAAAGGGTCAACCAGGAAATTAAGGAAGAATTAAAAAGATTCATGGAAACTAATGAGAATGAAGATACAACCGTTCGAAATCTTTGGGATGCAGCAAAAGCAGTCCTAAGGGGGAAATACATCGCAATACAAGCATCCATTCAAAAACTGGAAAGAACTCAAATACAAAAGCTAACCTTACACATAAAGGAGCTAGAGAAAAAACAGCAAATAGATCCTACACCCAAGAGAAGAAGGGAGTTAATAAAGATTCGAGCAGAACTCCACAAAATCGAGACCAGAAGAACTGTGGAACAGATCAACAGAACCAGGAGTTGGTTCTTTGAAAGAATTAATAAGATAGATAAACCATTAGCCAGCCTTATTAAAAAGAAGAGAGAGAAGACTCAAATTAATAAAATCATGAATGAGAAAGGAGAGATCACTACCAACACCAAGGAAATACAAACGATTTTAAAAACATATTATGAACAGCTATACGCCAATAAATTAGGCAATCTAGGAGAAATGGACGCATTCCTGGAAAGCCACAAACTACCAAAACTGGAACAGGAAGAAATAGAAAACCTTAACAGGCCAATAACCAGGGAGGAAATTGAAGCAGTCATCAAAAACCTCCCAAGACACAAGAGTCCAGGGCCAGATGGCTTCCCAGGGGAATTTTATCAAACGTTTAAAGAAGAAACCATACCTATTCTCCTAAAGCTGTTTGGAAAGATAGAAAGAGATGGAGTACTTCCAAATTCGTTCTATGAGGCCAGCATCACCTTAATTCCAAAACCAGACAAAGACCCCACCAAAAAGGAGAATTACAGACCAATATCCCTGATGAACATGGATGCAGAAATTCTCAACAAGATACTGGCCAATAGGATCCAAGAGTACATTAAGAAAATTATTCACCATGACCAAGTAGGATTTATCCCTGGGACACAAGGCTGGTTCAACACCCGTAAAACAATCAATGTGATTCATCATATCAGCAAGAGAAAAACCAAGAACCATATGATCCTCTCATTAGATGCAGAGAAAGCATTTGACAAAATACAGCATCCATTCCTGATAAAAACTCTTCAGAGTGTAGGGATAGAGGGAACATTCCTCGACATCTTAAAAGCCATCTATGAAAATCCCACAGCAAATATCATTCTCAATGGGGAAGCACTGGGAGCCTTTCCCCTAAGATCAGGAACAAGACAGGGATGTCCACTCTCACCACTGCTGTTCAACATAGTACTGGAAGTCCTAGCCTCAGCAATCAGACAACAAAAAGACATTAAAGGCATTCAAATTGGCAAAGTAGAAGTCAAACTCTCCCTCTTCACCGATGACATGATACTCTACTGAGAAAACCCAAAAGTCTCCACCCCAAGACTGCTAGAACTCATACAGCAATTCGGTAGCGTGGCAGGATACAAAATCAATGCCTAGAAATCAGTGGCATTTCTATACACTAACAATGAGACTGAAGAAAGAGAAATTAAGGAGTCAATCCCATTTACAATTGCACCCAAAAGCATAAGATACCTAGGAATAAACCTCACCAAAGATGTAAAGGATCTATACCCTCAAAACTATAGAACACTTCTGAAAGAAATTGAGGAAGACACAAAGAGATGGAAAAATATTCCATGCTCATGGATTGGCAGAATTAATATTGTGAAAACGTCAATGTTACCCAGGGCAATATACACGTTTAATGCAATCCCTATCAAAATACCATGGACTTTCTTCAGAGAGTTAGAACAAATTATTTTAAGATTTGTGTGGAATCAGAAAAGACCCCGAATAGCCAGGGGAATTTTAAAAAAGAAAACCATATCTGGGGGCATCACAATGCCAGATTTCAGGTTGTACTACAAAGCTGTGGTCATCAAGACAGTGTGGTCCTGGCACAAAAACAGACACATAGATCAATGGAACAGAATAGAGAACCCAGCAGTGGACCCTGAACTTTATGGGCAACTAATATTCGATAAAGGAGGAAAGACTATCCACTGGAAGAAAGACAGTCTCTTCAATAAATGGTGCTGGGAAAATTGGACATCCACATGCAGAAGAATGAAACTAGACCACTCTCTTTCACCATACACAAAGATAAACTCAAAATGGATGAAAGATCTAAATGTGAGACAAGATTCCATCAAAATCCTAGAGAAGAACACAGGCAACACCCTTTTTGAACTCGGCCACAGTAACTTCTTGCAAGATACATCCACGAAGGCAAAAGAAACAAAAGCAAAAATGAACTATTGGGACTTAATCAAGATAAGAAGCTTCTGCATAGCAAAGGATACAGTCAACAAAACTCAAAGACAACCTACAGAATGGGAGAAGATATTTGCAAATGACATATCAGATAAAGGGCTAGTTTCCAAGATCTATAAAGAACTTATTAAACTCAACACCAAAGAAACAAACAATCCAATCATGAAATGGGCAAAAGACATGAACAGAAATCTCACAGAGGAAGACATAGACATGGCCAACATGCATATGAGAAAATGCTCTGCATCACTTGCCATCAGGGAAATACAAATCAAAACCACAATGAGATACCACCTCACACCAGCGAGAATGGGGCAAATTAACAAGGCAGGAAACCACAAATGTTGGAGAAGATGCGGAGAAAAGGGAACCCTCTTACACTGTTGGTGGGAATGTGAACTGGTGCAGCCACTCTGGAAAACTGTGTGGAGGTTCCTCAAACAGTTAAAAATATACCTGCCCTACGACCCAGCAATTGCACTGTTGGGGATTTACCCCAAAGATACAAATGCAATGAAACGCCGGGACACCTGCACCCCGATGTTTATAGCAGCAATGGCCACGATAGCCAAACTGTGGAAGGAGCCTCGGTGTCCAACGAAAGATGAATGGATAAAGAAGATGTGGTTTATGTATACAATGGAATATTACTCAGCTATTAGAAATGACAAATACCCACCATTTGCTTCAACGTGGATGGAACTGGAGGGTATTATGCTGAGTGAAGTAAGCCAGTCGGAGAAGGACAAACATTACATGTTCTCATTCATTTGGGGAATATAAATAATAGTGAAAGGGAATATAAGGGAAGGGAGAAGAAATGTGTGGGAAATATCAGAAAGGGAGACAGAACGTAAAGACTGCTAACTCTGGGAAACGAACTAGGGGTGGTAGAAGGGGAGAAGGGCGGGGGGTGGGAGTGAATGGGTGACGGGCACTGGGGGTTATTCTGTATGTTAGTAAATTGAACACCAATAAAAAATAAATTAAAAAAATTTGTTGTACATCTAAAACTTTTCTAAAAAGTTAAAATCTTAAAAAAATCCAGGATAGCCTCAGGAACATATTTACTCAGATGTTAAAAATAATTTTTCCTGCAAATTTTCATATAAACTGTGGATTTAAAAATAAGAGTGTTCATTCTACTAGAAATATAATTTTATCTCTCAGTATTAAGTTTTGTCCAAAAACAAAAACCATTTCATTATATTCATAGACTTAAAGAAATTTAAGTTTATAATGGTCAGAACATTGTCATGAATAAAACTAAAGACAATAGCTCTAACTTGTTGAGTACTGAGTGTATGTTAAGAACTCTTCAGGGGCACCTAGTGGCTCAGTTGATTAGCCATCTGCCTTCAGCTCTGGTCATGGTCCTGGAGTCCTAGGATAGAGCTCCTTATTGGGCTCCCTGCTCAGTGGGGAGTTTGCTTCTCCTTCTGCCCCTCACTTTGCTCATGCTCTCTCTTACTCTAGCTCTCTCTTACTCTAGCTCTCTCTCTTTCTCCCTCTCAAATAATAAATAAAATCTTAAAAAAAAAAGAACTCTTTATACATTGGGTCCTTTAATACTTGTCTCAATCCTTTGAGGTTGAAATCATCATCCTTATTCTTCAGAGGAGGAATTTGACGCTTTAAAATGTTAAATAATTTGCACAAAAGGCAAGTGGAAGAACTTGGATTGCACCCAGAGAATCAACCGTATATTCTACTTGCTAAACCACAATACTCCATAGTCCTCATCTATAGCATACTTCTGAATGTAGTTTTATATCTCCCCTTATTTTTATAAAGTATTTAGGTGTCCGGAGATTACCTAATGGGTATCAGTGATGAATACTGTCAAGTGGAAAAGGAGTACAATGAAGGCAAACTCAAGTAAGTTCAAAGACCTATGTTAAACTCTATGTGCATAATAAATCCCTCAGATTTTGATAAAGACTTTCTAATAAAAAAATCAGTTTCTTCTCATGCCCACTGAATTTTAAACAACAGTTGAAAAATATAAAAATGAAGGGGCAGCCATGAGTAAGAAATATTTGTATTTTTGATCTCAGCCTTGATCCTACTCTAGCAGCAACTCTGGGTTTATTGCACTGGGTTGTTTGTATTCTGTTGCTTTGCCGTTTGTATGGACAAATGTCTTCGAGTTCTAAGAATAGTTAGCAGCAATAGAGATTCTCTTTACAAAATCTGTCCAACCTATAAGGAAATTTGAGAACATTTACAACAATCTCTTGATCTCATCAAGGAGTCTACCATATATTATAAACTAATTGAATTATGTAAGGGCCCATTTTAACTTCTCCTATCAGCTAGTGCTGGGCTATATTTATAAAACAGTTCTTCAATATATTATTTATTATTATTCATTTTATTTCTAATATATCTTTAATATGAAAGAGCCATGTCAATTTAATAACAATGCAAGGCAATTAGAAAAAAAGATTAAATAATACTAGCATTCATTGTAGAAGGCCTGACAAAAAATAAAAGATAATAAAAATAATAGAGACCCAAATATTTCTAAGTCTTGCCATTAGTAAACCTTATGCCTACATAGAGAAGCTTTTAAAATATTTGGCTTTATTTTACTCTCTGGGCTTTTGGAATCTAAATGCCATGAAGATAAGCCTAAAATATCTGCTAGATGTTTTAAAACATGGGGTTCCAATTGTTCCCATTTCCCCACCAAATGCCAGACACTTGAGTGAGGCCATCTGAGACCCCATCCTTGGCCCAGGTGAGATCAGGCTGGCTTCTGGCACATCTTAAGGAAGTATTTGATGTTCAGCTGCTTTATAATAGCTGGGATAGAAATGTAGATACGCAATATGTTTTATTTTTCAGCAAAATATTGCTCTCAGAAATATTCTATTATAGATCAAGTAAATAAAGAAGGATTTTACTAATACATTGAAAGAGGTCAGGAAAAACAAGCCAGGGTTATGACCAAATGAACTGCAATGAGCATGCTTCAACAATTGACAATATGCTTATTTATCTACTCCTAAGTCACTGAGAATGAAAGTCTAGCAGCTCATGGAAAGAATAGCATTTTTTCATGGTGCCTCACCCTACTAACTTGTGTTAGAAATTGTTATTGCTATAGGAAACTATATTTAATTAATCAACTATATTTAATTAATCAACAAATACTAGTTGAGCTCCTATCCTCTAAACTATATGGGATGCTGTGAATGCAACCTATAAGACATTATAAGCACAAGCTCTGATAGCTTTGCCCACGTTGGTATCATTTGACAGGAAGCAAAACCAGGCTCTTCTAACCCCAGACAGTGTGTAGTCGCTCCTTCTCTAGTCCTCAAGAAAGATGAACCTGGGACTTTAGGAAACGTACACTTGACCAAAACCCAATATACTTGGTCTTAATCCCAAAGCTTTTAGTAAGTAATTGTGTGATTCTGGATTTGACACCTAGTTTTTCTGAACCTGCATTTTTTTTTCACTTATAGTTTGAGAGGTAAGAACTTACCTTCTTTGTCTCACTCTTTGAGAAATGAAATTTAGCACTTTAGAACTAAACAGCACAGATAAAATTTATTAACTGGAACAATAGCTATTTCATTTTTCTATACTTAAAGAGAAGACCTGAATTGGCATATTCTTCTCTTTTAGTTTCACCCATCAGGAAAGTAAACCATAGCTACTGTGTGGATTTTGCACTCTTGAATAAGTTTTATATGTTCTTTTTCCTTCTGCTTGGATTTTTATTATAATTCAAATTTTTCCTAATCTTGATTGTAGAAATTTTTCATTTTATTTTATTTTAGGTGTTGATTATGTATTTCATTTCATTATGTATAAATGACTCCAAACAGTTTATGAAAAAAAGCTAGTAAGTACATTTTTTTAAACAAACATGCTTATGTATCAACACATACTTGTTATAGGGGAAGGAATGGACCCACCCCTGATATAACTTTAGGACACCATGAACTATCTGGTAAATTTTTGAATTTTAGCAAAATGACCATGGGGCATTAGACAAGTACACTTACCCAGGAGCCAATATACTTGTATAGCTATCAATTGAATTCATTTGCTGTTGGCATATGTGGTATGGCTTAAGAATCTCTGGTGCCTCTCTGAATTTCTCAGAAGAAAGAATATTCCTTGTACAAGCTAGTGGCATAATCTTCAGTGACCAAAGAGCTGATTCTCTAACCTCTATTGTTTCATTTGACTATATCCTAGGTCATTCAATTACCCCTCATCTCTTATTAAATTTGCATTATTAACTGAACATCATAGATAGATAGATAGATAGATAGATAGATAGATAGATAGATAGACAGACAGATAGATGACCTGTCCATATGGCCCAAAGAAGATTCAATGCAATCTATTAGAGTAAATGTACAAAAGGTTCATAAATTTCTTTGGAATCAAAATGCCATGTGAAGAAGCCCTGAGCTTCTTGATATATGAGAAATTGGGGCCTCTCCTCTGGTAGGTATTAGAGACAAGGGGCCCCAATTTCTCACATTACCTCAGCTAAATGCTGTGTAAGACAACATGTAAGGCATATTACCCACCATCAACATCACAATGGGCCATTCTTCTTCTGTATTGAGGTTTCTGATTTGATTTAATTTTAAAGTCAAAATAAATTATTTTCTAGGATCTTCATGTCTACAAATACAGACCCATGAAACATCCACAAAATACACAGGTAATATCTCCTCCATTTCTAGCACAGGTGATCAGAAATCAAGTCAAAGTGAGGTGAACTAAATAAAACCTGTCAGAATTACAGTCACATCAACATCACAAAGATAAACCAGGAATGGCCTTCAGAGAGCAATTAGCCCATGTTTCTGATCCAGTCTAGTCCTTTGCCTAAATCTTTTTTGAGAAACCAGATTTTTGGATTTTCTTTTTCAATATGGATGCACACAGTTCTATGACATTTACACTGTGTTTGATTTTGAAACCAATTCATCTGTCTCATTCATATCACCTCATCTTTTACATTTCCAAGTAAATGTGTTAATGTATTTGCCTCATTTTACGTTTTTGACTAAGTTTGAAAAATGTGGTACATTTGCTATACTTTCTTGCTATTTAATATAATTCTATTTAGTGAAAATTCAGTCCTTGGAAAGTTCCTTAAATAATATTGCTCATTAACAACTGACCATAGCACTTAAAACCCAAACAACAAATTACACTGTAGAATTATTTCTCCCACTTGTTAAATAAAACTCATTTATTTTTAAGAGAACATTTTCATTAATCTTATCTGGCAGGTTTCTTTGTGTGCGTGTATTTCCTGCAGTTAAAACTAAACTCTGCCCTCCTAGATAATGCTCACAAAATTATATATGACAGTGCTGATGCAGCTCCTTGTTGGCATGCTGCAACCTGCTTTGTTAATGAATATTTTTTAAGCTTCTTTGAAGTCTTGAATATGAAAATAGAATAAAAATGTGATTACTGTCACTATAGCACTGCCAAATTTGTTAATGAGGCAATATTCTTTATTTTGTCTTGGGCCAAATTTGGTGGTTGTTTTGCAAACAGCACAAAGCAATGATTAACACGTAAACTAAGCTCTTCAACTTTATGTTGTGGATGTCTTTTATGTAAATTTATTCAACATTTTCCCCTTAATGTTTGGGAGGAATCAAATTTCATAGTTTTCACTACTTATTCAGGGCAGATCCTAACAGTAGGTAAAATGGAGGTGACAAAGTTCCACAGGGAATAAGTATAATCTTTTATATTATATGTTGTCATAAAAAACTTTATGTGATGGCATTTGTCATCTAAACTAGGGTTGCTAAAATTCTGAAATCCCATTATAAACAATCATCCTCATCTTTATTAGTACTAAATTCTCTAAGTATGGTCTCTTCTACCTAATTCAAAAGATCCCAGCATCCTAACTCCTGCAGACAAACACATGGACGGTACAGGGAATCCCCTGCAATGAGAAGTGGTCACCACATTGAACAACCTTCCATGTAAAACTATTTTAAAGTTCTCTTGAGTTATTTACTCTCTTGAATTCTAAAGCACGTTTTTTTGCCTCTCTCTCTCTTTTTTTTAAACTGTCAAATATTTCAGTTACCACAGACACCCACCCACCCAACTACCTACTTTCTTGGAGGCTGATGTTACAGTTATTGGAATCATGTATTAAAAAGAAACAAACCCACAGGCCCAAAGTAGAGTCACTTTTATTAAAGCTTCACATCAGCAAACCAAGACTTAAAACCTAATCTAACTACAGTTTCACCCCCTCTAGGAATATGACCTTTAACCAGCCAACCTGGAGTTTGCTGCTTAGCATTAGGAGATAACCCACTGATAGACCCTACTGTTCCCCTTAGGAGGGCAACCTTGCCTAATATAATGCATTCTTTGCTATTAATTTCCTTTTTTTCTGTCCCCCTCCCTGCCTTAACAAACCTTTCCTTTCCCCCAGGTCAGCAGACATCCTTTGTATTTGCTAGTAGGATGCTGACCTATTCATGAATCATTTAGTTTTGTTTTTTAACACACTTGATTTTTTACCTTACTATAATTGAAGCTTTCCTATTTGTACTTGGAAATAATTTGAGAATTATGCAACTGTTTGCTTTTTTTAGTGAAAGAAAAGGTGCGCCGTAAATGTAAAAACACTAATTTTCATGCTTCTCAGCTCCTGATATTCCTCAGAGACTGCCAAGTTAAATAGCTTTAAGAATTCAGATAAATTTGCCAGATAGGTCTATGATGGAGTGCTAAAGGGAAATGAAGGTATCTGAGAAATGATAATGATAATAGCAATAAAAGTGGACAGTTTATTGAGCAAAAAACTAGTGAAATAACAAAAACTTATTCATTGTTAGATAGTAGATTCCTTGAGGACAGGAACTATCTCTTATAAAACATTTAGCCCACATGCTCAGCCTATTCGGTGGTTAAGTGGTCAATAAATAAGCACTAACTTCAGTTTAACAGTCAGAGAAGAAGTAGAGAGAGGGACAAATGAAGAAAATGGCAAAATAATTTACCTCTAAAGTCATCTATTATTTGAATCATCTTTTAAATCCAAAGGATATAAATAATTCAGTACCCCACACAAGCAATTATTTGCCAACTGCCACTAAATCCTAGGAACAAGAGTCACACACCTTCCTAGCAAATCCTATTCCTTTCACATGGAAATACTAGGCATATATATTACAAGTGCAAGAATAGTTGGCCAAGTATATTTTGTCTTTAATAGCATGGTATACAATGGATCTTTTAGATCATGTCTACAAGGAAATGAGTTCAATTTTCTTAGGTGAATCCAGCTAATCAATCAGTTTGAGTGACTTTTTTTCTAAATGTCTGACTAAATCATTTAAAAATCATTTTGATGTTTCTTATTCTAAAGTCTGTATTGATTAATTTATGAAGGACTTTTTTTTTCTTTTGCTTGTCTTTATAGTTCTTTAGTAATGTCATTTTCATTTTATTTCCTTTTGTGGGCACACATAAGGGGCTGGGGTATTTAGATAACCAGTGGCCTTTTCCTTCCAGATCTTTCACTGTTTCATTATTTAAAATGGCCAAATAGACAACTGTAGTTATAATGCTTTTCTCCTCAAATGTTTTTCTCCTTGGGTCAGAAATACACATGACTGGGGAAACAGTTTGGATAAAAATACTTGTGACTACATAAAGAGGCAAAGAAAGAAACAGCTTGGTTACTAAGTAGGCATTACAAGAAGAATGAATTTGATTTTGTTAAACTTGTTAGCCGGTACTTAAATTACAGTTAGTCTTCAATACAAATTAAATATGGTACAAAAAATAGAGACAATAATACCAAAAGTCTGAGGTGTAAGAAAATGTTACAACTAATTGGCTAATAATAATCATAATAGTAACAATACTGATGATGATGTTGTCGATGATGATGATGATTTTCTGGGTTAGGCACAGGTAATTCTACATACTTTAAATTGACCAATTTCACATAAATGTCACAAAATGTCAATTCCTCTGGTAAGTTCATATCTTGATTTTATAGATAAGGAAGATGAGGCTCATGGAGGTTAAAGGATTCACCGGGGGTGCCTGGGTGGCTCAGCAGTTGGGCGTCTGCCTTCAGCTCAGGTCATGGTTCTGGAATCCTGGGATAGAGTCCCACATCGGGCTCCCTGCATGGAGCCTCCCTCTCCCTCTGCCTGTGTCTCTGCCTCTCTGTGTCTTTCACGAATAAATAAATAAAATTTAAAAATAAATAAAACTTCATTATATAAAAGTAATATATATATACATAATTTATGTATATATATATAAAAGGATTCACCTAAGAACACATAGTTTAAGGAATCAGGATTCAAACTCAGTATGATTACAAAGCTTCAGAAAAGATCTTAAATGGTGAGGCATGGCCTTCTTGGCCCTTTGCTGTATTCTATAAATGCAGAATGCAAATGAAAACACTGGAGCTCTAACTGCCATCTTGGACCATGAAGTAATTTTGAGCATGGGAACCAAGATGATAGAACCATAAGGTAGACGGAGCCTACCTCTGTGGCCTGTGCTTGACTATTTTTAAACAAATAATCTCTGGACATTTCTCATATGTTTAAGCCACTGTGATTTCCAGTTACTTATAGCCAAACCTAGGTGCTATAATTATGATTACAAATGTGTAACTGCAGTACTGATCATGGCTGAATCACTTGACTTGTTTGATTTTCTTTAATACTGCCTAATCTCTTACCTTGTTAAACTGACACTGAAGCCTTGGGCCTTGAGCCCAAGGATTTTAGGAAAGGGCTGTAACCTGGGTTTAATGTCTCATGTGAACCCCAGGGGATCCAGTGCCAAAAGTCCCAAACCAGAATTTCCATTTATGTGGGCTACTTAAAGAAATGAATCAAAGACTTCAGAACAAAGGGATTTTAGATATGAGGGGTATGTCAGTGAATTATAGATTCAGAGGCAGCAAAAAGAAAGCTGGATATGGATGAATTTCATGAGTCAGAAATCAGATACTTGGAATGTTTTGTATACATGGCAACATTGTGGTCATAAGGAGAAAAATTTATAAAAAGAGGATAAAACCAAACCCAATGAGGGTACTGATGGTATTTGCTGTACCTAACAAAAGCTTGTTGTATGAATCAAAGACAGAAGGAAATGTGAAAGAATTTTTTTCATGTAAATCCATACATAAATATCCAGGTAGGTTTTTTTTTTTCTAGAATTATGCAAACAAAATCATAATGGGCTCTTTAGGCTGAAGTTCTGTGTTTTAAAAAGTTATTCTGAACATTGTTTATATATAAATAAGGAAATTTCTGATCCCCTCTCTCCTATAGTTCATTGTTATCTTATAAATATTAAGTACATCATACATATTTTTGACTTGTTGATTTTATATTTGACCTAGTCATTTCTTCATCTACCATATTTAAAGGTACATTTTTTTTTTCTCTTTATGCCTTCATTCTTAATGGCAAAAAGATATCCATTCGACACAGCCAAATCGTGGAATAGCACTTGTCTGGGATGAAAGGCAGGCCAGTAGTCTTTATCGTATTCACAATGCCATGTTCTCCATGGGATCTCAGATCATTAACATTATTAAAATGTACTCAAATGTTTTTGATTCTATATGGCCTCAAATTCTTTCACATACCATGACTATTATAAATTATTTTATTATCAGGTCAACTTTTTTCTTCCCCTTCAGATCCCTTCTTCCCTTTCAGATCCTTCCCCTTCAATCCCAAAGCACACAAAAAGAAAACACATATGAGATTCCCAAAACCTATCTTTGTCTATTCAAGTTTTTTACTGTGTCTCTTTACCAAGAGCTTTGAACTCTGAATCTATGAAAAATGGTTGAAGAAAATATATTTAATACAGAAAAGATAAAATTTGACTCAATGTCATCAATACTTAGGGGACACAGGCAGGAAGCATCCACAAGTGGGTAGGCTAGAGAGTACAGAAAAATGGTTTAAAATTGAGACAAACTTAACAGCCTATTTCCCCATTGAAATGGTCTTTACTTCCTGTAGTTTCTGACTTTATGGGCTTTTTGTGAGCTCAGTAGCATTGAAATATCTCATGTTTCAAGAGGAAGCAGAAATCTAGATTATCCTATAAAATGTTAATATTTTAAAGAGCACAACACAGCACCACAACTAGGAAGAGTATGGGCCCTATAGCCATTTTGCCTGGGTTTGAATCCCAGTTCCACTACTGACTTGCTTGTCTGTGCCTCAGTTTTCTCATTGTCAAAAGGGGATGATAATAGAATAATGAAACTCTATTTCATAAGGTTACTATGAGTAGCAAATTAGTATTTCTAAAACATTTAAAAAATTAATGACACATAGAGGGTCCTATAACATGATAGCCAAATTAAAATAATTAATCAACTTTAAAATACAGAGTAGGAATATCATTGTATAAACCAAAGTATAACTGTGAATTTCATTCAGGGTGCATGATATGACTTTTGAACCCCTGATTTAGGGAACATGAGAACAAACTTGGTAACTAGGGAGGAAAAAGAGTAATCTTATTTTATGTGGCATTCAAATAGGATAGAACTGAGATCAGTAAGTGCAAGTCAGAGGAAAGTCTGGTTTGAGTCAAGATAAAAGCTACTTTCTTCCAATTAGATATGTCTAACAGTAGGAGGAACTGCCTAAAAAACTAGTGAGTTCTCCATCATTTAATGTGATTCAAGCAGAAACTATAAGATAGATTCTCTTTTGGAGATATAATAGAGAATTTCTGCAGAATTTGGAAAAATGAACTCTAAAATACTGTCCGACTCCAAAGTCATGAATCTTATATGACAAATATCAGAGACCCCTGGCCAACAGAACATGTAACAACTTTCTAGGGCCACTGCTGAACCCATCAATAATCCACAAGCAGGTAAGTTACATCAATGATCAGGGAGGCAGAGAAAAGAGAAGTAGAAACAGATGAGTGCAGGTTTTTGTGAGGACGCAACAAAGGCCTGCTACAGGGTTTTCATATCCATGGTCCCAGCCAGATGCTCGTAACCAGGTACAGGGTCAGGTAAGGGGAGAGTAGTATGATATTATTAGAAGAGCTGCCTGCCAAATAATGCCACCCATCTCCTTCTGTCCTTCTCTTTAGCCCCTACTTATGTGATAGCTGTGGCCCTATAGCACCTTGAAGAGGCTGCTTGGCTTCTGACAATGATAAATATTTTCCTTCAAGCAGAAATTGATGGTGGGCAAATGGAAGGGAGATTGGGGTGATGGAGAATTGACAGAATGCCACCAAGACGAATGGTCAACCACAATTTTGCCAAGGGCAAGCACTCCATCATGTCTTCATTAAGGATTGAAGGAATCCATTTGTAGAAACACTCCCCCCACCCTTTTCCTCCACACACTCAGAAACCCTATACCAGAGACAGAGTTTATTTATTTATATATAATTTTCATGGTTTACTTTAGCAAGACCAGTCTTCTCCAAATAGCCTTCCCCAACTTTGTGGACATTAAAAAGGAAGTGTTTTTTTTTAAGTCAATTAACTTGCTCTTACTGATATGTGTGATGCTTTTTAATTAATGCTTTAATTTAAGGTAAATTTTTTGAGTTTCCCAAAGGTTGAAGTTTTAAAGAAGATTACATCACAACCCTAGGGGATTTCATTAAATGTGTATATACGTACATCTTCAGAGAGTATTTCTTTTTATTTACCTACCATAGCATCTGTCTGATAATTTTATAGAATTTATTATTCTAAAACAATACTTAAAAAATTTCTAAATGCTACAGAATCTTAGATCTTCGAGAATTTTATTATTTTTAAGATTTTATTTATTTATTTATTTATTTATTTATTTATTTATTTATTTATTTGATAGAGAGAGAGCTTACATACTCTAATGGGCACAGGGGTAGAGGAGTAGGGAGAGGGACAAGCAGATGTAGGGCTCAATTTCACCATCCAGAGATCATGACCTGAGTTGAAATCAAGAGATCAAGAGTTGAGTACTTAGTCAACTGAGCCACCCAGGTACCCCTAGAATTTGGAGAATTTTAAAGACTCAGCCTATCTTTGAAGGTATAGAAAGTGAAAGGCAGAGAAGCTAGACCAAACTATAAGGGCTAGTAAATGACAACAGCAGTAATTTAACCCTACATTTCCTGACTCTCAAATATAGTATTCTTTCTATGCCACAGTAACAACAAAAATGTCTTTAATGACACAGATATTAGCTGAGTTTCTAGTAGCAAATGCAACATTAAATTCAGTGTTAGGGACACAGTAGAGTAGTTAGCTACCTGCCCTTGAGGTATGCCCCAGCTCAAAGGTGAAACAGTAGCTTTCAAAGTCATCAGTGAAACACACAAAGAGTGGTCATCACAGTCTGTTGAATAGACAGGGATTCTAGGATGGGCTGGGTTCAAATTTCTGAGTGGTGAGGGTCAAACAATTAAGCAATCCAAGAAGAGAGAACAGAGTTATTAGGAACCTTTCACCTTCCCTTCACTTAACAAGTATGTAACAGCCTTTGTACTCGGACTCCTCAGACATCCAACAACTATGCTTCTGTACTTGCTCTGTCCCAGACACTCACGGGTCAATGCAAGGGGCGGGGGGTACGGAGAACAAGGACAAATAGGTCTCTGTTGTTACAGACCTTACTTTATTGGGGAAGGAAGTGAGACAACTGACATGTAAATAATTAAGCAAGAAAAAAATAATAGCGATGAGAGTTGTACAGAAAACATACAGATGCAGTGATGTAATAGAGAATGTCTGGATGGCCACATTATTTTGATAATTGTGAAAATAAGTAGAGGAGACCTCATTCAGAATGCAGTAGGAAAGCCCCAAAAGGGGAGCTCTCATGTACATTTCCCTCTGAAGCCTACATAACCAGCAGGAAGAAGAAAGATAATTGTTGTGACAAAGGAGTGCACTTTTCACACAGGATTTCTCTCTCGCCCTTAAGAAATGTTAGGAAGAGCCCCTCCTGCATCAGCCACAATGCACTAACCACCGCCTGCAGCCTACGGGAAACTGCAACAACCTCAAACTCTTATTCTTCTCCAATAAACTCTCATTTAGAACCACCCTCCTCAATTTCTTCCTAAAACCTAATAAATGCTGACCCCTTTGTCTCTTCAGACTTGCCTATGGTTCATCATAGCTTGCTTGTCCCAAATTGCAATTCCCCTGCTATTCCAGAGTAAATTAATTTTTTAACTTAAATAAAATTGCTCTTTGTTCTGTTTCAAGTTAAAATGGTCAAGAAAACTCAAACTGAGGAAATAATTTTTAGATTCAAAATCATAAGCAGTCATGAGAAATATTACATTAAAAAAGCGGGGGCAGCCCGGGTGGCTCAGCAGTTTAGCGCTGCCTTTGGCCCAGGGAGTGATCCTGGAGTCCCGGGATCGAGTCCCGAGTCAGGCTCGCTGCATGGAGCCTGCTTCTCCCTCTGCCTGTGTCTCTGCCTCTCTCTCTCTCTCTCTCTCTCTCTCTCTCTCCCATAAATAAATAAATAAATAAATAAATAAATAAATAAATAAATAAATAAATCCTTAAAAAAAAAAGCTGGTGGGGCTGAGGATAGTTGGCAAGAAGAAGGTAGAGGAACCTGAAGAAGCACAGGTAGTCAGGGAAGAGATTTTAAGATGTTTTTTGAACTAGGGTAAGGAGTTTGAATTTTGTTATAGATGTGTGGGGATGGTTGTAAGCATTTGTATGTGGAGGGCTTTGGGGAGGAGTGGGCACTGTAGTGCATTAAGCAGGAGAGTGGCAAAATCTTTTTAAAGATCACTCTGGTATGTAGCAGTTGAAATGTTTGATGTAAATCTTGGAAGCCAGGAAAGCTGGTTAGATGTCCGGCTGTGGTCCAAGCAAAAGACAAGGGTGATTTGGTTTAGAGCAGTGGCTCTCAATGGGAAAGAGGGACATTTCCCTAGGGTACATTTGCAATGTCTGAAGACATTTTTGGTGGTCATGACTGGGAAAGGGGAGGTTGCTACTAGCATCTAGTGGGCAGAAGTCAAGGACATTGATAAACATCCTGCAGAGCACAAAACAGCCCCTGCAAAGAGAATTATCCAGGGTCAACAGAGACAACTTCATGGGTTACACCCTGTGCAATCTTGTAGGTCCCCAAATACATTCAGGAGGTAGCCACACCAGATTTATTGGTCGCTGCCATGAAATTCTTAATAATCTTATCTTCGAATGTTTCATTTATGAGTTAAGTCCTTTGGGACAATGAAGCATGCCTCTAAGTAGAGGAAATATATGCATTAAGCATGTCCTCCATCCTTGCTGGCCCATTGACACCATAGGGTTTGCCATTCTTGATGAGCAACAGAGCTCTGGTGACCTGTGGAATTTCAGAAGACTCAAAGAGAATAAAAGATAACCATGTTACGTCTATTATTGAGTAAGCAGAGCCTAAGAACCTCAGGTGACCACACTTTCTGTTTGAAATAGTTTCCAATGCACAAAGATGCAATGACTTCCTAAAGCAACACGCATGATCAAGAAGTCTTATGTATGCTCTCTGACTCGTGTTACTGTATCATATTAGCTACCAACTTATTTGAAAATAATGGTATTTGAAGGACAGTGGAAAAAAAAGACAACTCTTGTTTCCTTTTTCTTTCTCTTATTACTCAGAATGCATTGGGAATGTACACATGAGGAAGCAAAGTAAAACTAGTAGGGTAATGTGCAGCATTTCTACTGTTCTGGTAAAAATAAAATACATATGCATGCACAGGTTATAGAATTCTACTTGTGTAGTTTCCATGATTCTATGTATGAGTTAAATGCTCTCAAATTTACATTTAAAACTGGCATTGCACAATGTAAAAATGAATGGTAAAACTTATGCTAATAATTTAACCTTTTCTCTTTGCTAGAACAACATTAAATAGAAAAATAACACCATGACAAGAAAAGAGAGAAGCTGCAGAAGATAGGAAAAAGCTTTATTATGTTTTAGTGGCTTTCATGTCACATTTTCCTTGCATTTTGAATAAAGGACTTCATATTTTCATTTTGCACTGGGCTCTGTAAATTATGTAGCTGACTCTGGCTCCAAACATCAATAATGTCAAAGTTGAGAATTCCTGGTGTAGAGGATGTCAGGGAGGATGGAGAAAAGTGGACAGATACAAGATTTGTTCTAGAGGCATAGTTAACTGGACTTTTTAATGAAAGCACTGCCAAGGAGGAGGGAGCAAGGGTAGCTAGTTTGGGGCTTGAGTAACAGGTAAAGTAGTGGAGAAATTATGTGATGACATATATTATCTAATTCAACCCTTATAAGAATGACATGAAATATACATCATTTTCCTCATTTTACAAAAGAAGGTTAGAAGTGGTCATCCAAAATCTCAAACTAATAAAGGGTAGAGCCATAGTTCAAATCCAAAGACCTTGGAGTTCAACGAGAACATGTCCTGGCTACTTTGCCTCCCATAATTGGAAATTCGCAGGCTGAATGAGGCTCGCTTACAAGTTATGGAGCCTGTTGTGAATGGAAGTCTGTGGAACACAGCAAAGGACTTTATTCCTTGTCTGCTCTGATCTGTGGATTTCCCCCGCACTGCTGGTGATGCCAATAATGAATATCCCTTTCACTGTGTCTTGTCAATTCATCCGTCTCCCAATATTGCATAATATCTTACAGGATAGTTACAGAAATTGAGAAATATGAGTGTATAAAAGAGAAAGTATTTGCTGTGCCTTTTCATTATATTATATTCTGTATTTTACATCATTCATATTTTTCTTTATAAACTCCTTGTCAAATATTTGAACAGTCATTTACTTTATCTGTAGTTTGCAAGAATACTGAATATAGTAACAAAACTCTAAAAAATGACCAAGACATTTCACTTTATAAAAATTCAAAGTATATAAATATATTGGAACTTCTAAAAACTCATTCTAAAGTGTCATATTCTGCTACACATACAATGATACTCAGATTTATAGCTTTAAAGATGCCCTTGTCTGTTTCTTATTATATATATATATATATATATTTGAAAGTAATTGATATTCTAATTAAAGTATCTCTTTAAATTATACATGCCTCCCTTCTACTAGTAACAATAAAACAGCATATGACATAGAGATGTGTTTATGCCAAGGATTTCAGTAATTCAATTGTGCAAAAATGAATGTTTCATTATTTAACTTATGCTAATTTCTTAACTGTCTCCACCTGTTTATTTAGATAACCATAGCCTGAATTTTTCTCTGAATATTTGGATCAAGTTCTGGTAAGCTGAACTGCCTTACTCCTTTTCTTCTTCTCCAAATTTGTTATTTCTCATCAAAGCACACTGCTGAGAATTTGGGCTGAACTTATTAGTTTCTCAACAGAGCTTTCAGTGTCCCAGGAGGCAAAGTAAGATTTATTCCAAGTCAGAACCAAAATAAAGATATTAGTTTTAGTTCTGCAATAAGCTGCAGTAAGGAAAAACAACAACAACAAAACAAAAACAACAAAAACCCTTAGCAGCTTGCATTATGGCACTCACTATGCTGTGCTGTAATTTATTCATTTACATTTCTGCCCTCCCATTAGGCTGTGAGGTGTTTGTTAGTAGAAACCATGTCTTATTTGTCTTGTTAGATCTCCTCTTCTATAAAATGCCCTGCCCATTATAGGGGTTCAATAAATGTCTGAAAAATTAATGAATATTGAAAAAAAGCATTATATGACTGGCACCAGTGACTCCCAAACCTTTAATAGTTACTTCTGACTCCGGGTCATTGAGGTTAATATGAATTAAAGGCAAACTACAAAAATCCAAATTATATCATAGAGCCATACTTCCTAACATCACTTTCATGGAAAAATGAGACCTAGCACCCAAATTGCAGACAAACTATGTGTTACTGGAATTTGTTGGTATTGTTGCTGTTGTTGTATGAAGATGTGACTTTGAGGACTGTTTGATCCAACATACTGGAATAGCCAAGAAACTACCAGCTCCTTCTCCAGTAGTACAAGGGTAAGTTTAGTAATAGGTGTTCTGGATTCAAAGTACCCAAGGTCAAAAGCCTTCTTCTCAATTTGTAAGCTGTGTGGCAGTGGGACAAATTAATAATATTAAGCTTCAATTTCCTTACCTATAGAATATAGGTAATAACAGAATATATATCACAGGGGTGTTGGGCCTTCCAAAATTCAGAAAGAAGTGCTGAGTACAGTTCCAGGCACATACCAAGAGCTTAGTGATTGTTAGCTCTTATTAGTTTCACATGATAGATAACCTTTTGTACCTTTCTAGGTTCAAAGTAAACTCTATTTCCATTATTATATCTTTCTTAGAATCCTTCCAGGCACTTTAATTTCTCCCTTTCCTGATGTGTACAGCACATTTTTTTTTTTTGTACAGCACATTTTGATTGGAAAATGATCTGGGGCATTTAGAAATTTTACAACACCTTGAATTTCTTTGTAATTACTTTATGGGCATAAGTCTTATTTCCCCAATATTACTTGCCTATTATAAGGATTTATGGAGTGTTATGTTTTGTTTTGTTTTCTGAAGAGACTCATGGCAGCAACTTCTCCAAAATAGGGTAAAATCCACATAGGGCAAGGTCCAAATATGAAAAGCTAGAGGGTAAATATTTACCTTCTCATAGGGAGCATTCATAACTGTAACTAGGAAAGCCATATGTACATCATCTTCCATAAGGCAATAAATAAAAAACAAAGAAAAGTAGTGGGTGCTGTTTTAACTTGAAAAAGAAAAAAGAAGGAAGGAAGAAAAAGGAGGAGGGGAGAGGAAAAGAAAAAAAAAGAGAAAGGAGGGGAAATGAGTGGGAAAATTTAGAGAGGGAGACAAACCATGAGAGACTCCTAATTCTGGGAAATGAACAAAGGGTTGCGGAACGGGAGGTGGGTGGGTGTGGTTGGGGTGATTGGGTGAAGGGCACTGAGGAGAACACTTGATGGGATGAGCACTGGGTGTTATACTATATGTTGGCAAATCGAACTTCAATAAAAACAAAACCAAAATGAAAAAAAAAAAGAAAGGAAAAGAAAAAAAAAGAAAAGAGCAATGACACAGCTAACATTTGGTTCTCTTTGATCTTATAAGAATATTGCCTGTGTCCTTTAGGGGTTCACAATCATTTAATCAGCAAGTGCTACAACAAACCCAACTAAGATGTGCTAAATGTTTTATTTTCACCAGGGCTTTATGTTGATAGAAAGATCCTGATGGATATCATATAATAAGAAGAAATGTATTTATTTTTTTAATGATTTCATGTATTTATTTGAGAGAGAGAGAGCGTGCACAAGCAGGGAGAGAGGCAGAGGGAAAAGCAAACTCCCCACTGAGCAGGAAGCCAGATGTAGGGCCCCGATCCCAGGACCCTGGGATCATGACCTGAGCCAAAGGCAGACGATTAACCAACTGAGCCACCCAGGAGCCCTGAGGAAATGTATTTAAAACAGGCATTTATCTGTTGATAAAATGAATTTTGTATTAGTTCCATGAGCTAATACAGATGTTTCAGTATCCCTAAATCCTATATTTACCTAACCACTGAAGCCCATTTTTAGCAAAAATGGAAACTCATGTTCTGTTATGACAAGTAAAACCTCATATTTTCTTGAGATTCTGTAACAATCACCCCAGGGAGGTATCTTCACCTTTAAACGTCTCCTCAGTCTATTGTATATTCCAGCCAAGGATTTCCCTTCCACTTTTCAGCTATCTATACCTTCTATTGCCCAAACAATAGACCATCTATTCTCCCTTATGAAATATTTTATTACTATAAGGAGTAAAAGTTTCAAACTACACACTGCCATTCTCATCCCTACATGGAATCACTGTTGTGTGTTTTGCAGTAAAATAGGAAATATAATTCAATGAATGTTTACTCTGGATCAAGTATGCATGCAGTGTTTTTCATGCATTATGCCATTTGCTTCTCACCAAAGAATTTATGAGAAGGAGGGATTATTATTATAATCATTTTACTAAAAAGAAAAACTTAGGCCTTGAGAAGTTTAAGGTAAAAAATTAGTTAATACAAAAATGGATATTGAAACAAAGTTAACGATTATGTTATATTTCTACTGGAAAGAACAAAAATAATGGGTTCAGGGTGACAATGTTCTTCATTGAGAACCATGTCCAAGATTAGAGGAAGAGCCAGGAAAGCTACATGTTTGAGAGAAGGTTCATTTAGATTCTTACACACATTGGGAATGAATTTTATTCTGACTTTTCTTGTACAATTGTGACTTTCTACTGTCTCTTTCCCTATCGTTAAAAATCTTCAAAGAGCTGTGTTTGTTCTTCAGATGAGTTATGGAAAGTTGTATAAGACCACATTGCCCTCTGCAGTTAAACAAAAACCCAGGGCTTGCTCTCTAAAGGCCATAGGTGAAGGTACAGTGGAGTCTGGTCAGTCAACTTCTGATGTCCACAGAACAAAGTCCTGTAAGGGGGCAGAGACGGTAGCTCTGGAGGTGATCTAGGGACCACCTGGAACCCTGCAAGTACTCCTGAATGTGAAAAACCAGCAGAAAGTCTTTGAGTTTCTACCTTCCCTCACCATCTCCCTCCCTAATTCCCACTACCCATCTCCCCTAGTCAGAGTTAGGCTCCCATATTATTATACACTTATTTCATCTTTATACTTTTCACACACCAGGTGATAACAGCGCACATATTAGTCAGTGATATGGCCTGAATTGTGTCCTCTAAAAATACATATGTTGATGTTGCAACCCTAGTACCTCAGAATGCGACTGTATATAGAAAGAGGGTCTTTAAATAGGTAATTAAGTTACAATGAGTTCATTAGTTTGGTCCTGAATCTGATATCCTCATTAAAAAAAAAAAGGAAATCTGGACATAGATACAAAGGGAAGACAATGTGAAAACATAGCCATAAGACAACTTATCTACAAATCAAGAAGAGAGATCTCACTCAGAATATCCGAACACTGCTGACACCTTGATTTTGGACTTTTATCCTCTAGAATTCTGAGAAAATTAATTTGTATTCTTTAAACCTCACAGTCTATGGTACTTTATGGCAGCTTTAGCAAACTAACAGTCAGTCACCCTCACTGGATTTGGAACACCTCCAGGGAAAGAGCTGTGGCTTTTATCTATAATTCACCAGCCAGCTAGTATAAGTTCTAGAAGGTGACTAATATGTATTTGTTGAATGAATGATTTAGTAAATATCTATCATAGATATTACTGCATCTGCCTTCACCACTACTGGCTAGTGAACTTAGAGAAATAGCTGGTTAGTTATCAACCCTAGAATTTGGTGATTTCCTGCTTGTTTGCTTATTCTTTCATTTTTCCTTTTTTTAATTCCTTTCTTTTAGATGCAAAAATAAATTCCTAATCGGCAAAGATGGTACAAGGCTTGGATCACCAAGAACAACAACTTTCTGAGTTCATACTTGAAAGCTTTTCTGAATATGATTGTAGGGTCTTATATGAAAAGCAACTTGGAGTAGTCCCAAGGAAACTACAGAAAGCTGATGAATAATCTTGCTTTGGGTATGGAAATGCAACTTTAGAGTAAGAGGTGTAATGGAAGATCCAATTTATAGTAAACACTGATGTCTACATACTGTCACAGTTAACTATAATCAATCACATGATAATGAGTTTCCTTATGTGGTGCTAATTATGGGCCAAATACTCTGTGGAGTTTTATATTGGCTAACTCATTCATTCTTACCACCCCTAAAAAATTACAATCATTATTCCTATTTAATATTTCAAGGAGGGCATATAACTTGCCTAAGTACACATGGCTAGCAAAGAGAGAGGCCAGCATTTTAACCCAGGCATGTGGACTCCAGAGCCACTACTTTCAAATGCTTCATCCCTGTGGCACATACTTTTGTTTCAGCTAGTCCTGCCAATTTGTAAAAAAAAAAAAAAAAATTACAAATATATATATATATATAGTACTTTCTAGTCCAATAAAAGCCGAAACTCATTCTTTACTGCATATGCTTATTTCATAAATAAAGCACCATGATGCTCTTAGCCATCAGTTGATAATCCTTCCCAAGTAAAATAAAACTAACATCTAAATTCAATAAATATAACAGCAACTTTCATTGACTGAGTGCTTTCTATGGTGCAGACACTGAGCTCAATCTTTTCATAAACTTCCTTAACTCTCCCAGCCCTGTGAGGTAGGCATTCTTATTTTCCCATTTTGAAGCTGAGGAAACAGACTCAGATAGGTTGTCTAGGTTAACAAATTCCCACAGTTAGCAAGTGTCAGAGCCAACCCTGGCTGACTCTAAAACTCATGATCATAATTACTGCTCAAGATTAATTTAACAAGTCTTTAGACTTCACATTAATCTTAAATCTTAGCTCAAGTGCCCCTGAAATTCCTATCAGATCTAGGTGTAAGGTTTTTATTTTTTTCCTGTTGGGGGAGCGGGGTCCATCTTCCAGATTTACCCTGGACCCTAGGACTCATCTCAATTTAATCTAACAAAATCAATGTCCTGTCATCTGCTTGCCCATACTAGGTATGTGTCTTTGGCTTATTCCTTGTCTCTTGAAGTTGGTCTCATGATTCTCATGTGATAAACAGACCATTTCTGGCACTCTATCATGAACTGAATTGAAAGTAAAGGTGGTACAATGGGGAAAATAAAATCACCCTTGGAGGATTAAACTACAAATCAACACCTTATGGATGAGGTCAAAATCACCTTAAGATATAGTAGTTCTTTTAACAAAAACCTCTCAAAATACAATTGTCTCAAGGCTGGCAATATTTAACTGTGACCACATCAAAAGATATATATATATAATCAAGTGTCAGTCAGAAAAACAGATTGGTTGATAACAGAATATGGGAATAGCATGGGGCCAGAGACAAATCCATTCACTGTTCAAGCAGTTCCTGGTAGAAGGGATCCAAATCAAAGACTCAGCCTATATAGTTTTGCTGGCAAATAGTTCTTTAGAACTCTTCTTTAGAACACCTTAGGTCATAATTTCTTGAAGCTCTTGAATATTCAAATCATAATGAATTCACTTTGTGTTAACATCAAGCAACTTTGACCATAATCTGGCTTTAATGTACTGGGCCACCAGGAGAGAATATTGACTAGGTGATGTGACTATCACATTCCTCTGGTAGTAATCTATCTAATTAAAAATTAATACCTGGCCATTCTTGTTTTGAATATAATTTCATGAGAACTGTCTTAATTGGACTCAGTGTTCAGATCTAATCAAGTGTGAGATACTCCCAACAAGATTGAGTTTCTGAATCTGGGGAGCTAAGGGTCACATATGAAGCCTGGGATATCTGATCCAAAGGCCTTTACTGGTGACACCAAGACCTCATTTTCCTTTGGATAGCAACGTCTTGCTATGCTTTTGGACTTCTTTAGAAGGGAAAAGAGAAATCTGTCAGGCGAATCTTCCTTCCTTCCACAACATAGTATAGGCATGAAAATGGTTTCAGTTTCAGCAAGCTGTAGCCTGGTGCATAATGAGACATATAGTCATAAATAAATATTCTCAAAGTTTGTACAAGATCATATTAAGACAGATGCCAATGCTCATAATTGCAATACACTGCATATTACTGAAACTTTTCATAAAACCTAATGAGATTTTAACTTATAAGGAAAGAGGCATAAGGAAAGTTGTAGCAACATAATTGGATGACACTTTCTGCCCAGAGGGCAAAAGAAGCTAAAAAGCATAACTGATATTTGTGTTCCTAAAAGGAAAGGATTTGGGAAGATGTTTAAAATCCAATAAGTCCAGTTTTGATTGCATTATCTTTTGAAAACTAGAATGAAAATCTTTGAACAAAGGGTTCCAGAAAGGGTAATTAAAAAGTTCCCACCACTCAAATCATATTGAATAAGATCATTCAAAAGGTGAGGCTCTTCTGTGCTGGAAATGAGAATCAGGAGTGAGCTAAAGAGACTCTCTAACCCAGATTTTTATGTGTCTGAGTTGCCCCCCAAGAATCTTCTTGTTTTAGAGGTGGCACAAGCCCTGGAAAAACAACTCACTTTGATTAAAGACAGAAGTAAACAAAGATCTTGAAGGAAGCAAAGAAATGTAATGAGTCTTGTCTTTCATCTTCTGTACTTTGTTCATTAATACAAACCACAAAATTCTTCACGGAAATAAATTAGTTACATGTTGGGTCAAGGAGGGAACCAGTGACAATCTCCCCTAACCTAGAAAGGTGTTCAAAGTGAATATTTATAAGCTAGTAAGGAATAAAGCCTGCATATGTGAATGTGATAATATTTGAACTGTTAATGAGCCTTTTCATACTCTTAGAGGAGTGTCCAGTCTCCACTTTTAACCACAGAGGTCAAGGGAAGGTTAGTGCAGCATATTTTCTCCTTTCCTTAGATCACAGGCTACTAAATTCTGGGAGATGAATTTACCACTTGTTCTATTCCTTGCATATATGACTAGAGTACAGGCTTTACGTTTTGCTTCTTGACTTCACCAGTTAGCTGTGTGACCCTGGGAAAGTTACTGAACGTCTCCAAACTTCAACTACCTTGACAATTAAATAGGCATAAAAATATTTACTTTTGAGAGGTAAATAAGGTCAAGATTTTAAGGCTTCTAACACATTATCATTAAGATTCCATAAAGCTTCATATTTACTACTAACAATCTACATAATCTTTCCACAGGCAACCTAAATATTGTAAATTATATAGCACCTCTCATATCACACTTTCCAAATAGGATTACTTTGCACAGAGTATATAGAACATATGGTATTTTTCACATGTATATTAACTTATTAGATAACAATACAAAAACACAAGTTCAGAGCCAGAACAAGAGCTCAATACACAGGTTTTTGTTTTTGTTTTTCTTTTCTCATTAGCTACTATATGCCCCAAAGGTGAGTAAAAATCTAGGATGAAATTAATAATCATTCTTCCTTTGCCATGATTTATAAGTGTGATTATGTTTTGAATAAATAAACAAACTTTTAAATAAAAGAATTTATTAGAATTGCGCAGGTGTCAAGATTGGCTTTACTCTCGTTAAGTTTTCCTAGTGTTTCAGAAAAGATTTTCAGAGTAATGAAGCAGAAATATGTGTATCAGAAAGTTAATCTTCCTTCCTGTTTCCTCCCCATCATGCCTAAGACAACACCCAGCCAAATGGGATTGCTATTTGGAATAGAACGTGTCCCAGCATCTCCTCTCTCACTTGAATATTAATGTGAAATGATTAATGAACCTGTTGCCCAACATGTTAAATTAAATAACAGTGAAGAGATTAAGAATGTCTTTCCCATTATTGAGTGCTGCATTTTAAGTTCTAATGTGTAAAGTAGACCATTAGTTTTCAGTCAGGCTTTGTAATAGATTTATTTATGAATTTATCTCACCTTTTCTGTAAGCAACTCATGCAGCAAATATTTATTTTTTTCTTTCTACTTAAAGAATTGAAAGCTTGTTCCACCAGTAAATAATGCAGATCTCTGACCCTGAGATTTTTACATAACTGTCATTTTCAGACCAATTAGTATGGATAACTAAGGCACTCCTGACTTAATGCTTCACCTTACTTCTAAGACTCCTGCAGTGAAACTGTACTCTCTCAGGGTGTATATAAACCTAGAGGTCCTCAATATGAAAATATAATTGATAATCACAGTACAACTTTAATAGCAGCCGTCACTGTTTCCATAGAATCAGATAGTCGAGAACTTGTGCTTACAATTAGAATAGATATAAAAAATGTCCATTTCCACTCCTCAAGCCTAGGATGATTTACCATTCTCTGCATATTTTCCTAGATTTTATCATTTCCTAGGATGACCTTTCACATTAGAAAGAAACCCTTTTATGAAAAAAGAAAACCCTTCTCACATCATTTCTTAGGATGACCAGTTGTCTCCCAAGAGAGAACTGTAAGAATTGTTTTGTGAAGATTGGGTCAAAAAGTTACCTACAGCAAAATGAATTTAAAGAATTGCCATTTATTTTTCAACTGATGTTTATAAGGAATCTAATAAAAATCAGATGTATTAGGCGTATTAAAGATTTCTCAATATATAGGAATGAAAGGATTCATAAATTAGATGAATAAACTACAAGAATGTGTGTGTGTGAGAGAGAGAAAAGACTAAGAGACAGAGAGACAAAGAAGATGAATAAGACACTTGTAATCTCATTTTCATAAATTTTTAAATTTTTCCCCAGATAATAGATTTCAAATTAAGGACTAGGTATTTGCCACTCAAATAGGGCTTTTCAGAGCATTTTATTTATTTATTTATTTATTTTTTTATTTATGATAGTCACAGAGAGAGAGAGAGAGAGAGAGAGAGAGGCAGAGACACAGGCAGAGGGAGAAGCAGGCTCCATGCACCGGGAGCCCAATGTGGGACTCAATCCCAGGTCTCCAGGATCACGCCCTGGGCCAAAGGCAGGCACTAAACCACTGTGCCACCCAGAGATCCCTTTTCAGAGCATTTTAGTTATTCGTTTACTTGACAAGTTACATGAGGTGCATGTCTTGACAAAACAGAATATTGTTACAACTCCTATTTGTCTAAATTAATATGGGATATTAGGGAAAATTAGTTTAAACGTATCCTCCTTTCATTCATCTAAGTAGTACTGGAGCCAAACAAGAGGACTTCCATAATCACTTCCTAGATGGGTCACTGTACAGCTGGACAACATGACAAAGTATCTCTTTGAATTTAACTTTATTAATCACTTTGAAATTGTTCTGAGAGCTCTTTCTAGTGTTAACATTTTCATGTCAATCTCTGGAAATTTGCATTTGAAGTGTTAAAAGTAGAACAGGATGTGTCTATTCAGGTCCTAAGCTTGATTTTGGCCATTTTACTTTGGGAGTCCTATTGCCTAAACAAAGATGTCTAGTGATTTTATAATTTAGTTGCGTGATAGCAGTTGTTCATTCTTTACTTCTATACCCTAACTATTCAAATAAGTAATAATTCTTGGTTCTAAAGAACTACAGAGGAGAGGGAAGTCTGTTGTGTGGAATGTCCCCCATGACTACCTTTCTTCCACCTTTAACAAGAAGCTAGAGCTAGAATTGCAGAAAGAGCTACAAGGTTCATAGGTGATACTGCACAGGCGTGCACACTTCCATACAAATTGACTTCCAAACCTGATATTACTCTTTTCAGCAAACGGTTTCACAGGCCAGACAGCTCCTGTTGTTCTATGGGTGGTCAACTACATGCTCCCTGACTCCTCCCAAGTTCCCTATCAATAAGTAAAGCAGCATGAGTGTAGGCTCCCTCTCCAGGAGCACAATCCATGGAATGCCTAGCTGTGATGTGTTCAAACACACTTGTCAGTGGGACTGAGGGCTTTCTCTCAATCTCCTTTAAAATGGTGTTTCATGATTGGACCGTATGAGTTGTTAATGATGTCCCTACCCTCAGTCTTGATGACTGTGGGGCTGCTAAGGAGGAGCTGTGGTTCTTTTGGGCAACACTATATTCCCCATGCTAATGCAGTAGCTGGATAAACACTCAAGAACTGTTTATGCATCACTGTGCTTATTTCAAATGTCACATTGGTAAAATAAATCTATACTACAAAAAAGTGAGAAATGTAGATTTTATTGGCTTCCATAGGAAAATAAGAGTTTATATCTCATGGGAATACTGCAAGCAACTTAATAAAACTCTCTATTAGACATTTCTGTTCTTTCTCTATATTTCTCTTTTAGCATCAGCTCTTTTGTTTTTAGTTCATTTTTTTCTAAAACAGTATTTCCAATATCCTCTATTGTCTTAGCATTTTAGCTCTGTCCTCAAATTGCTTGTCCCTTGAGCAGAATAAAAGTCCTTCAATTAACTGAACTGACATTCCCTAGAAGGCAGATATGCAACCAGCTGCATGATGCAAACATGACTTTGAGGCATTGAGCCCCACCCCAAGCAATTTATCAAATTACTCATCCACATCTTCCCCTAGTGTGCAAAGGACACTGTGCCTACAGAAATAACAAAGCCACAGTTGGGGGGTAGTGGTGAGGGGGCAGCTTTGCACTGCTAAGAAAAATAGTAATTTCTCCTTTTACTTATAAATAAATAAATGGAAATACAAACATGGTATCTTCAACCATGGCTGTAACCTTCTAGTATCTAAAGAAGTAGTTGAACTTTGGCTGATTTTTGTCCTGTCTCAAATCACACAGTAGTGAAGACATCCTGTCTGTATTCATCAGGGTTAATTTGGGGAAGCAGAACTACCATGATTCCTATGAAATTATAAATTAGACCTTAGACAATTTGGAAGGAACTGGGGAGAAAAAGGCCAAGAAAGGGAGCAAAATCCTAACTATCCCATATGCTGGTTATCAGGTCAGAGCTGCAAACAAGATACATGTATGAAATCATGAAAGGGGATGACAAAAAAGTCTATGACAGGTTTGGGTGTTGTGGCTCTGAGTTTGCAGCCTTTTGGCCCTGAGATCAATAGCTGCTCATCAACATGGATGGGAATTGGGATGGAGAGCTGATGGTGAAGACAGGGAACCCACCAACACTATGCTGTCTGTCTCTCACTACCAGAGAACATGATGGCAGTTGCTTCACTTCACTTTCAATCAACTCCAATCCTTGAAATAAAGGATCATACAGGAAAGGGATCTACAGAAATGTAATTCCCAGAATAATCAAGTTCACAAGTAGAACAACAACCCAATACACTGTCCCATGAGGAACTAGATTCTAGTTAACCTGTTCCTTGGCATTTATCCAGAAAGCTGGTCACCTCTCTTAAGTTGGGTGTTGGTAGCCATCAAGGCACAGGATACCTGTTTCAAGGGGACACATGCAGCACTGAGAATGAGTCAACCCTGGGGGCAGCCCGGGTGGCTTAGCGGTTTAGCACCACCTTCAGCACAGGGCGTGATCCTGGAGACCCGAGATCGAGACCCATGTCAGGCTCCCTGCATGGAGCCTGCTTCTCCCTCTGCCTGTGTCTCTGCCTCTCTCTCTCTCTCTCTCTGTGTCTCTCATGAATAAATAAATAAATAAATAAATAAATAAATAAATAAATAAAATCTTTAAAAAAATTAGTCAACCCTGAAAATTAAGACAGATATTTTGATTTCATTATGCTCTTCAGATGCCTGTGTATGGGTGTGTGCATGCGTGCACACACACTCATGCACATGCACACACATACACAGACGCTCACTGGTAAACCTACCTGCTACAAATCCTACCACAGTCTTTGGCACATCTGAGGTGCTTAAATCATGTTTATTGAATAACTGAGGGAGCCACACAACAAATCTATAAAATAAAACTGGATCTTTTGGTCCTAAAATGAAAACTCCTAATGTATAATACCACCTGACTGGGCTTCGAGCAGCTAGTAAAATGAGAAATTTGTTTATTATAAAGAGTAAATAAACCTCACACATCATAGCCTGACTTTTGTCAAATATCACCGGCGCTTTGACACGGCACTTGTTCAAATAATCTTCAACCTACATTTCTTCTTTTCTGTTTTCCCATCTTTCACATTTATTCCTGATATATTTTTCTCACCAGTCTTTATCTCATCTCCCTTTTGCTCATTTTTTTGTCCTAACTTTTCTGTCTGCTCTTCATGTAGCCTCTTTTTCCTTTTATCATGGCCCCCAAATCAAAGAACCATTTTAATTGGAATGTTTGATTTCACAGGAGAGAGAATCACAGTCCATCTGCCAAAAAGGGTTGTCAGCATCTGGTTCCCGGGTGTAAGATTTAGCTTTTTTTCCACTCTGCTAGCACACATGTCGCCAATATTGTATCATACTGTTCTGACATTGGGGGGAAATAGCAAAATGCAATTGCAGCATCTTATGATGGAGAAAGAAATTCTTTTTATCTTACATGAGCTGTGAGTTCTTAGTCTTTTTTTTTTTTTTCCACTTGGACAGTTGTATGTGATAGCTTTCCAGATGGAGTTGTATCTGCACAGTTTTAAAAGTCTATTTGGTTTTGCCTTTGTTCTCTCGGACTTTAAAATCTATGTTTGGTGCTGCTGTCTGTAATAATGCTATATTGAGAAGAGGAATTTTGATGTAAGTAATAAAATTCTGGATTTGTTTGTAGGCATTTTTTGTTTTAAAAAATAACTAAAGATCATTGGACTTGGAATAAGAATATGAATCAACCTTTGGTTTTGTGCTATATGCACTAAAACTATTTGAATTGATTGGTTTTAAAAATGATCACCTAGTTATTTTGATTATTATTATTATTATTCTTTTTGGTGGAGACACAATCTTTCTCCTTTTAGGATATTTTACTCTCAGGTAGAGGACACTCATTTTTAAGTTTTTTTTCCTAAACCCTATCTCTAAGTACCAAAAAGTAAACTATCCAGTCCCTTCAAAACAAACTACAAGTATTTAGTTTAAGCACTGTACATTATAGATGATGAAAATATGATCACAGAGAGGTGGTAATTAGGCATATTTCCCAGTGTTACTTAGCTATTTTGTGGAACAACTTACATTAGGAAAAATAAGAGCTGTATAAATCAGACACTGCTTAGTGAGGACTAACTTCTCAGACTATGGCCTGAACAAAGTCACCCAAGGACCACCTGCAGAAGCTGGTCAAATAAATCTTCTCACTTGTTCACTCAACCTTATCTGGCACATGTTTCCATGTGTTACGACTTAATATTGTTGATTGATTTGGCTCAAGAGTCTACTTGTTTAAATATTCACTGACTCTCTTTGATACTGGAGTGAAAAATAAATTAGGACCACTATAATGATAGTTTATGTATTTATTGGTAATAAAACTAATTGGATATTTTTGTGGTTGTTTGTTTTGTTTGGAAAACATAGTGATACTTTTCAGTTAGTTGAGAACCATATTCTTAACTTTTATGAGAATACTACTTCCCAGGGTTTGGCATAGTCTTGATGGTATGGACTGACTCATAATAATCAAAGTTAGGTGCCTGTATCATGTGGGAGATGATAACCCATCATAACCTTGAGTTCTGTAGCATCTACTGTTGCAGACTCTGGGTTCCACATGAACAGAGTTTGGCCATGGGAAGTGTGCCTAATGAAGGCTGGATGAGCCTACTCTGGCTCTGGCAGGTCTGTGGCTACGTGCAACAAAGTTTCTAAGGAAATAATGGAGGTTAAGCCAGGGAAGCTCTTTGAACCTACATATTTTGCTTTTGTAATAAAATATTTACACTTAAACCATATATTCATAATAGAGAAAACATATGTTGTAGAGTTTGAAAGCATGGGCTTCTGATTCAGGAGTATCTGGGTTTAAACCCTAGCTCCTCATGTGGAAACTTTTAAATAAATGAATACATCAGGGAAAATGGAGAAAAAAAAAAAAAACCAACTTTGTCTTAAGCTTATATAAAAGCTTAAGACATCCAGGAAGAATTTAGAGGTCAAATATCGATTCCCCCGGGGAGGAGAATCCAGTGGCTCACAGACAGCATTGGGAGAAATACTTTTATCATATATTCTTTAATGTACTTTGAATATTGAATCATGAGAATGCATTACAAGAAAAAAGTAAAAAAATAGGGCAAAATAAAGATGTAAGTGAAAGTGAAAAAAGGATGTAATATTCAATATAATAATGCCCACTAATTTCTGTCCCTGTTTCGTTATGCAGCCAAAGTTAAAGTTTGAAAATTTAATTTGTCATGCTGAATTTCAGCTTTTCTTCATCAAAAAAAAAAAAAATACAGTCCAAGATGTTAACAAATAAATATGTGCCATTAAGGTCAAATACTATGCTTATACAAAAACATCTTTACAAATTCTATCAAAAAGTCATATAAAATATAATTTTAAACAAAAATATAAATTTTGAAAATAAAATTCTAGTTCTAGCACCAATCAGTCTGTGGCCTTGGAAAATGTATTTATTCTTAATGCCCAATATCTCTATCTAAAAATGAGGCTATAGTATTTATTTTGTTGAGTTTTTTTTTCATCCTGATCAGTGTGCTCTTTAATCCTCATCATGTATTTCACCCAGCCCCCCACTTACCTTCCCTCTAGTAACCACCAGTAGGATTTTTGTGAAGATAAACATGGAATAAGGTAAGTACAGTCTCTAATGCAATGCTTAGCACATGCAAGTACTCAGTAAGTTAGTTAACCAGTAGTGGTGTTATATTTAATATTATGATTTCATATTCGAGCAGGGAAAGTGGCCAAGATAGGGACAATCAAAGAATCAATCATAAAACCACATATAACCTTAAAGAAATCAAAACCTAGAGAATGTGTGATTTTATTAACTCATGTAGTTAATTCCTGTAAGAGTTAAGTCAGATTTCCCAGTAAAAACCCAAGTTCTTTTGAATGAATCAATCTGCTACTTAATAGGTCTGCATAGACCCTTGTCCCTCAAAGTGTCAACCAAGTTGCAGCAGCCAGGCATCATATAGAGACTTATTAGAAATGCAGCATCTTGAGCCCATCCTAGACCTACTGAATTAGAAACTACATTTTAACAAGATCCCCAGATAATTGATGAAACATTAACTAATGTTTTAGAAATCTAGGAATAAACTAAATCTAAAATTGTGATAATTATCAGCAAAACAATAAACTCGAGTAATTCAGTAATCAATAAAATTATGTGAAAACACCTAATAGAGAAGTGAAAAATGCCCAAAATCCCTTGTGAGGGAAAGATCCTAGATAGGTGGAGAGATGGATGGATGAACAGACAGCAGACACAAAGACAGCCACAGTGAGACATACGCATATATATATTTTTTCTGTATTTTGTGGGAAAAGTATTGCACTAATTTTGGAAGATGTGAGTTCTATTTCAAATCAAATATAACATTATTGCTATATCTAAATCAAATAACTAGTTTGATTATTTCTTCCTTCGCACAATCGGTTGAAACAAATTGATTAGTTGTTAGAAAATAAATTTAAACCCACTTTCAATTAAGTAAAATATGAAATCTGGCAAAAATATGGTGTGGTCACAGGAACATTTAATAACCTACTGATCAATTAAATGATTAATTTCTCAACCAGTTATTTTGACACTGTGTAAACACAAGGTGAATATCAGATGCTCCTTCTGTTGAGATTTGTAACAAAGGATAATCTATACAAATAGACTCTATATGGGAACAAAGCAAAGGATTTGAATCACTCAGATATAATTCCCAGCTCTGCCTCTTAGTATACCCAGTTTCCTAAATTCCCTTGGAAAAGTTTCCATAATTCTTCAGGTGTAAAATGGAAATATTAAAAAGCAGCTCACAGGCTTGTTTTGAGGACTAAGAACAGGCATAGAGTGCATTGTAAACATCATATGAGCGGTAGGTATAATAATAATTCTAATATTATTCTATGTCTTACTTAAACCTTAACAGAAACTCCACTCACAGTTGTAACACTCATAAAATAATCTGATCATTTTCAGAGTTTCAACGGAGAGTGCACATTTTAATTACTACTCTAAGTGAAGCACAAAGGATACTGCCATTTTTGCAAAGCTCTTTAAGTAAATGTTCATTGCGAACACAATTGATATACATTTTATTAGTAACCTATTGCATAGGAAATAGTGCAATCAACTTTGTTTGCTAGATCATGGTGAATTAATTCATAGAAACGCAAAATGCTCTAAAGTACCTTTTTAAAGAATAAAATAGGAACAAAAAGTGAGGATACAAAGGGTACTTAAAATGTATCATTATATCCTAGAATTTCAGGAATGGGGAATAGATTTAAAAAACTAAATAACAATATTAACTAAACCCCTATTTTTGCAGTTTCTTATAAGTCATAAGACACATTTATATATTTTTCCTCATTAAATTAAATTGTTACAGAGCTATGAGTTAGATATTTTTTATTCCCATTTTATACATGAGGAAATTGAGATGCAAAAGCCAAGTTATCTACTCAGAGTCATGCATAAAATAAGCAGAAAGAGTTCACTACTCTGCACCTGCCTCACAAAAGTTCGGGAACCAGCTATCAATGTAGAGTGGAATATCAACCTACTGAATGCTGATTTAAATAAGAACAACTGCTTCTTAGAGATTGTTCATCTATTTCATCTCTGAATTTCTTCATGGATTTATTTCAGTCAGGTATCTTACTTTTATTTTTTCTAACAGCTAACTTCTTCCTACCTGTGAGACTTCACAATGCGAGCATGACTAATACTTGTCCAAAATTCCCTCCTATGAAAGCCCAAGGAATATTTCCAGGGCCTGGGATGACTGTGAGGAGGTAGAGGAACTAAACTTCAGAGCATAGAGCCAACATCCAAAAAGGAAGGACAAGAAGTAGAAGAAAAACAGCTCAGTATAGAGTGTACCGAAGCATGTACCCAAGGAGGATAGGCCAGTAGGTGTAGGCAATCTTACTTATCTTTAAATGATAAAAGTTCCCACTAATAGGTCAGGGATTCAAGAGACCGGCCAATAGGTTAGAAGACGGGAGGGCTCTGTAAAGGACAGTGTTATCCAAAAGCTTTTCGATTTTCTTTTCTATTCTATAACGTCTTTCACACACACACACACACACACACACACACACACACACCAAAACAAAACAAAACTGGGGCCTTTTTTTCTAGATTACAGTATGGCTAAGGATACCATATTTTTATATAGTGTATAAATGGATCTTTTATCAATCTAGAAGCACTACAGGATGAACTAGAAGCCAAAATCCTGTATACTAAAAATTAGGCAGGAAAAATTATAAGCTTTGGATTCAGAGGCACCTACTCTAGAATCCCGGTCCTCTCAATTTCTAGCTCTGGGTGATTCAAGAAGGTTGCATCCCCTCTCAAATCCTCAAAGACTCTTTTCCTTTCAAAAAGGAATAATAATATGTATCCAGAAAAAGTTTTGTAAGAATTAATTGCTATATTATATTTATTATAGTGGAAAGGTACAGGGCACTGAAAAATACTAGTCACTACAGGGCACCTGGGTGACTCAGTCAGTTGGGTGTCCAGCTCTTCTTGGTTTTGGTTCAGATGATGATCTTATGGGTCTTGATCTCATGCATCTTGAGACTGAGCTCCACGACAGGTCCAAGCTCAGCAGAGTCTGCTCCAAAGATTCTCTCCCTCCAACCTTCCCCCAGCCCCACCACCAGCCATGTGCGCACCCTCTTTCTCTCTCAAATACATAAATAAATCTTTAAAAGATAGGAGTCACTACTGCTGTATTATTATCACTGTCCAGTGAGTTTTATAGTTTGAAGTATGGAAAAGTGTACAAATCATATGTGTACAGCTAGAAGAGTTATCACACAGTGAACATATTGATATAACAAGAATCTAGATAAAGGAAGAATTAACTGTCTTGTACCTTCCCCATCAACTCAGATTAATCACAATTCTGACTTTTAATACTAGAGATTAGTTCTGCATGCTTCTTGAGATTCTTATAAACGTAGAATTTGTACAGCTGTCTTCTTTAGTACTTAACTTCTTCCACAAAATACTACATGTGTGAGATGTTATTGTATGTAGCAGTTCATTCCTTTTCATTGCATATAGTATTGTATTTGTAAAGATATTTATACTGTTGATGAGCATTTGAAATATTTCTAGTTTTTAGCTACTTACAAATAGTATTTCCGCAGAAAGTCTCTGCTTAGCTCTGATGACAATATTACACAGTTCTGTTCTATACAAACTTAGGATTGAAATTGCTGATCAAGAGAATGTGTGTATTTAATTTTAGGAAATGATACAGGGAAATTTCAAAGGGATTCTTCCCATTTACTCTCCCACTGACACCTAGTAAGAGTTTCTATTTCTCTGTGTCACAATCATAAACATGTGGTATTTTTAATTGTTTTAAGAAGTCAGCCATTTCTAGTGGATGTATAATGACATATCATGGAATTTTAATTTGCATTTCACTGATAACTAATAATGTTGAACTCTTTTTATATATTTATTTACCACTTCAGTATTTTCTTATATAGAGTTCTTATTGATGTATTCAACTCTTCCTATTTCTTGTCTTTTTGTTTTTTCCTTTATCCTTCTGGTTCATTAAAATTTTTTACATATTCAGAATATAAATAATTTGCCACTTGAAGGAAAATACTAACAGTTTGTTCTGTGGCATTTCCTTTAGCCTCAAAGATGCCTAAAGATGTGACCTTTGCCAAAATGCCTCACAACACTAACATTCAAGAAATTATCTGGAGTGTATTTATGTCAGATCTAAGATAACATAACATCTCATCCAAGACTATATACTGAGACTAAGCCATTAAAAAGCTAGAATTACCAAAAGAAAATTGCATGGACTTATAAAATTTTAAAACTTCCTCTTATAAATTATTTCTATGATATAAGGTGCTGATTTTGGGGTGTGGCAGGAGTCCCTATTTGTCTCTAGTAAGCTGTGTGTGTTATCTGCATACTAGATAACAAGACAACCTTGGTATGTATATGAGAGAAGCACAACAGTACTTTGATATTTATACAGCTTTAACATTGCACAGAGAAGGAAGCTGTGCTCATATATACGGGCTACAGATAGTTCAGGGAAGTTTCTAAGAGTACATTTTAATTTGGATAACATATATTATGACAGATTTCTAAAATGAATGTCTATTTTATGTTAGATGGTGTTCTCAATGAGGTCCTACAGTAGAGGGCCTGTGTTACTTCCATGTATTTTAAAATACTTTTTAAAAACTTTTTATTTATTTATTTTTTAAGAGATTTTATTTATTTATTCATGAGAGACAGGGAGAGAGAGAGAGGCAAAGACATGGGCAGAGGGAAAAGCAGGCTCCATGCAGGGAGCCTGATGTGGGACTTGATCCTGGGACTCCAGGACCATGCCCTGGGCCAAAGGCAGACGCTCAACCACTCAGCCACCCAGGAATCCCTATTATTTTTGTTTAAATCCTGTTCCTACCTCTCTCTTCTTTCTTCCTTGCTTCCTTCCTCTCTCCCTCCCTTCTATCTTTCCTTCCTTCCCTTCCTTTCCTTTTCCTTCTTTTCCCTTCCCTTCCCTTCCCTTCCCTTCCCTTCCCTTCCCTTCCCTTCCCTTCCCTTCCCTTCCCTTCCTTTCCCTTCCCTTCCCTCCTCTTCCTTGTCCTATCTTCTCTCATCTTCCCCTTCTTTTCCTATCTCCTTCCCTTCTCATTCCCTCCCTGACATTTTCTCTTCTGGACTAAATTTCAAATTGGATCTATCTGGAATGGAAAGGGAGTTTGTTGTATTGCATCTCAATCAGTAATTTTCATCTTTTTGCTTTTCTGTGGACTCATTAAAGACTGTAGGTAGAAGAAGACTAATGATTTCACACAGGAAGTAATATGTCTTTTTAAAGATTTAATTTATTTATTTGAGAAAGAGAAAGGAGGGAGGGGCAGAGAGGGAGGATGAGGGATAAGCAAACTCCATGCTGAGCACGGAGCCTGATGCAGGGTTTGTGTCTGGATTTTAGGATGCTGAGATCATGACCTGAGCCAAAATTAAGAGTAAGACACTTAACTGAGCCACCAGGTGCCCCCAGGAATATTTCTGCGTTTATTTATTTATTTATTTAGGCTTATCCTTCACCATTTGCAAACATTAACTCAAAATGGATTAAAAACCTGAATGTGAGACTTGAAACCATAAAACCCCTAGAAGAAACATAGACAATAAACTTCTTGACATAATTTTTTAATATCTGACACCAAAAGCAAAGGCAATGAAAGTACAAATAAACAAATGAGACTATGTCAAACTAAAAAAGCTTCCTCACAGCAAAGGAAACCATCAAGAAAACAAAAAGTCAACCAATGGAATGAGAGAAGATAACTGTAGCCATATGTTTAATAAGAGGCTAATAGCCAGAATATACGAAAAACTCACATAACTCAATAGCAAAACTAAACAAACAAACAAAAAAAAACCACTCCAATCAATCTGATTTTAAAAATGGGAAGAAGAAAAGCATGTTTCATCTAAAACTAGAACGAATAATCCTAATATTTTTATGGAACCACAAGAGACCCTGAACAGCTGAAGCAACCTTGAAAAAGAAAAGCAAAGTTGGAGGCATCACAATTCCAGACTTCTAATAATATTACAAAGTTGTAGTAATCAAAACAGTATGGTACCAGCACAAAAACAAACACATAGATCAAAGGAACAGAACAGAAAACCAGAAATGAACCCACAACTATATGGTCAATTAACCTCTGACAAAGCAAGAAAGAATATCCAATGGGAAAAGTCTCTTCAAAAATGGTGTTGGAAAAATGGGATAGCAACAGGCAATAGAATGAAATTGGATCTCTTTCTTACACCATACACAAAAATAAATTCAAAATGGGTTAAATACTTAAATGTAAGACCTGAAACCATAAAAATCCTAGAAGAGGGTGCAGGCAGTAACATCTCTGACGTTGGCCATAGCAACTTTTTTCCAGATACATACTCAGGCAAAGGAAACAAAAGCAAAAGAAACTATTGTGACTACATCAGAGTAAAGAACTTCTGCATGATGAAGGAAACAGTCAACAAAACTAAAGGAAACCTACAGAATGGGAAAAGATATTTACAAATGACATATCTGATCAAGGTTTAGTATCCAAAATATATAAAGAACTTATAAAAATCAATATCCAAAGGGTGCCTGGCTTGCTCAGTTAGTAAATTATGCAACTCTTGATCTCTGAATCATGAGTTTGGTCTCTGCACTGGGCACAGACATTACTAAAACAAATAAACAAACAAAAAACCTCAATACCCAGAAACAAATAATATAATTAAAAATGGGCAGACGATAAGAACAGACATTTTTCTAAAGACATCCAGATACTCAACAGACATATGAAAAGATGTTCATAATCATTTATCATCAGGAAAATGCAAATCAAAACTATAATGCAATATCACCTCATACCCATCAGAATGGCTAAAATCGATGACACAAGAAACAATAGGTGTTAGTGAGGATGAGAAAAAGGAACTCTTGTGCACTGTTGGTAAGAATGCAAACTCTGGAAAACAGTTTGGAGGCTCCTCAAAAAGTTAAAAATGGAACTACTCTATGATCCAGCAATTGCACTACTGAGTATTTACCCAAAGAATACAAAATACTAATTCAAAGAGATACATGCACCCCTATGTTTATTGCAGCATTATTTACAATAGCCAAGATATGGAAACAGGCCAAGTGTCTACTGACTGATGAGTGGATGAAGAAATGTGGTGTTTATATGCAATGCAATGGAATATCATTCAGCTACAAAAAGGATTGAAATCTTGCCATTTGCAATGACATGGTGAGAGCTAGAGAGTATAATGCTAAGCAAAATAAGTAAAAAAAGACAAATACCACACAGTTTCACTTATATGTGGAATTTAAGAAACAAAACAAATGAGCAGAGTAAAAAAGAGAAGGAAACACAAACCAAGAAATAGATGCTTAACTACAGAGAACAAACTGATGGTTACCAGAGGGAAAGTGAAGGGAATGAGTGAAATAGTTGATGGGGAAGCAGTACCTTTGTTGTGATGAGCACCAAGTGATGTATGGAAGTGTTAAATCACTACATTGTTCAGCTGAAACTAATATAACACTGTATCTTAACTAATCAGAATTTAAATTGAATTTTTTAAATGGGCAGGAGATAATGATTTTTCCAAGAAGACATTCAGATAGCCAACAGACACATGGAACGATGCTCAACATCACTAATCATCAGGGAAACAAATCAAAATCACAATGCAAGATCACTTCATACCTATCAGAATGGCTATTATGATAGAGATTTAAAAAAAGCAGTGTAGGTAAAAATGTGGAGAAAAGGAACCCCTCTGTACCATTGATGGGAATGTAAATTGGTGCAACCACTATGGAAGATAGCATTAAGTTCCTTAAAAAATTAAAACTAGAACTACCATACAATCTGGGTATTTATCTGAAGAAACCAAAAATACTAACTCAAAATGATATTGGCACCAAGTTTATGGCATCATTGTTTATATGGCCATAATATGGAAACAACTCAAATAACCATCAATGGATGACTGGATAACACATTCACACACACACACACACACACACAAAGGAACATTACTCCTCTATAAAAAAAAAGAATGAAATCTTTCCATTTGCAACAAAATGGATGGATCCTAAGGACTTTACACTAAGTGAAATAAGTTAGATAAGGACAAATACCCTGTGATCTTACTTATATATGGAGTCCGAAAACAATAACAACAAGCTCATAGATGGAAAACAGATGGTGGTTGCCAGAGGTAAGGAGTGGGGGCAGGAAAAATGGATAAAGAAAGTCTAAAGGTGTAAACTTCCAGCTATAAAATAGTAAGTCATAGGGATAAAATGTACATCATGGTAACTATAATTAATAATACTGTATTGCATCTTGGAAGTTGCTAAGAGAGTAGATCTTAAAAGTTCTTATCATAAGAAAAAATTTTTTGTAACTATCCAACAGATGCTAACCAGATTTATTGTGGTGACTGTTTCTCAATGTATACAAATACCGAGTCACTGTTGTACACATGAAACTAATACACTGTTAGATGTCAATGATAGCTCAACAACAACAAAGAAACAGAAAAAAAGGATTTGCAGATTAAAAGAAGGTTTATAAAAATGCACATGCACACAAATGCACAAATACTCTCCCTCTGTGAAGTAATCAGATATCCACTCCCAAACTTCTACCTCCCAAATGAAATATGACAAAATATGAACGCTTCAATGACAAATTAGAGAGAATAAAATAAATGACAGTGCCATATAGCTTATGCCCCCAATCCTTAATTTTACTTTTATGCTACTAAACAGCAATATTCAAGAACCATCTCCTCCTAGTCTTTACAGTTTCCATAACAAAGGAAAGTATAGATTTTTTTGAGGACTTCTTCAAGCTTTGTTTCTTTATCACTCAAGGTCATATCTGCCTTCCGACTATGGCACCTGTTCTTGTTCCTCTGAGACTGTAAAGTCTTCTTGAAGATTTTGAGCATCAACAGGCCTCCCTGCCAGAGGTGTTTTATGTTTTCAATCAGTATTCATATAAATTGAATAGGCCTAGGCTTTTGAACATTGTAGATAGAAGACTCTTTATCTGTGTTTCTTAAAAAATATTTAATGACAACAACAACAAAAGAAAGTACTTAATAACAATCGAGTTAAGGTGAAGATACAAACTCTAACATGCATTTTGTGTTAGATTTTAATTGGTAAAAATCAATTCTGAAGAAGGATAATAAGTGAAAAGCTAATATTTTTGACAACTTACCACGTGTCAAAATTGTTCTAAATGCTTTACAAGAACATCTCTTCTTAGACTCACAACAACTCTAGGAGTTAGGCAATATAAGAGACGAAAGTGGATCGGATCTTGATTAGGCCAATGTCCATCTGTGATCCCGCACAAACCACTTAACCTTTCTGGGCCTTAGTTTTCCACTAAGTATTAGTCATCTCTTGCTGCATAACAAATGATTTCACAACCTAGGAACAACAGATACTAATTATTGTATAGAGTTTCCAGAGTCAGGAATCCAAAAGTGGCTTAGCTGTATGGTTCTGGCTCTCTAACGAGGGGACAATTGAAATATTGGTCAGGGCTGCAGACATTTGAAGGTTGGACCTGGGCTGCGAAATCTACTCCATGCCTATTCACATGGGTGTTGGAAGACTGCTCCAGTATTTCACAAGCTACTGTGGGGACTCCAGTTTCTCAACATATAGCCCTCTCCATAGAGCCCTCCTCATCAGGGCAGCTGGCTTTCTCCACAGTGAATGATTCCAGGGAGAGTGAAAAAGACAGAAGCCTTAGTGCCTTCTTATTAACTGGTCTCCAAAATTTCACTACTTCATTTCTCACTAGCTGTTTTTTATTGAAAGAAGTGAATCACTAAGTTCAGCCCTCACTTAAGGGGAGGGAAGTTAGGCCCTCCTCTCGAGGAGAGAAATATCCAAGAATTTGGAATGCAGAGATGGCTTTAAACTGTCATACCATCTATAAAAATTAATAGGGTGAGAGACATGGGTCAATTTCACTAGGTCCTTAAAACCCCTGAAATTTTGCAAAAATGGGCTTCAAGTCTTCTTGAAGCTGACGAACCAACTATGCCCCTCTTTTAGTGCTGACTCAGAATGGTGGCCTTGCTGATGTATATATATCATATTGAAAGTCTTAGAACCAGCCTTACTTACCATAATTACTACTAGTAGTTATTGTAGTCAGACTATTTCCTTGGCAGCTTGATGCATTTTGATACATGTTTACATCCATGTAACTACAATGTAGATTAAGTTAGAGAACATCTCAATATTCCAGAAGGCTCTCAAACCCTTACCAGATACCAGTGTCCTCCAAATATAGCCACTAGCCTGACTTCTATTCCCATAGATTAGTTTTTAGACTTTAATTAAATAGAATCCTATCATGAATAAGTTTACTTATCTAGCTTTTTTAGCTCAATGCACCTTTTTTTTTTAAGTGTAGTAGATGGTTATCCTGAGTCCAGTCAGAAGTCCATGTATTCCAAATAGAGCTGTATAGGTGTTTGGAATTCTTATCACCAAAAATTTACTTAAGAGATGAGGTATACTTTGTGGAAGTAGCATACAGTAGCATACTTGGGAGTTAAAGTAAACTTCTGGATTTTTCTTCAGAGAGAGAGCCTTTGTTTATATCAACTCATTAAATAAATATTTATCGTGTTCTTCTTAGATGCGAGGTATTGGAATACATGACTAGAATATAAACATCAATGTACATAGCTTGTAATCAAAAGGAGCTCTAGTTTACAGATTCAGGAATGATTACAACACAAGTACTATCATGGAAGCAAGCAGATCAAGAATAGTTACCCTAGCTGTCTAGAAAGGTCACAGAGGTAATGTTTGAAGTCTGCCCTGTAGGCTTAGAAGGAAAAACTAGGAGTTTGACATATATATTAGGGGTTATACTAAAAGAAAGGATGCAATATCTATAAAAAATTAAGGAAAAAATGGGCATAACACATTTGAGAGATGGCATGGTGAAGCAATGAGGCTAGAGAATGTGGCTGCAGAGGTGAGGGCTGTCCAGGCAGTGAACCTTGTGCAAGCCACGGTTATGAGCTTATATTTACTCTATGAGGCATCAAGAGCCTGAGATCCTGACCTGAGCCAAAACCAAGAGTCTGGTGCTTAACTGATTGCGCCACCCAAGCATCCCTTGTGGAACATTTTAAGAAAGAGGCAAGAACAGATTTGCATGAATATAACTCTAGCAGCAATTTAAATAATGAGTTGGGAAAAAGGAGAAAATGGGAGGAGGGCCACAAAGGAGGTAAATTATGATATAAATGAGAGATAATGAGGACCTAGACCCTGTCCTGGGATGCATCCCAGAGAGGTCCCTGAAGTCAGCAACAGCAGGGCTCTTTCATCCTCCCTAGGAAAGGTTACAGGTATAACTCATTCTCATGGAGGTTCTTTCCAGCCATCCTTGAATCCTGAGAGTGCCCAGGTATTCTAGAGGTCCCCAAATCTCCTGACACTATACAACATAAAATCGTATTAGCTGTAGGCATGTGTATTGTGGGGGCATGGGGATGTGTTTTTTTCTGAACTAAGGTTTTGTCTCACATAGTTTAAAGCCATTACATGAAAGGATCATTAATGTAGGCTGAGTCAAAATATAGAATTACATAACTGTGTAACTAACCTTGTTGCTAAATTGAGAACCTTAAGAGAAGGAACTTAATTTGTTTTCATTTAAACTCCTAAAATCTAGCACAGTGCCTGGCACATATTTGGTGCTCAATATGTTAAGTGCATAAAGTTAGTAATCCAAACTAAAGAGCTCCTGTAGAATGGGGATGTCTTATGACTTATCGTGAGCAGGAAGTTCAAGTATAGATTTTAAAAATTTGGTACTTCATGATACAGAATAACTATTCAGTGCGTGGCAGTTGTTAATTGTATTAGTTTTGCCTTCAGTAACACACATAAACTCCCATCTAACAATATCTATAAGAAAACCATTAAACCCTGAATAAGGATGTGAGTAATAATTTTCCAAACATTGATTTTAAAAATGCTACAAATGATATGAGCCAAAAGTGTTGTCAGGAATAAATGTTAAAGAGAAAAGTTTTTGATTACTTTTAATTAGCTTTTGATCTTCCCTTCGCTGGCCTTTTATCCTCTCTATAATAAAAAAATAATGAGGGAAAAATGAGTAGAGGTGCTAAATCAAAATGAAACAGTTATATAAAATTCTGTCTAGAGAATACATTCCTATCACATAAACATTTCTTATTCTAAATATTATAAATGGTTTAAGTTCCTTTTGTACAAAAAAAATTTCTGAACAAAACAATCTGGAAGGTTTCCAAAGAAACTAAAAATATATGGAAAAAATACACTAACATAACATGGCTGGTTATAGTGCAGGGAAAAAAAAATCCTTAAGACTAAATGCAATAAACAGTTATTGTGAAGTGTTTGGTGTGTGAGTCTTCTGGAGTTCTTATCTTAGGGAAAGGAGAGCCCTTTACAGTCTGAGTTTCCTTCTCCTTGACCCTCTGTGGCACCTATAGAGAGAAGTGGATTCCATTCTCAAGTCTGGATGCAGAAATAGGGAAGAAGCAGCTTGGGAAACCTCCACAAAGATTGTACCCAAGTTCACTTGGCTCTAGTCTCTAGGATCTGTACTAAGATTTTACCAGCTTAACACACACACACACACACACACACGCACACACAAAATGAAATACACCTGGGAACAATGAGATGGCTACCTCTTAGGGCATGATAATAATGATTTTAAAAAAGATTTGTGTCAAGCAGTGCAAACATTTTAAAAGAATTAGCAGTAGTTTATTTGCAATATTTATTATTCATATTGAGATACTATTCTATAAAAAGAATTACTGTAATAGACTGTCAATTCATCTTTTATTTTTAGGCTTTAGGTTAGTTAATATTGACCTAATTTTTATCAAAAATATTAGGATACAGCAATTCTCTGATTCCTTAAAAATAAAAGGTGTCTGGGATCAGGGTCAAGGATAGTATAAAAATGGTGTGTTATCTAGATTATTTTGGGCAAGTTGAGATCACACAAAATGCTGTCCCTGAACTACCTCTTGGCTATTGATAACAGAAAAGAGATATATTGATTTGTGTTTTGATATCTGTTTTTATGTGGAACACGGATTTAAGAAACTACTTTAAGCAAAAGGTGTTTATAAATCCCCCCTCCCTACACCCCATTTACAGAAAACCTAGCAAAGGACAGCTAAGAAAAGGAAAAGAGATCCCAATGTGATTAGTTCAGAGAAGTTGGGGGCTCAGGCATCCCTCAGCCGTGTGGAAATCAATCAATAGAAGCTTGGTAGTAATTTGATTTATTGAAGTTCGATCTGCCAACATATAGTATAACACCCAGTACTCATCCCATCAAGTGTCCTCCTCAGTGCCCGTCACCCAGTCACCCCTACCCCTGCCTGCCTCCCATTCCACTACCCTTTATTCATTTCCCAGAGTTGGAAGTCTCTCATGGTTTGTCTCTCTAATTTTTCCCACTCAATTCCCCTCCTTTCCCTTAGGAAAGGGAATCCTTTCACTATTTCTCATTCCTTGTATGAGTGAAACCATATAATGTTTGTCCTCCGATTGGCTTACTTCACTCAACATAATACCCTCCAGTTCTATCCACGTCAAAGAAAATAGTGGATATTCGTCCTTTCTGAAGGCTGAGTAATATTCCATTGTGTATATAGACCACATCTTCTTTATCCATTCATCTGTCAAAGGACATCATGGCTCTTTCCTTTATTTTAAGTTTTAGGTTAGTTAAAACCTATTGTTTGGCTACTGTGGACATTGCTGCTATAAATATTGGGGTGCAGGTGTCCCAGCATTTCACTGCATCTGTATCTTTGGGGGTAAATCCCCAGCAGTGGAATTGCTGTGTCATAGGGTAGCTCTATTTTTAACTCTTGGAGGAACCTCCACACAGTTTTCCAGAGTAGCTGTACCAGTTCACATTCCCACCTCTCTAACATTTGTTATTTCCTGTCTTGTTAATTTTCACATTCTCACTGGTGTTAGGTGGTAGCTCATTTTGGTTTTGATTTGTATTTCCCTGATGGCAAGTGATACGGAGCATTTTCTCATGTGTTTGTTGGCCATGTCTCTGTCTTCTTTGGAGAAATCTCTGTTCATGTCTTCTGCCCATTTCATGATTGGATTTGTTTGTTTGTTTGTTTCTTGGGTGTTTTTAATAAGTTATTTATAGAATGTGGATACTAGCCCTTTATCTGATAGGTCATTTGCAAAGATCTTCTCTCATTCTGTCAGTTGTCTTTTGGTCTTGTTGACTGCTTCTTTTGCTGTGCAAAAGCTTCTTATCTTGATTAAGTCCCAGTAGTTCATTTTTGCTTTTGTTTCCCATCCCTTCATTGATGTATCTTGCAAGAAGTTGCTGTGGTCAAGTTCAAAAATGGTATTGCCTGTGTTCTTTTAGGATTTTGATGGACTCGTCTCAAATTTAGATCTTTCATCCATTTTGAGTTTATCTTTGTGTATGGTGTAGGAGAATGGTCTAGTTTCATTCTGCATGTGGCTGTCCAATTTTCCCAGCACCATTTATTGAAGAGACTGTTATTTTTCCAGTGGATAGTCTTTCCTGCTTTGTTTAATATTAGTTGACCATAGAGTTGAGGGCCCATTTCGGGGTTCTCTATTCTGTTCCATTGATCTATGTGTCTGTTTTTGTGCCAGGACCACACTGTCTTGATGATCACAGCTTTGTAATACAGCTTGAAATCTGGCATTGTGATGCTTTCAGCTCTGGTTTTCTTTTTAAATAATCCTCTGGCTATTCGGGGTCTTTTCTGATTCCACACAAATCTTAAAATGATTTGTTCCAACTCTGTAAAGAAAGTCCATGGCATTTTGATAGGGATTGCATTGAACGTGTAAGTTGCCCTGGGTAGCATAGACGTTTTCATAATATTTATTCTTCCAATCCATGAGTATGGAATGTTTTTCCATCTCTTTGTGTCTTCCTCAATTTCCTTCAAAAGTGTTCTATAGTTTTTAGGGTATAGATTCTTTACCTCTTTGGTTAGGTTTATTCCTATGTCTCTTATGCTTTTGGGTGCAATTGTGAATGGGATTGATTCCTTAATTTCTCTTTCTTCAGTCTCATTGTTAGTATATAGAAATGCCACTGACTTCTGGGCATTGATTTTGTATCCTGCCACACTGCTGAATTGCTCTATAATTTCTAGCAATCTTGGGGTGGAGTCTTTGGGTTCTCTATATACAGCATCACATCATATACGAAGAGGGAGAGTTTGGCTTCTTCTCTGCCAATTTTAATGCCTTTTATTTCTTTTTGTTGTCTGATTGCTGAGACTAGGACTTCCAGTACTATGTTGAATAACAGTGATGAGAGTGGACATCCCTGTCGTGTTCCTGATCTTAGGAGGAAAGGCTCTCAGCTTTTCCCCAGGGAGAATGATATTCACTATGGGCTTTTCAGACACTGAAAAGATGGCTTTTAAGACACTGAGGAATGTTCCCTCTATCCGTACACTCTAAAGAGTTTTGATCAGGAATGGATGCTGTATTTTGTCAAATGCTTTCTCTACAGCTATTAAGAAGATCATATGGTTCTTGTTTTTCCTCTTGTTGATGTGATCTATCGTGCTAATTGTTTTATGAGTGTTGAACCACCCTTGCATCCCAGGGATAAATCCCACTTGGTCATGGTGAATAATCTTAATATACTGTTGGATCCTATTGGCTAGTATCTTGCTGAGAATTTTTGCAGCCAAGTTCATCAGGGATATTAGTCTATAATTCTCCTTTTTGGTGGGGTCTTTGTCTGGTTTTGGAATCAACGTAGTGCTGGCCTCATAAAACGAATTTGGAAGTATTCTATCCCTTTCTATCCTTCAGAACAGCTTTAGTAGAATAAGTATTGTTTCTTCTTTAAACATTTGATAGAATTCCCCTGGGAATGGGCAGCCTGGGTGGCTCAGCAGTGTAGCATCTGGCTTCAGCCTAGGGCATGCTCCTGGAGACCTGGGATCAAGTCTAATGTCAGGCTCCCTGCATGGAGCCTGCTTCCCCCTCTGCCTGTGTCTCTGCCTCTCTCTCTCTCTCTCTATCTCTCATGAATACATAAATAAAATAAAATAAATAATTTCCCCAGGAAGCCATCTTCCTGAACTTTTGTGTCTTGGAAAATTTTTGATGATTGCTTTAATTTCCTCATTGGTTATTGGCCTGTTCAGGTTTTCTATTTCTTCCTGTTCCAGTTTTGGTAATTTGTGGTTTTCCAGAAATGCATCCATTTCTTCTAGATTGCCTAATTTTCTGGCATATAGCTGCTCATAGTACGTTTTTAAAATCATTTGTATTTCCTTGGTATTGGTTGTGATCTCTCCTCTTTTATTCATGATTTTATTAATTTGAGTCTTTTTTTCTTTTTAATAAGGCTGGCTAGGGGTTTATCTTATTAATTTTTTCAAAGAATCAACTCCTGGTTTTGTTGATCTGTTCTACAGTTCTTCTGGTCTCTATTTCATTGAGTTCTGCTCGAGTCTTTATTACCTCTTCTCTGCTTGGTGTAGGTTTTATTTGCTGTTTTTTTTCTCCAATTCCGTTAGTTGTGAGGTTAGCTTGTATATTCGAGTTTTTTTTTCCAATTTTTTGAGGTAGGACGATGCATTTGCCTTTTAGGACTACTTTTGTTTTATCCCAAAGGTTTTGAATAGTTGTAGCTTCATTTTCACTACTTTCCATGAATTTTTTAAGTCTTCTCTAATTTCCTGGTTGACTCATTCATCTTTTAGTAGGATGCTCTTTAACCTCCAGATGTTTGAGTTTCTTCCACATTTCTTCTTGTGATTGAGTTCTAGTTTCAAAGCACTGTGGTCGGGATCCCTGGGTAGCGCAGCGGTTTGGCGCCTGCCTTTGGCCCAGGGCGCGATCCTGGAGACCCGGGATCGAATCCCACGTCGGGCTCCCGGTGCATGGAGCCTGCTTCTCCTTCTGCCTATGTCTCTGCCTCTCTCTCTCTCTCTCTCTGTGTGACTATCATAAATAAATAAAAATTAAAAAAACAAAAAAAGCACTGTGGTCTAAAATTATGCAGGGGACAATCCCAATCTTTTGGTATTTGTAGAGACCTGATTTGTGACCCAGTATATGGTCTATTCTGGAGAAAGTTCCATGTGTACCTGAGAAGAATGTGTATTCAGTTGCGTTTGGATGGAAAGTTCTGTATATATTTGTGAAATCTATTTGGTCCAGTGCATCATTTAAGGCCCTTGTTTCTTTGGTGATGTTGTGCTTAGGATATCTGTCATTTGCAGAAAGTGCTGTGTTGAAGTCTCCTACTATTAGTGTATTATTTAAGCATCTCTTTACTTTGGCTATTAATTGATTGATATACTTGGCAGCACCCACATTAAGGGCATAAATATTCATGATTGTTAGGTCTTCTTGTTGGATAGACACTTTAAATATGATATAGTGTCCCTCTTCATCTCTTACTACAGTCTTTGGGATAAACTTTAATTTATCTGATATAAGGATTGTAACCCCTCTTTCTTTTGAGGACCATTTGAATGGTAAATGTTTATCCAACCTTTCATTTTTCAGGCTGTAGGTGTCCTTAGGTCTAAAATTAGTCTCTTGTAGACAGCAAATAGATGGATCTTGCTTTTTTATCCGGTCTGAAACCCTGTGTCTTTTGATGGGATCATTTAGCACATTCACATTCAGAGTTACTATTGAAAAAAATGAATTTAGTGTCATCATGATATCTATTCAGTCATCATGGTACCTGTTTTTGTGGATTATTTATTTGGGCATCCTCTTTCTTTACAGGGTCCCCTTAGTATTTCTTGCAGAGCTGGTTTGGTGGTCACATATTCTTTCCGTTTCTGCCTATCCTGGAAGCTCTTTATCTCTCCTTCTATTCTGAATGACAGCCTTGATGGATAAAGTATTATTGGCTGTATGTTCTTCTCAATTAGGACCCTGAATATATCCTGCCAGCCCCTTCTGGCCTGCCAGGTCTCTGTGGAGAAGTCTCCAGTTAGTCTGATATTTCTCCTCATATAAGTTAAGAATCTCTTGTCTCATGCTGTTTTAATAATTTTCTCTTTATCTTTGGAATTTGCAAGTTTCACTATTAAATGTCAAGGTATTGAATTTTCTTTATTGGTTTATGGGAGGGGGGTCCTCTCTATCTCTTGGATCTCAATGCCTGTTTCCTTCCCCAGATCAGGGAAGTTCTCAGTTATGATTTGTTCAAATATACCTTGCAGTCCTCTCTCTCTCTTTTTCAGTCTTTTCTGGAACCCCAAATATACATAAATTCTTCCTTCTCAAGCTATCATTTATTTCTCTAAGCCTTTCCTCATGGGTTCTTCATTGTTTTTCTCTTTCTTCCTCAGCTTCCTTCTTTACCGTCAACTTGTCTTCTATGTCATTCACTCTCTCTTCCACCTCATTAACCCTAGCAGTTAGGACATCCAGTTTGGATTGCATCTCATTTAATCTATTTTAATTTCAGCCTGATTAGATCTCAATTCTGCAGTAACGAAGTCTCAAGAATCCTTTATACTTTTTTCCAGAGCCACTAGTAGCTTTATAGTTATGCTCCTGAATTGATTTTCTGACATCATATTGAAATCCAAATTCTGTAACTCTGTGGCAGAGAGTAATGTTTCCGGTTCTTTCTTTTGTGGTGAATTCTTCCTTCTAGTTATTTTGCCCAGTGCAGAGTGGCTGTATGAGTGGGCTGAGCGAAAAATATCAACCACGACCTAAGTAAAATACACCCTAGATGCTTCCAAAGAGGTCAGATACCAGAAAATAAAAGAAAGAGAACAAAATAAAACAAAAGGAACACTAAAATGGAAAACAAATTTTAAAACAAAGTAGTCAAAATAAAAAGCCAAAACCACAAAGAAGAAGAAAAAAGAAAAAGAAAAAAGGAAAAAAAAAAAAAACTAAAGAAAAGAGGAAAAAGAGAAAAAGAAAATAAGGGGGCAGGGGGATGGTGGTGGTGAAGAAGTGGTAGTAGAGAGAGAATGTAGTCTGCTTAAGGGGTCCTAGAGGGTGATTCTCTTGGTTCTGAGTGTATTAAGTGCTGTATGTTAGAAGAAGCTCAATCCGAAATTTATATAAACCAGCAATACTTGTAGAAAGCCCTAACATTGACCACCAAGACATAAACAAGATAAAAAGACCGGGGCAGAAGGGAAGGAAGAGAGAATATAATCTCAGAATGAACCAGCACAAGTGTTCCACTTGGTTCTGGGTGTATGTTGGTTGTGTTTTAGAAGGTATTAACTTCCAGCACTATAAAACAGAAAAGACAGAAAAAACAAAAAACACAAAAGTAAAACCCATTATCTCGTATATCTGCCAAAATTAAATTGAATACATTGAAGAGAACCCAGAAGTGAAAAACATATCTAAGACATGCGATTGTAAATTTATGAAAGTCAAAAAGGAAAAAACTTAAAAATGGAGAGCTGGTAAAATGTTGTTAAGATGGGAAAAGAGGAAAAATATTGGAAATTTTTAGTCTTACATAAAAATGAGTCATAATGGAAAAAGGAAAAAGAAATAATAATAATAATTAAAAAATGGTATCCTCTAGTTGTACATACTCTATTCCCTCGGTCCTGGAGCTTCCCAGCCTGTTGGGTCCAGAGCTCGCCCTTCCCCTATCCTTCCAGCTGGTCCTCTGGGGGCGGGGCCTGTGGTGCTGCGTCTCAGGTGCGCTCCCCTGGGGGATGCCCCACCCCCACCAGGTGCCCCCCAGGCCAGTGTCCCCCTGGGATCGCTCCCGGGAGCCCCCGAAGGCAGCAGGGCGCAGCCCCCTCCCGGGGCCCCGCCCGACCCCCGGCTTCCCCCGAGGCCCCGGGGTGCGCTCCAGCCCTGCCCCGAGATGGGCCGCGGTGGGGGTGCGCTCTCCCCCGGCGCCCTCCTCTGCTCGTGACCCCGGGACCTGGGGGTCCCCCGCCCTCCTGCCGGCCTGCCTGACCCCCTGCCGACGCCCTGAGGCCTTTCCCTCCGGGGAGAGGAGGGCGGGGTGGAAAGTTCCCGCTTCCCTGGGGCTGGGCCTGCCTGTCCCGGAGGCTTTGCTCCCCTACTTGATTCTTATTTTTTTCCATCTTCCTACCACCTTGTTGGAAGTGAAAACCCTTCTCTCTGTAGTGTTCCAGCTGTTCTCTCTTTAAATCTCAGGTCGAATTCGTAGGTGCTCAGGATGATTTCAAAGTTATCCAGGTAAGCTGTGGGACCGGTGAGTTGAAGACCCTACTCCTCTGCCATCTTGCCCCTAAACGAACGTATCTTTGAGGATTTTCATTAGTAGGTGCTTTTGCTCTAAAAACTTTCAGATCTTTGAAGTGTTTCCCTCCTGAAACACAAAACTACTCAATTTTCCCCAAATCAAATTGAGACCTTCTGATAAGACAAGACTTGTGTAAATCACTGTGGCATGGTTATTTATCATAGTGACCTCATTTTCTTCAATTTCACATCAAGTTTCTCTTTGATGAAAAATCCTAGTGGTATCTGTGTGACCCCATATATTTTAATCTCAAAAATTTGAAATGTCAAATAATGTTCCCTTATTTATAGTCCTTGGGGCATCATATTTCTGTATTTTGCATCTTCTGACACTCCCTTATTGTTAGTTATCACCTCAAGGGAACTACAATCTTATTAGAACTCATTTTTTGTTGGACTTGGTTTATTTACTTTTTAAGTACTGTGTGCCCTGGATTATATAGAAAGTATCTCTATAGAATAGTTTTAAATTTTCTTTGCTAGGATCCCAAGGGTTTCATGAATTTTGGATCCATAGCTATTGTGTTCTTGGCTCTTACTAATATGAAGTAAATCAGAATTTTCATGCACAGCACCAGGCATTTAAATTTCTTGTGGGAAAATTTCTTCTCTACAATCAATGGGATAGAAAAATGGCAGTTTCTCTGTCATCTTCTATTTGTTAGCCAAGTTCATCTAGTGTCTATTATATGTACTTGGGCTATTCTTGAAAGGTCCCAAGTTGGGGCCAGTTCCCCAACACACCGGGGTGCAGAGCCCTGTATTTTGAGCACCTTTGCTTTTTAATATTTTAGACATAGAGGACTGTTTCTCAAGTCTGATACTTTCTGGCAGCATAAGTGAAGCTAACTACCTTGACTTTGACTTTAAAACAACAATTTAATAACATGTATTTAAAACAACAGCTATCAATTTTCTTCTCTTTGTCTTTAAATTCTTTCAGATGTTGTTGTTGTTATACTACTATCATAGCTAATGCTAGTGGACACATGCAATGTTAGTTTACTCTGTTTCCTGAGCCATGATTCACTGTTCTTTCCTTAACTATAGCACCAACCTACCATTTATTTGGTGCATTTAGCTAGTGAAACCAATGCCTTTACATAAAGAAGTGATTATTGTAGCAGATCCATTAAAAGATAACTTTTATGAAGATGAACTTTTACCAAGACTATTAAAATCACACAATGTAAATAAAGGATTTTACTTTTGCAAAAGGCTATCCCTGGATACACTCACATAATACTTATTTTCTACAGATGAGCTGCTTCTTTGCTCATTAATTTATTAGCACAATCATTCTGGAAATATTCATCCATAACCTCAATTGTGTTAGGCACTATTGTCGGGGGTAGAAGTACAGAAATGAATAAGAGTATCTCCCTATTCTTAAGGAATTTACAAACTAAATTGCTGTAGAGTCAATGATCAAAAACCACAATTACTGTACTGGGAGGAGGAGATGGAAGTGCTCCAGGAAGTCAGACATCACCCCACGGTTGGAACTGAAAGTAAATAACCGGGATGGGGCTGCAGGGTTTGGATGTGGGGAATATAGAGGTGGACAGTCCAGGCGTAAAACTATGAGTGAATCTGTAGATAACAGAACTGTTACAAATTGGCATGCAAGAAACAGAATTTGAGGCAAGGTCCAGCAAGACTCAAGGTACTGAAGGCAACGAAGGACCACACCATATTGAAGTTCAGTCAGCAAAGAGGGATAGGCCATACTAATGAAAAAAATAAAAAAAATAGGAAAGGAATTGTGCAATCAGACTTTGTGTTTTAGAAAGACATTTTGGTTCCTGTGACAGACCCAAATATTTGACCATATGAACAGGCATCATCAGCCCTTTTCCACAGCTTGTCCCCCATTAATAACAATTTGAAAACAACGTAACCAGGAGTCAGTAGGGTGATCAATAGAGGTGTTTTTCTCCTTCATGTTCCTATGGACAACTCTGAAATTGTAGTCTACTGATAAAGAATGTGGAGCTTGATTAAATTAGAGAGTATTCATGGAGTCTCAACTACAGTCAGGTTAATACCAGTGCAGAGTTGCATCCAGAAGAGTAAAACTTTGGCCATCTTTAATCCTCATCTTGAAACAGAAGAATCAGAATTTGAGTGTGGTATTTAGGAACCAATACAACTTAATTTTATGTATTTGGGTCTAAATTGTAGGAAAGAAGGATGGGACATGAGAAATGAATTATTTGTTTCTTAAAGGCCCATGTTTCAGACACTTGGTAATCAAACAGATCTTTACAGTCTTCTCCTGAGGTATTTATGGAGTAATTGATCAGCACTTTAAATTCATGAAAACAACTTGAATGTCATGGCTTGGTATTTTGATTTCTCAATGTAATATGTCATAGGGATGAGACAACTTTAGAGAAACTGGGTTCTTAACCAGCCTCCAGTCAAGGTAAACATATACTATCATAAACTATGCTATATCAAACATATGCTATCAAATTTTTTTCAAAATAATGATGGATTCTTATTACTAGTTCATCAGAAACATTTATGTTTATATTCTGCTGAAATTATTAGTGAAAAAACAGAGCTGAATGGCCTCCAGCTTAGTTATATTAGCACAGTCTGCCTGTTCCTTAAATTTGTCCTCAGGGAGATTGAATATATAAAAATATATTTGTGTGAGAAAGAAATATCTGCAGTGAGTCAGAAGGAAGATGTCATGATTTTAAAAAACAGAACAAAACAAAACAAAACAAAACAAAACAAAACAGTTTTCTCTCCAGGCTACTCATGGTGTATTCTTCAGTCTCACCTAGGGAAATAAACAGGTTCAGATGGAGTTTGCCTCTTCAAACACCTTCAACTATTATACATTAGCCCTGCCACAAGAGAGAGTGAGAAATAAGAAAGAAAACAGGCTTCCTGAAAAAGTGTCCATTTAGAAGTGATTGGCAATATTTCGATGGCTAGATTTTTCACACCTGTTGACAACCCAAAGCTATTGCTTCACACTTCTTGTAGATGTTAACCTGCAATGCTGCTGCAATTCATTTTGTGGTTCACATACCACCCAGCTGAGTGAGGCAACACTCTGGGGAAACCTACCAACATGAAAGTTACTGAGAAATAACTAAAATGCTGTTAAAAATTGCTTAGATTTCAGGCCTGTTGGTGGTGGCCCTTTCTGCCTCACAGAGATATACTGGGTTGGATTAGTTATTCTAGTAGGAATCTTATTCTGGGAACTGTAAGAATTCCCAGCAATCTTCAACTCTCTTTGATTTTGTTTTAAATTAATAAACTTTATTGTTTAGAGCAGATTTAGTTTCACAGCAAACTTAAGTGGAAGGCATAGACAGTTCTTACATGCTCCCCACCCTCAAGCGTGCACACTGAGTTATTTTGCAGTGTTTATCAATCATCTGATATCTGCTATTCCTGTTTTCCTCATGAGATTGTAAGTATCTTGAGTAGGAAAATTACATCTCGACCTCTCAGTGTCCCACATCTGGGAGGAGTCTGATACCCTTTGGTTGAGTGATCGAGATGCCAGGGCCTTGAAGAATCCTGATATAATGTCATGTAGAGATGCCTTATCACATGAGACAGCTTGATGTGGTGTGAATAACATTGACTTCGGAATCAGACATAACCAAATGTGAATCCTGCCCCTTTACTTCATTAATGACTATTATTCTTCAAAATTTCGATTCTCATTAAAAGTAAGTAAAATACCACTCACTGCATTACACAAATGTTGTAAGATAATGTGTCTACTGAGAATGTGTGCGCAATATTTCCAGCACAGACTTTGGTAAGTAACTTAGTGAACATGATCTTTCTCCTTTTATTCCATCCCACCCCTTGACTATTCTAATTTTATAGTAATTTTTCCCCCTGGAATTCAGATAACTTTTATCTTGCTTAAGTGTTCATTTTAAATGGGTAAATATATAAATTGATAACATTTATCACTATACCTAGAAGGAAAAAGAGGAAGATTGACAAAGAAGGATCACAGAGAAAGTAGAAATAGAACTATTTTAATTTTAGGCATTGAGAAATGTTCTGGGACCCTCCCAAAGGCAGTTTTTAGGAGAATCATGTAGACCTCAGTAGTTTCATTATATTTCAACTTATGTACTGAGCACTGGGGACTTTGGCATGATTATGCAAATATATGCAAATCCAGTTATTCTTGTAGTCGCAAAAATGGAATCTTAACCTTATCAAGCACCTTGTGATATCCCACTAGCCTAGACTCAGATGTCAAAAATATCTTCAGTTTTCAGGTTATCAAATTCAGAAGGGCAAGATCTGACTTTTCATTTTGGCTCCTTGTGTAAATTATTATCTAATCTTGGGCAACGTATTCAGCCTTTGAGGAAGCTTTATCTTTTGAGTGTTAGTAACCGAGCTGCCTCTTTTACAGGGTTGTCCCATGGATCAGATGTAAAGCATACAAACACCACACAAAGATCATTATGTACAGTATCCTGGGGCAGTGGGCAACCTAAAGCCTGCTTTAGATTATAGGAATGTGCCCAACTTAAAAGTGAAGGAAAGTTAAAATAGAGAAGAAATAGAGGACAAAAGGGGACTGAAGAAGGAATCAAAGCAATAGCCACTCTAATAAGAAGCCCAAGAGAAATGATTTTAGAGAACACACAGTGTAAACTAATCCCAATTAGATCACAGCGACTGAACAGAACTGTTTACACCAAAGACATATTTTACCCTGGTTTTTGATGAAAAGGAGATTGGGTAGTTTCATTGCGAAATTAGGTTTGCTTTTAAGAACAATAAATTTATGAAATAGGCTACAAACATGTCTTGGGAAGCCAGACAGTGTAATGGTGGCTGATTAAATACACTCAGTGACTTACCATTGGAGACAATCTCCCTCAGCAGGGAAAGGAATAATGTTGCAGGAAAGACATTGAGGAGGCTGAAGGGATTGACGGGACCAGAATGATAAATGGGAAAGGAGGTTATATTACTTTTGAGAGCTAGAAAAACTGAGATTACAATAGCTGAAGAAAAGACATTGAAGAGCAGAGATATGATTGAAGCTTTTAAGATGTTAGAAAGGATAGTAAAGGTCAGTATAGATAAGCTTTACCAACGATAATGACAAACATTGAAATTTAAGGACACATTCTAAAAATAAGCAGTGGAGACGAGAAGATTACTTTTTTTGTTGTTCAGGAAAGCCCTGCATAGTCTGTCCACTCCTAAATTATCTTTATTTTGTTGAACAATCAGGGCACAGGAAGGCATGGAGTCAAAAACATTATGCATCATTGTAAGAAAAAGGACAAGGATTCAAACCAGAATTAAAATAGCAATTCATAAAATATCCCTGAGGCTGCATATTTATTTCTTCAGAGGAACAACGATAAAAACATGAGTAATATGCAGATTTATTTAAAAACCCCATGGACATTGTTTCTCCAACCAGGTTTTGTATTGGTTTTGGCCAAGAAATCACATGAATATTACCATCCTGGGATTACTTTTAAGTTCAGAGCCATGTAAGGGAATGGTGTAACTTAAAAGCACAAATGTGAGGGCATGTTGATGGCATGAGCTTCAAACAACTTTTTGTTTGCTTGTTCCCATCCTAGTCCAGACATTCTTCTTATCTCCCTGACAGTGGGCATATTTTTTTCCAAATCTACCCTAATACTGAGGATATCACGTTTTCAGGGCTGTCTTCATACCAGTGTCTCATTTCCAGTGTCTCCTTTTTCTTGCTCTAGGCCTACTCAGCAGTCACTGTGTGCCTCAGGTTTTCAATTGTCTCTACTTTCCCCCCCCCTGGGGATTTTTCTAAATTTCTAGCAGTTTAGAACTGCATTTAAGGATGTCTGTGATATTTTATTCAGTATTTCTAGGTTTTTTTTTTTTTTTTCTAGCAGTCTTCCACCTTGCCTGGAAAATCAAGTTATTGAGCTTTTATGAATCTTCCAGCAAATAAAGAACAAAATAAAATTGGTACTTTTACCCAGTGACGTGAATTGATTAGCCATGGCAGAAGATCCACAAATGTCATTGTCCCAAATATGAGTCCCTAAGACATGAAAAAACATGTTCTTACGTAGTCACCTCACATATTTTCTTGAGGAAGGGAAGAACTCTATCTACATGTATCTGGATCTGTATGTGCTACTTTCTTGGGAAATTACCCTGCATCTTGACTGCTCTATTTCCTCTTGTCCTGTAGACTCACTCACTCCTCTCAGCCATCTAATTCCTGATTGATTCAGAAATTCTAAAGAATGTGGCCATAAATCAAATGCAGTATCTCCCTCTTCCTTTTTTAGATATTAAATTACTTGGGTTTTTGTATAGATTTTTGTATAACAGGTGTATATCTATGATATGTTTAATGTGTACAAAATTAAGCAACATAAAAATAAAGTAAATTGCAATTCAAAAAAAAAAAAAAAAAGAATGTGGCCATGAAGAATTTCCTCTTAGCACCCCTTCCATGGGCATGCTACAAACCTCCAGAACATCACTGGCAGAGTATCACTGGCTCTCTCCAGTCTAATCTGGTCATTAATGCCTTCTGGGAAGAAAGACCAAATGACATTCACACACAGGAAGATGTGATTGTCAGAGCTAACACAGTTTCTCATATTTCTGTCATCTCCACTCCTCCCAGAATAATACTTGAAGCTCAACTCCCACCACCTTCTAGCCACTCTATTCCAGTTAGGGTATCCTAGTCTGCTTAACACAAGGCAAGCTTTTGTATGTGGTCATGACAATTGTTTAGGTGCTTCCTTCCACGCTCAAAAGTGAACTAGTAAGGAAAATAAATTATATGATCGTCCTAATTCTAGTCCAGTTCATAAGCAAAGCCTGATAAATAAATTATTTAACTGTATTTTTTTTCTCATCATTGAGTCAGTCTTAGTGTCAAGCCATACTCCTTTTAATTTAGTGCACCCCAACATGTGTGGAGGCCTTCTCTAATTCTAAGACTCCTTTACTGCCAGACAGAACCTCAACCTGAGGCATCACAATTCCCAGATTTCCATGTAGTCCTAATTCATAGTTTTTCATGTCCATATTCATTTCAGTTCATAGGATTAAATTTTGACTTTGATTCTTAATTCCTTGGTAGATTTGTTAACTTATCTAATATTCTAATTTTTCTTCAATCCTGGAGGTTGACTATAAACCCTAGCTAGTACCTGTCTTTCTGGGAAAGACTTCAATCCATACTTGTTGGCTCCATATGAAGAATATCAACTTATTATCCATCCCATATTTTTACACTGAACCCCCATTTGAAATAAATGACTATCATTTGCTGAACCCAATGTCCTAGAAGCAGTCATTAACTGGATTATGTTCCAGGTAGTTTTGTAAAAGGGGGTTCTGTTTCAGACTACAAACTACCCCTAAACCTGGAAAACTAACCTCAACAGATTGCCCATATTCCTTAGTCTTACTTGGTGTCAGGTTTTTGGAAGGATGGAGGCTACCAAACTTACCTGGTCAAATGAACCAACTTGCCAAACAAAAGCTTGCCCAAATCTCAATAATACTTAGTTATCTGGATAACACACCCAAAAAACAGTTAAAAGGGGGCAAATATCAAAAGTATTATTTCATTATATAATTGTTTTTATTGCTTTTCCCTTCTTGGTATACAACAAGACATAGCTCAAATTCAGTGTGGTTTTAAGAAACGAAATATATACTTAAAACTAACTACTGGATCTCTACTGTGTCATTCTGGGCTAGGTTCAGTTTTGGATATAGGGATAAACATGGCACATAAACAATCCATGGCAACTTCCAGTCTGGTAGAGTCTTGTTAATTTAATATATACTTTTTCATTTGTAGGGCTGATTTTGTATGCCCATGCAGCAGATGCAGATATGGATAAAAAAAACTCCATCTGCCCAGGATTCTAGTCATAATTAAATGAGTCACTTACAAGGCTGAGGAAAAATCACAGGAAAATCACAAACTTGTCAAAGAAGCTGTTTAATAGTGTGACAATAAAATTCCTCTCCCTTATGTTGATTAGTGAAGGAAAAACAACCACAGAGCATAAATAGTCTGTGACTGCTGGCATCAAATACAGTTAAAGGATGAAAAACAATAGGCAACCTCTAACTAAACAGAGTGACAACTGCTCTTGAATAAATCTATTACATTAAACTGACGGTTTGGGATGATAGGATTTTAGAGGAGGTTTTTTTTCTTCTTCTTCCCACTTGTTTCCCCATGTTCAATGGTGAAAAGGAAGTACATTTCTTAAGTTTTGGGGAGTTTGAATTTATTTCAAAATCTGAAATCTACTCAGCTAGCTTTAAAGGAGCGTAATAAAGAGCTTAGGGTCACAGAACCAGAAAATTCTGAATTTGATTCCCAGCACAGTGATTCAAATAAAATAACCTGTCCAAGACAACTGGTTGAATATAATTCCTGTAGCCCTCTGAATGTGTATCTCTTCTTGAGCAGTGAGTTTTCTTGCTGTTCCCATTTTAGTGATAGTACTACTTCTTCCTTTCAAAAACTATTCTACTTTTCCCTTCTAGGGTATGCCAAACCAAGCCAGACCAAACCAAACAAAAAAATTCTCTCCATCCATTCAATCCATAACCACTTTTCACGGGTGGGATCACAAGTTATATATGCTTTATTAATATTTTCAATGGATTTCATTAAAGCCAGTACTAGGTACTGACTTAGAAGAATATTGGTTTGTTGTTTAACAGGTTTATGTGAAGGCCTTAGAAGGATTTTCATAGTGGTAGAAATATTACTCTACTTCAGCTTTACATAAACTTGGAGAGAACTACCACATTTCCTAAAATGACATATAGACCAGCAGCTGTCTCTTGCATCTTTCATGCATAAAACTGCCCAGATTCTTTTTTACTATTGTGGGTTCTGAGTATACAAAGCTACTCAATAGTATTAAAGGTAGTTCTTAAAATCTTATATCCTCTTCTAGTTTCCTAAACTGGTTAGAATTTTTCATCTTTCCTTCTTAAATATTTGCCGTAAACAAGGACAAATTTCCCTTTTAATCTCACAGTTGAGAGGGGAGCAGAATATGTGACCTCAAAACATTCCACTTGGCATATAGATTATTTTGAGCTAAAGGCAATCAAGGCCTAACAGACTCAGAAAGTTTTGTTGTTTTTTTGAATTTCTTTAACCGCCTAAAATAATTTAGAGGGCCTGTACCAGGAAGAGAGCTAATACCAGAGATAAATTTTTATACTAGAAAAAAAAGCATCTGCATGAGTTACAAACATTTTTTATCAAACATTTGCTTTTCCTTTCTTACAATGACTTGTCTTTGTCCCTTTTGAAGCCTGAGAACTCTACCTCCTTCTCTTTAGCTCAGGATGGCATACAACTTAGTTAAAGCTTGACTATCATGAAGCCTAAAGTCTTTGCGGTCTCTGTATGTACAAAATTATTTTTTTTCTTTCTTTTAGACTATCTTATACAAATTTAATTATTAGAACAGACCAAGACCTAGAAGGGAAAAGGGAAATGTTTTTCTCCCCTACATAGTCCTAAAATTGATTTTCTCTCAAGCTAGGTACAGAGAGAAGAAAACAAAAACTAGTAGGAAGAGAAGGGGCAATCTTTGGAACAAAACTTTAAAAGAACAGCAGAATAAAGTAGTTTGAGAAGAAAGTTAATAAGTATGACAGTTGATAAGCATAAGAATTTCCTTGAAAGCCATGAAAGGAAAAATCTTTGGTTAATTAACAAAAATCCCTAAGTTCACAGATTTCATTTTCACCATTGTACTGTTTTCATTCCAAATGAGCAGTAATTATTTTTCAAATGGCCTTATTATTTTTATCTTAATATCTTTTATTGATGATCACTAATAGAATTTGATATAAGGAGTAACTCATGGAAATGGTATACGTGCTTAGCTCAATACATTCACTTAAATTCATACTACCTTCTATGGGATCTGTTGTAGACTTATCTGATTATCAATCTAGAAACTCTCTAAGGTCACAAAGAAGCAATTTTCCAACTTAAATCCATCTCTCTCACGCTGTATTTTAATAGGATATATTTAATTACCATTTATCTAGATATTCCCCATGTGGCAATACAGATTATACAGTTTTGCCATCCCAGATATAATTGCTAAGATAAGGCAAGCAATGATTAAATTGCAGTGAAATGAAGTAATATCTCTGTTAATTATGAGGATGATTTTCAATAGTATACTTATTAGGATTCTGTTATTAGAATTGAGATCATGTTGAAGCATTAAAATATTTATCATTGCATTAAAAAAAACACAAAATCCAATTCTAAAATATAATTAACATTAACAAAAATATTCTCAAAATATTTGTTAAACTATAAAACTACATCTAAATGAGGAGACATAAGGAAAGGGCTAAGAATGTATAAGATAGGGCACAGTCAGCCCAAGCCCAGAGAGATGGGTATGGGGAGGGGGAAGCAGTCTTCACTGATGGGATATGACAGGTTCCAAGACCCAGAAGCAATTTGCTATGATCACATGCAAGGACACTCCATGGTAACCCCTGAAATATACCTTTAGCATCTGCTGGGCTGACATAAGGCATAGTCTTGGAGAGAAACTAGAACTGCTTTCAGTAATTTTTAAAATCAGCTTTGTCACAAAAATTAAGTGAACTTTTACAGTCCACTGTAGGATCTTGTGCCAAGGGCTATTATTGCTTACTATGTGTCCATGTGCTCCTCCAGTTTTCTTTGAAGTTCATGCCAATGAATTTGGAAGAAGTGGTGTGGCCCTTGAAAGTATTCCACGTGGTATTTCAGCTCTCCCTCATCTTAAGCATGGTAACCTTAAGGACACATTTTTGGATGGCATAGCCATAAGATAGAGGAGAGCTACTGGCTACTCACACTGGGCTTACATGAATAAGAAAATAGCATTTAATTTGTCATTCCAGTGATATTTGAGCATCTATTGATTATCATAGCACTGCTAATTTTATAAATTAATACCATATAGGTGGGCCGCTATTACATCCAAAGCCTGCAAATAGGTAGTATTGTTGACCAGTGGGGGATGAAGAAACTGATATCAGAGGCTAGGAAAATAATGAGTATTTTATGGAATGATAAACATTGGTAAAATTGCCTCCTACAATAACATAAGCAGCAGATCATGTGAAAAATAAATATTAATTGCCATTGAGGTTTAGGAGTCTGTTTGTTGCCACAGTACAAAGTAGCCTGATCTAACACATGGCTGCTTACTGCTCCAATATTGTGCTCTGCACTTCTTTGGACAGAAAAGAGACTTTCATTATACAAGCTAAGTTAAAGCATTTAATATTTCATATTGAAGTACTCAAATTATTGAAATGCACTCATGGGTTCACAAACATTTTTAAAATATGTGCTATCTTCAGGAATCTGCTAACTGCTGTGGGGATAAGATAAGAACCTTGCCTTCAAGAAGGACAACTGGAGAATTATAACTATAATTGTGGATGAACTATAATGGAATGTACCACAAGTCACAAATAGAGCAGTGTCATGGGGTGCCATGGAAAGCAGAGAAGAATGCTTATTTCTAGGTGGGAGTCAGGAAATTCTTTTGGAGAGGAAGGAATATTTTAGGTCACCTTGGATGGGACTTTCAGAGATTTAGGGGAAAGTTAGGGGTGGATGGAAAGGAGGGCTTTGTTGGTAAGAATGAAGATATCACTACCCACAAGCACCCAAACCTACAAGTGACCAATGATAGATCTTTTTGCTTTTTAATCCTGCAAAGGAGACCAAAGACAAAAGAAAATAAAAGTACTAGTCACTCAATCAAAAGGGTTCTCTCAGTTATCAGGATTCAAAGTAAGAGACTTTCTGGTTATATACTTCATCAGACAACTGAGTAAAAAGTAGATACAGTCTTTTTTTTTTTTTTCTTTTTTCCTCTCTCCCTGATGGAATTGTAAATTCAGTGACAGGGGCCATATTTCTTTTCCTAGAGTTTAATAGCCTACTGGGGACATGAGAGGTATTTGTATTTGTCAGATTGACAAGGATTTTCACAAGTATTTCTAGAGTTTACTTTTATTCTTAATAAGTAAAATAAATCTGCTCCTATGCTCTGCTCACTAAGAGTAAATCTGCTCTTACTGACTAGGAAACAAGATTTTGACCTCACCTGGGAACATGCCTGAGTCCCTCCAGGACAGTTTGGATTACATAGATTTATGGAGCAAGAGACCAGCCTGTTGCTAAGAAAGCCCGAATATGCTGGCAGGAACCAAACAAATGAGTAAAAAAGCAAGCACATACTTATTTTGTCATTAATGTGATTTGGTTAGAAGCTAATGTGACAAAAAAAAATTGGAAAAGGTATATTTATACGTGTACATATGTACATACGTGCATGTATTCATATACATCTCTTAGTGGCAGTTCTACAGACTCAGTCACTGTGCTTTCACAGACTGGCTTTGGGTCACTAATAAGGGAAAAGCATCACCATGTGTCACAGAAATGCTTTGCCTGTGGGCTTTCATTAGGGCAAACGAGGATTTGTGATTCTGAACACATCAATTCTTATCCTTTTGTCGCTTTGTCTATAGATACCGTTTTTTGAATATTTATTATATGTCAGGCTTTAAGCTAAATGTGTTATATGCAGCAGCTCATTTTATATATCACTCATAGGAGCATTATGAGATAAAGAACAGTGGTCACATTTGCTGATAGGAAAACTAAGGACTAAGGAGATCACTGGCAGTGTAAGGAGGCAAACCTACAGCTGCCTGACTCTGGAGAGCATAACACAAGCAACCAAAAACCAGTGCCCAAAGTTATTACGTCACAGTATATTCCATGATATTATATCCTCTCCACCTATATGTGTGGAAGAGAAAGAACTATGCTCACTGCTTTCAAGCCTTCCTTATATTATTTTATTTTTGTGTTGGGGGCCTTATGGCTAAATCATAACAAAACATCTTTGTTATTCAGGAGAAAGAATTTAATGAAATAAAAGATTATCTACTGGGGTACCTGGGTGGCTCAGTCAGCTAAAAGCCTGCTTTTGACTCAGGTCATGATCCCAGGACACTGGGTTTCAGCTCCTCATTGGATTGAGCAGGGAGCCTGCTCCTCCCTCTGCCTCTGTCCCTCCCCCTGTTTGTTCTCTGCTGCTTTCTCTCAGAGAAATAAATAAAAGATAAAATATTTAAAAGACAAAAAATAAAAAAATAAAATAAAATAAATAAAAATAAAAAACAAAAAATAAAAGGTTATTTACTGAGGAAAAGATCTACAGTGAAACCTGAGAAATATCTAGATAATTTAATTGAAAGAAGTAAAAAATTTTGGGCAAGTGGGTATATTTTAAAAATTAATTCCAATAATTTTTTTGTAAACAACTTATTGCTAATGTTTAAACATAATAGTCACATCATAGATCATTTCTTCCACAAATTATATCTAAAATTTCTTTCAGTTGACTTAGTAAATCATGTAGCTAATATGTTGTTTTTACAAAATTTACAGAAAATTATGCCAAATGAATATGCCATAGAAAAATCCAGCTGGAGGAAAAAAAATGTCAAGATTTTCACTGACAAGTCCAAAAAATAGTCATCCTTCTTTCTACAGTATTGAATATGTGAATTTTAGTTATTTTGACCAGAATTACAATTAGAATATTATATTCCTTAAGATTATAAATCATAGTGTGTATGTGTATGACTGTGTGTGCACACACATATATGTGTATGTACAATGTCCACCCCCTTTCCACAGGTTATGTGTTCCAAGACCCCTTAGATGCCTGAAACCACAGAGAGTACTGAACCCTATATATACTAGGTTTTTTTCCCTATACATACCTACCTATGATAAAGTTTAATTTAAAAATTAGGTACAGTAAGGAATTAACAATAATAACAAATAATACATTGAACAATTATAGCCATATACTGTAATAAAAGGGGAATGTGATCAATCTCTGTCAAAATATCTTACTGTACTGTATTCATCCTTCTTCTTTTTAAACTTTTTAAAAATATTTATTTATTTATTTGAGAGAGAACAAGGGGGAAGGGCAGGAGAGGGAGAGAGAGGATCCAAAGCTGACTCCCTGCTGAGTGTGCAGCCTGACAGGGGGCTCAACCCCACAACCCTGAGATCATGACCTGAGCCAAAATCAAAAGTCCGTGGCTCAACTGACTGAACCACCCAAGTGCTCCGCATTCCTCTTTTTGTGAAGTTGTGAGATGATAACATGCCTTCTTGATGAGATGAAGTGAGGTGAATGACACAGGTGTAGTGACGTAGCATTAGGTTTACATTGACCTTCTGAGGATTCATCAAAAGGAGGAACATCTGCCCATGGCTAACCACTGCGAACTGAAACTACTACAGAAAATGAAGCCTTATATAAGGTGGCAGTTGGGGGAGGGACTATATATGTACACACAGTATATATATTTTGTTTTCAAGGTTAACCACTTCCAAGTGGCAATCATGGTTAGTCAAGTATAATAAATATTTAGATCACTTGAAATTTCCCAGAAACATGCTTAGGTAGCTTTAATTCATGTTATTTGTGTGCGTGTGTATGTGTGTGTGTGTTTTACTTGTTTGTTTGCTAGAGATGTATAGACACAGCATTTCAGAACTGGGCTAGATTGCTCTGTTTATCCACTCATCTATCCATATATACAATGTATTGTAATTTTGATTTCAAATATTTGCTCAAGTTTCTAGATATCTCTATAAATAGGAAACAGTGATATTTGCCCATTTACCCTGTTATATATGAAGGTTGTACAAATTTGCTGAAAGATTTTATATCAACACTAAATGGTATTGCTCAGTTAAGGGTAAATTTATGGTGAAGATTGGCTATCTAAAACTAAGTCACTCTTGGGCAGAATCACAGACGAAAGGAAATGGTTCTTGTTATTATTGATTAGATTTCATTCACAAGTGGTAAACACTTGGAAATATCTTTTCCAGCCTCTCTTTCCAGAACCTTCAGCAACAATAGGATGACGTGGTGTGGGTTTTTGTTGTTGCTGTTGTTGTTTTTCTTTCTTTCTTTCTTTTGTTTAGTTTTATTGTGAGCAAGATATGAGAGTTATGTTCTGCACTTATGTGACTTAATTTCAATTGTGAGATAAAAAGCTCTTTCAGAGTATTCTCCCATGAACTCCTTTTGGTGTTTCATAACCGAGGAATGACTCTGTTCTGGAAAGTCAGAAAAAAATGGGAAATAAATCATGGAAAGCACAGTTAAGCAAAAGATGTCAATCACTTAAATGTGTCCAAGTAAGGTTCTGAAACAATTTTAACTTGGAGAAGATAAGAATATGTTGCATATGAATATATGTTTAGAGAAAGAGGAGGAAGGGGGACAGAACAAAGGGCATCAAGATAGCCTCTTATTTTTTGCCTTGGCCAAAATCCTATGTATATTTAGAGATTTTTTTTTTTCTCCAAGAAAGATAAAGAGAAAAGCAAACCTTATCTGGACACGTAGCCAGTCTTTTTTTTCTTTAGTCTTCTTGCTGATAAACTTTTTTGAAGTATCAATGTGATATTTTAGCTAAATTGTACTCCTCTGCAACTTAATTCCAATGCCATTAAATCAAATTTCGATCTCTCCTTTTGATGAGCTTAAGGTTTTGCAAATTATGTGCAGAATATCTAACTCTATACATCTAATTTCTCTTTTTCTCTCCTTTTCTGCAAATCCAGCTTTCCCAAATGATCTTTCATGTTAACACCCCATGGAACTGACAGTTTTTGCTAGAGACACTCAATGCCTGTAATTAAAACTTAGATAGATACCTCCTCTTTGCCACAAAAAATAAACATGGTCTCTGTAAATTGGGTCATAATTATGTGCCTTCCAAAGGCCTTTATTTCTGAGTTGGTCCCAGGTTATGAAACACCCGAAGCTAATTTTCAATTTGGTGGCTCTGTTCATAAATGTGAAATGTTGAACTGCTGGATATTTGACCTGTTTCTCATTCCAAAAATATATTACAAACATCCCCTATAGTGAAATATGGGACACAAGTACATGAACCTATTAGAAGGAGAACTATTTTTAAAGGTATATTCTACTGAAGAACTTTTAGTATAAAAAGTTGAGAAAGTGGAGACAATGGAGTGCTATGATGATAACATTAGTACTTTCTTATTTTCATCATTTCTTCTATCACATAAAATGTGCTTTTATCACCATATCATCTACTTTTTTAACAAAATATTTCTGATGCCCTTGGAAAATAGAGCAAAAAAAAAATCTCTGCATAATCTAGATTTTCCACTGTAGGTTGAAACTGAAACTTTTCATTTAAACCTATGCAGATCACCTAACACTAAATAAAAGGCTTGAGGAATTTTTGTTGATTTTTTTTGAAATCATGAACTGACTATAAATTTAAAAGTGATTGGGGCACCTGGGTGGCTCCATCGGTGGAGCTTCTATCTCTTGGTTTTGGCTCAGGTCATGATTTTGGTGGTAGGATTGAGCCCTTGTCAGGCTCCATGTTGGGCTTTGTGCACAGCAGGGTGTGTTCATCCCTCTCTCTCTCACTCTGCCCCTTCCTGCTCTCTCTCCCTCTCTCTCAAACACATAAATAAATAAAACCTTTTTTTTAAGTGACTAATCAGTCTAGTTAATGCAATCTAAAGAGTGAACGTAAAATTAGTTGCTTATCTAATTTAACAAGTTGTTTGAGTTTGCTTCTATATTAATATAGCAAAAATAAGTCTCTAACAGGCCTAATAAAGAAACTATGTATAAATTTTTCTCTCCCTGTGGCAGAGATACTGAAAAAGATATCCATCAGCATGAAGAACTTGACAAAAGATAGAAGTAGTTTTATGGGGTACCTGGTTGGCTCAGTGGTTGAGCATCTGCCTTTGGCTCAGATTGTGATCTCACGGTCCTGGGATCTAGTCCTGAATCAGGCTCTCAGTAGGGAGCCTGCTTCTACCTCTGCCTCTGTCTCTGCCTCTCTCTATGCATCTCTCATAAATAAATAAAATCTTTTAAAAAAAGATGGAAGTGGTTTTAACAAATAAGAGGTTATTAGATCTGCCTCAATTTCAAAGAATGAATTATATGCCAGGCATTATGTGTGCTGGGTATAACCAGAAGGGGAACAGGCATGTTTAAGTAAGTAAGTCACTGTAGCAAGTGGTATAGAAATAGGAAAAGAAAAGTTAAGATATTACAGTATTTTATAGTGGGTGACCAAATAGAATGTGACATTTTACTTGAGTCCTGAAAGGTAAATAGGAATTTTTCAGCCAAAAGAAGGAAAGGAGGATGTTCTAGGCAGAGAAAAGCACGACCAAACAAAACAGAGGCTGAGAGGCACATGGACTCTCTGGGAGGTACAAATAGAAAAAAGTAATGGGAAATAGTGTAAGAGACACTAATTGATGACCATAGTATAACACATACAAATACCATGTCAGGGAGTTTGGCATGATCTTCTGGGCAAGGAAAAGTAATAAAGGCTTATAACATGGGAACTTATATAGTCCTGTTAGCATTTATAAAGAAAATTCTGAGATGGCTGCAGAAACTCAACTAGAGGTAGGAGAGACCAACTAGGGTGAAGAGATCACAGAGGAGAAAACATGAGAGAGAGAGAGAAAAAGAGAGAGAGAGAGAGAGAGAGGCAGAGATACAGGCACTTAACAGTGATATAATTAAATACATACATTCATGGTGTATATATAACTATATATAGTTTAATATGTATAAATATATATATAGACAAACTGAGGCATATTAACATTTTTAAGAGCTCATTTGAACAAAAATCTATTTGAGTCAGGCAGCATTCAATCTAGCAGATAGAATAGAGATCCGAGGACCTATACAGAATGAAAGACATTTATAGACAGAAGAGAACAGGAGAGAGGAAGTTATACTAGGCAAAAAAAAAAAAAAAAAAATGGGGTTGGTTATTGTAAAATTACTTTCCTTTAGGGGAGGGCAGAGGGCTCACAGGTAGATGACCTCACTAGTGCTAATTAGGTGACTCCTGAATGACAGGGTTTAAGACTCCATTTCTGGGAAAGCCAACACTATAATTAAGTCTTGTTTTGGTGATGTGGGACTTAGCATAAGGGTTTTATATATATATATATGTATACACATATATGTGTATTTATATTTATATTTATTTGTAGTTAAAAACAAGACAAAAGGTCCAGAGTGGAATCACTTATATCACTACAAGTTTCTATAAGTAACAATAACAGAAAGAAGTGCTAATAAAAATAAGTTGATTATAATGAACCTTATGTGAAGTCACACAATTACATATAAATTTATGTTTTTTAGGACGCCTGGGTGGCTCAGCAGTTGAGTATCTGCCTTCGACTCAGGGTGTGATCCTGGAGTCAAGGGATCGAGTCCCACATCGGGTTCCCTGCACCTGCTTCTCCCTCTGCCTGTGTCTCTGCCTCTCTCTCTCTCTCTCTCATAAATAAATAAAATATTTTAAAAAATTATGTTTTGTCCCTCTTTCTCATACAACTAGCCTTCTCAGAATATCCAACCACTATCAAAGGATGAAACTTGCTCTATTCTTCATGCTTTCTCTCTTGTGTCTCTAAAGGTATTGCGTACAGAATACTGCCACTTGTTTTTTTTTTTTTTTTTTTTTTTTTTTTTCAGAAATAGCACATCGGCATTGAAGTGTCAAAGTAAACAGGAAAAGCAAATTTCATTTTGACTGTGACAATAAAAAAAGATGAATAAATAAGTAAGTGCAGCTTTTTTCTACAAAGTGAAAAAAAAAAAAAAACAGCCACTGCATGTGTGAGTAAAAATCTGCTTTTTGTTGTTGCGAAATAAGAAAATGGTGAAACTCAAGGTAAAAAAAATCATATTTGAAAACAGATTGCCAGAAAGAGGGAAAATAAAGTTGCATGCTCACCTTTGAAAGGCACTAGAAAACAAAAATGTTGAGTGCTTTGAGTGCTTACAGAATTGTAAGATGTGTTTGTTCTTGGAACCCCTCCCCACTGCCAGCTAAATAACTGTGTATCTTTTTACAAAAACAAACAAAACAAACAAATTTGATGTGCTAAGAGACCTTAAAGAATTAAACACTTGCCAGCACATAAGAGCATACACATACACACCAAAAAAATTAAATTAACAGCAAAGTAGACCAACAAAGTGGTTTGAGGAGTCAGGTATAGTAAATATATTTACTGGATATAGACAATTGTTAATCAGCTGAAGGACTTTAGCCATAATTATAATGTAGAACTGTAACTGTGGCCTTGTCCCCACTAGTCAGAATCACCAAGGCAGTACCCCAACTTCGTTAATACATTCATGGACAAATTACTATCTACAATTGCTTTTCTCTTACACGGAGATTCAACGATTGAAACATTACTGAATCATTTCCCATGAAACATCTCCTATTACCTGACTGGCATTGGCTATGGTTAGGGTGGTCTAATTCCACATTAATGATCACACACCTCTACAGATTACCACGTCCTGGTCACCTTTCTATTCTCTGCAATCTTTCCATGATTCCACTTGTGATGACTGAACCCTTATTTTTATTCTTTTATAATCTTTTGTTTAAATAAGTTCAATGAAGATCAGGTTTCTATTTTTAGAGCACATTCAACATTATTATACTTGCTCATCATGTGAATTAAACATGTTCAAATACATATCTGGAAGGCATGCCATTTATCTAGCCCATCCCTTTGAGGAACCATAATGCTTACAGTTAGAGTTTACCTGGGTCAGATATGCATCCTATAAAAACGTTTCCCAAAGTATATATACAAAAGCACTTATTCCTGGAAGCTTTTAGGAAAAACACTTTGGTTTATTAAGTATGGGTGCTTCTACATATTTACTTCTATTTTAACATTCTCCATACCTATTAAATGCTCTGAAACATCATTAACTAACACTATAAATAAATAATTTTTACTATATATTAACCACACCTAATTCATTTATTTCATTATCAGGGTTCTTTCAATTTACTTTCCTGGGACATTTCTGTTCATATTCCATTACATATTGCTACTTAGACTTCTCTGTCTCTTGTCTGTAATTTTACAAAATTCAGACTTTAAACACTAAGTTTCAGTTACAGTTTCTATGGCTTTTGCAACCTCTCTTAATTAATCAGTGCAAAGTTTCACTCTACCCCTTCCATATGCTGTAAAATGCTGGAGAGCAGATATTAATTAATTGAAAATGTTGTTTTTCTGTTTTTAAAGACAGAATTTTGATCTGCTCATTTCTAAATATTCTGAGTTTGTCTGCATCACTGCAGCAATTGAAAGGCATTTTGTAACCTGCTTCTTTGGGGAGAAAGATTAACTTTGAAATTGAAGCCAAAAACAGCTCCATAGATAATAGAAACACCATGATAATTTCTTTGCTACATTATAAATCATCTCCTTTCCTTACCAATAGAAAGAATCACAACTTTTCTTCCTTCCTTCCTTCCTTCCTTCCTTCCTTCCTTCCTTCCTTCCTTCCTTCCTTCCTTCCTTCCTTCTCTTTAACCTCCTTCACCCTCCATTGTTTCAGCTATGCACCACCATATATAAACTGCTCATACTTGTCACTACATACTTCAGCGTCACTGAAGTGAACATCTATTCCTTCAGAGTCACTCCCTATGAAAAAAAAGATAAAAACCATATTAAACTGCATATATCTAATCATCTCAAATCCTAGGTCCATGTTTTGGGTAGAGAGAACATAAAATTCACAATATGCTTCAATGAATCATCATTTTAGGCAACATATAACTAAGTGTATCTTTTGTTTATGCTAAACCTGATAAGAAAGTAATGTTTTAGGGAAAAAGTAGAAGAGATAACTTGTTTATGTTTAGAAAATATTCCATAATCCAAGACAAATCCTAGGACAACCTAGTGTGAAATAAGTATACCTGGTTGGGTGGTCACTCTAATCCCAGCTGGCCAATCAGTCAGCCAGCACACGAACACAAAGGAAATAGAAGTAGCAGGCATACAATTCATATCAAAGGCAAAGCAGGCTAAATGTATCCCTTCCAACTTAAAAAAAAAAAATCATCCTCTTCCTAGCTCCCAGTACTTTCCTCTTTCATGACATTTTCTGCTTGTGAGGGAGTCTCAGATATTAAATGTAAAACTAATTATATTCCTGGATAAATGCTTTGGATGGGGAGACATATAGTCACTCTTGAAACCTACTGGGAAGACTCCTGATAGATTTCATGCCAATAGATGAGGTTACTAAGGCTCACAGCAGAAAGTACACTTTTTTGAAGTTCTTGATAACTGCATTCCTCTTTATAGGTCTACTGTTGATCTGATGATAACTTTTATACCTTCTACAGCATTGAGTTAATAGCATAGAGAAGATTCTCAATGAATACAGATTGAGTAAATCAAACCAAAACCTACTCTCAGGACTATTTGCTAGAGAACATCACTCCAGAATGTTTAACCAAGATTTCACTATCCTTATTATTGGAACACAACTCTCCTTTATCTACAATAGCATGTCTATGAGAGAGAATATAGAGCTCTTTTATAAGGCTATTTTCCCCTGGTTTTCTGAAATTTTATTACATAAGCCTTTTTACATATTTTTCTGGCACTTGGGCTTATGAGTGCTAAAAGTCAAGGTTCCTCACATAATGGTTCACTTTTTAACCTATTAATATTTCCAGAGTCTTCCTAGCAATAAATAATTCATTATCATCCTTTTATTGACCAGTATTCTAGGTAGCTTATTTATAATAATTAATTCTTAAAATAAAAAAAAATAAACTAACATAAAACTGTAGTCTATCAAATATCCTAGAAGACTAAAACTTGCTGAATGCATCGACTCTGAAAGCAATCTAAAAATGTCACAGAATCAGCTTTTGCCTGAACTTTACTCAAGGGAATCATGTATTTATTTCTTTGCCTTGTATAGAACTGAATCAAGGCAGGAGCCAATAAAGAATCCTCATTACCACTGTCATTTTGAAATCTCATCTTCAGTTCTGATGGGCCATCAATATCAAGAGTCTTTCTCTCAATCTTTCAAAGGCACACAGCCCCAATGTTATCTGCAAATTCATCATCAGTTATATGCTGTTATCTCAGTAATTGAAGAAGAGTGTAGGATTAGAATCTCTACAACTAAATGAGGAAGGACAATATTTCTTTCATTTCTCACTCTTAACACCTAGGTCATAAGCGCAGATTGATTTGAGTTCATCCCATTATCCCTAGTACCACTTTATCCCCTCAGTGTTCCACACGTAAGGTTGCTCTAGCTAAAACTCCATAGAGGTTTTTGGGGTGAAGAAGCTGAGAAATGACATCAGTTAAAAACTACAGGTAGTTACTATGTTTTGAAAGAAATGGAGATATGAGTTTATCTTTGAGCCACATTATTCCTTTGCTTTGAAAAGCAGTCTTGATGATCCCACATCCTTTTCCTATTCCACTTTCCATGTTGTTTGTCTGCTCTGAGTCACTAAATGGTGTCCTTTACAGACTGTTTTTTCTAATGGCTGCTCTCTGGTTGGTTTTAGCTACTGGAAGGCACTGTCAGGAAAAGAGAGGAGAAGAAAATGTGGTATTTCTTCTTCCTTTTCTTCTGGCCACAGCATTTCATCTTGCTGTCCAGAAATATTCTTCCTACTTGGTAGCCCCTCATCCACTCTCATTTATCAGTACCCTCCCATAACACTATTTTATTCCCTTATCCATTAAGATCTGAGCAGAGGGATTAGGTATCAGTGCCCTAAATTGCTTGTCGCTGGGTACCTCAGCATTCCTTGTGTGTTTGTGTTCTCCTACCCCTGAGCTAAACTCCTAGGCTGTAGGGATTTTGGTCCTGCTCATTACTCTACCAGCCACAGAAGAGTGCTTGGCACTTATAGGTTCTTAAGAGATGCCAATGTTAAAAGTTCAGTCTAGAATAAGATGAGATTTTAGGATGTTTACTTGGGTTTACTGAGTATGATATATATATGCTCAACAACTTTCAAAACTTAAAGACTGACATACTCTGGAAAAGCATAGACCTTGGCATCACACCGTCCTGAAATTATTGCTGTCTGTCTTTCCATTTTACCTTTCAGGTACTGTGGCCACTTCTTGGTGCTTCATTCAGTGCCTTCATCTGATAATACTCTCATAAGTGACATTGTTAGTATTACATGAGAAAGTTCTGAAAACACTCAGCACTGTCTCTGGCACATTGAAACTTAATCCTACTACTCTTGCTTCAAGATGAATGTATTTTCAAAACCTGGCTAGCCTTCCTTTTTCCTACAGAGTAATAGAGCTGTTAAAAAGAACGGACTCAGAATGGCCACTCAATCAAAATACCAAACGATGAAAAGGTCAAAGCAGTATAGCTACCTTTATAATTCATAGATTATTGAATGCATTAACATTCCAATCCCTCATTCTTAAAGAAAAGATTATAATAAGGACCCTAAATGGCCACACATCAATCCTCTCCTATGACAATAGTTGTTCCTTTTCTGGGAAATGTAGAAAAGTAACCTCAGCTGACACTGAACTTCAATTTGGATGCCATACTGTGCTTCTGGTTTTGATAACAAATGGATCCCCAGGAGGAGAGCAATAGGAAATACTCTAGATGCTCACAAAAGAAAAAGGCTTTCAAATGTGCTGTGGGTTAATTTCAACCAAACTGTCAGGTCTAGAAAATTATGTAATTGACATCCCTGCTTAAGAATATTTTGAGCTTTCGAAAGGCTAGGCTGGGCTTTTTACACAGTCTTTAAACAAGCAATCAAGCATCTGCTTCCCAAATTAAAGAGCCAAAAGACTAACTGATGTGAGTTCATGATTACAATGTCAAATATTTCTTTGTAATTGTTGGACCATTTTCAACTCAATCAATTTTATTTTTATTTTTCATGATATTTCCAGGGATAACATAGACTCATAATCACAGTCTGTTAGAATTATAAAGGGCTTTTGGGACCTCTTAACCCATCCCTCTCATTTTATAGAAGAGAAAACTGAGGACCACAGAGGGTAAGTGGCTAGTCTAAGGTCACAAAGTTAGTTAGCAGCTAAGCCAGCATAACAATGAAACCAACTTCAATTTCAAATAGACAGCTATTAAAAATATTTCATACAAATTCCACTTTCTTCTAAATTTCTCCTTAAGAAAGGGCTTAATAACATCTATGATGAAAGCACTATAAAATAAGTTGCTTGGATCATGTGAAGACAACTCTGAACATCATGAGAGATAAATACCTTAGTATAATAAAAGAATCGTGCTCTGAAATCTGCTAAGGACATAACCAGCACTTCCTTTCCTTCCTTCCAGCAGCCACTGGGACCAAGATTTTGCAAGAAGGTTAGGTCACGTATCACAAGTCAATTAAAAAAGCAACTAGTAATTTGGGAAAATCAAATTTATCATTTCACAACAAGAGTTTAAAATACAGTTGCTTGAAGAATTGTGGTGTAAAAGATGCAAAAGATTATACTTTCACTTACTAAGAAATAGCAATGAAATAATAACAAGGAGTGGGAAGGAAGGCTGCATATGGTAGAAAAGACTCATAGGAATAGCATGAGTTTTATCCTCTAGGCAAGCATATAATCTGTGGATGCTACGTGGATTAGCATCTAATTTGTGTTCATTCTAGTAGATGTTAAAGCAAAGTGGCCTTCTGTTGGAGATCACAGTCCTAGGATTCTGGTTTCAGGATCTGGTTTTATAATTTTTGTTTTGGCAGACAAAAAGAGATTTTATTTTGCTTGATAATAGTAAAAAAAAAAAAGGGAAGGGGGCAGCGCATATTGCTTTCAAGTGATTATCCCTCATTACCAGAAACATGTAAGTTCTCTCTTTTCTGTTTTCAGCAATAATGAAGATTCAGTGTTGTTCTGGTGAGGAAGGATTTTACTCTGGTTTCTTTTTCCCAGGCAAAAGATTATACTTAGTTCTGGATATTTCTTCCCCGGGCATCAGAGTGGAAAGGTATTTTCTAATCCTTCAAAACTGTAGCCTTCAAATGGATTGGCTTGAGTTAGGCAAACTCTGCCAGTAATCCTGGAACTATTCTGACCTACTTCCTTAAGTGTTAAAAATGCATACCCATAAAACTTCTTTGATCCTGTATTTTCTGTTTCATTCCCATACTGCAGAGTAAATAAAATCCACAGAATCAATGCAGATTTCTAAAATGTAATCTCTTATCATGTAGTTTACCTACCTTACCTACTGTGCTAGCTCTTTTTCTTCTGCTCTCCCCAGCTCTCAGTGCCAGATCTATTCTCTGTCTTAACTTGGTACCCAGGAAGCCTGACTTCTATAGACTGCAGACGGCGGCTCTCATGCCCTCTGACTTCCGTTGGGTTTAGCAGAGTGGAAATGACAGAAAGGTTGGCCTGCTGAGGTACTTGTATATAAGAACCACATTTCTCCATGGCCAGAGTTTCTGTTGGCTGGCTTCGGCTTCAGGATCCAGTCTCACTGGACTCTGGTAATATAATTTTCCTCTCTAATTCCTTCTGGCTAAAGAGTTGGAATGACTTCTGACTGTTATGAATCCTTGAGTGCCTCACATTTCCCAGATGGTTTCTTTAGGCTTGTGCTCATTTCTGTGCATAGTACTCTCATCGCTCCTTTAAATTCTCTTTGGTTAAACCCTTTGCATGTGCCCTTAGTTGCGTGTCAAAACACCATCTGACGTGCCACTATCACTATGTATTGAATTTTTGTCTGTCTCCCATTACAAAAATTATTCTTGAAGAGGGCAGAGAAGAAAAAGGCTGCCTCATTTTACTAGGGCCTTCAGTATCCACTGCAAAGCCACCCACTTGACATTAGATTGAGCATGCTGGTTGACAGCATAGGGTACACATTATCCTGTTTTATTAACAAAACCATGGTCAAAATCATGATTAACAGAGTGGATTTCATTCTACATGGGGAATGAAGACACTTTGGTTTTTATTTTGGGGGTGAAATGATCTGTATTTACTTTTGAAATACCAAAATCTAGGAGATGTATTTCATATACAGATTTTTATCTCATTTCTTCCTAATACATATCTAGTTAGATAAAATAATTGGTTTCATTTTAGAGGTGAGAAAAATAAAGGCTAAACGAGTTTAAGTCAGAGATCAAAAGGCAAGTGGCTGAGTTGGGACCTTCTCAAATCCAAGAGGCTGGTGACTTCATGAGAAATAAGACATTTTACTTCTAATTGCCAGTTCCTGCTGCACCAGCCTGCATACCTCAATTGCTCTCACAGACAGTAAAAATATAATTGAGAGAGTAGAAGGATAGTATGTTCTTCTGAATGCATCTTCTGTGTGTTTAGTGATGCTTGAAATTCCACCATCAGAAGGTCAACCATTTAGCAACTCTACCTAGGTTATAGAATAATTGTTCCTATTTACTTTGTTCACTTAGACACTAACTTTTCTGAAGAGTAATTAAAGAAGTGCATGGCATTCAAATAAAAATAAGACAACTGACTAAAGATATCTTCAATGAAGGAACAAATGTTTTCAGAAAGTTTTAATTTGATGACACCCACAAACTTCCTGTCTAGTGTGTGACAGAGAACCTTGAGAATAAGGACCAGCTCCTACCTTTCATTATATCCTCATCCCTTGACTTAGACCTTGGCAAACTTTAGATGCTGAGGCTATGCTTTTGAAGTAAATTTCTTAGATACAAATAATTCCAGATCAAGCACCAAAATAGAGCTTTTCTGGACTCAGAACTTGTATGCAAAATGTAAGTAGAATTATATGGTAAAATTGAAAATGTTCAAATCAGGCTCTTTCTCTTCTCTTGACTCTCTGACCCCACCACCTGCCAGCACCATCCTCATGTGGGGAAGCAGGATTTGGCAGATCATATTAATGGAGCACTGAAGAGAGAGAAAGCAGAAGGGCAGGAGGGTCCTTCTGTTCAGGTTTGCCACTGTCTTTCTCTTTCCCCCTTCTCTGTGATCCTAATTAAACACCATCCAGGTCCCTTGGAATGTTCTGTGCCCAAATCCCAAGTCCACAAAACCTGGGCTAACTCCTCTAAGGTGTGGCTCTGCCCTCATCTTTCCCTGGACAACAGCAGCAGCAACTGGAGGAAGAAAGGAAGAGCTGAGAACTAAGACAGGATTCTCACCTGGACCACTGCAGACAAACAGAAGAAGATGTGTTTGACAGGAGAATGTACTTCTTATTGCTAGAAAGTGGAACCTCTAGAGCAGCTGGGTAGCTCAGTCCATTAGATTTCTGACTCTTGGTTTCAGTTCAGATCATGATCTCAGGGTCCTGAGATGGAGCCCCATGGCGGCCTCCTTGCTCAGTGAGGAGTCCGTTTCCCCTCTCTTATCCTCTGCCCCTCCCCCTACTCATGCGTAATCTCTCTCTTTCTTTCTCTCTGAAATAAATAAATACATAAATAAATAAATAAATAAATAAATAAATAAATAAATATTTCTAAAAAAAAAGAGAGAGAGGGAGAAGAAAGTGGAACATCTATGAAGGAAGTCAGTGTTCTTTCTAACAGGAGACATGGTGATGCCCAGATCTCCCTGATGTCATCCAGTGGTTATTAGACTCTAGAGCTTCTGTATCCAATAAATATAGTGACCACTAGCCACATGTGATTAATGAACACTTAAAATGTACTAGTGTGACATGTTAAAATGATAATATTTGAATATGTTGGCTGAAATAAAATATATCATTATGATTGATTCATCCTTATTTTTACTTTTTAAAAATTTGGTTGTTAGAAAAAATTAAATTGAATATTAGATTTATGGTATTGTACAGTGCTGCTGTAGAGAAAAGAAAAATAAAACCGGAGATCAAGTAAGGTTAAGAGATAGAACATAAACAGAAGATGAATAAAAAACCCTCACCCAGAATTCTGTCAAAGACTTAAAGAAGAGTGAATAACTGTTCTTCTTAAAGTACTCTGAAAAATAGAAGAGTAAGGAATCCTTCCAAATTCATTCTATGAGGGCAGCATTAACCTGACACCAAAATGAGATAAAAACACTACAGAAAAATAGAACTACAGGCCAATAGCTCTGATGAACATAGATGAAAAAATCCTCAATGAAATATTAGCAAACTGAATCCAACAAAACATTTTAAAAAATCATTCATCACGATCAAGTGGGATTTATTCCTGGTATGCAAGGTAGATCAATATTCACAAATCAATCAACATGATTCATCACATCAACAAGAGAAAGGATAGAAACCATATGATCATTTTTATAGATACAGAAAAAAGCATTTGACAAAGTACAATATCCATTCATGATAAAAACCATCAGCAAAATAGCATTCGAGGGAACATACCTCAACATAAAGGCCATTTATAAAAAACCCACAGATAACATCATCCTCAATGGGGAAAAAATGAGAGCTTTTCTCTTAAAATCAGGAACAAGACAAGGATGTCCACTCTCACCACTTTTATTCAACATAGTATACTGGAAGTCCTAGCCACAGCAGTCAGACAAGGAATAAAAGGGACCCAAATTGATTAGGAAGAAATAAATTTCCACTGTTTGAAGATGACATGATACCATATATAGAATACCCTAAAGACTCCACCAAAACACTACTATAACTGATCAATGAATTCAGTTAAGATTACAGGATACAAAATCAGTATATAGAAATTCATTGCATTTCTAGACACTAATAATGAAAAAGCAGAAAGAGAAATTAAGAAAACAATGTTGTTTGTAATTGCACCAAAAATAACAAAATACCTAGGAATAAATTGAACAAAGAGGTGAAAGACCTATACTCTGAAAACTGTAAAACACTGATGAAAGAAATTAAAAATGACACAAACAAATGGAAAGATATTACATGTTCATGAATTGGAAGAATAAATATTATTAAAATGCCCATACTACCCAACGTAATCTGTAGATTTAATGCAATTCCCTTCAAAATACCAACAGCATTTTTCACAGAACTAGAACAAAGAATCTTAAGATTTGCATGGAGCTATAAAAGACCTCAAGTAGCCAAGCAATCCTGAAAAAGATGAAAACTGGAGATATCACAATCCTGAGTATCAAGATATACTATAAAGCTGTAGTAATCAAAACAGTATGGTACTGGCACAAAAATAGACACATAGATCAAAGGAACAGAGAGTCCAGAAATAAACCCACAATTATATGGTCAATTAATCTTTGACAAAGGAAATAAGAATATCCAATGTGAAAAGATCTCTTCAACAAATAGTGTTGAGAAAACTGGACAGCTAAATGCAAAATAATAAAACTGGACCACTTTTTTACACCATACACAAAAATAAATTCAAAATGAATTAAGGACTTCAATGTGAAAACTGAAACCATAAAAATCCTAGAAGAGAGCACAATCAGTAATTTCTCTGATATTAGCTGCAGCAATATTTTTCTAGATATATTTCCTGAGGCAAAGGGAAACAAGCAAAAATAAACTATCAGTACTACCTTGAATGAAAAATCTTCTGTACAGCAAAGGAAACAGTCAACAAAGCTAAAAGACAACCTATCGAATGGGAGAAGATATATGCAAATGGAATATCTGATAAAGGTTTAATATTCAAAATATATAAAGAGCTTGTACAACTCAACACCAAAAAAAAAAAAAATCCCAAATAATCCAATTAAAAATGGGTAGAAGACATGAACAGACATTTCTCCAAAGAAGACATACAGATGGCCAAGAGGCCCATGAAAAGATGCTTAACATTGTTAATCATCAGCAAAATGCTAATCAAAACTACAAGGAGTTGTCATCTCATACCTGTTAGAATGGCTAAAATCAAAAACACAAGAAACAAGTGTTGATAAGGATGTGAAGGAAAAGGGCACTTGTGCACTGTGGGTAGGAAGCCAGCTAGTGAAGCCACCATGGAAAAAAGTATGGAGGTTCCTCAAAAAATTAAAAATAGAAATACCATTTGATCTAGTAATGCTACTACTGAATATTTACTCAAATAATACAAAAACACTAATTTGAAAAGATATATGAACCCTATGTATATTGTAACATTATTTATAATAGCCAAATTATGGAAGCAGCCTGTGTCCATTAATAGATGAATGGATAAAGAGGAAGTGGTACACAATGGAATATTACTCAGTCATAAAATAGAATGAAATCCTGCGATTTGCAACATGGTTAGATTTAGAAGTATAATGGTAAGTGAAATAAGTCAGTCAGAGAAAAACAAATACCACATGATTTCATTCATATGTGGAATTTAGGAAATAAAGCAAAGAACAAAGGAAAAAATGAGAAACCAAAAAACAGACTCTTAACTATAGAGAATAAACTGATGGTTACCAGAGCAGAGGCAGAGAAGTGAGTGAATTAGACAAGAGATTACGAGTACATTTATCATGATGAGCACTGAGTAATATATACGATTGTTGAATCACTATATTGTACCTTTGAAACACAGAACTGTGTGTTAACTATAATGGAATTACAAAATTTAAAAAATTGAAAATAAGTAAATAAACTGGATGATTGTCACAAAATGAAAACAGTAAATAACCCTCACCCAATTTCCCAATTTGAACAAAGAAAAGACTCTAAACATCATTAATTCATTAATTCTCTTTTCCAAAGAGAATAACATATTAACTAACCCTCTGACATCCTCTGAAAGCTCACATCACTGGAAATCATCACCATTCCAAACCATTATCTGTCCTTGATTAGTATCACATGATTCTGTTCTGCTGCCTCCAGGACTCTGTAAGCTTTTAAAAAGCAAGGAATGCACTCTAATACTTGTCTTTATCCATCATAGGATGGATTCTAAAATAATGAATCTAGGTGAATGATGAAATGAATTTAGGTCTACTAAAATAATGAATCACATAAGCACTCAATAAATATTGATCATCTGATTAACCAAAATAAGATAAAAGCAGAGTTTTAGAATAAATAGTTATTGAATTAATGGCCAGCTTAGTTGTATGTGTGTGTTCATGCGTGTATGCCAGTGTAGGCCACAAAATATTTAGCATGAAGTTATTAAACATGACTCCCTTTTCCCCAGCTATCAATCCTAAGGAAATATTTAATAGCAATACACACTAGGGGTGATAAGAGACATATTCCTGATGAGGACTCCATATTCAGTTTCCATTCCCAGCCAAAAAACCTCTCCCCACTGAAAGTGGTTCTCTCTCCTTCCCAACCAGGAGCTTTATAGCGGAGAATGTGAGTCCTATAGACATGATGCTTCTGCCAAATACACTGGTGACAATAAATGCTTAGATTTGAGACTTGGAGTGTCCTAGTACCATTCAGACATACTTTTCACAAGACTTAATACTAGAATAAAGCAGAAGGGCTTTGAAGCAAAAAAACTTATAACATAGATCATAACAGTATAATAGATACTAGTCATCAATATCAGACTTATTTTTGTAGGAACAGTATTGTTGAAGAGAAGCTAAAGACTCAGAACAGAACCCAAAGACTGTGGAGACACAACTTACTAAGTGCTTACTGTGTATAGATCCAATCATTTTGCAAATATTGTGTTTAATTTAGGTATTCTTATTCCCATTGTGCAGATTAAGAAAATGAAAATCTGGGAAGCCCAATCATCAGAGTTCCCATATCTAGCATGTGATTTGGTTGGAATTTAAAATCAAATAAGTCTATGTTGGGTTGCATAATTCCTTCCTTTGATTATGTGTTTTATTTTACCCTTTTCTTTTTTTTTTTTTTTTTTTTAGTAGGATCTGAACAAGAGTTGGACACTTGGGATGCCTGGGTGGCTTAGCATTGAGCATCTGCCTTTGGCTCAGGCCGTGATCCTGGAGTCCCGGGATCGAGTCCCACATCGGGCTCCCTGCATGGAGCCTGCTTCTCCCTCTGCCTGTATCTCTGCCTCTCTCTCTGTGTGTCTCTCATGAATACATCAAATCTTAAAAAAAAAAAAAAAAGACTTGGATGCTTAACAAATTGAGCCACCCAGGTGCCCCATGTGCATTCTTTTCGTACAGGATTATTTGTAGTAAATTGTACACCATTTTCCACCTAGAGTGTTTGTCCATCTCAAACACTGTGTGTCTATCAACACATCTTTTTGTTTGCTTTAAGGAGGCCACAGTTAAAGATTTTTTCAGGGATACTTGTGATCACTCTATAGACCATTTGGATTGTGACTATGACACATGTCATAGGGAAAACTCAGATGAGCAGTGCCCTGTATGGAATTCAGCCTTCCTGAGACTTAATTGTGCATGGGTAACCTGCTGCATGTCGCACACTGCACGTATGCAACTCAATGCTGATGATCAGGGTAACCACAGAACCCCTCAACATAGAATAACACAGATCACATGCTACCCCGGGGCCTTAGCCAAGCATGTATCGCTTTGTTCTGTAAACTGGAGAACTGGCCTCTAAAAGCCCCAAACTGTATATTTGTGAGAACAGAGCTGCGAATGTTTTCATTTTGCGACAATCATCCAGTTTATTATCTTGGAATATGTACAACAGAAATAAAACAAAACAAGACACAAATCCTACAGACTGTGGAAGTGGAAGTAGGGGTAGAGGATGATGTGGGGATGGAGAACAAAGACACTGATGCTGCATGTTTTTTATTTTTTATATTTGAGTTATTATTCCTTAGAAAAAGATGCAGTTTGAGAAAATATTGGAGTCATTAAAATACGGCAAATCAAGGTCTTGAGGACTTCTAACTTCAAATATCCTTTGGTGTCAACTAATGGTTCCTGAAAACAACAATCCCACAGAGTATGTAGATTTACATACTTCTCTATAAAATACTTAAAAATTAAAAGTAGGTGCTACCTCCAAGCAGCATTCTTTGACGCTGCTCTTCCACAGAGGCTTAGGTTTTATTTTAAATAAGAGGTCTGATTTCACCTTGGAAACCTGTGGAGAGCAACCCAGGGCAAAGCTGAGTGGAGTCTGGAACAGTTCCCATGGGGGTTGGAAGGCAGAGACATCAGGCCCCAAACATGCTCTTCTATTGAGAGATTCTGTTCTTGAAAGCCTTGCCCTATGAAATATGGGGAATCTGAACCACTCATGTGAGTCCAGAAAAAACAACAACAACAACAACTGATCTCTGTTGTAGAGAGAGCACATGGATCAAGCCCCATCTGTCCTTTAAACTATAGTATTAATGAGATTTTTTTTCCTCAGAAAGGAGAATGGGAAGTGAGCAGAGGGTACTGGCAAGTTGTGGCTGGCAGAGTAAGGGGAGTGATGGTGGTGGCACTGGGATGGGAAGTTACTGCTATGGTGGAGGTGATAAGGACAGGGGGGCAGTGATAAAAATGGAAGGTGGTGGCAGTGGTGATGGTGGAGGTGGGGGCAGTAGTAGCATTGGTGGAAAGAAGATACGGACTAACAACACTGTGCTCAGAGATGGGACAATGAGGGTTTAAACAACACCCCAATTGTTCCATTCATTCATTCCCTGACATACCTCCTCCTTCACCGTATATATTTAGGCTTCTTGCAATGTTGCAGTTTAATAACCAAATTGCGTAATTTGTAGAGTTTCTATTTTCCCCACTCTAGTCAACTGAAATCTGAATACAAAATGCCATTTTGTTGTGGTGGTTGTTGCTCAGGGAGGAGAGGTGAGGAATGTCCTCCCAGCTTCTTCTGTGCCACAGAATTCACGATAGGCCTCAGAACATTAGTTTGTTTCCCTTCCTGTTGGCTCTGCCTTAGAAAAAATCTCGGGAAAAAATGCTCCCAAAGGAGAAACCCAGGGATGAGAAAGACATAGCAGGTGGGGGCAATCATATTGCTGGGAAAATATTATCTATTCTATTTTTAACATGATGCCCTTTCTGTTGTGCCTCTGTGTTATCAGAAAGGTCTTCTGGGGAAAACCTCTGGGCTGGTTTCATTGACAGGAAAGATAAGATCAATTGTGTGAATAAACTGCTATGGCAAACTTAAAGAATGCTAGCAAAAGAGGCTCAGAGGGAAACTCAAGGTGAGGACCCTTCTCTGTGTCACATCATTATCCATGTTTTTTGCATGCAGAGTTCCAAAGTGGGTATCAGCAGGGAATAAAGAAAATAACATCAATGCAGCAACATAAAACTAACGTCTATTTGCACACACACCAAGGGAATGTTGGATAAAGAAAAGTTGGAAATACTGATATTGCTGGAAAATATGACTCTCAACTCAGTACATAGGGTTGAAAAAGGCTTGGATTACCCCAGACTTGAGCAAGCAGCATTGAAATACCTCACATCACCATCTAAATCAGTGGATTGCAAAGGTTGGTTCAAGGACTACTCTTTCAAAATGCTGATTCTTGGGCACCATCCTCAGGATTTCTGATTCAACACTGCCAAACTGGGAACTCCTTGTTTTACTTGTAATCTCCTCCAGGAGGTTCTTGTTCAGCCCACCGAGACTTGTCTGTGTACCAGAATTCAGAAAGAGCTGATGTAGAGGTTTTGTCCACAATGATAAATTTATCTGTCATCAGTAACTGTTACTCTAGATAGAAATCACTCTTCATATTTATGATAATCAAGTAACCCAAAAGCAAAGATTGAGAGGAACTAAAACAGGTGGAAAATATTTAAATCTGGATAACAGGAGAAACAAGGGCATGTGATTCACCAAAATATGGGAGGATGAGATGGAGCTGGATTTGAGAAGATGTGCCCAAGGTCAATGAGTCTGAACTGACAAAATCTCATCCAGCTAGAAATATCTACTGATCATTCAGAAATAAGAGAGTCACATTCCAAAAGAAGGTGGAGCTGGGGGTAAAACTGAGCATTTGTGTCTAAGTCTTTGGAACCCCAGGGTAAAATCAGAGAGCATGAATTCAGAGACTTCAGGGTGGGGGGTGGAGGTGGGAAATAATAGCTTGTCTGGAAACAGCGTGAGTAAAACACACAGACCAGAGCATGCACATCACCTGGGAACTTGTTAGATAGGCTAATTCTCAGGCTCCACTTGCCTTTGATCTATTGAGTAAACTCTGGGTGAGGGGCCCAGCAATCAACGTTTTAACAAACCTGATGCACCTAAAGCTTGAAAAATCACATGCTGAAGGAATCGCCCTCAGCTGAGATGTGACTGCCTTCAACTGAACTGACCATTTATGTCTTTCTCCAGAGCAGTGCAACTTCTTCATAGGCAGCTTCTCAGCTGCTTTCATTGTAGAAATTTTAAATTCACGTAATTAACTGACCCATTCACGTGATGGTCACACGAAAAGGGACACTTTGCACCAAAATCTTTTTTAAGTCTCCACATATTGCTAAACAAAGAGCTGCTTGCTGTGTTGGAAAGACAGTTTTTCTAGCATCTGCTACTTTTATCACAGTTTCAAAAATATTAGAGTCAAATTTTAGCATCCTAATAGCCTGCAGCAGAGGCCTGAGCATTATCTATCAAAGGGTGGGGGGAGAGACAACAAAAAGAAACAGAAGATATTAAATGGAGAAAATTGATAATGATAGCAGTCAAAAGTGTGTTTTATTTTTCAAACTCAAGGATGGCCATAGTTCCTATTGACATCTCAGACTCAATAGTAATAAACTCAAACTTTCAAGAGCCAATCTACATGATACGATTTCAACATCATTTTTGATCAAATTATTCAAATTATTAATACTATTGAACATTTACCTGTCTTAAGCATGGTAATAGGTGTAAAGAAATACATGAGAAGAATATAAAACATAGCTTCTATTTTCAAACACCTCGGCGAGTTTGCTCAATTATTTATCATTTATAACAATAATGCATTAGTTTGAAAAACAGTCTTTTACACATTTTAAGTCACTGTGGAGCCTATTGGTGATATATATAAAACAAATAAATAAGCACATAAATAAGATAATTTTATGTGATCTGATGATAAAAGAAGAGCATAGAGGAGAGAGACCAGGAGTAGGGAGTGGGACACAGTTTAGAATGGCACTCAGGTAAGGAACAGATATTTGAATTGGGGGATATAAGCTTTTCAAGCAGGGGAAACTGAGGTGCAATAGTTTTATTTAGGGGACAAGTGTATTTTATATTAGGACTGGAAGGAAGGGTAGTAGGGCTGGAGCTTTATGGCAAGGTGATGTGCCAGGAGGTCACAAAAGTTTGCATAAACCAGGTCATATGGGCCCTTGTAAGCCATGGGAAAGGATTTAATTTTTTATAGCAAGTGCTATTGGAATCTCTATGGAGCATTAAAGCAAAAAGCATTACATATAGAGAGATCACTTTATGTTAGCAAAAGTTTTCTTATATCTATGCCTGGGATCAATGTAAATTAGTACAATCACTTTGATAAACACATAGACAGTATCTGGTAAAACTGAATATTTCATAGAGAAGACCCAGCAATTCTACTCTTAAGTATGTTTCTCCTAGAAATGCATGCTAATGTGTACCAGGATAGATACCCAGGAATGTTTATAGGGACATTGTTCATAGTTGTCCAAAATAGAAACAATCCTAATATCTATTAAGAATAGAAGAGATACTTATAAAATAAATCAGTCATGAGGATGAAAGGTACAACTTAGGGAATATGGTAATAAAACATTGTGATCATGCTGTTTGGTGACAGAGGGTAACAAATCGTGGTGAGCACAGCGTAATGTATAGACAGAATTGTCCAATTACTATGCAATATACCTGAAAATAATATAACATTGTATGTCAACTATACTTCAATAAAAAATAAACAAAAGATACATGAATCAAATTAAAAAATAAAAATAGACAAAAAGCAGCAAAAACGTGTTCAATGTTATAATGTTCTGTGAAAAGCCCTGAGTAGAAAACTATGATAACATGTAGGTAAGATTATTCAGTTATATGGACAAACCTCTAAAGGGGATTACAGACTAGTGAAAATACCTATTTAGTTATGGTGATGAAATTCTGATTCACAATATAGTTTTCTCCTAATATTGCTATTATTTGATAAATAAATAAAATCTTTAAAAATATAAAATTATCTTCTTTAACAGAGAGAGTAAGCATAAGCAGTGGGGAAGGGCAGAGGGAGAAGGGGAAGCAGACCCCCCCCGCCACTGAGCAGGGTACCCAACCTGGTGCTCGATCCTGGGACCCTGAGATCATGACATGAGTTGAAGGCAGACGCTCAACCAACTGAGGGAACCAGGCACCCCCAAAGAAGACAATTTTTTAAAAATGAAAAGTGTGGATAAATTATAGTATATTCATACAATGGAGTGCTATCATGTTATTTAAAATACAGCCTCTCTAGTCGAGAGGTGGGATCAACGTATCCTTTGGGATCCATGATCCCTTTGAATCTAGTTGGGCTGTGGCAAATCTGACATTTTGGTGGAAATGCCACATGTCTTCAGAGTCTAGGCCATCAAAGGCTATATATTTCTACCCAAATCTGCTAGAACAATCACTTCTCAAGTCCTGAGGTGCCACGTAAAGAAGTGTCTACCCTGACACTGCCATGCTGTAAGGAAGCCCAAGCCATATGGAGAGGACACGGAGTCATCTTGGCCCCGCTGTCAGACATGTGAGTGAAGAAGCCTCCAGATAATTCCAGTCCCTAGACATTAGAGTCTTTCCAGTTAGGCCGCAATACTGCATGACAGAGACAAGTCTCTAAGCTGTGCTTTATTTGAATTGCTGACCCCCAAAATCTATGAGCAGAAGAAAACAGTTGTTCATTTTATGCTACTTTTGAGTGCCAATGGGAGTGGTTTGTTATGCGAACTGGAACAATATCAACAAAACCATAGAAACACATGAACAAATAGATAAATTTATCAAAATAAGCTAGACAATAATAATAATTTTAATCCTTTTGTATAAAATTTAAAAAGAAGAAAATTTATATTGTTTGAGGGTGCGTATAAAACAAATAAGGGAAATGGTTACCATAAAATTCAGGATAAATACTACATGTAAGGGGGAGAAAAATGGTTTTGATCAGGGACACCTTGATTAGGGATCCCTAACACTAATGCTTCCTGGTATAGATAATTTTCTTTCTTTTTTTTTTTAAAGATTTTTATTTATTTATTCTTGAGAGACAGAGAGAGAGAGAGAAGCAGAGAGATAGGCAGAGGGAGAAGCAGGCTCCACACAGGGAGCCTGATGTGGGACTTGATCCTGGGACTCCAGGATCACACCCTGGGCTGAAGGCAGGCACCAAACCTGCTGAGCCACACAGGCATCCCCTGAGCCACACAAGCATCCCAATAATTTTCTATTTCTTATTTAAATTGGTAACCACATGAGTGTTCACCTTATAATAATTGGTTAAGCCCTATGCTTATGCTTTAAACACTTTTCTATATGTGAATTATGTTACATAATAAAAAAGTATTTTTTAAAAAAGATAATTCTGGCTTCTGGTTGAAAGACGACTCCAGTAAGCAAGCAGGGAATCAGGAAAATAAGTTACAATGCTGTTTTTCTGCTTCATGAGAATGACGCTGGCGGCTGGGACTAGCTGTGCAGTTGGTGAGACCAGGTTGGTTTCAATATATTTTGAAATAAGAGCTATCATAGGATTTCCTGCTGGATTAGGTGGGGATAGGAGAGTACAGAAAAGAGAAGAGTCAGGAAGGATTATAAATGTTTTACTTGAGTAGTTGGTTGGATCGTGACAGTATTAACTGAGATTATTATGCACTTCAGTATCACCAACTAGCATTTGATTTTATTGCAATATGCCTAGTTTTCCTGATCTATGCTTTTGGGATTAGTGAATATGTAAAATTAAAAATCTGATGACCACTTACTAAGATTATCCAGCAGTTAATACCTTTATGATAATTAAGATTTAAGAACAAATTCTTCTACTCAGATTTTCACCCATCATTCCCAGTTATTATGAAAAGAAAGTCATATAACTAAAATGAAAAAAAAAGAAATTCTCTATAACCTCTAGAGTATAATTCCACTTATTCCTTTTTTTTTTTTTGAGAAGGAATTTAAATGGTCCAGAAAGAAAAGAATAGTTAGACCTGAGCTCGAAAATTATAAACTAAACTTTACCATTAACTAGCTGGGTAGGTTTAAGGAAACTTCTGTGATTTAGCTTCATAACATCAAATAGACTTACTTTGGTCTTAAATGTTTTTGTGAGAGTAAAACAGCTTTTAAGGTAGCTTGTAATGTAAACATCTTTCAGAAACAAGACTATGTTATACTCAGCTGCTACCAGAGTCTAAATTAGATTAGTGACCCTAGAGAGTAAGGAAGTTGTGAAGATGTCTTTTTGCATTACCTGACTTCCTGAGATGGATGGGTGATTCTGTTTATTTCCTAAAAAAGGAGTGGTGTGGTATAGAGGTGCCCGGTAGAGATTTGGAGAAGGAAAATGAAATTTTGGTGAATAATACAGGCAACAGGCTTACAGTGATCCTCACTCAGACTGGTTTTGAACCCAAATACAAATTGGTGGTGCTGTTCATATCTTTCCAGTTCTCCTTCCACTGGGGCACCTGGTAAATCAGTACTTCCTGGACCTCACTCCTTTTTAAGTAAAGTCATGTGACAGCTACAGCCATGTTGTAAGTGAAAGTGATATGTGTCACTCTCAGGTCAAGTAATAACTATCCATTAAAAAGAACTGTCCATTCTACTGTCCATCTCAGTAGAATTTGAGATGGGGAGTGATTATACCACCTGAGATATCTTTCAGAAGAAAAAGAATATATATGTATATAGAGATATATACACACACATATTGGTGCTAAATCACTGTGACTTAAGAATAGCATAACTTAAGCAGTATTGAATGGCTAAGATTGTTCCGATGGAAGTATCCTTTGCACATAATATTATGTTGATTTTGGATGTAGAACATAGTGATGAGAGAAGGGCTAGAGTGAGGACTAAAGGAGTTTGCTCACATTAGATTTTCTCCATCAGGGGGTGTGTAATCAGGAATAATCCTGTTAATGGGAGGAGGTGCCCAGACCTCATTCCCATTGGCCCACAGTGCAGAATACCGTGTTTGTACCCCTTAGCACCAGAGTGGTACCCAAAAACACTTCTATGCCCAAGATAGAAGGAAGTAGAATGCTTGGTACTTCAAAAGCAGTGCCCTTGAGTTCTCAGGAAACTCAAAGAAAGATTGGGACATGAACAATATACTGATTGGACATATTCTTGGTGATTCCTGGAAACTCTGGGGAAATGTTAAATTCCTCAATGGTTAAGAACTATCAGACTTTGTGCATTTATGTTAATGTATGCACATCTGAACCCAGTCACAGGTGATCCTTAAAATAACTGGATTATGTCATTACCATTTGCTTTTGATAGACTTATGGACTCACTTGAAAGAAAACAACTAACAACCAAGTACTCATCATTATCTCCTTGGTGAGAACACAATGGTTTGAAATGCAAGAAAAGTTAAGAAGAATATACAGAAAGTTAAAAAAAAGAGAGAGAGTAAATCTCCCAATACCAGGGTCTTTTCATTTCCCTTATTTCCTTTCAGAGCTCACTGATCTAAAATCCAAGAGCCATCACTTTTCATTACTGACCCATAACATAACACCCAGTAGTCCTGAAATCCAGCCTTGGATATTCCATTCTGGACATCAGTCCCATGGATCATTCCAGATCATGAAGAGAGCAGGTAACAGGATACAATCCCACTAATGAGGTGATATTTATACATTTTATTTTTAATACAAGAGGCTAATTATCCATTGAGTACATCCATCTCTGATCTATTGGAACACAAGGCTATATTTAGTCATGCCAGATGACAGGGCAAAAAAAGTTGTTTTGGGATGTAATCAAACTGCATTTAAATATTTTAAAAGTTTAAATACTTTCATTCTTTATTACCTATATTTATACTTGCCCTCTCCTTTTAAATTATGCACCACTGTGAAAACACCTTTCCTGGAACCCTCAAGCCTGATTATATTCTCAGCTTATGTATTTAAGATATTGGTTACTTGATAATTTATATTCTTTTACTTCTTGTTGAATTTACATAAAATATTTGTCTTCTCCAGGCTGACACTTTAAGTGAGAAGTGAGTTATACCGGCCAATTATTGAGCTTATTTGCCCTCCTATTTCTAACACAGTATTAACACCCAGAATTAGGGAAATTGAATGAACTGTGGATACTGAGAGCTAATTCCCAGAAAGATCTCATTCTCACAGAAAAGTAGAAATTTGGGAACTGGTGAACTGGATCCACTTGAATAAGCAACTCCATTTTGAACATTTCAGGTTTTGGTCCTTAAGCAACAAGTAAATTTATGTACATGAATCCAAGAATCTGGAAAAAAAATAGAACAAATATCTCTATGCTTGATCCACATGATGCTGAATAATTTTTTGGATTCTGTATATTTCTTTGCCATGGGCAGCGCAAATAAACCCAGCCCTTGGTTGTCAGTGTCCTTCATTCTGCTCTTCAAAGCAAGTGTACAAAATGAGGACGGAATGACATCTAATGCATCTACATTCAAGTCTTTACGTGTATCACCTATTTCATACTCACAATGAACCCTAGTGGTGTACATTCTCTCTGGGTTGGGTTGGTTGTGTGCAAAATCATATAAATAGTTGTGTAGAGTTAGACACCAAACCACAAACAGGCTGACTTTAAGATTTCCTTCTCTTTGCATCATAGCGATGCCCCTGAGGGACAGTTGGGGTCCCAACCAGACTTCTTGCTCACTCTTTTAGGATCAGTAGGCACTTACATGCCCTAGTGTCAAGTATCATTTATTTGTTTATTTTCTGTCTCATTATAGGCCAGTTCAAGAAAAAAATATAATTGAAAACATCCCCATTTTGTTCCTCGTGCTCTAAATAAGTATTAAGATTCCCCTGAGGTATTTTTCTATTATCTGTGTATTCATAGGTAATCATTAAGGAAAACAGAAAGTCCAGAAAGTGTTGTACAAAAGCAGTAGCTTTCAGGCTCACAAAGGCCAGGGTTCTGATTTTAATGGTCCTAAAATTACTCACTCTTCCAAGCTTAAGTTATTTCACAGATAAACCTGAAATAGTAACACATGCTTTTCAGTGTCATGAGGGTAAAATGTGATAATACAGGCAAGTGCTTTTTCTCTCTAGAGGAACAATAACTATTAGTTCCCTTCTCTAATATGTGAGACAATAAAATGCATAGCATTTGTCTAAGACACCATGTGTTCTATATGCCTGTTGGAATGTCTTACTTATAAAATTCTTCTCCTTTCATCCTTTTGTTTTCTGACTTATTTTCCAGCCTAATTTTACTATTCCTTGTATTTGAAGGGTTTGTATTTTGGGGATGTATTTAAAATGTTAATTGAAATAAATGTACAAAATCAGTAGTTGGGTGAAATAAAGTACATTCTCTTGGATCTATGAAAATTAATTTTACATACTTCTTTTTTCCAAAGATTTTATCTTTCATTGTTTTTATTGAAGTTCGATTTGCCAAAATATAGTATAACACCCCGTGCTCATCCCATCAAGTGCCCTCCTCAGTGCCCATCACTCAGTTATCCCAACACCCCACCTACCTCCCCTTCCGCAACTCTTTTTTCATCACCCAGAGTTAGGAGTCTCTCGTGGTTTGTCTCCCTTTTTAATTTTTCCCACTCAGTTACCCTCCTTTCCCTTATAATCCATTTCACTATTTCTTATATTCCACATATGAGTAAAACCATACAATGATTGTCCTTCTCCGATTCACTTACTTCACTCAGCATAATTTTATTTATTTATTTGACAGAGAGAGAGCAAGCACAAGCAGGGGGAGCGCCAGAGGGAGAGGAGAAGCAGGCTCCCCATTGAGCTAGATCTCAGGACCCCAGGATCATGACCTGAGCCCAAGGAAGATGCTTAACCAATTGAGCCACCTACGCACCCCAATTTTACGTATTTCTGATATTAACTTTTCCTTTCTTTAGATCATCCCTATCTGATTAACCTTTACTAGTACGATCACTTTATTATTAATTACTTTTTAATAAAGTTTCTTTAAATTTAAATTCAATTAATTAACATATAAGTGTATTATTAGTTTCGGACAAAGATTTCAGTGATTCATCAGTTTATATAATGACTATCTTTTAAACCCAGTTTAATGCCCACGTTATAGATATTTCCCTTTCAGTCTAACACAAGTCCAAAGTTTCGTTTTTGCCTCTTGTTTCAATAATTTCACTTAGTAGTTTACAGCCACATAGCATGTGGTTTGAATCTTGCTCTTACATCGTTTGTGCATTGTGCTGATGAGGAATAAACAACTAAAATACCTACAGCTCATTTTCTTCTAAGCTAGTGAAGGGAAGTGTGTCAAATTGAGCAAAGCAGAGTATCAGAGGTTTGTACGTTCCTCATATTCAAGGTTTTGCTTTGCCTCTTCAAAATGCAACACTATCATCTACCCCATTCAAATTATATTAAATGCAGAATGATTCAAATAGTGCCAGCTGCCAATTTAAATTTCAAATGGAAACCTGCTCATTTGCTGACTCCTCATTCACTTGCCCTGCCCTCCCCTACACATACTTCTTTTCTACTTCTTTTTCCGATTTATTTTAAAGCTACTTAATAGGTATTTCTTACGGAAGAGTCTGTTCTGAGTAGTGCCTTTGAGTCAAAAACTCCTTCCATATTTTTCCCTGTGCCACAGCAATATTTCCTGGTTACCTGACACTGCTTATGGACAAACCTCGGAAAACTTCAAGTCATGTGAAAAAATGAGTACCCCATTCTCCAAATGAATTGCTCCAAAAGGGGGAAATGACTTTTCTTTTCTTTTTCCCAGCCAGAGATAAAGAATTTAAAAATAACTGAGGCTTGAAAGAAAACATACGGATCCATGCAGGTAGACTTAGCACAAAGTTATCAGGAACCGTGTCTTTACTTCTGTGAGTCCATCTGGTCTCAATCCTGTGCTCTGCTGCTTTCTGAGATCAGAATGGATCGTCAGCTCCCAAAGAGTTATGGTATGATCCAGTGAATGAGGTAGCCCCACTGTGAATTCCGTCTGCTGCTAGCATTTGAAGGGCAGCATGTGCGGGCTGTATTATAGATCACCCTGAGAAGAGGATGGAGTTAGTTTTAATGCAGTTAGTAGAATACAAACTCAAACTTAAAGGTGATGGATGACCCAATTCTTAAGTGAACTCTAAACTTGCGCTTTATTCCCTTCTGGCATTTATTTTTTCATATAAAAAAAGGAGTATACTAAAAATTTGAGTATAATACAAAAACAGAAAAATGAACAAATGTTAATTGTCCGGTTAGGTGATTTTTCACCAAGTGAGCATATCCATGTAACTAGCACCCAGAGCAAGAAACAAGAAACTTTCAGAACCCTGGTAGTTCCCTCAGGCCCACGCTTGGTCACAATTGCCCCTTCAAGGGTGACAGACATCCTGACTTCCAACACCACCATGTAGCTTTTCTTAGTATTGACCTTTATGTTAAGGCAGCCACACAGTCTGTAGTTGGCATCTGAGAGCCCTTATTCTCAGTATGGGATTAGAAGAAAGGAGAATAAAACAAATGATTTTTTTCTGACAACCCCCCCCCTTCTTATTCTCCTCCCATTCTTTTCTTTTTTTCTCCCACTTCAATAAACATTTTATTTTGGAATAATTTTAGATTTATAGAAAAGTTGTAAAAATTGTCCAGAGATTTCCTGTATAACAACCACCAAACTTCCCTGGTGTTAACATTTTATTTTATTTTTTAATTATTTATTTATTTATTCATGAGAGACAGAGAGAGAAAGAGAGGCAGAGACACAGGCAGAGGGAGAAGCAGGCTCCATGCAGGGAGCCCTATGAGGGACTCGATCCCAGGACTCCAGGATCACACTGTGGGCCAAAGGCAGGCGCTAAACCACTGAGCCACCCAGGGATCCCCTAACATTTTATTTTTAAAGACTTACTTATTTTAGAGAGAGAGAGAGAGAGAGAGAGAGCACGAGTAGGAGGGGCAGAGGGAGAGGGAAAAAGAGTCTCAAGCCAACTTCAAGCTGAGCACAGAGCCTGAGAGCTCAGTCTCATGACCCCGAGATCATGACCTGAGCTGAAACCAAGAGCCGATACTTCACTGCACAACCCAGGCGCCCCACCTAATGTTATTTAACATTTTTAATACCTTTGTCAAAACAATGACAACAATGTTGATGCATTAACTAAATTTCAAACTTTATTCATGTTTCACTAGTGGGTCACTAATTACTATTGTTTTTTTCTGTTCTAGGATCCCATCCAGAATACCACACTGCATTTTGTCATCATGTCTCCTTAGATTCCCCTGGTCTATGACAATATCTTAGCCTTGCTTTGCCTTTCAAGATTTTGACAGATTGAAGAGTATGGCCAGATGTTTTATAGACTGTGAATTTGGGTTTGTCTGATGTTTTCTTCTGATTAGCTTAGGTTATGAGTTTGAAGAGAAGAATGTCAGTCACAAAGGAGAAGTGCTCTCTTCCTCACATTATGTTAGGGAGTACATGACATCAGCATGACTTATACTGGTGATGTTAACTTTGATTATTTTGGTTACAGTAGTATCTGCCTCCATTTTTCACTATAAAACTCTCCCCTTCTCCTACTATATTTTTGGGATGCGAGACACTAAATCCAGGTTTCACTCAAGGAGAACTGAGGCATGGGAATTACACCCCACTTCCTGGAGGGAACAATATTTACCTATGTTGTTGTATGGAAGCCTCCTGTAAGGATGATTTGCCGCTTTTCTCCCACATATTTATTTATCCAACATTTGTTTATATCAACATGAACTCATGTATATTTATTTTATAGTTTGGATTCTAATCTAGTGTGATGTTATTAATTCTGTTGCTCATATTGTTCCAGCTTTGCTCTTTGGGAGCTTGTAGAAGTTGGTTCCTGTGTCCCTTTGACAGACTATCATACTTTCTTTTATGTATTTATTTATTTATGTATTTCTGGACTCCTTTCCTATTTTTGGCGTAGGTATTCTTTTGAATGTCCCAGCATTACCTAGGAATGTCGAGATCACTCAGAGGGGAAAGAGTAGAACTAATACTGAAACCCAGAAACTCTGATGCACAAGTCCCTAAGTTTTTGGCATGACATTGCCTGCCTCACAAGATAATCAGGGCAAACGAGAGGCTAGGACCCATAAAAGGAGAACTTCACCACTAAACAGCAGCTAGTGGACTCAGAAATAGCTCTCTGGCCTTGGAACCTATGGACGGAGGATGGAGGCTACTGGGTCCCTAGTGGAATATTAATCGTGAAAGCTAAAACTAATTAAGAAGTAGGGAAGCTCCGGGCTCCATTGCTGGTTTGGTGTTCTTGTGGGCATACTGGGGGGAGAGGGGGTCAAAGCAAACTAATCTTGGGGGATCCCTGGGTGGCTCAGCAGTTTAGCACCTGCCTTCAGCCCAGGGCCTGATCCTGGAGTCCCGGGATCAAGTCCCACCTCAGGCTCCCTGCATGGAGCCTGCTTCTCCCTCTGCCTATGTCTCTGCCTCTCTCTCTCTCTCTCTCTCTCTGTGTGTGTGTGTGTGTGTCTCAGGAATAAATAAATAAAATCTTTAAAAAAAATCTTGACTTGCTTTTCGTTTCTAGCTCTGTCTCATACTGTTAGGTATCCAGATTGGTTAACTGTGCATCTCATTAAATAGGGTTCTATGATCAAGGCAGCTAAGACTTTGCCTAATCCTGCTACCACTACAGCATCTAGCCAAGAAAAGAGTTACTAGCATTCAGAAGGTGACCTCCCCAAGCTAATGCTACATATTGAAATAGGTATTGCTTTTACCTGGCCAAAGTATTCCAATTTAGATCAGGTTGGCCAAACTGCTGGATTATAAAAAGTTGTAAAGAAAAAAAAAGTCATAAAGAAATCTATCACTTGTACACAGGAAATATAAACACAATTATGTTTATAATTGTCAATACTTTTCCTAAATTCAGGGGGTAAAATGCTCATGTTGGGGTATGTATATAAAATGTCTGCAATGCACATATCATGGTCCATTTGCAAATTTAGAACAGTACGTTATACTTAACAGAGGAGCAAAGGACTTCAGTCACAATAAGGCCACAATTCTTTATCATGCTTTTAGTGGTCCACTACAATTTTTGATAAAAGTTTCTTCATCCAAGAGAAGAAAGCTCTATATTTTAACAATTTTGAATCAAATTTTCATTAAATCCAACAATACTGGGGCAATTTGTAAAAAATATATGTATTTTTTAAATTTTCAAATCAATACCAGGCCAGTAAAAGATATGTCACTGAATGGCATACATAACACTCCGATAGTAACATAGGAACAAAAATATGAATGTCTACCGTACAACTCCAGATTATTAATAATGATGTATGCCTCAGGCAATATACTTAGAACCTGTACTATCATTCTTTGACATATAATTAATCCATTTCATCATTCTGAGGCCAAACAATGTTTAATGATGCCAATAAAAAAGTAATTAGAAACTGTAATTTTGACTTAGGACTGAGAATGTGTTTATAAATGTAGCCCAATAAAGCAGTGATGGATCTATATGTCCTATTCTAAGATACGCTTCTCTCATCTCTCATCCAATCACATGGAATTACTAGAAAAGGAGGCAGTACCTGAAATCTTAACCTTTTGTTTGGGGATTGATTACCATAGTAGAGAAATAGACTTCCCAATTATTGACAAAGACACACAGTTACCCATTAGTGTGGGTACAGAACTTGTCTAAATCATTTTGACAAGTGACTAAAAGTTTCCTCTCCAGACCTTCACTTTGCTCATGCCCCCACCAACCAGCCACTCACTGCAGTCTCTTGGCTTCTCGGTCTATTATTATTTTTGGATCACGGGGGACACAGACAAGGAACAACAACAGAACAGAAGACCTTTCCTTTCTCTGAACTGCTCCGTTCTGTGAAAACTGTGTGAAAGTGGTTGCATCTGTGAACTCTGTCTCATTAGAGCCAAATGTCTGTGGTGCTCCTTCATGGCTGTGTGATTGAAATGACAAGTTCCCTGAGCATTGTGCTTTGTTAAGAATGCATGGATTGGTGATGGCTCAGGTTCTGGACCAAAAGCCATAGCTGGACAAAGATTGGAATGACCTGTCATGGTTAACTTAGAATCCCAGGGGGAAATGTTACCCTTCAGTCACTGTTTTTTTGAAAAACCCAAAAGTAAAATAATATGGACCTGTGGTTAAAAGTTATGAGGTTAAAAGTAAAGCTCAAAAGTAGAAATGCAATGATAGCTTGAGCACACTGGAAATATTAAAAACTATTAAATGTTTTTGAAGCACATTTTATCTGTAGGACACTGGAATAAGCCGCCTTAGGATAAAAAAGATAAAGAAAAAATACACTGTGTTTGCTTTCAACTTAGAATGAATGTACCTGCATGATACACTGGAGAATAATTACAAAACAATCCAGGAAAAATTACATAGTTTGGCCATAATGAATTGGTATCAAAGGGATGAAAAAGGAAGGAATTAGCATGGTATCAGTAAAAACTTGAGCCCATGCATGCCTCAAGTGAAGGAGTATTTTAGAAATCATCTTGTTAATTTGACTATAATTTGTAGGTGGCCAGACTAAGCACAGGGGATCCAAGTAATCAACATGTAGGATATCCTAGAATTCTGCTTGAAATAATTTGTGATATTTTCAAGTTTTTACTGGGGCAGTATCTCTTTTTAACACTGCTGTATTGCCATAGCCCAACTGAGCTCAACATATATAATAGGTAACTGATTAATATCTGTTCTTTAAATGAATACATAATACAATAATATAGTTGCATTGGGAGTTGACAATAGGCTGAGAAGATTCACAAGACTCTAGTCATACCTACAGCTGTGATTTATTACAGTGAAAGGCTATGAAGAAAATCAACAAAAATAAAAATACATGGATTAAGCCCAGAGGAAATTAGGTGCAAGCTTCTAAGAGTCTTCTCCCACTGGAGTCACATGGGAGTTATGACAAATATGTTAAATGTTGTCAACCAGGGAAACTCATTAGAGACACAGTTTCTGGGGTTTTCACAGGGGGCTGGTCATAGGCACCCTCTGCATAGCATCTACCAAAATTCCAGGCACCCCGAAAGGAAGTAGGTGTTCAGCATATGCATATTGTTTGCAGAAACATTGTAGGTACAGGGAGCCATTTTACCAGGGAATAACCCTCTCAAAATCCTTGTTCCCAGGTGACAGCCAAGGGTCAACATTTCAAGCAAGCCTAAGCAGATACAAGCTTACTATGTTAATTGTTTTTTTGCATAAGTTTACCTATTTCATGTTGGGAAACATCTGATTTTGTGTATCCATGACAACTGTAATGGGAAATTTGGTGATTTCCTAATCAATTTGATCATGTGTAACTTTTCAAAGTGGGCACAGTGCTGAGTGATGACTTATTTATAGGTAATCTGACCATTACAAGCCCTGTGTTATCACTAATAGACATCAAATTCAAATTGTGCTCCATGCATTGTATTCTCATATTGAAGCAACATCCTAAAGATTGGATTGGTTTACTTGTTCACAAATTATAATCATTGCTCTTCGTTCATAGCATCTAATGAAAACAAAATATAAACCAAGAATAGATCTCAATTACCAATTAATTCAAAATGTCAGGGAAAGAGGGTATGTCAATTTAAAATTGTTGATTTCTTTTATTGGTACTTACAACTCATAAAGAGATCAATAAAGGCATGGTAATTTGAAGACATGACTGTCATCAAATGTTAGATGAAAAGTGAAAATATTAATTCAATAATGTGTTTAGAAAGCCTAAGTTTAGCATTTTATTAGATTGGTTTCTAACTTTCTAAATAATAGTTGTAACACTTAAACCTTCTGTACTTTACGGTTTATATATCTGTCACATAAATATATTTAAATGTTGTACTAAGTTTTGAGTGTTTTCCTCCATTTGACTGCTGTCCTTTATTTTCTGTTGACCATGTGCATTGATCATTAACCTAAGCTGCAATGCCCATTCAGTAATCTAGAGTCAACTGCTTCTCCTCAAAGAGGACAGAGAGTAGGCATGTTCAGGAGAGTTGAAGACCTAGAGTATTTTCTCACATAAGACACTGAAATACACACTGTAGTTTTCAATTTTTCCTTTCCCTGAGGAAATTTATTTTCAAACAAACTCTCATTTGGAAGTCCAAGTAAAAAGTAAAAATCAGCTGCTGAAAAGCAAAAGATGGGGGAGGCCCAAAACTATACTTACTCACTTCCTTTCTGACAGCAACCTTCTAGCAGTTTTCCAGAAAATATTATTAGCACTATTTACTCTTTTTGGAGTCTAGCATTCATTTATTTATTCATATGCAAAGCTGTCAATTTGATCACATTCACAGAGCTGGTTCAGTGGATGAGGCAGATTAAAGTTGCTCTGACCCGAAAATAAGACAGGACAACGTTGGATTGCTCCACCGTTTCTGAGGTGTGACCTGACGCCGTTTCTCTATTCAGGGATGGAGTAAAGGAATCCCAGAGTGGCTAGATTACACTTACCAGACTTCTCTGCTGTTCGGTGTGACCTCACACTTGAGTCTGGTTTCTTTACTCTGAGGACAATAATCGGCTACTATACTAAAACAATGTTTTCTCTCCTTTTATGTAACTCTCTATTTTTCTCAAATACATTTTTTCTCCTCTGTTTTTTTGTCCTTTTATAGTCAATACTCATGCTTATGTCTTTTGTCTATAAATTTCAATCACCAGCATCGTTATGTGAGAATCAGCAAGTCCTTTCGCGCAGTATAAATTAATACTCATAAAATGATATAAGGAGAAAGAGCCTCCTCTTATCTATACTCTTGTCTGATAAATATGTTACAGTAAATTACCTAATTAAACAAGCATAACATGAAAATTAGATGTTTGTTTCTATACATCTTTGAAGAAGTAACCATTTTCCTTCCTGTGTTATTTATTATCCCTTCAATTTGCAAAAGCTGAGTAATCAGGAATTCCACACCATGGCTTTAATTGCAAGCATATCCACTAAGTGCTGATGTGGGGATATTCAGTTGCTGAGCTTTTTAAAAGTGACAACTTTTTCTTTTCTTTTTTCTTCTCCTTTTTTCTTTCCTTAGTAATTAAGGTGGCCTATATAATCATACCACGCCCTTATCAGCACAATATTGTTCTTTTATACGTAGTTTCCTTTAATAATCCAGTTACTTGACAAGCAACAAAGATCCTGACAATGATAATAACCATAATGATAGGTAAAGTTGGCTTTCCACATGCCATGTGCCAGGCATCATGTAAGCACTTGAAATGCATCCTTTCATTTAATGATGCCAAGAAAAATATGTAAACATTTCTCAATATATCAGAGACAAACGAATTCTACCCGTGCACACTTGTCCACCTCGAGAATTCTGCATCACAAAGAGTGATGCAGAAACCACAGGCTCACCTGCTGTTCATCATACCACCTTGGACCATTAGCTCACCTCTCATTTCCAGCCACTGGTGTTTTCAACAATACCTTTACTTGTCAGGAAGACTGAAGTTCAATGGTCTCCTTTCCCACGGTCTCTCTCACTTCCCCTATCTCACCTACCACCAGGTTCTATAAGATTTATCTCTAAAATTAGGGCTTCTCGCACTTTAAGATGCATAAGAATGCCCTGAGGATCTTGTTAAAATGCAGATTCTGAATTGGCAGGTTCGGGGCATGTCCATTCTGAACCGCTCACCAGCTTTCAGGTGGTGCTATGCTGCTGATCCACGGACCTCACTGAGTTACAAAGTCCCAGCAGTTCTACAATTGCTCATTTACCGCTTGTCCTCGGTTACTGTCTGGACCATGTGACAGGAACTGAGAGGCTGATCTGTAGATGGGATCATGGGAGTAAATCCCAACGTGTCAGCTTTTTCTCATGTTGCTCAGTCAACAATTACTTTTACTCTCCCTTGTCTTTCTTCCCTATAAAGCTTATAAAGCTTTAGTCAGGCAAGAATGTATTCCTCTGCTACTCTCGTAAAAGAGTATCCTAACTTCAGGTACAGGATTACCGATGCTTATGGTTTTTTAGATAAATTATTCTCATGTACTTATGTCTGATGGCTCTTAACCCAGATGTCTTTATGTCTTACCATGGTGAAGATTCTGATTCCAGAAAGTCTCCAAGAGGCTTTTAGAAAAGAGCCTGGTGAAATCTATGTTGTGGGCTGGTTGATTTTTAGTGACCCTTAAACCACAGCTAATTTACCAACCATGTAATGAGGAACCCCTTCTAATCCCCACAGTTTATCTCATTGTCCCGTGGCACCTTCTTAGTCCGCTTTCTTATCCTTGGGGATGACCTGCCTGGAAATGCTTTGCTAAAGGAACAAAGTACATGGATCCATGGCAGCCTATGGAAAGATCCTTATGGTGAAAAAATATTAAGAAAAATGGTGAACCCTTTTGATTAGTAAGTCATGCAAATGAAAAGGTTTTTGTTGTCTCTATCTACCAGATTGACAATAAAAGAGATATCTGGGTGGCTCAGTTTGTTAAGCATCCGACTCTTGATTTTTGCTTAGGTCATGACCTTATGGTCATGAGATCAAGCCCCATAGCAGATTAAGTTTCCCAAGATTCTCTCTCCCTCTCCCTCTCCCTCTTAAAAAAAATGCTAATAAAAGAATAATAATATTGTTGAGGAGAGGAGCAACCTCATATATTGCTGGTACACAGATAAGTTTAAAGGAAATTTGGAAATATATGTCACATACCCTAGAAATGTGTATGCTCTTTTCATGCCCACCAGTTCAACTACAGAGAACTGATCCTAAAGAAATTATTAGGCAAGTGTGCAAATAAAATTTAGATAAACACAGGATCATGGATAAATGGCATTTCTCAAGATATCAAAAAGTCAAAAATAAAGATTTTAAAATATATAAATTGTTATATTACATTGAACCATATTGAAATAATTGGTATTTGATGATCTATGGCTTAAGAAAATGGTACTTTGTATGACTCAATTTAATAATTAAGAGTACAAATGAATAAAATACCAGAACACTATTAAAATGTTTTTATGCTTCAGTATCTGTTTATATGTACCCAGAAAACATATATTGAAGACTATCAACCAAATGCCGATTGTTCTTATATCTGAGTGCTATATGTATTTACTTTTCCTTTTCTATATTTTATCATTTTTCTCTCAATGAGCATGGCAAATGTGTAATTTCAAAATAAATAAAGGAGACAGCATTGAGATAACCAATTAGCAATTTTTCCACATTAACAATTTTAAGCTCATTTCCAGTGACCCAAAGTTGGGGGTACTTCAAAGTATTTTCTGCAGATGGTGACGTGATAATATGTGTTATTAGAAAAAGTAATTTCCAGTTATTGTATTAGAATTCAGTAATTACTTTTTCAATAAAGAAAGTGAAAACTATTAAGAGCAAAAATGTGAAATAAATTAGCTTTATATCCTACACTCAATTAAACTATCATAGCAAGAAGGTAATGAATTAAGATAATTTGAGGATAGGAATAAGACTCTACAAAGCAGAGATTTAACACTCTTCTAAAATCCATTAAAATACTCCAAAAGAAGATCACAGTAAAGTGGGTAGCCCACAAGATAGTTCAGAGAAACGGCAACATGCATGCTAAATAGGTAGAGAGAGTTTTCAGTCTCAGAAGTCTTAGAGACTCATGCACAAAGTAGCTCAAGCATGCAAAGCATGCCTTGATGACAGTGGCCCTAACAGTAAAGCTGAGTTTTCCACTAGCTTCACCACTTTCTAAAATAGTAAGATAATCCTGGTCTTCTGGCATGTGTGCCCTCAAGGAATCCACAAAATATTTGAGCAGTCACTGATGTGTGAGCATTTAATTTATTATAAGGAGCCATTCATAAATAGTAGTGCTTGCTACTAAAATCCTGCCCATGTCTTTCCATGGCCTCTGAAATAAAAATGAGATTGCTTTCTGGGATACAAAGCTTCAGGTTTTGCCTGTTACACTAATGTAATTTTCCGTCATTCACACTGGCTTTCTTTTTGCTCCTACAGGCCAAACTCGTTCCTGCCCCTATGCTTTTGTACTTGTCCCCTCTACCTAGAACTCTGTCTCCTATTTGCAGGGCTAGGTTCTTGTCCTTCAACCTGGGCTCAAGTGTCAGCCCCTGAGAGTTCCCCAGCCACCAGGCAAATGAAAATAATCCCTTTACTCGTACTCATTTCCTATTACATCAGTTGTTTATGCTTACTTTTTCTCATAGTACCTAACACCATCAGACTGTCCTCTTTGTCTCTGAAGCCCAGGAGAAAGAATAGGATGTATCTTCAGTGCCTAGAACTATATCTGGCACATAGATACTCAGGATACTGTTGAATAAATGCCACGGCCAAAAGAGAGTGCTCTGAATTGTTTCTTTTTTTCTTTTTAAATATTTTATTTATTTATTCATGAGAGACAGAGAGAGAGAGAGAAGACAGAGACACAGGTAGAGGGAGAAGTAGGTTCCATGCAGAGAGCCTAATGTGGGACTTGATCCCGAGACTCCAGTATCACATCCTGAGCCAAAGGCAGATGCTCAACCACTGAGCCACCCAAGCGTCCCCTGAATTGTTTCTTTTATGTGGTTACAATGGTTGAAAGGAGAAGCTATGAACCCCATGGATCCCAACTTTCTAGAGTCCCAGTGCTGGTCCAGGTGGCTTTCTTACGCAAACATCACATTTCTGTTTGGTTCATCTGGGCTTTTCTATTTTACTTCACTTTGATATGAACTAAGCTACCAGTAACCAGATGGGTGTTCAACACTGGCTTATGCCATTTTGGATATAATCAAACATCTGGAGATTCTGGAATTAACCCCTAAAAAGACATTTCCTTACCTGAGAATGACATTTTTTTAAACATATTCTCTATGATGTTTTTAAAATAAAAGTTTGCTGTATACTACTGGATTATAGAAATTATACCTTTGTTTTCTAAACATGAGGTTATACTTCAATATTGCTTAAATCTTTTCAAAATACATGCTGGCACAATTTCCATAAGCCCCATCATCTTGGCAGACATCTTCCTCCTTGCTCCCCACTTTTCTGCCTTGAGATTCACTGAAGTAGAACAATGCTTCTCCAACCATTATCTTCTTATCCTTGAGGGTGTATAGACATATTTTCAGAAGTCTTTGAAAATGTGTTTCCTTACAAAGGGGTGTGATGCCTCCAACACAAGTTTTAGAATCACTGAGGTAAAAAGCTAAATGAAGCACAATTTACACTTAAATGCTAATATCTCCAGGAGAATAAGTTTTCATCTATCATTTATATTATAGTGATTTAGCTTAATCAGCTTATTTTTCCCCTAATTCACAACTGAGATTAGCAACTTTATGAAAACTGGAGGCCTTGGTGGAAAGAAGGAGAATAGCAATTTTACATCATGAAGACACTGGTCTGGTTCTCCAAATAGAAGTTCTGGGGCAAGTGTATTAGCATAGGAACAAAGGAAGGAGGTAGTCGGAAATGAAATTGGGACTTTGTGTTCTAAAACTATTATTTTACATCTTGCTTATTGGCCTTGAATGCAGGAAAAGAAAATGGGATCACCTTCTTGCATCTTTTTATTCCTGCCAGAATATGGAATTCAGACTCAAATTCTCCTTAGCAGATTAATTTCTTTATGATTTAAGGCAACTTTGATAGGTTAATATGTTAAAACCCCAAACCTAATGGTATTAATAAAGCAAAATATATTCTGAATTCTCAAATCTAGTTTATACATTCTTTAGCTCCTTAGACTGTAGTCTTTTAAGGATAGGATTCCATTTTATTCATTGTTGGACTCCCAGCGTCCTATTAATTTTCCTTTAAGTAAATTCTGGGGATGAATAAATACTTTTGAGTTCAAGTGTTGTGATTTGGGAACACAAATGCTCATAAGTTGGGATGTGTGTTTCAGGTCTTCTAATTTAAGGAACTGGCCACATCTGTGCATTCATGTGGCTCAAAGATGGTTCTAACATTCTTCTTTTGGTTACCGCCTGCTTGCCTGCATGAAAGGGGCCCTTTCCATGCCAGAAAACAGAAGGTCACTTGGGTTTCACCCTCCCAGCAGGAGGCAGTAGGATTTAGTCATGGGCAGACCTGCCAGCAACGTACATAATAACACCTCCATAGTGAGAGACAGTTTCTCACATCAGACCAGACAGCAACCTCGTCAAGGGGAAACATCAAGGGAAAAGCAAACAAACAAAATATGCCCCATTTCCATCACCTCTGCCAAATGAATAGCATGCTCTCTATTTTTAAGAGCTTTATAAAACAACTCAAAAATACAACAGGGAGGGGGATGAGGTGTGGGTAAAGAGTTCAGCTGTATACTTCCTTCAATCATTCAGTGACCAGAAAGGAGTCCAATCCCACTTTCTCTAGAGGGTCACCAAGTTATTGGAGCTGCAAGTGATTGGATGCAAGGGAAAATAAATGAAGCAAAAAATATATCTCCTAGAGTGGGAAAGACATGAAAAAAAGTTTACTAACCACCCCCCCCCCAAAAAAAAAATTACTGGCTTTTCAGCTTCTTATGCATATTGTAAGGGCAGAGAAGAATAATGTGAATATCTTCCTTTTACAGCTCAGTCTAATTTGGCATGCCATTATAATTTCTGGCTCAGTTAGCAAATGACTGGAAACACTGCTTTCTGCAATTTTCCCTAAAATAATGACAGTTCTAGAAGTTGTTCTATCGATGTACTTGAAACCAACCCAAGATGGGAGTGAAGTGACTATTATTCTTAATTTTTATTACCAGGGAGGCTTTATACAGGTACCTATGTGGAACTACATGAGTGGCCATCTACATACTGTGATTATGAATTTGAGGGAAGGAAAGACTTGACCAATTTCAGGAATAAGATGCCTGGAGTTCTACCATTGGAGATTAGCTCCTTTGGATTAAATTTCTGCCTTCTAGAGTGGTATGTTCTCATATGAATTTACTTGAAAAGGTTATAATAAGCAATCACTACTGATATCTTCACATCAGAAGGGGCACAAATGTCTTGACATTATAGGAGGGGAGGGATAAAGGAAAGCCTATTTAGGGACAGATAGAAGAAGAAAACACTTTTTAATTGGCTCAAGTTCTGAAGCAAGGCACTCAAGACAAGTATTGTTTCTCCTTACAAACAAGGTGACCTTGAGTAAATTACATAACCTCTTTGAACCTTGATAATTCTTATCTGTAAAATGAGTGATAGAAGAGAGATTCAAAAGGATAGGAAAGAAAGCCAAGGTAATGCTACATTATCTGGTTGGCCATCACTACAAGAGGCTCTTGATCCAAGGGCGCCTACCAAGAAGCTTAGTATGGCATTTCTTGGAAATTCCACAACAGCACCAGACCACTTTTTTTGCAAAGATGGCCCTAAGGGATATAAATTGCCCTGCACTGGGCTTGTGCGTGTGCAAGTGCGATGTGCTGCAGGTATGCACCTAAGAGCAACTGGTACCAATCTTCTCCCAGTTGGTCACTAAGAGGGAACATGGGGGTGTTTGAAGTGGCACAAAAGCAGTGCCAGATGCATATATTTTATGTACATGTGTTTAGCTATGCATATGTCTTATTATTAGTTTAATACCTGTTTCCTATCTCTTATAAAGTAAATTCCATGAGAGCAAGCAGATAGCTTTCACTCACTGTTGTCACAACTACTTTTAGTCAGTATTGTTAGATAAATGAAAAAACAAAAACAATTGCCTTTGTACTTTAACTATAATGTTTTTTGGTATAGACTTTCCTTCTGAAATGCTTATTTTTGCTGTTGTTTGGATATGTTTTATCACTGGTGTCTAGCTTTTTCTGTTTAAGCACCTTCCCACTTTTCAATTAACTTTGCTCTTAGCATTTTTGCTTGGATGTAATTTTACACTCCCAATAACCGAGTTAAGGGTCTTTTCAAATCTTGTTTACTTTTAGATGCTTTAATTTAGTTTTTATATTACATCATTAAATTTCTTTAAATCCTTACTAAACTCGCTTTTAATTTTAATGACTTTTTTTCTCATAGATCCTTTTGTTTCCAATCTGTATTTTAATTTTCCTTGTAAAGGAAATGGTTCATCCTTTTGGATTAGCATATTCACCAATGTTGTCTCATTTGATCATTTTAAAGACCCCACATCATAGAAATGACAGGGGTAAAGTACTGGCTCTCCCTCTTCTTACAACCAGAAAGCTCAGGGGTGTAGTCAAGCTGATGTCCACTGGTTCTTGCTCTGTTTTTTCCATTCCACCATTTGAGGTGTATCGTGAGAAATTACTGAAAAAAGCTAATTGAAATCACTGAAATTATTCCCAAGAAAAGCTGGGATATGGTAACATTTATTTTAAGGATGCAGTTAACATAAAATGCTACTATAGTCACTATGCACTTAATTACTTACTGTTGCATAATGTGTTTACTCATGGCTCTGAACACTCTAAATCTGTAAATGTGACAATAAAATAAAAAGAGAAGTTAAACTGGTCTTGATGACAGCTACACTCCATTGACCATTTGATTCCCGGGTCCCCTCGGAAGCAGTCAGTATGATTCTTGTTTTTCTTCCATACTCAAATGGGTGACTTTAGACTCTATAGACTCAATATTCTAATGTTAAGGAGTTTTCTTTCTCTGACTTTTTGCCAGAATCAAATGTAAATATAAGGAATTGTGGTATAGTTACACACACACACAGACACACACACCTTAAACTTCATATCTCCTCATCTACAAAATCTAAAGGAAAACAGAATACTAGTAATTCTCATAATCAGAACGAAGATTTCCAAGGAAAATGTAGGACACACATACACATACACATACGATTTTAATTTAGTAGGCTTAGGTTCAGCTTCCAGGGCTGACTCTGAAGAACTGACTGACTTCGAGCCACTTTAATTCTTTTACTTTACTCATCTATGAATCAGGATAAGACTTGTTTAAGGCTACTTTTAAAAGGTTGTTCTAAGGATAAAATGAGATGATGCATTTGTGAAAAGGATCCGAAGAACAAAAAGTATTATACAAGATTTAATGTGCCTTTTAAAAACAAAAATCATTATATTTTCTTATTAAGAAAATGATACATGAGGATTATGGAGAATTTGGAAGATGCACACATGCAAGGACACAAACGTGGGTGGCCTTAGACATTCATCCCCTTTTCCCTTTCAACAGGTGAACAAGAAGTTGGCTCTGCAGATCTGAGATAAATCGACAGAAAAACAGATACTACTGACTGAGCTAACCAGATTTGACCCTTTTTTAAAAGCTCATTTTCTCTGTCAGGATGCTTCCATCAGTATGTTCGAAAGGATTCAGTCATGAATTTACTAGATGTTCCTGCTTCCTTTTTTCTATATATGTAGAAGACCACAGTGGTGGGTTTCTCTCTTCCAGGATGCTTTTCATAGTATACCAAGCTCTGCCGGTTCCAGCATATTTCTTGATGGAAAAACAATATGAGTTTCTGTATCACCTGCTTTGAAATTGCTATCAATGAATCTTTTCATATGCTTCCACCATGTGTCACAAAGAGCGGGTATACCTGTTTCCCTTTGCACAAAAATAAATGAATAAATGCATAAATAAATATTAAGCCATGAGTCCCACAGCCCATGGATAATCACTTACTGACATTTCTAACAGCACTTTGAATTCATTTGGAAACATTCAAGTATTTGAAGATTCACAGCTAAAAGCAACTCGCCTCTGTGAGCTTTTCCAATCATCTATATGGCAAACTGATAACAGCCATGTATCAAGAAGATTTAGAAAAACCAGAACTTTTTTTCTCCTGAACTGTATATGTAGAGACATTTCACTGGGTGAATGGCATTTTTTTTTTTTGGTATTGATATCCCTCTCCATAAAAAGTTATTTCATGTTTATTCACTTGTTTTTTTAATTTTATTCAACTATTTTCTGTTGGCTACAAACACATAGCATTTCTTGAGAATCTTAGAGTGGTTACAAAAGGAAAAAAAAAAAAAAAAAAGATGTGAAACACATTCCTTGCCTTCTGAAACTTAGATCTTAGTATGAGAGGCCATACAAGCGCATGTAAATTAAGTGTTTCATTCACCATTATATTCTTAGTAACTGACAAATGGTAGTACTCAATAGAATAATCTTCCCGATAGAACTGTAATGTTCTTGACTTAAGGAGTGTCTCATCTTGTATCTGTCCTCAACATGTGCAAAATTCTCATTCACAACAAGTCAAAATAAGGATGCATTCAAATAATTTAACCAGGAATTATATTAATTTAAAATATCCTTTTTTATGTCGATAAATTAACCAATCGTGTAGGCATTTAAGACATCTTACTTGAATACAGTTTAACAAAATTTCTAATAATGAAAATAATAATACCCTTCAAACACCAAAACATCTTCTTGAGGACTGTGGCATCTAAATAAGTGTATTTATAATTTAATGATGTGCTAAGGTAACAAGTAAACACTGAGAATTTAATGGAATTTAAGGATAACAACTGGCTAAGTTTTAATATATAAACATACTGTCTTTTAGTATATATCTTAAATCCAAATTGTCTCCTGTACCCTAAGGTATTAAATAATTACAAACTCAAACTTCTGGAATTAGATTGGCCCTTAGATTGGTGATTACTTTGACTAATTATAAGTCTTTTAGATTTCCAAGGAATATATAGTTAACACATAAATAATGTTCAATGGGAAAAATGAATTATGAAACTTTGCCACTTATTTTGTTTCCTCATAGCAGAGGTATAAAAATGGTTGATGGAGTTAAGGGACAAAAACCTCCTACATTATCACTACAGTATCATCTGCATTTGATCCTGTGAATTAGGCAGGGCAGATCTTTCCTTTTTCTTTCCTTCTATCCTTCCCTTTCTTTCCTTTTTTCCTTCCTTCTATCCTTTCTTTTTTTTTTTTTCATTTTTTCCTTCCTACCTAACTTCCTTCTTCTTTCTCATATTATCCTGAGAGAAACAGTTTTGGAATTCTTGACAACCATGGTCACAAAAGTGAATAGCTAAATTCCATGTGATGAAGTAACAATACCGACAAAATTCCTAAATGATATCAGATGATTCTAGTGCAGTTCTGCGCAACCCTGATGCCATGAAATGGTAAGGGGGTGATTATCACAGGTCAGAGCATGTTATAAACAGGCCATAAAACCAAGTGGGATGTAAGGCCAGGTGGGACTTATGACAGGTTATAAAGTATAAACTGATACTAGATGGGAACCTGTCAAAAAATCAGTAGTATGCTTGAAAGGATTCAGTCATGAATTCAAGTTTTATAAGATAAAAAGGCAAAAAGGCCCTCCCAAGAAACTGGGAGACCTCTGATACTAGATATGATATAACTTTGAAGAGAAGCTGCTTTGGACCTAAGCTAACTCCCAGAGGAAAAGCTGTCATTTTGTTAACACTAAAAGTTCTACTGGAACATCTATATCCCTATCTATCTGTATCTAGAGAGAGATCTTCAGAAGGTTCTGGTTGCCTAAATGTTTTTTCTTGTGCGTACTTATCTTAATCTTTATGAAACAAAGAGTTCCTCAGTCACATGAAGTGCATTTAGTCTCCACAAGCACATTCAGGAGAGAAAACTAAGTCTTTTATCTAGAAGTTCCCCAGAGGTATATACTAATTAGAAGACTATTATCAAAGTGCTGCTAATTTTTAGATGTATAAGAAAGGGAAGAAGAGATCACACATTATTTTTATAAGTATCACAAATGACTGTGACACTATTAAATTGTGCATTGTCTTTCATTCAGTTAAATCCATGATTTGTTTTAAAATGTCAGAAACCTGTGGCAGAGGCTGATGGCAAGACCCAAACTTCCATTATATCTTCTACCTGAACATATAGGTGGACTCTGTATTCCAGTCCTTTGGGGATTTGGTGCTGCCATGGGATGAGTTCAAACCAATAGAAATTGCATGAAATTGGTGCATACCACTTCCAGGCCTGGCTCCTCCACTCTTTTATGCCATCTTCCATGATTTCTCTTTTCATCTCCTAGTTTGATTAATACAGGTCCAATGGGACACTCCAAGACTCTAGAGCTTTACAAAGCCATTAGATAGACTAAGCCTGTAATCCTAAATAATTGTGTGGAGAAAAACCAGCCTTCTTCCTCATCTAACTCAAATCAACAATAACATGATAAGGAAATAAACCCTTATTCTATTAAGCCATCAAAACATGGAGTTGCTATAGATTTATCCACTGCAACTATTGTTATGTGACCCAGTAGATATTTTTGAAGATTATTATATGATCAAATCACATTAGAAAGTAAACATCCCAATCATGAACAATGTCACTTGTATTTATCTTTTTGACACCAGCATTTTAATAATTCAAACACTTTTTCTTATGTTTTTCTTATGTTTTCTTATGTTCTTATGTTTTTCTTATCTTTTCTTACTTTAGCAGCTTACATCTTAAAAATCAACTATGATAAGACTGAGTTTACTGTTAAAAATGGTGCCCCTTAACATTAAATGATGATGATTATGATGATGAAGATTAGATAATGGTGATATCAATAATATCTTACTGAATTCATAGCTTTCTTTTCTTTTTTTAATTTAAATTTATGTTTATTGGTGTTCAATTTGCCAACATATAGAATAACACCCAATGCTCATCCCGTCAAGTGTCCACCTGGCCATCACCCAGTCACCCCCACTTCCTGCCCACCTCCCTTTCCACCACCCCTAGTGCATTTCCCAGAGTTAGGAGTCTTCCATGCTCTGTCTCCCTCTCTGATATCTCCCTCTCATTTTTTCTCCCTTCCCCCCTATTCCCCTTCACTACTTTTTATATTCCCCAAATGAATGAGACCATATAATGTTTGTCCTTCTCTGATTGACTTATTTCACTGAATTCACATCGTATAAGTAATATAGTTTATTTGATTATTTCATTCTCAGACATGTTCAGGATGAACATCATTATTCCCATTTTAAAGGTACTGAATCTGAAACCAGGAAATGTTCAGTAACTAATAAAAGACAAAAATATTCAACTTAATATCTTCAGATTTTGACCCTAATATTTATGCTTTACTATCACTACCTTACAAGTTTTTGGGCAGAACCTATCACCAAATCATGGGTGAGTATGAGTCCTTAAAGGGCATAGAGTTTTTTTGGGTACATCACTGGACAAAAGTTACTGTAAAATATCTTGGTACTGCAGATCAAGGCTTTCTGTTCATAATGATGTCATTATGATACAGCCAGGACATTATATTGCATTTAAAGAGATATAAAGTTGTCATTTAAATATTTGCTGCTTTGGCTTCATATTTATTACTGATTGCAGTTTTTAGATGAGGATTTAAATACTATTTTACATTTCTTTCTCAAGCTCTGTTATAATGGATTTCAGCGCAAGACATTTAGCATTTCTGAAGTGGCTGCTTCTTCCCAGACAATGCATCTAGTCAAACTCCTCTTTTGCTGCTGATGAAGTAAGTGACTTAATATTAGAGATTGAAATGGAACAATTACCAATTTCCAAAACTTCTTCTAGAAGAAATATAACTTAGAATAATATATCCAAATGCAATCCTCAAAAAAAAAATGATCTAAATAACTGCTATAGATTGAATGTGTCTCCCTGAAAAATTCATACCTACTACTCAACATGATGTTATTTGAAGGTGGGACCTTTGGGAGGTGGTTATTATGTTGTGAGAGTGGAGCCCTCATCACTAGGATTAGTGCCCTTATGAAATAGTACCCAGGGTTCCTTTTCCCCTTCTCTGCATGAGGACATGGTCAGAAAATGGGCAGTTATCTATGATCCAGGAAGTGGGCCCTCACCAGACACAAAGCTGCTCATACTTTGAGTGTGGACTTCCCAGAACTGTGAGAAATAAATATTTGTTGTTTAAGTCACCTGGTCTATGATATATTTGTCATACAGCCTGAACAGACTAAGACAGAAATTAGTACCACGAAGTGGAATGTTGCTGTAACAAATGTCTAAAAGTGTGGAAGCTGCTTTGGAATCAGATAATGGATAGAAGCTGGTGGCACTTGAGGTGCATTCTAGAAAAAGTCTACATTGTTGTGAAGGGACCTTCAAAGGTGATTCTGGAGAGAGTTCAGAAGGAAAAGAGAAGAAATGTAAAGAAAGCTTCCATCTTCTTAAAGAATACCTCCATAATCATGAACAAAATATTTGTAGAAATATTAGATGGTAATAGCCATTGATGGTAAGAGCCAATAGATGGTAAGAGCCATTGTGACAAGGTCTCAGAGAGAAAGGAAGAATATATTAGAAATGGAGGTGAAGCAATCCTTGTTACAAAGTGGCAAAGAACTTGGTTGAATTGTATTTGTGTTCTAGTGTTTTATAGCAGGTAGAACTTTCACTGAAATTAGTTATTTAGCTGGAGAAATTGCTAAGCAAAATCTTGAAATAGAGTCTTGGCTCCTGATTGCTTATATAATACTAGAAAAGAGAAAAGACTTAAAGTCGGAATTGTTAAGCAAAAAGGAAGCAGGACTTAAAGATTTGGAAAATTCTTAGCCCATCCACATTGTAAAAAGTGAGAACACTCAGGGTCTGGCCAGGAGACCATTAGATAAGGAGATTAGTGTGGACAAACCTTCTCAGTAGAGGCTAGGAATTATTCTTCAAGATAATGGAAGAATGACCCTACAGGTAATTCAGAGATCATCAGGGCTGCCACACACATCTACCTGGAGTGCACAAGCCCCAGGGGTATGACTGCCTCCACCTAAGTTTTAAAGGACAGCTGCAGTGCTGTGACCTCAAACCAGAAAGTCACAAGTGCAGGATACCAGCCCCACAGAACCTCGAGGCCCAAGGCAGAATGCTGCATGAAGTCCCAGAGGTTTTAGCTGTGAACCTGAGAAATCAAGCAAGTTACGTATTTCCAAAATATGATGGGGGAGGGGCAGGCATAGGCTACTAACCCAAAAAGAGAAGAAAAAAAAAAAAAAAGATGCACACATCTTTGTAGAGAGACACATTCAATCTATAGCAGTTATTTAGATCATCTTTTTTTTTTTTTGAGGATTGCATTTGGATCTATTATTCTAAGTTACATTTCTTCTAGAAAAAGTTTTGGAAATTGGTAATTTTTCCATTTCAATCTCTGATATTAAGTCACTTACTTCATCAGCAGCAAGAGAGGAGTTTGACTAGATGCACTGTTTGGTAAGAAGCACATCCCCTACCAAGTTGGGGGATGAGGTTGTCACCCCAGTGGGTCTGCAATTCAGAGTAGCAAGCCAGAAAGGATTACTCTAGAACCTTAAATTTTGCTCACTCTTAAGTTTTGAACTTACCTAGGACCCGCAACTCCTCTCAATTTTCCTTTTTTTTTTTTTTCTCCTTTTGGGCTAGTATCCTATGCCTGCCCCTCTCCCATCATATTTTGGAAATACATAACTTGCTTGATTTCTCAGGTTCACAACTAGAGAACAATTTGTCTCAGAATAAATTGTACCTTGAATGTCACCCGTATCTGATTTTTTTTCTTTTTTTTCTATATCTGATTTCGATGATACTTTAGATTAGATGAGCCTTTGGAAATAGATTTGATTTTTTGGTCTTTTCCTCTTTGATATATTAAGAAGAATTTCAAGAAATAGATGAGAATATGGTCATCAGAAACAATAAAATTTACTCACTCTTAGTATATACCGTTTGTTTCTGAAGAACATCTTAACATACATATAAACATACATACATACATACATACATAAAGCCCTCATCAACCATTTTTCATCCTATGAGAGCAACTACAGTATATATGCTATACATTTTATAAAGTATTTTCACATATAATATTTAATCTTTGTAAAATTCTTCTTAAATTTGTATGAAAACTGATTCTCAAATAGAATTTTTATCTACCACAATGTCTTCTATAATTATCACTCTATATACTCTCTGAACATTTAAAATCCTTTTTCAAAACCCACAGAGCCCATAGAGGTTTCTCTACTCACTTAATTTTCTACTAATTATTCTTATATTTTTCACTAACTTTATTTGACTTAAATCATTAAGAACTTGGATGTAGTACTTTAGATCTGTTCTAACCATTTGCTTTATTATCCAACAAACATTTCTGAACATCTTCCTGTTTGCCATAATGAGCAAGACCTAGGAAATATGGTTATTGCTATGTGGTAAACTGAAACTCTAGAAAACAACAATGACAAAAATGGTTCTAACTTGTAGTATTTGCCAATTTGTGTGGTGTAACTACTCCCACTACAGATTATTTCAAGCAAATGGATCACAAAATTCTTATGAACACTCAGTTTTCCTGTGCTTATACATGCCAATTCCATCATATCCCTGGCAATGTTAATTCAGATTCAGTGCCAGCTTCCAAGCTGCTTATGGCATGGTAAGGAAGACAGGCATTCAATTTTTAAGAAATATATAATGTTGGGGAACAGCTGATATAATCAAAATATGTACTAGAAACAGAGACGTCATAAAGGAAAGAATAATAAAATATTTGGGGAATAAAGGTCAGAGAAGTTTTCTTTCACCAGTACTTGAAACTCTGCAACCTTGAGGATGAGTGTGAGTCTTTTCCTTCTTTGAGCAGCAAAAGTCATTCATGAGAGACAGAAAGAGAGGGAGAGAGAGAGAGAGAGGCAAAGACACAGGCAGAGGGAGAAGCAGGCTGCCCTGTTTGTGTCTTAATTGTTGTCTAGTTGTTCACTCAGTTAAATAAACTCCATGACAACTAAGATATATGTGCACCTAATTTTTTCCTCTGAAACTTTGTTTCTTTATCTATATGTATAGCTTTACCTAAAATCAGTATGTCTTCACATCATGTCTTCAAAACCCATCTCATTTGTGAGCTCTTCTGGGAAGATATTGCCAACCCCTTCCCCCACTCCCATTCTCTCCAGCTTTGTGTGCCTTTCACAGTGAACCTTCTCTCCTTCAGGGTAGTTCTCATGTGTCTCTCTATATGTATTACCAAGAATATGAATTTATTTATTTAGATATCTCTGTCAATTGAAATGATAGTTCCTTGAGATCTAGGACAGCTTCTTATTTTTATTGCCAAAGCCTAGAACAGTGTATGATCTATTGGAGGCACCCAGTATTTATGAATTGTATTGAACTCATGATAGGTGTTTAGATTGTAATTCAAATGGTTAAACAAAGAGTGCTTTTAATTGTTGGAAATGTGAATATTCTCTGTTTTCTGGCTTCACCTCTTTAATTACTGATGCCATATACTCAGAGGTAATGAGTTCTAAGACTCCATGCTAACATTGCTTAGAGAATGAAAATTTACGAGGCTCCTCCAGCCTGCTAGAATATTCCTTCGGGCTGAAATCCACTCACGTTAAGCTCAGCTCAAGCAAGATTATAGGGAAGCTGATAAGAATAAGGGAGAATTTCCATAATGCCCAGAAGTGGGATAGAAATGCTGATCCTTGAATTTCTGTGTATGGCTTTAGGACATTTCTAAACTTGTCATCAATATGAGTCTACCCCCTACCAGCTACAGAAATCAGAAACTCCCGTTTAAAAATCAGTGAATTTCAGGGCTTGAAGGGATTTTTGGATATCTACATTGGCACATCTCAACTTGAGCGATATACTGGTTTGAATTTTAGAGGTAGATTCTTCTGGTATGTGCCAATTACTACTAATCTTTCCTTGGACATTTCATTACATGTATAAAATTGGGTTAATAATAGTAAGTAAATTAAAGAGTTAGTATCAGTACTAAATAAGATGATGCATACATAGTATCTGCCCTCTAGTTGTATCTCTATCTAACCTCCTATCATATCATTGTCAATTCTAGAGTCAAGGGTGAGGATCATGACCCAGACTGGATGAGTTCAAATTCCATCTCTACTATTTACTGGTTGTATCAACTTAAGTAAATCACTTACCTCTCTCTGGTAGTTCAGATTTCTCATCCCTAAAATGGGAATAATATTAATAACTACTACAAATGATTGCTGAAAGAATTAAATGATACAAGGAGTTTAAGACAGGCTCTGGCCCATAATGAATAGAAGATGAAGTTGAGATATAGGTTAGTGTCAGATCAAAGAAATTGCATGCTTTAGGATAAGCAATTAACTCTTATAGGTCTCCTCCTATATTTTAAACAAATTCTTGCAAAGCCCTGGCCCACTGATGTTAGTCACTACTGTTTACTCATTAGCAGCCCATCAATGAACATCCCAATGCATTTATAGAGCATATACCATCGTTTGCAATCATGATATAGTAATTTCTGCCTCACAGTTAACTTCAACATTTTTGTAGAAGTTTCTTTAATTCTTTAGTAAAAATTTCAAGCTAGTGTTAGGATATAGATTTTTTTTTCCTTAAAATAAAATTATTTGACTCCAGCAGAGTCACCCAAAACTTCCTGTCTCTTTATTCTATTTCTTTCTCTAGTAGCCAAGTGTTCCTTATTATTTTTTTTCTCTTCAGAAGTTCAAGTATGGTACACTTATCAAACATAGTAATAAAAAACAAAGCCTCGGGGTCCCACTTACTTTTATGCATAGGTTGGTTATAGAATGCAGTACATGAAGAACATTTGCTTGCCTAAAAACTGTTCAGGCTCACATAGGAGTGCCAATTTCACCATACGTGACTTTTGATCATTTCAAACTATGAACTTCTTGAGGACAGAAATTCTTCGTAATCATCCCTGGGTACAGATTAAGAGCCATTAGTGGGGATGTTGAATGAATAAATACAAATAAATATAAACACTTGATACTTCTTAGCCATTGGGTTACTGATATTCACTTTATGATTATTTGTGTGTGTGTGTGTGTGTGTGTGTGTGTGTGTGTGTGTGTGGTGGCAGATGACTAAGGAAAAAGCAATAAAATATAGAGATTTTATCTATGTGGATCACTCCATGAGTTGATTGTATATGGATTTCAGAATGTTTTTGGATCTAGGCTTTTGTAGTGATTTTCAAGGGACTTTAGTAAGTTCAGATTCCTAGAATCAGATCACGCATCTGCATTGCTTCTTTATAGAAATGCAAAGACCTAAGAAATGTGCTAAGAATGAAAATGCTTGCTTTGGTTTCCAATTATACCTTGCAAGATAAAGGACATTAATTTAAGACTTGTTATGCTTAGCTCCTTTGGGGAAAGGGTGTGGAAAGAACTAATGTTTATTGATCCTGCATTATGTGTGAAACTCATTACATATGTTCATTTAAAAAAATCAGGTTTGTTGAGTTATTTCACTAATTTACATAAAGTGAAAGTTCATGATGAGGTTTGATAAATGTGTACAGCTATATAACTGCCACAACAATTGAGTTGGACAACAAGTATATATCACCCCTCAAATTTTCTTTGTGCCCCTTTCTAGCTGACCTCCTATCTACTTCCAATCACTGGCAACGATCCATCTGTTTTGTACCTGAAGTTTTGCCTTTTCAGTGATGTCACACAAAAGAAATCATATAGTATGTAGCCTTTTTGTCTGGCTTTTTGTGAACCATATGTTCTAATTTAATTATTACTAATACTCATGAGATATGTGTTGTTATTCTTTTTTTATGGAAAGGAAAATGAAGGCTTAGAGAGTTTAAGTGACTTGCTCTCTCTAAGCTAGATTTTGATCTCATATATAAAGAAGTTGATACTTTTGGGATAATACTAGGCAAAATTCATTAGTTAGGTATCTGCTCATATTTAGTAAATACTGACATGTTGGGGCATACATAGAAAGACCATTGGGTCAGAACCACTTGGTGCTAGCATCTTAACATCTAGCTCAACAGATGCTCAAGAAAACTCTTAAGGAAAATTAGCAATTGGCCACCGTGAGATCACCCTAACACTCTGGTCCACCATGCTTGTTAAAATGAGATTGCGTCAACAATGCTTGCTTCCCCTGAAAACAAGGCATAAGATGAAAACTTTAAAAATGCACATTGAGATAGGGAATATGAACCCACACGGTAGAATATTTATAGAAAAAACTCCCATACTGTGAATAAGGATGTCATAATTGTTTATCAGTCATGATATAGGTATCCCCACTGTTATGATAAAGCCTAAGTGAAATATATGTTTTATTTTTCATTTAAAGGAAAATAGAATAAATGAGACAAAGATTTGGGGCAACATGTTATAAAAAATAATTTTATGTTCTTCTGCTCCAAAAGATGATTTCATATCCCAACAAAGAATATTAGAGTAATCCTGATATAATGCCAGAGTTAGGGAAAAAATAATTCTACCTGGAGAGATCATTTAGACTCCAGAACAAAGAGCTTTCTTTAATAGTCAATCTTACTTGATACCTATACTTGACCCGACTATACTGGCCTGAGTATGAAGGGTGTTATAAGAGGCAATCTGCTTCCTTGGGAAAAAAAAAAAAACACACAAGTATTTATATGTGCTTCCTACATGTTCAGACCATGGGACTTACATATTTTTAAAAGTTGGAAATGTTTAATATTTTATTAGCCTTAAATCAGATTAAGCATGACTACGGAAAAATATGTAATTCTTGGAAGTGTCCTATGGATAAAATTTGCATTCTATGTTTTCTAGTTCAACTTAGGAGGTCAAGTGGCATCGAACAAGTGAGTTTCCCCATGTGCTAGGACCCAGTCTCCTTTCCTCTATTGACATATAAAAGCTATTACTAAAGATAAAAGGAGATCCTTTCAGAAATATTGCTCCTTTTTTGTATCCAAGATATTATCTTCACAAAATCTATCACATTCTTTTAAGAAGAAGCCATACACTGACTTCATCTTTCTCAAGTGACTTATTCTTATGAGGATGGACTCTCTCTGGTAACTCTGGCTGCTGGTCGATGATTAGCCAGATAGGCAAAACACTGAGGATTATTCAGGTGATGTGGCTGTGAGGAAGCAGTCCAGGTGAGGAAGGACTGACTTCTGAGAAAGTCTGGTGCCTGTCTGAGCATTAGCAGGTATTGACCACAATGCACACCACTACAATTGGACCAATGTCCTACGCAACCATAAACTTCCCGGAAACAAGTGCAGGATGTAACAAATTGTCAGCTTCCTCGTGGTTATTACATGAGATGTGTAGAGCCAGTTCTCTGACAAAAAGCTCAAGAGTTCAATTATCCTTAGTTATTTCTGCCCACAGAATTTTTTCTCAACATATTCTAAATGAATTAGCTCTGAAGAATGGCACTTACCAGCCATAATCACAACATAGTGGGTAAGTGTTTAGGCTACTACATAAATTAAACATAACATTGATATCCAAAGTTCTCTAGGATATCTGACACTAAAACATCTTCTCTTATTGCATTCATTTTTTTTCATTTGATTTTGTAACTATTTCTTGTGAAAGGCTATCAAGAAGACAAAGCAGAGACAGACTTTTTTTTTCAGAATTTTTGAATATGTGTGTAGTTCTTGGAAATCCTGATTATTCTTTGTGGAGAAATGACCTGCAGATGAAATAAAAACAGCAAAATGGCTGTAAGCAGGACCTGGATTATAAAAGAAATCCAGAGCTGAAGAATGGCATTGCTATTCAAGGCCAAAGTCATACTTTATATAGAAGATTTTTCTATCTTTTATAGTCCATGTGCTCTCTCTCTCTTCCAATTACATAAACTTGCAAATATTGTGTCTTCCTCTAATATTTATTTGCTATTTAATATAAATTAAACTCCCTCAGGTATGATTGCTAAAGCAAGGGGAAAAGCATATTTTTGGTTGTAAAATAAACTACTATTTTTCTTTTGCGAAAGTTTGATCAATTCATACTCTTACCACTGCTATGGGAGTATAGTTTCTCATGTCTCTCTCATGTTCCATGCAGTTGAATCATTACTAGTAGCATGTATATAGCTTCTTATGTGAATATAAAAATTAATATCATCCCTAAAAGTAAATGCAAATAATAATATAATAGTATTGTTGGGATTTTTTTCCTTCTGTAATATAAATTCCCCCTTTTTTCCATGATGGTGCCCCATGGCCAACTATCACTTAATCACTGCACTAAAGTCACACTCTGTCCCTCTTCTCCTCCTCACTCACTGTTCTCCCAGGGAAAGAGGAATGATTCTCCTCTGATTTGCTGGCTTTGAAGGAAGGAATGTTGCTCATGTTGGAAAGGATTATAATTTTCCACTATTGCCTATAACGAGATGTGGTTGTTGTTTTGGTCTAATTCAAGGGCAGAATGGGCTAACTCCTTTGTCCAAAGATCTAAAGTCTATTTTCCTTTTTTTTTTTTTTTTTTTTTAAGATTTTATTCATTTATTCATGAGAGACAGAGAGAGAGAGAAAGAGAGGCAGAGACACAGGCAGAAGGCAGGCCCCATCATGGAGCCTGACATGGGACTTGATCCCGGAATTCCAGGATCACACCCTGGGGCGAAGGCAGGCGCCAAACCGCTGAGCCACCCAGGGATCCCTTAAAGTCTATTTTCCAATCAGCTCATTACAATAGCAGTGACATTTTAATTTTAATGTGTCTCTCTTTTCTAGTCTTTTAAGTCAATAGAAAGTTGGAAGATCAAGAGAAGTTTGCGAGTTGCCTTAACTCTGTGTGTGTGTGCTCATGTATACATATGTATATGTTTCCATGTGAGGAACCACATTCTTTTACATGGGCATTTATATTTCTGTTTGTAATTATCCAAATGGATCACAGTCTAGTAATAAGAACATGGGTGAGCTACTGAAAATTATCCGTGACTTAAAATTTTACCCAAGTTCTGTTCATAGGATCCTAACAGTAATACTACTTTTCTCTGACTGCCAAAGCATCAAAACAGTTTAGCAATTCTGTTGATCTTGCTTCCTCATGCACACTATCTTATTTGCATCTTGATCCAATATTAGTTTTCCTGCTTAATAGATAAGGCTTTTTTTCAATATCACTCTATTATTGGCATGCTAAGAATCTGTCTCTGGGAGGGAGGGAGGGAGGGAGGGAGGGAGGGAGGAGAGAGAGAGAGAGAGAGAATGCCAAATTGACAGAGTGTTAGAAAATTTCCTGGTGTAAATTCTCCTAACAGAGTTGCTTTCAAATTGTCAACAGTTTAAAAATAAGCTCACAGAATTCCTAAGTATGTAACAAGCAGCACCTCACTGCAAAACAAGCACTAATGCAACCCAAGTTTTCAGATTCAGACTCCTGAATTTTATTCTGTTACACTTTTTCCCTCTTCATATGTTCCTCTCTCTAGTTTAATTTACTCTAAGTCTTCAAAATCAGATTTCTTAATTCTGTCCTTTGGATTTCTCCCTCTCAATCCATTCTCTAGGTGACGAGCAAAGAGCTATAACATGGGACTCTGATTTGGTCTTGCTCTTGATGCATTCAAGTATGTCAGAGACTTCCTGTTACCCTTATGAAAAAAATGAAATTCTTAATACCAATGATCTGATTCAAATACAGTGAACTTTTTTTCAAATACCAAAATGTATCACGATCTTGCCTTTTTTGGAGTCCTTCATTATCCTATGCCCTTTAAATTAGACCTCCTGTTTCTTCCAGATCTTTCTGTGGTAGGTGGAAGAGTAGCTCCCAAGGAGGTCTGCATACTAAGTCCTCAAAAATGTGTTATGTTGGAAAAGAGTCTTTGTAGATGTGATTAAGGTGAGGAATCTTCAGATAGGGAAAGTATCCCAGATTATCCAGATGGGTCTAGTCTAATAACATGAAGTGTTACAATTACAGAAGCTTTCCTGGTCCTGTCAGAGAAACATGATTTGAAAGGACTCAAACATCTGCCTTTGTTGTTGGAAGAAAAGGCCAAGAGCCCAACAGTGCAGCGGCTCCTGGAAGGCAGGAGTGGTTCTCACTTTATAGCCAGCAGGATAATGGAACATGGGCCCAAAAAGCTGCAAGGAACTGAATTGTCAACACTAAAAAGCAGGACATGAATTCTTCCCCTTGAGCCTTTAGAATATAACACAGCCCTACTGATAGCTTGATTTTAGCCCAGTGACTTCTGATCTCTGAAACTACAAGATAATAGATTCGTGTTGCTTAAGCTGCCAAGTTTGTGGTGATTTTATATGGCAGTAAGAGAAGACTAATGCAGGCCAGTTCATCAGATGCCAAGAATCAGCTCTGGACAGTTCATATAATGCCCATCCTATTCAAATTCAACCCATTCTACAGGCTCTAGTCTCCAAGCTATCTTTTCCCTTTACCCTAAAGTGATGTTACTCCTTTCTCAATTTGTTATCTGTCACTCACATAAGCAATACTTTGATGATTAAAAATGTTTCCCAAGGACAACTTAAAGATTAAAGAAACACTGTGCTATTGATACTTCTTTATTTTGTATTTTTTCAGTGTTTTGTATTCCTGATTCATCCTTATGATGTGAATCATTTTCTCTCCTTATTCTATTCTTTTAGCAGGTGTTATGGACTGAATTTTTATGTTCCCTCCATAAATCATATGTTGAAGTCCTAACCTCCAATGTGATTGTATTTGGAGATGGGGCTTTTGGGAAGCAGTTAGGGTTAGATGAGGTCATAAAGTCATAAGGGTGTCACTTGTCTGGGCCACCAGTTAGACTTATGTTAGACCAATTCATCCATCATCCAAGTCTTTTAACATTACTTTCATATTCTTTATCTTCTTTTTTGTTTATTTTCTTCCAGTCTTTTAGTTTTTCAGTTTACAAAATTATTTTAGTTGTTTTTATCTCATCCATGGAAGTTTTTTTTTTTTTTTAATCCTTCATGATGGAACTAGTGTCGTTATAAAAAGAGACATTGGAGAGCTTACTCTTTCTCTCTCCACCATGTGAGGACACAGCAATAAGGCAGTTATCTGTAAGCCAGAAAGCAACCCTTTGTCAGAAAATTACCATGTTGGCATGCTGATCATGGATGTGTAGCCTCCAGGACTGTGAGAAAACAAACGTCTGTTGTTTAAAGAATGTAGCTTGTGGTATTTTGTTATGGTACCAAGCAGATCAAGACAGTGCATAATCCTGAGGGTTTATCATACGGACTTTTTAACGTCTAAAGTCAATCAATATGTTAACTGCTCTGACTCCAAGTGATGTAAGTACTTTAAAAACACTTTAACACTGATCGATCAGCCCCTTTTGGCTTATAATGCATGTTATATTTACTTACGTACTTACCAATTTCTCTATTCGCTTTCTTTAACTCTGGTGTCTTTACTGAATCATTTTTCTCCTTCCATAGTATCTTTTAGAACACCTGTTGGACAGTTTCTTTGTGTGCATGTACTAAAACCCATTCTACCACTCACCTACTGAAGGACTTGGGTTGTTTCCAGTGAAACTTCTCTGAACATTTGTATGCAGTTATTTGTGTGAACATAAGTTTTCATTTCTCTGGTATAAATGTCCAAGAATGTGATTTCTGGGTCAAATGACAATTGCATATTTAATTTCATAAGATGATGAACAATTTTCCAGAGCCCCTGTATCATTTTAAACTCTCACCAGAAATGTATGAGAAACACAGTGCCTCTCCATCCTTGTAAGCATTTAGTATCATCACTATTTTTTAAATTTCTGCTGTTCTAATAGGTGTGTAGTGATCAATAGAGTTTTTAATTTCAGTGATGATGATTTCTGAGAGTTCTATTTAAATCTTTTCCATATCTAATTATTTACAGTAATTTCTCATTCCATGCTTATTTTTGTGTCAGCTGTTATTTCTTTAACCATTTCATATATACTATTTTATATTCTATATTTAATATTTTTAGTTTAAGTCCTTGGAAATCTAGATATGTTTATTATTTCTGCAGATACTCACTTGGTAGCGGTTTATATCTCATATGTTTATTACTTTGATTTTTGTTATAGGCTCACATTTAGTTGAATTTAATGTGTATGATTCCTAAGAGCCAAAAATGAAGATTTCCTCTAGATAGGATTTGAACTGCTCATGCTGACAGCCAGAGTTTGCTGCTGACGTGAGATCCCTTTAGCCTTCCTTCAGGGTCTGAATCAAATACAAGAGTCTCAGTTTCACTTCCAGCATTTTAGTGAGACAACCAACTGCCCCCCTTGTTAGTTTCCAATTTCAGTCAGCACTTACAAGCATGAATGCTCCAAAGTAAACTGGGTTTCTAAACTTAACTTTTGTTTTGTTTTGTTTTAGCTAATTATTGTTGTCATGAGTGTGTCCAGCTCATCGGAGAATTCCTTTCATAAAATTTGAGGAACTTAGTAAAATCTTTGTTGCAATTGACCTAAGATTTTTATTCTGTAGTGGGAGGGTCTTTCTAAGCATCTTTTCTGTCATACCGCCAGAAGCATACGTCCTGGGCTCCATTTCTTATATTTGTGATCGCCCCTTAGTAGTGCTTTGTTAGTCAAATAATGCTCACTTAATGGATGAACAAACAAAGGAATGAATAATGAAAACTAGATAAATTACTCAATTCATAACCTCTTTGGGATATATCAGGATCATATTCAAACAGATGGCTCTTAGAAAATTTCCCTTCAAAACAATGAGTGAAGCTATGGTACTTTTCACATCAAAATTTTATACATACTCCCCAACACACGTATCTATATGATTTTACCACCACAGTACTACAGTTACTATCTGGTAAAAATAGATCAAAACTGTAAAGTATAATTTTTAAAAGCCGATGATGGTCAAAGGTTAACCTACCTATGAAACAATAAAAATCAAAAGAAAAAAAAAAGAAAAATGTGACATGTTACAGGCAGCTAATCTTCTGAATATATAGAGTTGGTGATTCCTGATTGAAATGACTGACCCAATACAGACAAATCATTTGAAACCATGTTCATTCAAAAGCTCGAGTCGTACCTCTGCAGTCTAGACAATGTATTTGTTATATTACAAAAGCCTAACCTCTCAAGGTCACAGCAGATAACATTTTTTCTTCCAATATTCTTGTTGCACTCAGTATAATGAAGTCTTATCTTCTCTAGAATTACACACATAAATCGAAAATTTAAGCAAAAAGTATCACATAGATAGGTGGAGGATTTAAATACTTTCCTACTCAGTGAAATTGGTGGCTTATTTAACTGTTGATCCCTTTCTTAATACATCAAAATGTTATTCATCTGTGGCAACAATACTCTTTAAACCAAAACAAATACTATGAACTCATCTTCTTCAAATTTCTTTTGGTAATTTTGATGGACTATTGGCCTTCATGGGGACAAATATCAATTAAAAAAAAAAAAAACCTCAAATCGTAAACAGAAATGTCAGCACTTTTAATTTACTAACCCCATAAATAATAGTTGTATGGCAAAGGTAAAACAATGCCATAGACTCAAGGAAATTTGGTCCTATAAAAAGTATGAAAGAATTCTAATTTCTCTCTAGGCATAAACTTTGCGGTTTTTTTTTTTTTTAATTGCATGGCTGAATCTTAATGCCAGTAAAATTCGGCTCAAACTGGTTTGTTTTTTTTTTCCCCCTCAGAATAACTTGACTAGAAAGAAATCTGAATGTAATAGAAACATGATAAAAAAAAATAGCAATTTAGGAGGCTGGCAATTGCAAGGAAATGAAAAACACAGTGAGATATGTCAAGCACTGCAGTATAAATAATAGAAAAATATGCAGTTTTTCAGATTAAATAAACTACCATTCCATTTTTTGATGTTCACCACAATACCATTTAGCACTACAGTTCAAGGCATCCAAGTAACTATTTAAGCAGTATTTACCAAAAGTAGTTTCATAAAGAAGCAGCCTTTGAGCCCACAAAACACAGTTTTTAGTATTTGATGTGCTCTGCGGAGTGTTCCAGATTTTAAAATGTCTTTCTGCAAAAAGCCAGGTGTGTGAAAACAATATAAAAGAAAGAATAGCCAGGATCCAAGATCTCATCAGAGTAGTGACAAGGATGAGACCACCTGAAGAATAATACACAGGAAGAGAAGGATGAAGGAAGGAAGGAGGTGCCCGGGCTGCCATCCTCAGACTTGGCTGAAATTCATTAGTTGGCCTAAGGCTAGAGTCCACACATATGCCAAATCCTAAGGTATTTGCTGCCAGATTTCACCCTCATTCCCATCGCCACTGGGATACGTGGCATTATAAACGTGCCAATTAAACAAGATACTTTCTTTGGCTTTCAGGATTCTTTATTAACACTCTCAAATTTGTCTTGATTGGAACTTACCATATATAACTGAGCATGAATTTTGTCAGTGTTTTTAACCTTTGTAAAGCACAAAAACTATTATTTTCACTTCTGGAAAAAAAATTAAGGAGAAAAATACAAATTAGATCAGGATATAGAAACACTATATTTAAAAAAAAAAGTTTAATCAACTTAAGAATTTATTTTATCAGAAATGTATACTTGGATCTATAAATTCTGAGTGGATTGTTCAGCTAAATCATGTTAGTGCCCCCTGAAGGTCATCAGAGTGATACCTGACTGTGACTAAATCGTATCAGTGGTTTCTTAACTCTTGGGATGGAATCCCAAGTCACTTAGCAGCACACAAAAGACCTTTCATGATTTTGCCTCCTTCTAATCTCCAGATTCATTTTTCCATCTTTCCTCATTTGTTTTCACTACTCCAGCCAGAGTGGCCTGCAGTATCTCCAAAAGCACAAACTCTTTCACAGCCTGATGCCTTAAACATGTCATTATATCCTTCTAGAAGGTCTATTCTCTGATTTTTTAGCTGAAAAAATCTCTATCAATCCAGGAAGACTCATTCAGGACCCAGCCTCTTCATATATTCCACATGTGGGTAGAATGCCTTTTTCCTGATCTTCCAACAACACATATATGCATTGCTTTCCTAATGCTTACCAAACCATATTAATTTTTCTTCCTCTGGATTTTGAAAAAATCTGTGTCTCTCATTTCAGCACCCTTGGTACAAATCAGACCATCAGACACATCGGAGGTGCTCAATAAAGGAATGTATTTCATAGGAGTTTTTCCACTATTTTGTGCAGGTCAGAAATAATCTCTTGTGCCTGGCACCATTTTTATTCAGACAATGGTTAAGGCTCCACTCAGGATGTTACGTTATGGATCTGTTCTGATGCTGCCTCATAACATCTAATTGTTCGATTTGTCTGTCTAGTTATTGGCAGCCTGCTGGGTGTTAGTAGGGAAACTCACAGCTATTTTAAGAGCTACTTATTGAGTCAGTCCTGAAAGTTTTGTTTATCATTTTCTGTATTCTGCTTCCTTTTATATTCCTTGGGACCACTCAAAAGCATTTAAAGCCATCTTCCAATTTATTTTTGCAATGTATATTTCCAGCTGAGTTCTTTTTTATTACTTGGTAGTTCTTCTTGCAGAATTCTCAGACGAGCATTGAGAAGAGTCCACATCACATTATTTCAGCTTCTCAGTTGTTTACCATTACACTGAGGAATGCAACAGGAGGGAGAAGAAAGTCAGATTCTCTTTGAGAGGTTAGATAGTACTGCACAGCAATTACAATAAGCAGAAGAAGAGATGTAGAAGCAGAGACATCCAGGTAGATTCTTGATCTAATGTTTAGGGCTTCTTCCAAAGCTGCCGTTTAAGAGGAGAAAATCTCTCTTAGGAATTTATCCTGACTTCAAGAATGTACCAAGCCATGTAATTAAAACTAGGAAGGGGGTTGATACAGGAAAAGCAAATAAAAGCAGTGACTCAGAGGAGGTGTAGCGTCTATTTCTTGAATTCTTCTGTTTGCACTTACAAAAGGAAGAATCAATCTTCTAGTAAGACAGAGAAAATACCAGCTAGCATAATGCTATTTCTAAGCCCCCAAACTGGCACTGCTAAATGCTTTTCCATCACTGTGTGGCTGTAATTCTGTATCAATGTGCAATAGAGGAGAACTAGTCACGTTAGGAAAACGAGAAATATGTTTCCTTATTAGAAGATTTCTTAGAGCACTCCCTCTGAGTTTTGAATCCCTTGGAGGAGTTACATCCAGTGGTTATACAGTTCCTAAACAGTGGCATGGTGGGAAGCTGGCTTTCAGACTTCCACAGATTTGGCTAATAAGGAGACAATGGATTTAAACCATTTATTATTCCCATGACTCCGAGCAACATGAGCTCTATGCTTTCTTGGGTCCCTCTTGCCTCCCAAGTTCCATGAGGGCGGTGAATGATGGTCCAGCTATCTGTGTTACATCAGAGAAACACCAAGTTCAGGAAATCCCCAGTCTTATAAGAGAACTTCTAGTAAACCCATCTTTCCTCCTTTATAGAAATGGACCTCACCGTCCATCGACGGATGAATGGATAAGGAAGATGTGGTACGTACAATGGAATATTACTTGGCCATTAGAAAGGATGAATATTCACCATTTACATCGATGTGGATAGAACTGGAGGGTATTATGCTGAGCAAAATAAGTAAATCACAGAAAGGCAGTTACCATATAGTTTCACTCATATGTGGAATGTAAGAAATAGTGCAGAGAATCAAAGAGGAAGGGAGGGAAAACTGAATGGGAAGTAATCAGAGGGGGAGACAACCCATAAGAGATTCTTAACTATAGGAAACAAACTGAGGGTTGCAGGAGGAGAGGTGGGTAGAGGATGGGGTAATTAGGTGATGGGCATTAAAGAGGGCACGGGATGTGATGAGCACTGGGTGTTACGTGCAACTGATGAATTATTGAACCCTACGTCTGAAACTAATGATATAGTATATGTTGGCTAATTGGATTTAATTAAAAAAAAGAAAAGGACATTATATTTATTAACCAGAAATATAAGCAAATCTCTCCAGGAAGGCAAGTGAAGCATTTCTACTGTATTCTCTTGAATGTCTCTCTATATAAATATTCTTGCATTTGCTCAGAAGGCTGTGTGAAAATATGAGAGGTGTAGAGAAAATTATCTCCCACAGGGATATAATATGTAGTATTTTCCAAATTCATGTAAATCACTAAAATTAACTTCTTCTTTCTTTTTTTTTCCTAAGCATTTTCCCCAGTCAGTGCTCTTTAGAACACTCTTTGAAATATACAGTTGGAGGAATTATACAAAGGGCTCAGAATCAGATAACTTGGTTTAAAGGACAACTTAAGACATTCTAGTTATATGATCTTGAGCAAGTCTCTTAAGTCATATGAGCCTCAATGTTTAAGAAAATGACAAAAAAACAAATATTGTGACAAAGTTTATGATTGTGATAAACTCGATAAAAAGTCAAAATAGCCAACAAGAACTGTTAGTTCCTCTGCTTTACTTCTTAAAAAAAAAAAAAATCCTTTTTGTTTCTAAAGTACCTTCATTTTCTCTGAGTTGTATTTGTTCACTTTCAGAAAGTTCTTAAACATTTTCCAAATACATCCTGTAAGAAACAATATTTAATCTCTACAAAGTCAGAAATTGAGTTGTGTCTCTTTTTTCCTTTTTAATACAAATTTCACTCATTTTAATGATATGGATTTTTCCCCTCTCTTGAATGAGATTAAAAATACAATTTTGGAAAATCACATTATTATCCTAAGTTAAATAATTAGATTTACTGGTGTGCTCAGTGTATCTTCCTTAAATCAGGTTTCCCAGAAGCAGGGCCTGAAAAGAAGGGATACAAGTAAGTAGGACGCGAGTAAGCTCCCAAGACAACCAGTAAGGAACTGAGAGAACTGTAATATGGCCAGATTAGAAGCTCAATGAAGACCTGGTTTAGCTACCCACTAGTATCACTCAACTTTTTCCCACAGGGAACTCTGGAGCTCAGGTAAGTAGCACCACCGATTTATCTCACCTCCAGGCAAGGCAGCTGGCTTTTTGCATGTAGTATGAGTTGGATGCTGGCTGCAGGATACCTTTGGAGAGGAGGGTTTCCCTATAAGCTCCCAGCTACTTCCCTATAAGCTAAGGACAAGTTTTCAGGGAAGGATGCAACTTCCTACCATTAGCAGCCCTGCCTGGTAAAGAGGACCTGAGTGGGCCAACAACAGAATCTCTTGAAGGGGAAGACCAATTAAAAAGACTTCAAAGCAGTAGAGTTAATGTAAAGGATAGGAGAGCTCAGAAGAGATACGATAACTTAGAACATGGTGATGATAGTGCAGATGGAGGGAAGTAGGTGGATGTAGGATTTTTAAAATAATGTTAAAGCTAAGACCTATCAATTGCCTCTCTGTTGGTATCCCTTCCTTATATCTGATTCCAAATATTGGTTCTCCTTTTGAAATTCTTCGATCTGATTCAATTTCCATAAATCTCTTAGTTGCTAACTATTTGCCTGGAACTTTGACTTTGTGTTTTATTCTGACCCTCCTGTTGGCAATTCCTCAGGTACTGTCTATCGCACAGCCTTTATAAATCTCATTTTGCACTCTTGATCTCAACTTATTTTCCTGGCCTCTGACCTATTACTGCCTAAACACTTATAAATCTCCTGTGCTCTGTTTTTCTGGTCCAAATTGCCTGCCTTGTCCCCACAACCTTCTAGTTGTGAAGTAGGATAGACAGAGCTACTTTCAGCCTAGGATCCAAATAACTTTGCAGAAAATCTTGTTCCAGACTGTAGTGGCACTCAGAGATAGCAAGAAGAAGCTATAGATAAAACTCAAAAGGTGTTTTGGTTGTTTTTGTTTTTTGTTTTGTTTTGTCTTTTAAGATTTACAGATCACAGTCTGGAACTATAGAAACAAAGAAGTAGAGTGAGTTTTACTCTCTGTCGTATAAAAGTGTTTTATAGTCCTGTTACCCTTGTATTAACTCTTCTCTTATGAATGATACCAATGCCATCAGGAATATTTAAGACAGTCATTTTCCTGTCTAATCAAGTCACAGACAGCTTGACCATGACTAAAATGGCTAGTTTACAAATATTTTGGTGCTTAGTACGGAGGGCATTAATTATCTGGAAGTTTTACTTTTCTGGGTGATTCCATCTTTCTCCTAAATGTGATCAATATATGCAGTTACTGTAATAAAAGTTTGATTAAGTAGAACACTTGGAAAGTGGTCTTTTCGATAACTTCGAAATTAACCCAATTTGTCTCAATAGTCCTGGTGAAACTCCTTTGAAAATGCATTAGTCCATTTCTTGTCTTGCAAATGGAGCCTTTGAAAATAATCGACTTTTTGTTTTATAACTGAAAATCTTACTGGACCACAAGGTTATCCAAACATCAATTTTCACTTAACTAGATTACAGGATATGAAAGACAAAAGAGGTTGCTTTGAACCCTTTTTTAAAAATTTTTTTGAATTCATGATGAAACTTTATTTTCCTATCCTTTATGTCATTTTCTGACAAGCCAAGTGCAGACAATGTACAGTTAATTGAGGTTCCTGCTATTTTCCAGTGTGATTAATCAAGGTTTTGCTATAAAATAATTCATTTTTCATGCATAGAGACATCTCTAATTTAGCCTTATTTTTTTACAGGGTTAGAGGGAAAACGTGAGCCCATACATTTATTTGAAATACAATTAGAATAATGGAAACATCTATATCTCTTTAGCATTAAAGACTGTAGAATGGACAATTAAAAGCTATCCCAGATTAATACTATTAAAATGTCATGAGTAATATAGGCTTGGCCATCTGATTTATCATTCATCATTACTATATAACTTACTCAGAAGCCATGTAATGAGGAGGGATGCTATATTAACACAGCTATGAATTCTTAAGTAGAGGAGGAAAAAACCCTCAGATTAGATTGCATCTCGGAATAAGGACTTCAGCTGGCTAATATGTGATTCACTGGAATGGTAGCTTGGGGATCTATTTAGCATATGCTATGTCTATGGCACTTGCAGAAGTGCGGATGGCCAGGTATGGAGTTTACAATATTATGAAGCCATTGTTTGGTAGAAAGTGTACAGTGTTGAACTGACTGCACATATCAAAATGGCAACTGCTTTCACTGATTTTTTTTCAGGCAAGAGTTCTGGTAATTATTACATATGAAGTTGTGTGAATTGGCAAAAGTCTGGCTCTAAAGCTGATCAATAGAAATAACTCCTCTTTGAAGTACACATGCAGAGAACCATCAGAGCTCTGGAGTCAGGCCAACTGAGGATTGTGTTTAACACAGAAGAGGACCCAAACCTGCAAGGCCAGCTGATTAGATTTTAGATTCTGTAAGAACTTTGAAACCCTATGGAAAGGGTCCCTGCAAAACCTAAATGGGTGTATGAACTGAATAGGGCTTGGGGATTGTCAGCTATTGACCAACAATATTTCATTCAAAGTAATTCCACTGTTCTGAAGCCTGACCACACATCAACAATACCTGGAAAAACTTTTAAGTGCAGAATGCCGAGTCCCATCCCCAGATCTGCTGATTCAGGAGATCTAAGCCAGGTTGTGAAAATGTGCATTTCTAACAAGTTCCAAGATACTATTGGTCTGAGGGTCATACTCTGAGAACTATCAAATTCTATTATATGTTGGATCACTTGATAAGAATTTATTTGAAGAAAGCATTCTAAAGCTAAAAAGATCTAAAAATAAGTTAAAAATGTTGAAAGCACATTATCAAACTCTTTCTGGCATATCTATTTTCCCTTTTTATGCCCTTTGCCCTGAAGTCTCTGGTACCTGCACAGTTCTGACTGCCAAAGACACCCCAGTGTGCAAACTATACTCATTCTGATTCACTTGCTTCCTTCTTCCCTCTTTCCCTCCTCCATGTATTCAAGACAATCGTTATAGGCCCCAGGCCAGGTACTGTGCATTCTAATATAACTAAGCCTTTGAGAAGTTTACAATCTGGTATGTAAAGTATTCACATGATGACCAACATGAGAAATACTTCAACAGAACTTTCCACATACTCTTTTGCCAAGGAACAGTGATTTTTTTCCTAGAAGTATGAATACATGTTCCTCTTAAGAGATAATATTGGAACTTATTCTTAAATGAGGAGTCAAATTTTCCTAGTCAGGAATAAAAAAGGTGATGTTTTAGGCAAAAAGAAAAAAAAATGACATGAGAAAATGCTTAGAAATTTCTGAATGTCTCACAATTAGGGATGGAAGGAGTCAAAGAAAGAATAGCTTGAGGGAAACATTTTGTTCTTGCCATTTTATCATTTTGCATTGACATTTTATGAAGACTGAAGCCCTGTGAGGGCAGGGATGGTGATTTATAATCTTTCTTAAATTTGTTTTTAACTCCCAGTTGTCATTCTCTGGCCCTATCTCATAGAAATTTGGATTTATTGTCAGTGGTGGAGCTTAGACTTCAGGGCTTGGATGATGCTCCTTGGGTCACTCTCATATGCAGCACTCTCAGAGCTCACTGCAAAGTCAGCTCTGACTCTGAACTATTTTCAAAGCACCCATATTGGGTTACAAATATGGAGGACTGAACTGAGATGGTTCTCAAATTCTCTTTCTAGGTGTAAATACATTTTTTTTCTATTACATGCATGTGTTTCTCCCCTCCAACTTCAACTGTTGCCAACCAAACATCCTGGGATCATGACTCTGATCTCCCAGAATCCTTCTCATGGATGAGGTCCTGTTTCATTCTTCAGATCCCTAAGTAGTAACTTTTCTTTGCCGTTTTCTGAACCAACACACCTTCAGGTGTGTAATACCTCTCTTCAGGTAGGTAATACCTTTTTTACATTCTTCCTCCTACCACAGGTTTCTTTCTTTCTGCTTTGCATCTTTAGGGCCTATTTTAACTCCTACCGCTTGGCAACTATGCAATAAATATTGACTTCAATTGATATTACAATGAGGAGAGAGGCCCATAAAAGAAGTAAAGAATACAGTCTGAAAAATAAAAGAAATAGTAAAGAATGCAGGCTGTGACAACTCTCTGTTGTGGGATGTATTCCTTTCAGAGCTCTGGACACTCTGCTTTCCCCTGCCTCTGCTGCCTGTGCCTTGCAACCCCTTGTCTGACAACTGGTACTACTCACCCTGCAGTCTTGGCTCAGAAGGGAGGAGATTCTATCTCAGTAGATTCCCCAACATGCATACACACACACACACACACACACACACACACACACACACACAGTTTTCCCCAATCAGGACATCTTGTTTGTTTTCTTCATTGCACTTAATACAATCTTCCATTTGTTTCCTTATTTACTGTCTTTCTTTCATTAGATTGCAAAGATCAAGAGGTCAAAAACCTAATCCATGGTAATCACAAACATGGTAACCTGTTTCCTAGTCCAGTGCTGGGTACCCAAAGGAGAGGGTTCAATAAATATTTTTGGAAAGAATGAAGGAAGGAAGGAGAAAAAAACAGAGTATGTATACCAATAGAGATTCATTTTCCAGTCTTGCTAAATAAAATATTTTGCCAATATGTTTATATAAACAACTTGGCACCTTATCAACAGAAATAATTATTTCCGTTAGATCATTAAAAAAAGATAAATCTGCATTCAATGACAGACTCCAAACTGAAACAGTCACATTGATGTTTTCACCAAGTTGTTAATGTATCCCATCTTTCTTTTCTTTTTTTTTTTTTGCAATTCACTAACATGATATTTAACTTTTTAAATAGTTACTTTGTTTGCAAGACTATTTATTTTGCATGCAAATCAAACCCCAGTTTATATTTGAAAAAAATCATGTTTTCATTTGCTATTTTATTTCATAATCTCATGCAGGTGTTGTTCTCATCAATAGGATACTCAGAGTCTGGTTAATTGTTGTTAATTGTTTCATAATCATTCCTGAGAAAAAAATCAATGATAGAAATGTCACCTTTACACATGAGAACAGGCTACCTTGGCCTCAAGCAGACTTTCCTAACCCATGCTACAAATTACAATTATCTGGGGGAACTTTTAAAACAAATCCAGAAGCTAGGCTCCACTCTGAGATTTGAATTTCATTGGTTTGGGGTGGAGCCAGGGGATTTCTACTATTTTTAATGCCCCCAGGTGATGTTAATGTGCAGCCAAGGTTGAGAATCAATGACTTAAAGAAAGAAAAATAACTCTGCTCAAGCAGACAATGGACCACTTGCTCTCCAGACTTTGAGGGTTGTCCTGACTTTCAAATCAATCGAAACATCACACATGAAAGGCAGAGAAATTACTGCTACTTGTGCTCTCAATGCTGGCAACTTGAATAAAGCAATGAATATAAAAGACTAGAGCTGGGGAACTGCTAAATCTAGTGATTGGCTCAGAAGTGGAATTGGTTGTGAACAGAATGAATGGCCACCCCAACCAAGCCTGGTCACCAATCTGGCCATTTGAAGCTCTGTGCTAAGCCTCTGCCCATGTTGCTCTCCAACCCTACAACATCCCTACAATGTCCTTCTCCTGTCCTGCCACTAAGAGCCTGCCTTCCTTCCTGGAGCCAGCCAAAGCCACGATGCTCCAGTTGAAGGGCTACAGGATTTAGCTCCCTTCCCCATCTTGGAGTCTGACCTGGAAAAAAAAAAAAATCTTGAACTGAGAAACTACCTAAGTACTAAGCCTTCTGTTAGACATTTCACATCATTTCCTTTAGCCTTTGTACTAATTTCTTTTCACCACAACTATACATGTTTAACATGATCATATTTGTGCCCTATTCCCCAAAATGACAAGTTCTTCAAGGTCAAGTATAATATGAAATATTTCATTACATTAAGACACAAGGCTAAAGGATGAAGGAAGGAAGAGAAAGAAAATTCATAGTTCTTCCTAGATATAAAGTGGAATCTTGTTTCCATTTCACAACGGATCCGGTGATTTATCTTACTATCCCCATTGTGTAGATGTAAAACTGAGGCTTGGAGAGATTAAGCAACTGAACTAAAAAAGCATAGCATTTGAGCTCAAATTAGTCACTAATTAAACCTCCCGAGGTTGGGGAAGAGAACGTTAACCTGGTATCTGAGGTGAGAGTGGGGTGACAAGCTTGAGACATAGTTTTATTTTTGGGGGGCCTACTAATAAATCACCCACTTTCCAGAAGAAGAACATCCATTAGTCCATCATTCCTGGTCTCTTTCTATTCCTTCACAAAATGGCTTTCTTTGGGAGTGATGAGTAATTCACCTGATAGGCTTGACAGAAGGAAATGGATTTCCTCAGCTCTTTTTCTTGTTATTCCCTTCAGGAGCTAGCTGCCTGCAGGGGCATGCCTTCTGCCTGCTTCCTCACCCCAGCAGTCTCCTAGGGGCAGGTGCTCGTAAGGGGAGGTGTGTGGGGTTCAGTGCTGCCTGTGAAGGGCGCACTCGTCTATCAAGTTCTGGGGCTCAGCCTCACGGACAGCAGAGCAGACTTACTGTCACATTCACCACCATCAACTTCATCAGCAAAAGTAACATTTTCATTTCCTTTTCTGTCTTTTATGAATTGGTAGAAAAAAAACTGAAGCAAGTGAAACAGGGGTGTCCTTTAATTTGATCCCTTAAGGGACGCCTGGGTGGCTCAGCAGTGGAGCATCTGCCTTTGGCTCAGGGCGTGATCCCAGGTCTTGGGATCAAGTCCCACATCAGGCTCCCTGCATGGAGCCTGCTTCTCCCTCTGCCTGTGTTTCTGCCTCTCTCTGTGTGTCTCTCATGAATAAATAAATTAAATCTTTTTAAAAATAATAATAATTTGATTTCTTAAAATGATGGTTCTCTTAGTCTGGGAAGAACAGCATTAGTAGCCCCTGGGAACCGTGTAGAAATACAAGCACTCTGGCCCCATCCTAGACAACAATCTGTGCTTTAACCCCCCTCCAGAAGCTCTGCTATGGACAGGATCTTGAGTCGTGACGCTTTTGGCTATATGACAATAGGCAAGAGTGGCATTTTTGTCTTCCCAGCTGGAGGAGGAGCATGAGTCTGCGATTGGGTGCAAGTCGGTATAGGATGATTGCTGAGCAGGCTCTGATGGTACAGATTGAGAAATGATGGTGGCTAGAGACATGCCATCTATCAGTTCTTTCTTCCAAGCTTTGATCAGAGTGGTTGCCTGATTTTATTGTACTTTGTTTTGTTTTCTCGTTCTTCTCTATTGCTGTAGCATTTCGGTGTCTAAAAGGTTGGGAGGCTTTAAAGCCCTTTCCATTTTACAGATAGCTGAAGAGTAAGAAGATTATTATCTTTCCATTGTCATCCCTGAAAAAACTCCCAGAAGAGGAGGAGGGGGGAGCACTTGGTCAGGAGGAGGGGAGGCAACCTGTCCTTCTGAGAATTTACAGCTGAATTCAGTTGGGAAGTCTCGTCTAAGGCAATGGTTGTCAAAGTGTGGACCCCAACTGTTAGTATCATTTGGACACTTACTAGACATGCAACTTCCTGGCCCTGTCCCAGACAGCTGACTCACAAACTTGGGAAGAGGATCCAGCAGTCGGAGTTTGAGCAAGCCTGTAATGCACACACTAATGTGTGAGAGCCTCCGCGGGGGCCTTACTGCTCGTAGTGTGGTCTGGCACAAGAACAGAGGCATAACCTGGGAGCATGTTAGAAATTCAGATCTCAGGCCTCATGCCAGACCTACTGACCTATTCATAATCTGCATTTTCACAAAATCCCCAGGTGACTGGTGAGCACATTAAAGTTTTAGAAGCACTGGTGTGAGTCAAGGATGCTAATGCCGAATCAAGGAATAGGAGTGAATTGGATTTTAATGAGGTTTTTATCCCAAACTACAAACATGGAAGGTACTATCTAAGGACGGAGGAAATGCTGTGTGGAGATCTAAGCGTCTGAGGCACCTGTTTCAGTCTGGATGCTCTCATGGCCTCAGGCTAACTCAACTGGTTAATCACAACGTGCAACTCTCTTAGGCCTAGACCACTGCCAGGGACTTCCTGTACCTAATTCCAAGACAGAAACCTGCACTAGCCACCTTTTTAGATCTGCATTAAAATTCCAACCAAGCTTCTTTTTGGAATTCTTCTCACATGAGGGTAGGCCTCCCTGGACGTCCACAGAAGGTCATTTCTCGGCCCAAACAGGTAGCAGCCTGGGATCAATAAGGATCAAATCAACACTGAGCATTTAAACAGGTGGCTGGAGGGTGAATAAGTAGTTGGAGAAATCGTAAAAAGGTCAGGTAGCAAGTACTAGCTTCGTAACTAGCAAAAGTGCTTGTACAAATTTGGCATTTCACAGAACCTGCAGGCTGAGTTTGATTAGTTATTAAAATCATGGTCAGCCGGTGGGGAGGATCTTGATAATTGGTATAGGTCATAGACAGTCAAAAGTGTCTCTCCCAGTGGGATGAAACCTATTAAAATTTGTTATTTAAATCTCTTTGCCATTTCCACATTCTGCTCACATGCAAAATGACTTGTCCCAATCTTGGTCTCCAAGGAAGAATGCAAACGTCTTCCATTGTTCTCTGTTTGGTGCTAATTAACATTTTCAAGAGGATTGACTTAGATACAGTTCTGTGTACCCCAAAGCAATCACTTCATTCAACTTCCAGATCATAGCTTTATCTCATTAAAGAATTAGCTCTTAATATTCAGAATGCTTAGGTTATTTTAACTGGGTTTCCAAGACTTGTAATTACACACAAATCATCCACAGCCTTATGCCACCAGCGATTGGGGGAGAAAGTGCTTTTGTGAGCGGGAAATCCCTTCCTTCTCCTTTTAGTCATGTGCTTTGGAACAATGCAACCTCTGTTCCTGAGAACCAGCCAGCCACTATGGACTGATTTGGTAGAGAAGTTGAACTCACATCTACACTTCTAGCTCTGAAGCCCAGCAGGTATTGGGATCCCTTGGAGAAGTATTAAGAATTTTGATGCCTGGGAAACCTGGGTGACTGAGCATTCAACTCTTGATTTCTGCTCAGGTCATGATCTCGGGGTCCTGGGAATAAGCCCCAAGTTCAGTGAGGATTTTTGCTCCCCCTCTCTTCTCTCCACCACCTCAGTGTACATGTATGCTCTCTCTCTCTCTCTCTCTAAAATAATAAAATAAATAAATCTTTAAAAAATATATTGATCCCTGTCCCTCCCTACAAAATACTCATTTATGAAGTGGAACCCAGTTACCATATTTTTTTTTAAACAGCTTTCAAAATTCTGGTGTCATTGCACAAATTACCCTCCTCTTCTCCACTTAGCTTCCTACAGACTTTGCTTTCATCGCATCTTTGTCTTGGACTACTTGACTTTTGATCATTCTAAATGGTCCTGCTATTTTTTTATTACAAATTTTCCCAGCTGGTCTACCCACCCAATTTCTTTCATGTATTTCATATATTTCTCACCCAATTTCTTTCATATATTTAAGCAATTTTTCCCCAAAAGCATATGTGATACAAAACATGGGAAAGCATAAAGGGAAAAAAAACTAAAAAATAACAACTCTACCACCGCAGGATAATTACTGAGACTATTTTTTATGTATGTGTGTCTCTACACATGTTTTCTTTACCAGAATTTGTCATACTAAATTTATTCCTTTGCATCTGAAATGTTTTCCCTAGCACAATATTATTTAAAGTATCCATGACAAAAAAAAAATTCTTTTATCACAAGCAGTTTTGAGTATTAGGCATGTGCATTCATTATATGCACCATAATTTAGAATACTTAATCCTTTGCTTTTTTAGTGTTTTTGTGTTTTTAATATTTTTACTATGAAAACCAGTGATAGGATGAATCTTTTTGTTTATATATCAATATTAACCTTGTCATTCTTAACTTCTACTGACGGGTTGGTGGTCACAAGGTACCAAAGATACAGGTTATAAACAAATAGAGTAGTCCATTCTTTCTGGAAGTTGAGTCTTCAAAAAAGACATGGTTTGCATGCCAAGGCTTTCTGCTCAGATCGGAAAATTCTCACCATCTTAATTGGAGAATTCCAGACACTCAAGGTACCTGTTTCTCAAAGGCTGTACTAAGTAAAAAGCATTCTGCAAGCATTTTCTGTTCCTTTATAGCAGTGCTTCCCAAACTGTCCTGGTGCAGGGCCAGATTTTTGCTTGTTTCATTTTGTTTTACTTCCAATTTTTCATAGATATATACTTTCATAAAATAGTATAAAAATGAATTTCTAGAAAAATGAAATAAAAATGACATACAAAATACAAGGCCCATTTTTTTATTACTAGATTCAAGAGTCATAAAATTTCTTTGACAAAATGCCATAAATATTTTAAGAGCTTACTCACAAACTCTATACTCAATTTCATAGCAGGCCAGTAACTAACTGTTTACAGCTACTCACTGATGGGCCACAGTTTCATAGCACTGGTTTAGAACAAGTTCTTGAGGAAATGCATTAGCTAAATGAAAAAAAAAAAAAAAAAATGTTTGAGCAGGGGGAAAAAGTTTCCCTACCAAAGGTGTAGTAGAAATGCAAAGTCAAAGCAAAAATGTTGGTAACAGTGAAATAACCAAGGTAAACTGTAGTCATTAAGAGCAATACTAGAAACACACAGAGCTCAGGAGTTCCTGCTCTACATTTGGAATGATTCAGACAAGACAGCATTACTGCATAATGCAAATTCATGAAGAGGTCCATCTTCTTGAAAAAAATGTTGTTTCATGGCCTAGCAATAGTTTTATAGGTTTTCTCCTTAGAACCACTTATTAAAACATAAACTATATGCAGTTCCATATACTTTATAACTTAAAAATGCTACATATTTGCCTACATGCTAAGGTTGGCATGGGCTGTATGTGACAAATGTTTCTATATCAGCACAACTGAATACAGCCAAGTGATGAAAAATCTACACTGTACATGACTCTGGTAGATTCACATTCAAAAAAGTACAGTATTTGTGTTTCAATTTTTTTTGCCAGCCCTTAAATAAAATATCTCATATTTATTACCTTTACAAAGGATAAACAACTGATAAAAACAAAGGCAGACTAAAGACTTCTTTTTGCTAGTGAAGAACATAGTCCATTGTTCTTTTTTTTAAAAAGATTTTATTTATTTTTTAATGAGAGACACAGAAAGAGAGGCAGAGACATAGGCAGAAGAAGAAGCAGGCTCCCTGTAGGGAGCCTGATGTAGGACTTGGCCCCAGGACCCAAGGATCACAACCTGAGCCAAAGGCAGTTGCTCAACCACTGATCCAGCCAGGTGCCCCAGTTCACTATTCTTAAAGAAAAGTTATCAGGTAAGATGCATCCTAAAAGAATAATACTGAGTGTGACTAACATCTAAATGCCCAGGACTGGGGATGAGAAAGGATGGTCTTAACCACTTTCCCTCCATCCCTCTGTTATTTATATTTTGGGTGCCTGAGAGAAAGAGGCAACAGTCCTTCACTTAACCTTCACTCTCAGATGGCACAGCAAATCACTCAGAACCCTGTGATGTAACAGGGTAGCCTCACTGAGAATATTAGACACAGGTGCGTATATACACGTATATGTTGTGATGAGCCTAGGAAGTCCCCTTTATGTTTCAACTTGACTTGCAGGGACAATGTTCCATTGGTGAGTTAAGTTTTGCTTTTCTGATTTTTACCCATTTTATGCTTAAATGATAAAGGAACATGAGGGAGCTGGAGAAGGATAACTGCACCTTGCTCCTTATGATATTCATTCCCATTTTCATTTTCATTATGTCCCCAGAAAATACCTGTAATAATTTTCTGTGATTCCTTATCCAAAATTCTAAACCACAATGGCTCTCTTGGCTCCCTTGGGATTTGCTCATCAAATACAAAGGAAGACAGATGCTCTGGACACTTTCTCTAGTATTTTTTCTCCAGCCCACCTCCTCACAGCCCTCTGGAACCCCTTCTCCTCTTCTCTGCAACCAGCCTTGGCTCCAGACACATCAAGTCCCATCCTGCAGACTGGTTTCTCCTGAGGAGAAACTGTTCATGCCTAAATTTGGTAGCTATGGAAAGGTCACTTACCCATTTGGGGCTTAGTTCCCTCATTTCTTTGACTTATTTTTAAATTCCCTTTTAAAATTGTTAAAATATATATTGATTTTTCTGCCCTAGGAGCAGAGGAAGGAAGGGGAAAAAAAGACTGATAATGGGGTCAGAGCAAATGAATGAGTGAATTAAATGCAATTGGCTCAGCAGAAATAGAACCCAGTGGAGGAAGCCAAAGAGGACTCTGCTCTTTGAACCCCTGGGACATCTATTGAGCTATGTGTCACTATAGTTATTTTTATTGGCATTTCACAAGGCATTTGGGTAAAGGATCAGAATAAGAGAAAATAGGATGAGAGAGAGGGAAAGAGAAAAGAAATGGAGTGTGGGGAAGAGAGTTCTCCAATTTTCTTTGGTCAGTTTCCTGCTGTTGGAAAACAAGGGCCAGATAAAGAAACAATAAAATGAAAATGCAAGCAAGATGACACAGAAGTAGTCAAAGAACTGACAGCAGGCACGTCATCAGGGTCTCTCTTCTCTCCTGTTGGTCACCAATAAGAAGCCTACAGTGCTTCGAAATTGAGGGTTGCAAGTCAAGTGCTTTGAAAGTCCAATGGCTTATTGTTAATTCCCCCTTATCCGCAACTTCACTTTCTGGGCTTTCACTTATATCCATCAACCACAGTCTAGAAGCAGGTGATCCTCGGGGTGTATCACCAGGAAGTTGATAGTAGCCTAAGGCTATATCACGATGGAATGCCCATGTCATTCCCCTAACTCCATCTCTTCACGTAGGCATTTTATCACCTCTCAGCATCACAAGAAGGGTGAATATGGTACAAGATTTTGACAGACTGCTTTCACATAACTTTTATTAGAGTTTATTGTTACAATTGATCAGTTTTATTACTGTTGCTAATCTCTTTCTGTGCCTAATTTATAAAGTAAACTTTATCCTAGGTATGTATATAGAGGGAAAAAATAGTATTCATATATAGGGTTTGGTACTATTTGTGGTTTCAGGCATCCACTGTGAGTCTTAGAGTACATATCCTACAGGTAAGGGGTCAGCGGGCTACTGTATAAATAAGTAAAGTTGGCACAGCATGACACAAGAAGGAATGATAGGAATTTGTGAACAGAAGAGCCTATTTCCCACATGAAGGGGCTGCCACCACTGAGCTCTAGGGGGCTCCTAAATTGGTCCGTCAGTAAGCCTAGTGTTGCCAGCTCTTCTGATATTTCAAGAGAAACCACACATCAGGACTTGTATTTAAAGTGCCCTATTTTTAGGGGCACCTGGGTAGCTCAGTTGGTGAAGTGTCTGCTTTCAGATCAGGTCATGATCTCAGGGTCCTGGGAGTGAGCCCCACATCAGGCTCCATGTTCAGCAGGGAGTCTCCTTCTCCCTCTCCCTCTGCAGCTCCCCCTACTTATGCTCTCTTGTTCTTGCTCTATCTCAAATAGATAAATAAAATCTTAAACATAAAATAAAATAATAAAATGTCCTGATTTTCTAAACATTCTCTAGTTGCTGTGGACACTTGTCTTTGTCTCTAATTCTAAGGAACAAAAAAAAGAAGTCAAGAAATGAAAATTAACTCTCACATTACCTCACCTTTGACATAGTCAATATTGCCTTATACTATATTCATGTTTTTCATACATGGACATTTGCTTATGGAGATTAAGAAATTCCTAAAGGGCAGTCACCATGCCATTAATTTCTTTATGCTCCATATGCATTTACCTACATAGACTAGAGTTCAGGTTTGATTAAAAACTTCCACGACTGAATTAAAATAATCTGGTAATGCATTCCTTTTATTTTTCTCTCTAGTGTAGTGGAACAAAAAAATCTGTCATTACATAGGTTTATGTGTCCACTTTTCATCAACAAAGTACAAAATGATGGTGTGAAGCAGACATAGCCTCCCTCCAAGTATTTCTTTTAAAAATGCGAGTTCCCAAGCTCCTAATTAAAGTCTCTGAAATTTCAAAAGCGATTTCCAATATAGCCTAAAAAGGGATAGCAATTTGACTCCATGAACTAATTCAATTTCTGAAATTTACCTTAATATCATATTCCTGATCAGGGGTCAGGAATATGTTTTCTGTAAAGGTCCAGAAAGTGAGTATTTTAGCTTTTTTGTGGGCCTAGGATTGAGCTACTCAAGTCTGCCCTTGCAGCACAAGAGCAGCCATTAGACAAAATATAAACTGATGAGAGTAACTATTGCAATATAATTTTACAGAAACAGGCAGCAGGCAGGATTTGGCCAGTAAGTCATACTTTGCCCACCCTCCCCTATATGAAAAATCTTTTCTTAGCATGCATTCTCTGGATAATTGCTTCTCTTTCAAATTTACTTTCTAGTATCAATCGTTTTCTTCATTTTACATATTCTCCTGCTCCTGCTTAGAATTAGCCCCTTCCTGATTATCATGTACCAGTCTTAGGTCATTCTTACCTCTGATACCTGCAGATCATGACTCCTTCCAGTGACAAGTTCAACTATATTTCAGTTTTCACTGATTTTGTCTCTTATTTGATTGTTGAAAATAGCTTCTAAATTGGTCTCTCCTTCCGTAACCTACCATGCCTCCAGTCTAGTCTACTTAGATATACTGATTTTTTCATTTCTTTTTTTTTTTTTTTTCACAATTGAAGCTATAATCTTGTCACTCTTTGTTCAGGCATCATCTATGAATCCCCGTTGCTCCCTCAAATACTGTTCAGGCTCCTTAGCAAGGCATGTCTGCCATCAGACCTTTCTAGCTATTGCATATCCAGTCAATGATCCTATATATCCTGCACCCAGCCAACCCAGAATCTTTACACTGTTCTATGCTTTGGTTATGCTAATCCCTCCATGGATCCTCAACTTGGATAAATCTCAGTTTGCTGCGAGATGAATTCAAATGCCACCGACTCCAGGAAGTATCTTAGGTTCTCCTCAGTCAGACGTATCCTTTCTAGCATCTATAATCTAAAACCTTGTGTCTTACTTAGAATACTATTTCTTCAGTCTTAAACTACACGAGGACAAGAACAAGAACCCATCATCACAAGAAACAAGGCATGGACCAGCAACCCTACTCAGAGAAGACATCATTATCAAAAGCTAATACTTACCAAGCACCTTCTATATAGCACTATAAAATGTCATGGTTTACATATTGATAAATATTAAATCATTTAATCCTTACAACCACATATTTTCCAGTTGAGCAAACCAAGTGGATTGTATAATGTTTATTTTATGGATGAGGAAGCAGGCACAGAGAGTTCACACAGCTACTACATTATAGAACTAATATCCAAACTCAACAGCTTGGCTTGGGAACCTGAGCCCTTAGGTTCTTCACTGGACCATCTCTCAATGCATTTTTATAGGATATACATTTTATGTAATTTGAAATATATCTTGTTTTTTTTTTTCACCTAAAGAATCTGGAATAAATGTATCTATGCCTTAATGACCTCTCCTTGGTCAGAATTATAATGTATCTGATATTGGATACATTTGTTCAAAAACAAAACCCCAAAGGAATAGAATTTCTCTTGAAAACTATAATCTGTTCTACAATGTTCTCCTTATTACTAAAGTAGCTCCCATTCACACCTGCATGATTACAGAAAATACGGGGTATATAGGCCAGTAACACATAAGAAAATAGCAGTAAGATGGTAATGAAACCCTGTATTTATCTTAACATATTTTCAATGGAATATATTTTGTTTTGAGGGTTTATTTATTGTTCAGTTTATTATTTTTCACTTGATTTTTTGTTGTATTAAAAAATGTATGTTGCAGCTTAACAATAAACATCTATGAAAAAAATACTTTTTTTCAAGATTAAAAACCTCATCTTACCGGCCTTTACTTCTATTAATTTTATAAGTTAAATGATTTCTTTTTCCATATTTTTCTAATCTGCAGGTTTGGATACTAATTTTTTAATGTTAAAGCAAAGTCCACTTAATATTAAAGCAAAAGTAGAGAATATATACTCAGATATAGTATTGTTCGCTTCTGGGAGAGGGGTGGGAAATCCCTCCTAAGTATCTTAGAAGCCATCTACAAACATAAGTTAGGTTTTGCCATGTTCTAAATCTGCTAAAATTTTTGGGCAATATTAATTTACTTATATATGACGTATCATGACTTGGCATAGAGACCCCAAGAGCAAGTTAAAAAAAAATCCCATGGAACACCTGGGTGGCTCAGCCGTTAAGCGTCTGCCTTCCACTCAGGGTGTGATCCTAGGATCTGGGGGATCCCTGGGTGGTGGAGCAGTCGGGCTCCTGGTGCATGGAGCCTGCTTCTCCCTCTGCCTGTGTCTCTGCCTCTCTCTCTCTCTCTCTCTCTCTCTCTCTGTGACTATCATTAAATAAATAAATAAATAAATAAATAAATAAATAAATAAATAAATAAATAAATAACCCAGGATCTGGGATCGAGTCCCACATCAGGCTCCCTGTGAGGAGCCTACTTCTCCCTCTGCCTGTGTTTCTGCCTCTCTCTCTGTGTCTTTCATGAATAAATAAATAAAAAACCTTAAAAAAAAAAATCCCCTTGGCCTTGATTTGTGCACATTGGACTGGGTAAGTGGATTCCAAATATTCCTTCTGTGGCTAAAATAATCTTTCCTTTTGGTGGTGGCCAAATCTCTTTTCTTTCTTTTCCTTTGGCCTCGGGCTGCTTATGTCTCAGACTCTCCCTTAACTTCATCAGGTGCAGAGAAGAGTCCAAAATGAAAAGCGGGTAAGAATGGGATGCTGATGAGAAGCATATTATCAGTTTCCTAGGGTTGCTATAACAATGGAGCACAGACCAGTGGGCTGAAAACAACAGCAGGAACAAGAACTTTTTATTCTCTCAAAATTGTGGTATATAGATGTCAAAATCAACAGGTTGGCAAGACAATGCCCACTCTCAAGCCTCTCAGGGATGATCTTCTTTGCCTCTTCCACTTCCTGGTGGCCCCAGGTGTCCCTTGGCTTGTGGCAGCATCACTACCATCTCTGTCTTCACATGACTATCTCCATCCTATGTCTTTTTTCAGTGATGTTCCCCTCATCCCATAAGAATGCTAGGCTTTGATTAGGCCATACCCTAATGACCTTACCTGAACTTGTCTTCATCTGCAGGATCTCAGTCACACATAGGGGGAATGGGAATTTCAACATACCTTTTTTTTTTTTTTTTTTGCAGGAGGTGTGTGTGTGGGTTGGGGGGGGGGGGGATACAATCTAACATATAACAAGAGATTAGACTCCTTTCCTCCCTTTCTTCCTGCCCCTATAGGCCAACATGAGAGACAGAAAGAGGGTAGACTGTCCCCCAGGAATCTTAAGAAACTCTAGTTTTTATAACTCCTTCCCCCTTAACACTCTCTCTTACTGCCTTCAATACCAATCCTGCTCTCTACCTTTATGTTTTATGTCTCTCCTAGCCTTTGCTACAGCCCAGAAATCACCTTGGATGGCAAGAATAATTATGGGAAAACCATGAAGGTTATTCTTATTCCTTCTGATAACCAGATACTCCTCTATTGCGCTAGGATTAAGGGGGCGGGGAGGAAGGGTTACTGATGCCTGGGAAGTAGCTTCTGTGGTATAGAGGAGTACAGGCTTTACAATCTAGGAAAACTAGATTCTTATCCAAATCCTTTATTTATAAGCTCAATAATTCTTGCCCATTTGAGTTTCAAGTTCTTTATAACATAAAATGAAGGTAAAATTATCCTATAGAATTATTGTAATGATAGAAATGCAATGATATATAAAGTACCTTGTATCCAAGTGTTCTTTGTCAAATTAACTTTTTAATTTGGAACTCAACAAATTTCCCAAATTCAAATTATGCAAGATAATCAGATTCTATAGTGTCATGAAGTCTATAGTGCAGGTATAGTATATGCTGAAGAAACCAGTCCATGAAGGAAATGGATCCCACATTTAAACAACTGATCTAGTACAAATTTTGGAAGACAATCTAATCACTCCTTTGATAAAGGTTCTAATTAATTTACGGCAGGACCATTGCCATAGTCTGTCTCTTCCTCTAATATCATGCTTTCAGTATATGCTGTATTTTCCTTAGACTTAGCATGGATTACTTGGCTGTAGGCACTCTCTCTTAGAAGGAAAAATAAATGTATGAGAAGGCAAGAGGTAGCCCATAGAATCAGAAGAACTGTTGAACAACCTAATCATAGAAAAGATAGTAACATGGTATCTCTGAAAAGGCAGGCAGCGAGAACAGATATGCATTTAAACATTCATGATGAATGAATAACCTGGTGCCATTTGGGCTATATTTTTGAGAAGAGATGCTCTGTTTGAGCTCGCACTTCCCACCATCTATCCCAGGAATGCAGGGCCCTCAGTTTGACAGTCTTAATAGGACTGAATGCACTGGAGAAGAAGTTCCCCAAAGGACAACCTAAAGTCGTCACTAGATAAATTTAAATTTCTGGCAGGCAAAACTGACGGATGTCTACTGTGTTGTCATTTTAAGAAGAGATTTGCCTTGACTTTCAATTGTCATTCATAGGATTAATCAAATGCATCGATTGAATGAATGATGACTTGCCCCATTCCTAAAAGGACTTAGAAATAAACGGACAAGGTAGTGAAAGCGATGTTGGGAAAGAAAGACTCCTTCATCGAAATCTTCCAAAGAATTTTTTCTGTGAAAAAATTCCTTCATTTTGATTAATGTTTATTTTCCTAACATGTAAGAACCTTCTATCGTGGCAACCATTTGTCAGATGCTGATGAAGGATTGTTACTTTGGTGTTTCCACCCTGCTGGCCACTTGAGATAGCGGCACCTCACACTAGGAAAGAGGGAAGATAAACTGGAGATGGGTAGGAGGGGAGGCTGTGCTTCCAATGATGGGTACTCTGGGAGATCCCTGTCTTGTATTAGGATAAGTGAGGGATGCAGGGGTGAGCTCCTGGGCTTCTATAAGGCACCCTGGGCACCTCATATATATAGAAGGAAGAACAGACTTAGAAAAAGAGAGGGAAAGGAAGAGCGGAGAGATTCCAGGACAATTATCACAAGCTACTAATGAGTCTGTGCATCCTGGGACATTTAAGGTCAATTGAATGTCGAAGTCAATCAAGGCTGTATGTCTCATGGGCAGAGAGAACATCCACTGAGCCAGGCAGGCTCAGTACGCAGTTACCTTTCCTTCTCCTTTTGCAATTTAGTCCAGTTTTCCTGTTCTACCCCACATTTCTATCCTTTTTCATTTTACAGATAGGGAAACTGAGGTTAAAAAAAACTCAGTTGTAAATTCATACAGCTAAGCAGTAGCTGAACAGGGATTCTAGATTCTAGCCCAGAACCTGCAGTTGGAGTTTTACCTTTCACCTTGTGCTATATGGCCACACTGTTTCCTATTCTTAATCTTCTCCATGAGGGGTGAAACAGTAGGTCCCTTCTTAATATATTTAAGCAATCAGCAGAGAACTTCTATGCCCTGGGAACATACCAGGGAGTGTACCATAGTAATGAGAGGGGGGGCTGCTGGGAAGAACTTCCTAGTCTTCCTGCAACCACCCACCCAGGCAGCATGCTCATGCACAGAAGAGGTCTTTAGCTTTAACTGTAGTTTCAATTCTTAACTATGTGCTTGTGCCAAGCACTGTGTGGAGTGCTTTTACATACTTGATCTCATTCTATTCTTACAAAAGTTTAGTCAGGTGGGTAAAACAATCTGCATCACACAGCCAAGGCTGAAGTGTCTTGCCCAAGGTCACATAGCTAGTCCTTGACAGGGCTGAGAATATAACCCACGTCACTGATTCCCAGTCTCATGCTTTTTGCACTGCCCTATGCTGTCCTTCGGGGCTCTGGTAATTACAAGTCACCATGTGACATTCTTGGATGCCAGCCTTCTGAAATAAGAACACACAGATCTCTGGATTTCCTGAGATGGGAATAAGGATGCCTCCTATTGATTCTAACGCTCTACTGTTTCTCCTTGACGTCTTACAGATTTCCCTTTCCATCAAGCTTTCTTTACAAATAGGGCTTAGGAAAGGCTAGAGGGATGTTTATCTGTCAGGCAGATTTCTCTCCTGCAGAAATGTTAGCCTTTTCACAGTCCACTGCCTCCTGCTTTTAAACTGTGTAGTAAACTGAAAGATGTCTTCTGGGACCAGACTGATGGAGGAGACACCTTCAGGCAGACACAAGTTCAGGCCACAGCTCAAGACCCTCCATTGAGCTCAGGTGAGGACAGAGTCTTAGTGAATTTTTCCTGCTTTATGGAGACTTGTACTATTAAGTTCCCGTAAGTTGAATTAAATAAGTTGGTAACAACTAAATTCAAGCATAGTACAGACACCTAACCTAGTCCTGCTACAAGCAGAAAATGACAACAGTCTCTTGCTTTATTTTTTAAGGTTGTAGCAATTCCTAAAGACCATAACTATATCTTTTCTACCGTTTCCTATTTATTCCACATCTGCTGTTTTTGTTAATCCATGTAGATGGTGACAGTTATGGAAGGTACATTCATACAAGTTACCATGTTCTTTGTAATGCTTAACACAGTAACTGTGCATTTAGCAAGAGCTCAGCAAACACTTATTGATCGAAGGATTGACTCAGTAGATAGTTATCCACCCTAGGGTTATCGTTAAAAATAATCCTGAAAATTCTGGGAGAGTCTCTCATGGCCTGACTGTTTCTAAACCGTGACAAAAATCTAAGTGATCAGAAATACAGATATATTGCACTAAAATGTTTAGGCTTTATTTTCTCAGTTTGTACCATGTAGCATATAGCCAAAAGCAAACAGTAAGTTAGGTCATTTTTTGCAAGTAATTTAAGTCCTTGATTCTGACCAAGTAAAATGAAGGGAAAAATAATCTTGACCCAAGTTATCAGTACTGGCTCTTTTCAGAATTCGAATTATCTAAATAATTAAAATTTTCTGATTTTAATGAACTTTGTCTTTCATGAAATAAAACATTTAATGTTATTTTTCTAAATGGCATCCAATTACTTGGAATCATTAAAATATCTTCAACTAACTCTGCAAACGTTTGCCTGGGTTTGCCCTGCATAGATGTTCACTGATTTATTCATTCATTCATCAATTGTTTACCAAAGAGAAAGGGTAAGCTAGGAATCGTGCTAGGCAGTGGGGAGACAGGACAAATGACAAATTTTGTACGTGAGAAATTTAGACTTTAACCAGACATATAAGTTGATTTATCTTCATATTATGTAATTGTGAGGAGGCATGAGCATGCTTGCAGTTTAGGAGGAGGAAATCAGGATAGAGGGAGCTGTGTGATAGTGCCTAAAATGGGGCAGTTGAAAATGCAAAATCCAGAGGAAATAGAAGAAGGTGAGTCCTGAGAATAGTTACAATAGGTTTGGATAGGACCTGAAATCCACCTTCCAACTCAAATAGGGAGAAAATATGAATATCAGAAGACCTAGAGAGATTTTGGGAGGTGGCTATAGATTGAGAGTGAACCTTGAGAAATTATCCTTTGAAGTTCCAAAGGCTCCTAATAATTGTGCTAGTCAATGACTGTGTATCTTAGAAAAAATTAACAACTGTAATTTATAAGCAAGATTTATGTGCTTTTTTCTCACAAATTCAGGTTTTTGTTTGGTACCTCAACTGCCTGCAGAGTTCCTCTAGGAAGTTACCTCGGAAGCTTTGAAAGGGCCAGGGTATTTCCCACCATTGATGGTGATGCCTGGTTATAAGCAAAATCCTCTGTCACTCTTATGAAAAGTCGATTTGCTTGCACATTAAAAAAAAATCTCAAAAGGAGAGGGATGGAACCAATCTGGATAACAATCAGTATGTTTATTATCTCTTAAAATAGAGAAAGGAGAGTGAAACTGTTGAAAGATTTTTATGTTACCTGAACTCTTGAAACCTCTGAACCCTTGCTTATTTTAAGGAAACCAAAATAGGACTAACCCAGCAGAAAATATTCACCTCTGCCTTTTTGTAAACACTGAAAACTCTCTGGTCTAAGCAGGGAAACGCTATAAAAACTGGGTGTCATTATTATAATAGTTCTATATTTTTCTGGGCCAGAACTCTTTTTCTTTTGTTGTTGTTATTTTTGGATAACAGTAAAAGTAAATACAAGGATGTGCTTTTATGGACAGAATTGTGTCTCCTCCAAAATTCCTTTGTCGAAGCCCGGGCCCCTAGGATCCCAAAAGATGACTCTGTATGGATCTTGGGCCTTGAAAGAGGTAATTAAGTTAAAATGGGGTGTTAATAGAATACCCTAATTCAATCCGACTGGCGTCTATAAAAAGAGGAGATACCAGGGATGGGCATGTACAGAGAATGCCAGGTGAGGACACCGGGAGAAGATCGCCACCTGCTGGCCAAGGAGAGGAGTCCAGAAGAAACCAGACCTGCTGATCCATTGACCTTGGTCTTCCAGTCTCCAGAACTGTGAGACCATAAATTTCTGCAGCTTAAGCCACCCAGCCTGTGGTAATTTGTTATGATAGGTGTTGCAAAGTAAGTAATGTATATACCATGCCCCAAAGATAAGGATTTCCACCTGTTCCAAGGTAGAGCAAGAATTCAGAGGTATAGTATTTTAGGAGACCTTCTTAGACATTTTCCTATGATAATTCTTCCTGCCTCCGGGAAGCAATTGGCTTAACAAACCAATGTTACTAAAAGTGTGGTACCCCAAGGCCTTGTCCATTTTATCTCAAGAAATGATTTATGTTAAATTCTTTCTTCGGAAGGAAATGAAAGCAACTGAATCTTTCTCTGGAATGATTATGTTTGCTTCTCTAGGGTAATTCTATTTGAAAACAGCAAAATCTAGCCTTTCTGGCCCTGAATGAGAAAATAAAAGTTGATAGTGGATGGCATCACTACCAACATCTAAAATATAAAGAAGAGGGTCAGAGAGCCTCCTGCCATTTCTGGAGAAAAGACTGACTGAGTCATATCTACAAGGCTCTACTGTGGATGAACTTTTTTTCTCCTTATCTGTACCTCCTGAAGCCGGAAGTCTTATCAGCTCAGGCATTTGAAACCAAAACCTAAAACTTCTCTAACAAAAGCCTGAGAACCAGGGCTGGAAATAGGTGCCATTGTTTGATGTTATGAGTAGGAAAGAAAGAGATCTTGTTTTCATTGATTTCCAGTTCTTTACATTACGTCCTAAATATTTTGGTAAAGAACCGGTTAATTTATTTGGACTTGGAAAAAAATGAGAATGCCTTCACCAGTCTTAACCAAAGACACCAAAACAAGTAGAAAATGTAATCAACTACTGACTGATGAGGAGAGATGGAATAACACAGTGTCTGAAGAAGAATGGCGAATGCTGGAGAGGTTTGCTGTGAAGAGATGGGTCCAGAAAGCAAGTGGAAAAAAAAAAAAAAAAAGAAAGCAAGTGGAAAAGCTGTCCAATGATATAGAGTGTGCAACTGAAATTGAGAGCAAAATTTGTAGTGACTCCTAGCCAACCTTAAGACTCCATACCATTTCCCTTACTCCACCCTACAATCTCTGTCTTCAAACAATCACTAAGACCTGCCCTTTTTAGTGCCTATCAAATGTGTGGTCTCTGCTTTTCCTTCTGCCTCTGCTTAATTCACATTGTCTTCTCCTCTTTCATGGAGGCAGTGATACAGTGGATGGAGTTCATATCTTGACTGTAACACTTACTGGTTGTGGACCTGAGCAAGTTATTTAAACTTCCTAACAGAAATTTTTCTTACCTCTGCAATCAATATATTAATATGATATTAATATAGCCTACATTAGAGCATTATTATAAAGACTAAATGAAATTTGTGTAAAATGCTTGGCATATACTAAGAGTAAATACTAGCTGTCATTATTAGCTATCATATAAAATTATATAGAAAAACAAACAAAACAAGAAAAATTAAGGTGTTCTTCCCTCAAGCATTGCCCCCGTTCAATCCGCAGTATATTCTGTAGCCAGAATGGACCTTCTAAAATGCAAATTATATTGAGTCACTTTTCTGCTGAAAAGCCATTAATTGGTTCATCATCATATTAACATATACAACACACTCCTTAGCAACATTAACAAACTCCTTCTTGATTTGGCCCCAGCTTACATCTCCAACACAATCTTCTGCCATTTTACTCTCCTTCATTCCCTCTACTTAGTTCTGGAGCCATATTAATTTATCTGATCCATCAAATTTGTTGCATTCTGTTTTCCTTTGGGGATTCTCCGCTGTCATCTGTCACTGACTTGGACTAGAATTCCCCCTTTCTCCCATTTCCTGAGCCTTGGACTCAGCTTAAACACTACTTCTTGAAGGGAGTATTCCTTGACTTCAGTACTAAGGTCAACTGTCCCTCCTATGAACCATTACCCACTACTTCCCTTCTCAGTGCATGTCCCATGCTACTGACCAACAGCTGCCTGTTACATGGTCTGTTTTCTCAATTGGAGTATAAACTCAGAAGTTCTAGAACTAAGCCTTCTGGCATTCCAAGGTTCTAGCACTGAGGGCCACTCAACCATGATAGCTGTAACTGAGGAAGAGTAGCGCTACAGAACTGCTCATCGTGACAAAATATATTGCTCAGGACCAATGCATTCTTGGAAATTCGATGGCACTTAACTAAACCCTAATAAATAATTTTAGCAAACCTCAAAAAAGAAAATGTTAATTGGGTAGGAGGGGGAGTTTAGGACACAATATGGACAAATCAGAGAGATATGGGTAATTATACTGTCCAGGGGTAATGATGCCATGACTTATGAACCTAAATAGCAGGTTTGTTTGACAAGTCTATGCTCACAGCAGAGATGGATGCATTAAGGATATTAAAATCCTCCTTTAATTTCTTGTGATCTAATATTATGTTCATCAAACACATTTCTAATTTTAATTTGACTCTCCATTTAGATTCACCAAAAAGACTACGTGTGCATCAGCTAACAGACTCTCAGGCTGGCCCTTTACCTCTGCTGCTCATAGCAAATTGAAAAACCAAAAACCAGAAACCAAAAAACCTGACATGGTAAGTAATATTGAGAGGAGTCTCTCATGGCTTGGTTAAAAAGAAGTCATCTCTAAATTTAAAAAAAGAAAGAAATTAAAAAGTAAAAGGACACCTGACTGGCTCAATCAGTAGAACATGTGACTCTTGATCTTGGGGTCATGAGTCTGAACCCCACGTTGGGCACAGAGTTTACTTTAAAAATTCTATAAGAATAGAAATAAATAGAGGCACCTGGGTGGCTCAGTGGTTGAGCATCTGCCTTTGGCTCAAGGTGTGATCCTAGGCTTCTGGTATTGAGTCCCACATGGGGCTCCCTGCAGGGAGCCTGCTTCTCCCTCTGCCTATGTCTCTGCCTCTCTTTCTGTGTCTCTCATTGATAAATAAATAAAAATCTTTTTAAAAAAGAAATAAATAAAATATAAAAAGATCATCTCTGAGGTACTGATCAAGTCTGGATGCCATGCCAAAATGAACTTTACAGATCCACTGAACTAAGATGGAATTCAAAATGTGTGGCCACACCAAGGGACTCCCTTTCCTTGAGGTGCTCTGAGAAGGGTCAGTGTTTGTCTGCGGTTTTGCTCTTTGTGGTCGTGTTATTTATTCCATGGAATAATGGTCCCATTATCTACCATCCACTGTAAAACCACACAATTAATTAATAAGACAGAAATTTTTCTGGACTAGACTTCAGTCAATGCCCAGTAAAGTGGCAAAATTACTTCTTTCAAGTCTTTATGCTTTTTAAGTGTGATTGACTTTTCACCTCCAGCTTTTGTTTCCTTCCTTTCTTTTCCCATTGGAACAGTTAGCCTCCATTATATTTTTATTATGCATCTATTCTATCTGAGAACAATTAAAAATCATTTGCAAAGCTTCCTTTCTCTTTGTATAAGTTGTAAACCTTGCTGAAAGAGAAATTACTTTAAAATAAAGCTATTTTCCTGAAGATTTCTATGGTATTGCAAGAAGGCAGAAATTCAAATGATGTTGGGGGGAAAAATACTACTTTATTTCTCACTGATTATTCTGGTCCATATTTAAGGGGTTGCTTTCTTTCATGTTCCCCTTCTTTGTTCACCCTGGCTCCTCAAGTGCATTTATAGCTTTAAGCTATAAAGAAGACCATGGAATTGGTAAATCCTCCTACAGGGTATTATTTGAAGATTTGCTCCACATTTTGAAGTGTAGATAACAATAGCTGTCTCAACACCTATATCTCTGGTTCTCAAAGGTGAGTGCGTACCACAATTACCTGAAAAGCTTGGAATACCCAGATTTATTGACCCTCGCCTAGAACTTCTGACCAGTAATTCTGAGGTAGGGCTGGAACCAACATTTTTTTTTTCTTTTCTTTCTTTTTTTTTTTTTTTCTTTTTTGGAACCAACATTTCTTAAAAAATTTCCAGGTAACTCTGATGCTGCAGTTCTGGGGACTGACCCACGTTAGGCCATTACCTTTTAGTTCTCATGGCAATAAATGTGGCCAAAGACCAGAAAAGGGCCAGTCTCACTCTTAGTTCTGGTAAGCTTCAGTGCGTCCTGGGTTCATTGCATCCTGGAAGTGAAAGCCATCCATAACTGGGTTAGTGTGCCCCACCCACAGGTAAAACTCAGAAGTTTTAGGGATGAATTTTACCGAGAATCATTTCATTTTTAGTGATAAACTTCTAGCTGCTGCTCATAATCTACAAAATGGCTTATTCTCTCTATAGGTTTCCATGGAGCTGTCATATGAGTCTATTCAGTAAGCAGTACTGCCACCTTCTGATTTTCTATTGAAAATGTAAATTTAAAAGTTTAGCTTTTTGTTGAATGTATTACGTACTCAGCAAGTATTTATTTTAACATCTTTTCTTCATGAATTCTTTTTCTCCCTTGGGCCTCTTATTTCAAATGCCACTTATTGTTTCCTGTTTACACATTTCTATACAAAGCTCTTGCGCTATAATCATAGCCTCTTAGCCTTTTATAAACTCTGTTCCAGTGAAACCTCCTTCCCTACATGGGTCTGGAGTCATGTGCCAAAAAATATACCAAAGATTACAAAGTTTCTTGTGAGTGGGTTGGTTTTCAAAGACTATTTCAAAAGAGGCATCAAACCCCAGTGTACAGTCTTTTTATAAAACTCATTTTAAAAAATACCTTTATTTTAGCTATTCATAGCTACCTAACAGAGATTTTTCCTCAAAACACCCCCTGTCTCTATCTCTGATATTTTATAGGACCCAAAAATATTGAATGGAAAGCTCTCAGTTTATTTTCCTTTTAGGGAATAATAAATTACTAGAACTTGTTGGAAGTAGAGAATTAATATAATCAAATCCCATGATTTTTGTCTCATAGAGAAAGGTCAAATGTTCCCTCAAGGTCATGAGTATTTAGTACCAGAACTGGGATTCGTTCCAAATACAATCTGGACAGGCCTGGCTCACAGAAGTACAAACACCACCTCTGGGCCATTCCTTTGTCCAAAGGAATCCAAGGTTGGGAATGACCAAGCCCAGTTCATGTTTCTACCCCCATGACCAAGGTTCAAGGTTTCTAACCTGATGGCAGAAAGTCATGCCTTTGAAAACAGCCTGGGTTCAGAATAAGGCCACTCTTCTGGATTCACTAAACTAGAAAAAAGGCACAGTTGGAGCTCAGAGTAGGTTTTGATTACAGAGCCCTAGAGCATTCAATCCTCCACTGCCCTGAGTTAGGAGTACAGGTAGGACATAAACACATGGTCTTGAGGGGAAAGTGATGATTTTCTACATCTTCTCCTCACAACTCTTCTGACACGATGAGGGCACCATGATCCTTTTCTCTGCCTCACACTCAATCACCCTTCCTCCTGAGTAGGCTGTCAGCCAGTAAGTCTATGAAAGACTGTTTCACACTATGTTTTCAAACTTTAAGAAGATGAAGAAGAGTGAAAGGACAAGACCAATGTTAAAAGCCTGACTCTTATTTGTACAATTGCCATTTCTCTATTAGTACAGAATTGTTCTTGATCATGAGCAAATTAAGCTCTGTGCCTCAGTCTTACCATCTGACATTGGATATGAGTCCTGTCTCACAGGATTATATGAAAATTAAGTGAACGCTGACTACAGTAACAGAGAGATAGAAGACACTTAGTAAATAGTGTCTCTCACTGCAATTGTTTGCATTATTATCATTATCACCTCAAAAAAAAAGGTGTTCAGGGTCTGACAGATCCTATCTGCAGCACCACTTTAGAACTACCTCTGTTCCCTACTTGTAGGACTCCTTTACTACACAAACCTTGAATAATTTGGGCTAAAAAAGCTGATTGGATTTGTGCAGCCATCAGGGAATAATGTGTTGGTTTTCCTAGGAGTGAATATTTGAAATCAGCCATTAGGGAAAAATAACTTTCAAAATGCCGTGTGTCCATTTGCAAGGCCAACAGTAGCCAGTGGTTTGGGTACCATGTTTACATAGGAACCAGGCCTGCCATTTAACATATCACAGGGCTCCTTTTATTTTTATCCTTTAAAAATAACCTGCTGGATCATACATGACATCCAATCCTGCCTTATTAACTAGAAACTAAATGAGCATTCGAGAAATTTAATTGAAAGCGATACTCAGAATGCTAATAAGCCCTAGTAGTCAGGAGGGAGATTGATGTTCCCAGCTGCAAACCCAGCCTGGAGGAAGAGTCTCTGAAGACCTTGTCACCAGAGGCAGACTAAACTTCTATTTGCTGCCATAGCATTCCTCACAGGCTCCCTTCCACCGGCTCTCCCAGCCATCCACCTGCTCCTCAAATTCTTGCTCAGTCTCCCCCAGAGAGGCCTCTGCCTACTGGCTCCCTAGCAAATCAAGCACCAGGCCAACAGTGCAGTGTTGCTGTCAAAAAAGAAAAATAGTTCCTCTGAATGAGACTGTTAAGTAAAATAAAAAAATTAAAAAAAAGCAATGCTAGAAAAATGAGAGTTCAAGCATTTGAATCCCTTCCTTTTCCATGCAGAAAACCTAGAAAACCATATATGTCCTCAGCTCTAAGAAATAACATCTTTATGAAAACACACATGAAGATATTGACTGTGTGATTCAAACCATTTATGTGTATATTGAAAGAAAGTTTTCCATTCCCAGGGGTTAATAATATTAGAGAATCCCAATCACACTTCGGTCTTTAATCACATCTGTTCATAAAACATTTCCAGAAACAAGGATATTCTTGAGTTTTCCTTTTTCCTACACAATCCAAAAGCCAGCTGACCTGCTTCAATCTTAAAAGGTGTCCAGTTGGAGCTAAAGCATTGCTACTGACATATCTGATGATTTCTGTGATTTGAATATATATATATATATACATATATATATATTCAGTACATTTATTTTGTCTTTCTATTATTAAGCACAAAAAATAAAGCAAAGTAAAAATTTCCAATAGTCACAAAAAATATTTCAGTATAGACAAAAATGGAGAAAAACATGAAACAGAAGAACTAATTAGAAGGCCACCTTTGTCAAGTCTAATTTAAAATGTTTATTCCCTAGTGGCTTTTGGAAACTTGTATTTGGCCTATTATAAAAGAGGCATTGAAAGTGTCACCCAATAACAGATCAAAGTGTGAATTGTACGAAATGTTGAGGAAGTGAGTATTTCAAAGCACAAACCACTCCCCACTACCACTTGCCTTGGGACCTAACATTGATTTAAGGAATCACTGGTTCATCTGAGACACTTGGCTGACTACTTTAGTTTTTCTCAAATGAATTGCAAGACTTTTGCTGAAACCACTTCTGTTCGATTATGCACTGGACCTCTTACAAGATAAAAAGAAGCCTTTATTCTTACCTGTCATTTTGGTCTAGAGGAGTCAAGGAAGTGTATTTTAGAGGTTATGAGCGAGTGCTCTGGGGAATGATTGACCCTGATCAAATTTATTCCCTAACACTTACTAACCAAGCAAACAAATCTTGAAAGCAGTTTCTTTTTCCTTAAAAAAGGGATGATAATAATATCTATTCCAGAAGACTTTAAGGGATTAAATAATTTACATCGAGTGCAGTGGATCTAGCACATAGTAATGCTCAGGAAATATTAGCCACCTTTATCAACCTCACCATCACATCAAATACTTTAGAAGCCATGGGGAAGAGCTCAGACTTTCTTCTGCAGAAGATGGAGAGCAATGGAAGGAGCAGTTGCATCATTAGATGTGGCCTTTGAATCACGGAGATTATGTGGAAGATGGATCTAAGCGAGGCAGGCCTGGAGGCAGGAAGATCAAATAGGAGGCTATTCTACAGCTCCTGCTTTGGTCAGGGTTGACCTACAGAATCAGAGTACTAGCCAAGGACACCAGAGGTAAGGTTCACAACTGAGTGATAGGGAAAAGCAAGTAAAGAAGAGCCACAAAAGAGCCAACATACTTGTTCAGTCAGTTATGGTTGTCTGCACTCTCAAAACTCTGCTTTCAAATACTGGCAAAACAAGATGAAAAAGTCTATTCAAACCTTCCCACTGAAAAAGATAAAAACTTGCACATAGCCAAATTAAAAATTAAAATTGATGTCATTCCAAATGCTTAATTCAGAAATAGCAAGATTTCTTTTGGAAGCTGTCAGCTTTGACAGCAACATCTTTTGTTTATAAGAATGTATTGGTAAGGCCCTTGCTACTTTTCAAAGCATCTTCTCAGTAAATCTGCAAGAAAAGTAGGGCAAACCTTAGAGAAGAACTAGAGAATGAAAGTATGCCCTAGAAGAGCCATTGGAGGCAATCTAGTCTAACTTCTATTATATGCATGATTTTGGAACATAGGGAAAAGCAGTGACTTCTTCCTCCAGGCATTGAGAATTAGCATAATCAGGACAGGACAGGTTATGCTGTATAACATACAAACCCCAGCATCTCAGTGGCTTAACCTTTGCAAATATTTCTTGCTTATACAAACTGTTGCCATTTGGGCAGCTCACCAGGGCAGTGCTCTTTTAAGACATGACTTTCTTCTAAGACATCATTTTATAGACTTCTGCAGTTCCCATCTTGTGAGCTCATCCTCCGTATATGTATCCTTTTAGAATCACTGGGCTAGATGAAGAGAGAGCTGATGGGTTGCCAGAGGTAGTCATGCCCCTAGCTCAGAAATAGCATTTGTAAATTCTGCTCATAGTCTATTGCGAGAACTAGTAACATGGTCTTGTGCAAAGGTCTGGAAAATGCAGTATTTCGTGTGTCCAGAAAGTAGAGAAGAATCAGATATGGATGGGTATCATTAATCTCTACCATAGCAGTAGTCCAAAACTCAGGATTCCTGATGGCCTCTTTCTAATAGCACATGGCTTCTGGGAACTATCTCTCACTTCAATAGATGCTGGAAATTGGGGAAGGCTAATTGAAAATTTCAGAAAACTCTAATATTATCTGGACTCTAAACAATTATTTCCTCAATTTTAAGAAAATAACCAAAAAAAAAAAAAAGAACTTTGTTCCTTCCAAATATAATTGACTATCTTAAAAAAAAAAAAAAAAAAAAAAAAAAGAATTACTGAGTTTCCAGGAGATGCCATCGTTACTTTCCCTTTTAATCCTTGCAACAAGTTACTGACATTGGTATTATCAGCCCCAGTTTAGATAAGTACATTTTGGTTGCAAATTACAGAGTTAATAGATCACCTCAAGTGAAAAAAATAAAAACTAAAGAGAGAAATTATACCAAAGAGACTCAGGGCTAATGAAGACTAGGATAGGAAACGTCATCAGGAAACAACACTTTTGACAGACTGGAATTGGGCCTGATTCAGAATTTGTTGGCACTCACTCAAGGGCCACACTGTCTTCTGCGAGCAACGTTCAACTTCTATTTCTCTTTCTATATGCCTGTCCTCCACCTTCTGCCACTGCCCACTGTTTTCTGCTTTTAGTTTCTGAACACTTTATCATTTCTGCTTGCAAATATCTCAGAATCATTCACCAGTCCTCTGTGCATCTTGGCAACCTTAAGTTACAGCCATTCCCCTTACTACTAACTGGCTTTGTCTCTAAACATCCTAGATGCAAATTTCAAAATACTGGATATCTGGTTAATTTTAATGAACCGGGCCTTGTAAGTCCCATGTCACCAGACCATATATGGATCAGCTGCTCCCAACTATGCACAAACCTATGCACTTGTGTCCTGGTTAAAGAAGTTGAGAAGCAGTGGACATGGGCACTCAGACTCAGCAGGAGCAAGGGCAGGGAAGCTTTCTGCAGAAAGTGGGGTGTGCAGGCAGATTGCAATGGATATGGCTTAATATTGTGTCAGTCAGTATTGTGGTTTAAATGTTTCCCCCTACTACCACCAAATTCCCATGTTAAAATCCTACTCCCCCCCCACCCCCCGCCAGAAGTGATGGTATGAGTAATTGTGGAGTCCCCAAGAATGGAAGCATGGGCCCTGCTCCTACCCTTTTCCCCTCAACACTACGCAGAAGTCATGCCTTCATCCTGAATTCCAATGGAAACTCCTTCCCAAGCCTCTGCATTCAAAAACAACTAGGAATCACTGGGAAAAAAAAAAATTCTCCCTGCAGGACTGCTAGGGGGTAACTTTTTTTTTCCTTTTTTTAAATAGAGGATGATTTTAGCTTGTCCTAGAACCTGTTGCCCTTCTTGTCAGGGTAGGACATCGCAAATGAATAAAATGCTCGCACCTCCTCTTGAATTTATCCCCAAGAAAACCATCTTATCCATATAAATAAATCAGCATGTATTTATTAAAAAAAAGAGAGAGAGAGAGAGAGAGATCTCAAAGAGTTCTCTAATCCCCTTTATCCCTGAGGATACAAGGAGAAGTCTGTGACTGAGAAGAGAGCCCTAACCCAACAATGCTTACATGCTGCTCTTGGATCTTCCAGCCTCCAGAACTGTAAGCAATAAATTTCTGTTGTTTATAAGACACCCACCCTGTGGTATTTTGTTATAGTAGACCAAATGGCCTGAGTCACAATGCCAGTAAATGTCAATGTGAGATTTAAATGCAAAATTACCTGCCACCTCAGGATCAAGCCGAATGAGGAAAGTATAGGCATAATGAGTAGGCTGGAACTGAGCCTCTCCTCATTACCTTCTACTCTAGACCCTCAACCCTCAACCAGCTACATGTTGAGCTAAACAGACACCTCACAAAGGTAAAGTGTTTTTGCCAAAGATGAATAAAGTGTTTTAGGGCACATTTAGAGATATTCCTGATTGAGTGGACCAAACACTAGAAGTTAGAGTGACGGGATAAAAATAATAAGTTCTCATATTGGAACTTTGAATTTGATCTCTTGGAACACATTGAGCAGTTTAAATCTTCTCAAGTGAGAACCCTATCTGGTTTCAATGCAAGAATTACTCTTATATCCTTATTTTAAAAGTTGCAAATGTGCGTCACTATCAATACTGATGATTAAACTTTGTCACAAAATCCTACGTGACATTATACAAAACACTTAACCTCTCTGCACCTCGGTTTCCACAACAGTAAAATAAAAGTAACTGTATTAAATAACCTCCTAGGGTCCTTACAGCTATAAAATTCTATGACTAGTTCACCTTACAAATTTAACATGCAAATTTCTACATCTTCTGATTACAACCAGAGACAAGATCATTTTCCTCCATGTTCATTTTAAATAACATCCAAGAATCCTCAAATAGAGTTTCTTTTTTCATGAAACTGCAGCACTGTCCAGTAGAACTTTCTGTGGTGATAGAGTCAATATCTGTCTAATAAAGTGGCCTCTGGCCACGTGTGACTATTGAGCAGTTCAAATGCAGCCAGTGCAACAGAAAAACTGAATTCTTATTTTCATTTAAATTAAAAGCAAACAGCTACATGCGGCTAGTGGATACCGCATTGAACAGTGTAGAAGAGAGGTATACGATGTGAATGACAAAAGGGAACTCAAGAAGTAATGATACAATTTTGGTGCATAAATTAATATTTGAAAACCCCTGGCTTTCATTTTTTTTTAGATTTTAGGTAACAATATATTCTGAGATGATGTTGTCCTTTTCAGAAGCAGGGAAAGAGATTGATGATTTCTCAAGCTCTAGCTCTGTGTGTCAGAAGACGGACTCATTCACTTAGATAAATATCAACATCTTCCCGAAAAGAAAATAGCAATGGTCTCTTACAAAGTGTCTCATCAGAGATTTAAGATATTTACATAAGGTATTTTGCAAAAGACAGGAGCAAGACAAAAGAGTAGACATATAAGTCTTCAGCAATTTATTGGATTTGAAATTTGGAATACTGAATTTCTAGTTTCATCTTTATCATCAATGACTATTTTCTGTAATGCTAACTTACCATTTAATGTAAAATTCACCATCAATATAATAACAGCTTTGGGAGAAGGAAGGTAGTAGTAGAGGAAAAACATGGGATTTCTGAGCTAAATAATGACACAATTAATTAAATAGGTTATTACTTAAATTTCAGTAGCAACATTTAAAAGTCTAAAACATCTCCACATATACAATCTAACAAATCCCATAAATGATTTCGTCCTTTGTGGGTCTGTAAAGCTTCTTCAAGGAAAGTCGTTTTTTATTCTCCAAACTTAGGATCTTAATTTCTTCAGCCCCTTTAGAAGTGATGGTATAATTAAACAATAGCAAGGTTTCATCTTTATTTCCTATTTGCTGCAACTCTTATTTATTTTTCTTTGATTAAATTATGTGTTTCTAAAAATTAAGTTAAATAGCCTTTCTGGAATACCGCAAGACACTTTTAACAGATGTTCTCTGCCTAAGTGATAGTCTTTTATGACGCATAGATCAATCACAAAATAGTCTTTGAAATTTCTCAGATTTACTCTGAAAGATTAAGCACTTTCTACTGCCTTTGAGGGCTTCCCGCAGTACGCGGCATGCTGTCTACCTCATATGCAATAGCTTCTCATTGCAAATGGTCTCTTAATGAAAATTTTTAAAGAAATCTTAGTAAGCTAAGAATATAAAAATAAGTTAAGATGTAATTGTTTGTGGTGCTGCCAGGAAAATTAACAGTGTGGGTGATTGGATGGGCTTCCAAGCACGGTCATAGAGACCTAGCAGGCAGGACTCTGTCCCAAATCTCTTCTTGACTTCTCACATGGCAAGTGGTTGTTGTGTTTTCAAATGTGTGTATGTCTTATATTTTAATAAATATCATAGTCATTATTTTAGGCAAGTTTCTTTAGTTGAGTCACTCATAAAATGGGATAAATGAGGCCAATTACTACTCTTCTCCAAAGAGTAGATCTTTATACTTCTAAAATACTATGATTTTTAGAGACCTTCTGAATCATCCTCTTCAACCCATTATATTTGAAATAAGAAAGATAAACTAGCTTAGGATGTAATCAAGATGACAGTTTTATTTTTATATAGAAAGACATTGCTCAACCAGAATGTTCAAGAAGAGGGATGTCCCAGGTAGCTGAAATTGCTACATAACTGAGGTGTGGTCCATATCTATTGCTGTTTATATTATGTATTTTAGTGAGTCGTATTTCCCATATACAGTTTGGTGTAAGGATAAAGCTTAGGTGAATAAGGGAAGACAACCTAGGATTTCATGATCCTTGGTTTGGGGTTTAGAATAGAAGGTTAAGAAGGAAGTGATCGAATGTGTTACCAGGGCATGTTCTAGCCCCATGTCTCTGTTGACCATACCTGCTGTTTATAGAAAAGAGCACCAAATTTCATTCACCAAATGACACACAACCAAAACATTGGTTCTTGTGTCAAACACACTTTGGTGTATAATTCTAAGCAAGCTAATTGTAACTCCGATTTCTTTCCTTAAGCTTTTTGGAGATCAACTGAGTGATAAAAGCAAATTTTAACTTAGAGCCTTAAGTGCTCTTATATCTTTTTAAAAAAAGATACTTTCACTAGAAATTTTGCTAATATTAGCACACTGTTTTTGATATCTTCAGTCTAGTATGAAAATCAGACATCTACCACATTGATTTGGCTACTCTGTAGCATCTCGCATTATTTTCTATTTTTATCATTCATATTTATCATATCTATGATCATACTGTAAGATGGAATATTCTCTTAAGTTCATTGTGTGTATTGAGCACTTAGTGATATACATGGATACTTAGTGATATGTTAATAATCATCCATCAATGAATATACCAGCCTTATATAAATGTATACACACATACATATATACACATACATATATACACACCAGCCTGTGTGTGTTCAATGCTTTTACATCACAATAAAGTAATTACTGAATAAATAATTCTGATTAGTTGCATTCTGATTGACAATAGCCTTGCTCTAATAATCAACTTTCATTTTAATTTTTAACATGCATTTTTTATATTAGTAGTTTCAATATAAAACTACTAATACCTATGTTTTAACATTTTTTAGATTATTCATAAAGGTCTTAAAAATTTTGTTGGCAGAATAAAATATTTGTCTTTCATGAAACATTCAACGTTATTTCAAAGAAATATGGAAAAGAATATCTTATATCGATACTGAAATTTTATTTTGCGCTTTCAAGCAAGGAGGATGATCCTTTCTTATTCTAACCTTTTCAATGAATAAAGCATTAATTTTCCTCCCACTGACAACATGGCCATTAAGACATTATACATCACTTCAAAAGAGAGGTGGGGAAGATTATTTATGTCAATAAAAATTGAATTACTGAGAATTTTGCACCAGAGGGCATTTTCTTTCCAATTGTACCATTATTTTGGTTGCTTAATTACTCTCTTAATTTCAAGTGGGATCAGTGTCTTTTACAGAGCCCATATTTTTTGCTCACAGATAAGAGAAAGATTTACAGTCTATATCCTTTTTTCTGTTGTCAAATCTCTACGTGGTTCTCAGACACTCAGATAGGTAGAAGCTAGAAGATGTACTATAATATTAATACACTCATAATTTTTTAAATCGAAAGGCTGTCTTACAGATGACTTTTATCTGTCCGGGGAGACTATTCCCATTATGGAATAAGATCAATATTTTTCTTTTTTTTATTCTTAGTTGCTGTACTTTTTTTCTATCTTTCTTAGTTCTGTCTTCCTAATGATTGCTGATGGCACATGGAGTATGGAAAAGCTTAATATTTCAGGACCCACAGAATTCATTTTGCTTTATTAGTTTAAGCTTTATAATAAGAAATAGAGGCTTACTCGGGTTGCATCAAATAATAGAGATAATACCTTCTGCAAATAATAGAGATTTACCATAATCTAGGTCTCACAGAAACCCAAAGAAAACCTTAAAAATATCCTCAGAAAAAGAACCAAACCCCAAATACACTTGAGCTTTACAGAAGCTATTACATAGTTTGGGAAACTTCAAGGAGCCAACTAAGGCCTCTGGGCACAGAAAGCTCCTTACTTTATTCTCAAGGGCATTGTTTTGGCCTTGCTCTGATGCTCAACCATCAATATGCCTGAATTACTCTCTGGTCTTCTCTGCTTCCCTCTGTGCCTACTTTGGGCATCATGAAGTCAAAGGTCCATCTCTGGTATCATCAGCTCCGACTAGGGTATCAAGGCTACATGATCCAGAAATTGATCATCTACTTCCTCAGTATAAGTAGTAATTTAATAGAGCATATAAGTGAAATATTGCTTTAAAATTAATTTCTGTATTTTGTAATTAGATTATTTTTGCCCCAAAAGAAACTTAGCTACTACTTTTTTGCTGGTGACTACTATTATACTAGGAATGCTTGTGATATCCATAGATTTTAGAAGATTTTAGGAAATTCCTAGGAATGCTCCACATCAGCACCTCTCCTCAACACACACACACACACACACACACACACACACACACACAATCAGAAACACACAAAACTTAGTTTGTACGTTTAGCATCTAACCTTATCATTTTTCTTCTTGAAAATGATGCGCACTCAACAAATACTGAGCAAAGGGATGATATTTTGAATGATTTGGTTTTGCATTATTCATCTTTAGAAGCGGGGTAGCATTATGTGTCTTAAAAAATTTTGTATTGTTCAGTCTAGTGCCAAGTATAGCATGAAAATTAATAAAGTTCCTGATGACTAATGTGGGAAAACTATATAGATGCCTCTATGTTCAAATAGGGCACTAGATGAATTAGCATGGACTTAATTATGGTCTCTCTGGAATGCAATTTGTCTATACATACCAATAGTCTTAAAACAATTTAACCCTTCAATGCAACCATTCGACTTATTAGAATTTATCTTACAAATAATCAGAGTCAAAAATGCATCAACATTTTATTACAAAGCTATTCATAATTATAAAAAATGAAAGCACTCAAAATATCTAGTTAAATGTTATTTTGGTATAGATATAAAGATACACAATGCAAATATTGAAATAATGCTTTTAGATTAAAAATGGCACAAAAACTCTTAATGACATGTCTAATAAAAAATCTGAATTAAGATGTAGTAAGGAACCATTTAGAAATGTGTTATGTATACAATGGAATATTACTCAGCCATTAGAAATGACAAATACCCACCATTTGCTTCAACGTGGATGGAACTGGAGGGTATTATGCTGAGTGAAATAAGACAATGGGAGAAGGACAAACGTTATATGGTCTCATTCATTTGGGGAATATAAATAAAAGTGAAAGGGAATAGAAGGGAAAGGAGAAGAAATGGGTAGGAAATATCAGAAAGGGAGACAGAACATGAAGACTCCTAACTCTGGGAAATGAACTAGGGGTGGTGGAAGGGAAGGAGGGCGGGGGGGTGGGGGTGAATGGGTGACAGGCACTGAGGGGGGCACTTGACTGGATGAGCACTGGGTGTTATTCTGTATGTTGGCAAATTGAACACCAGTAAAAAATAAATTTATTATTTAAAAAAAAACTGAAAAAAAGACAGAGAAAAGCTTAAAAGAATAAAAAAATATTAATATCAGATATTTCTAATGTGTGGGATTATGGTTGATATACATCTTCCTCATGGTTTTCTAAATTTCTCAAAACTTCTCTCATAAATATGTAATGTTTTTATGATTGATAAATGACAGAAAAAAATGTTGACTTACAATATCCTATTATTAAAAGATGCTAAGTATTTTAAATGTTAACCTACAGGTTCCTGTACCCTTGAGACCATACCACATAACAGGGAGGAAAGACCATGTATTTTGGATACAAGTTTTCCTGGGAAGGAGTCCTTACATTGTCTCATTCCTGCCATGTGACTTGGGAGTATCACCTTAGCTATCTGCCCACTTGAGCTTACTCACTTGATAAATGGGGACACAACTTTTAGCTTTATGGAATTTTTCTGAGTAATAAAAACAGTTAGTAAATATGTTAGATCAACTTGTAAAACTAGTATGCAGGAGCCATTCAGTAAATGTTAGATGACAATGATGATTATAATTTGGTTTTGCTATTCTTCATGACTCAATGGAAAACTGTGTATTTTCAAAGAAAACATTTTGGGACCTTGAAAAAAAAAGCAGTCCTGCATATATGGAGTGAATTATTCAAAATCAAGTCAAGAAAGCATAGCATGCTAATTAAATTATAACTTTATGCTAGCTTGATTTTCTAGCCCTCAAGTGCTTTTTTTGAAAAATATAAATAAAAAGCAAAACATTTCTCTTCTCAGACTTGTTCACTAATCCAATCAGAGATATCCCAAAAGATTTTTTTTTTTTTAAATGTGGGCACTTTTAAGGTAAAAGCAGAGATCAGTCTGGTTCTTCTATTAATAAATACCACAAGGCACTAATTATGTGCCAGGCACCCACCAATCTAAACACTTTTCAAACCACCCTTTATTTTATCCTTATGACATTCTTATGCTAGATACTATCATCATCCCCACATTAGATATGAGGAATCTAAGACACAGAGGTGCTCAGTAACTTCCCCAAAGTCACACAGCTGATAAAGAGCAACCTAATGCAATCCAGGCAGTTTGAATCCTGAATCCATGCTTTCCCACTCTCCTGAATCAACACTACTGTGCATTCTCCTTGTGTCTTGATTTGAAGATTCCCCTAAAGCTTCCAATGGATTCCTATGGAATCCTTTGTCAGTGTGCTGAGGCGGGGTGTATATAATACCTACCCACTACAATATAAGCTCCTGGGGCAGGACTATTTCCTGCCATGTTTATTATTGTCTTTTTCCAGCACATAGTACAATGCCTGGAAGAGAGGACATTCAAAACTTGATGAGTAAATGACAAAATGAATTGATAATAATACAAAAATGGGGCAGCCCTGGTGGCGCAGCGGTTTAGCACTGCCTGCAGTCTAGGGCGTGATCCTGGGGTCACCGGATCGAGTCCCACATCGGGCTTCCTGCATGGAGCCTGCTTCTCCCTCTGCCTGTGTCTCTGCTTCTCTCTCTGTCTCTATGAATAAATAAATTTAAAAAATTAAAAAAAAAATGTTTTCACCTAATTTTAATCTTTGTTTTACACCCTGCTTTCCTTGGAAGTATGTGAGGTCCAATAAGGTGAACTGAAAGCACAAATAACAGTGTCCAGTCTTTTTTTTTACTCTATATGCCTAAGAGGCCTTGAGCCTTCCTCATTTAAAAAGAAAGTAAAATCCATATCCCTGATATGTGGGCTCCACCTCGGTTGGAAGCAATTCTTTTTTAAGATTTTATTTATTTATTCATGAGAGACACATATAGAGAGACAGAGACATAAGGCAGAGGGAGAAGCAGGCTCTCTGAGGGGAGCCTGATGTGGTACTCAATCTCAGGACCCCAGGATCACCACCTGAGCCAAAGGCAGACATTCAACCACTGAGACATCCCTGGAAGCAATTTCTTTATCTTATGGAACAGTCATTGTGTGTATCTCTACTACGTATTGAATTCCTTACTACGTTATTTCTCTTCCTTCTCCTCCCTCTCCTTCTCTCCTAACCTTCTCCTCCTTCTTCTTCAATATCTAAGGTCTCTTTATTAAGTTAAAATCTTGTTTGGAAAAATAGGAGCCTCAGAGACTGAAATGAAATATGAAGAAGAGAGATAGACAAACCAGCAGTGAGGCCATCAAGGTACCTCGGAGAGACCAATGAACATAGCATAATGTATAAACATATCAAATCACTATGTTGTACACCTGAAACTAATATAACATTGCATGTCAACTATACTTAAAAAGGAAAATTTAAAAATAATTTATAAAAAGGAAGAAAGAAAAAAGCTGAGTTATGAAGTAGGAAGGGCTGAAACAGCCTGGGGCGTTCGTTGCTGGGACGACTTGGACGTCTTATGGGAAGGAGCTGGGCGAGGTGTGTTCCAGTACACTATTTGTTATCTATGCTTTTATTCAGCATAACACCTAGACAGTATGTGGCACTAGTAGGTGTTTCATGAATATTTTATCTAAAAAGACAAAAGGCGAAAATGACCTTCATAAGAACGAGCAATGTATTCAACAGAAAAGACTGGCAAACTTTTCATAAACAGACATTCTGGCTTTGCAGGCCACACTGCCTATATTGTAACTACTTAACTCTACCTTTGTACCATGAAAGCAGCTATAGACAATAAGCAAATGAACGAGTGTGGCTATGTGCTAATAAAATTTTATTTACAAGAACAAGATATGGTCTAGATTTGGCCCACAGGCCATAACAGTTTGACAACTCCTGTTCTTTACTAAGCCCCACACAGTAGTCTTCTCTTTTCATTATTGCTACATACTAAAGGGTAGATTAGGCAGGAGAGAGAATGAATTTATCTATAAAACCTTCTCCATTACTGGAAAACCTCAAGAGAATGTGGCCTCCTGAAAATAGGTCAGATGCTTCATTTGCATATGCAAAGACCATACTAGGGTTTACTTTATATATCTTTCCCTGCATGAAATCCTTTCCTAATCTCATCTCAATTTTCCCTTAAAACTCTTCATCTTTCCAAACCTTTAAAAGATAATAAATAAAAATTTCCTATTAAGGATAATGTGCTTGCAGGGATCTCTCTGCAAAGAGGAAATGAGGGAAAAAAATCTTATTAGGACCTGATGCCATCTTATAGATTGATCTGTGATTCACCAATTATAAATTTGGATTTTGCTTTATCAATCAACTCCATCTCTTTTCTTATAATACCCCTTTAGGATATTGAAAATAAAATTCGTTCTTGGCAATTTCCTAAGGCAAAAAGGAAAAAGTGTATAGAAAAAAAAATCTTGACTGAAGCTAAAATCATAGGCAGATGCAAAGCACCATGCAACTAAGTGGTAAAGTATAATATTTCAATAATGATCACCTCTTTACTTCTTATTTAGTGTATTAATCAGGGCCCAACCAGAGAAACAGAAACTAGTATTTAAATGAAGAAATTCAAGGCAGGATATTGTTTTCATAGATAATTAAGAAGTTGACAAGGAGCACCTGGGTAGCTCAGTCTGTTAAGCGTCCGAATCTTGATTTTGGCTCAGGTCATGATTTCAGGCTCCTGGGATCAAGCCCCATGTTGGGCTCTGTGCTCAGTAGGGCATCTGCTGGTCTTCCTCTCTCTCTGCCTCTCTGCCTGCTTGCTCTCTCTTTCTCTAAAATAAATAAATGCATCTTTTTAAAAAACCTGACAAGCTAAAGAGAAAAGAGGCCATGCTAGCAGAGCCCAAAGGAATCAGGATGGTCCTGATACAAAAGGTGGATCATGAGAGGAGAAGCAGTCAGTGCTGAGCTGCCACTAAAGCTTAGAGAAGAGAAAGTACTCTGGTTTCTCCATTTCTGTCTCCCACCAATCCCTCATCTTGGTTGACCCCATTGTAAAGAAACTGACAAAACAACCTGGGGAACAGCCCTTCTTATGATAAGGGGCAGAACAGACAAAGAGGAAAAAATGAACCTAAGGGTAACATGTCTGGACCAGAAAAAAAGAAAAGGTGAGAGGGTAACTAAAAAGAAATACAGTGACATTGACTATAAACTCCATGAGGCTTGGGAAACCACATGCTTCTTGTTTATATACATCTCCCTAGACCTACACACAGGGGCCACTCAGCAAATATTTGCTCACTAAATGAGTTAGAGAAGAATGCTGCTTTGAATTCTCACCCAGCATTAGTTTCAAATCTCCCTCTTCTATTTTCTTGCCTTTCATTCCCCCTCTCCCTTCTTTCACCACAACTGCACAGCTATTCAACTGAGCCATACTTGCAATGCAACTAAAGATATTGGTCCTCAGGGACACTGCTTCCTTGAAGAGAAAGACTCTCAGTTTTCTGCTGCAAGAGGGTCTTTAAGTGTCAACAATGGGGGCAGAGGAGAAGTGTTCGAGGTGGACACAGGGAATTATCACAAGCAGGGTCTACGAATCCACTGCTTTGGCCTTGGCTCTGTTTGACTGGCCTTAGGCAACACAAAGTGCATTGAGCTGAGCATTTAATTTCTGACCTCCCTGGGCTGCCGACCTACGGTTCTGTCTTCCGGCCAACCAAAAGACTCACCATGCCTTCATGACCCATTCTTTTTCAGAGAGGTTCTCAAGAAAAACTACTGGATCCTAAGCAGTGCATTATTTTGTTAAATGAGTAGCAACCAAACTATATAAATTGTATTGTTTTAGCAATGAAACATTGAGCTCACAGTCTCAAAATATGTACATTTACATAACTATTGTCTTAAGACACATCATAGACCTAAAATGAGGGTCACAACTAGCAGCAGTGGATATAAATACATGATACCGATAGTTCCTGCCTAAAGATTTAGAATTTTATTAGCTAATTGCTTTTTAGATCTGATTAGATTACCATGATTTTATCTCCTTCTTGGGTGTTGAGTCCATGCTAAGAGTAGAAGAATAAGCTCTTCTTATTTATTCTATTTACTCAAGCATTATTAGTACTATCTTCAAGTAGTAGCAATATTTTAAGGTACTTATTCATTAGGTGAGGGTCATCTTAGTTAAAAGTAAAAAATATTAACACCTCCACTTAATGGGGCTCCCGTAAACAGCAATGGGTTACAGTACATGGAAAAGAGGTAGATGAATTAAAACATGACTATCAGTGTCCCCCCTTCCTATTCAGGGTGCCACCTATACCATGCCAGGCACATAACCATGTGATCAACAGAACTGGGGCAGGTCATGGTACCAATCTATATACTCAGTATGAGAAAATCTCCATTCCTTTCTAATTTCCTTAGATGAACAAAGTTATAAATAGGAGTTCCAAGATATTCTCACTTGTCCCCACTTGGGAGACCACTACTATAAACCATATCCTCTCCTTGCTGGAATATTAGGCATAGTGTCAGGATGTGCCCAGAATCTCTGCTCACCTACCACCTCGACTATCAAACTGATGGTGATTTCCTTCAAGATGTCTATAGTGATTTGAATAGTGTAACCTCCATGACATCTGTGAATGTAACCTGATAGAAATAGTGTCTTTGCAGATATAATTAGGTTAAAGGAGCTTTAAATGATATTATCTCAGATTGAAAATGGGTCCTAAATCCAACAGTAAGTGTTTGAATAAAAGACAGAAAAGGGGAAGACCCAGAGACCCAAAGCAGAATGCCATGTGAATCTGGGTTACCAACAGCTACCAAATGCTACAAGAAAGACACGGAAAAGATTTACCCTCAGAACATCCAGAAGGAACCAACCCTGCCAACACCTTGATTTTTAAATCATGGTCTATGGAACCGTGAGCGAAACAATTTCAGTTATTTTAAGCCATCAAGTTTGTGGTAATTAGTTACAGCAGCCTTAGGAACTAACACAAGATCCTACCGTCTCCCTTTACAATTTAATGCCTTGGAGGACACACCCTCCAGTACACACACTCCTGTATATTTCCAAACCAAATTGAGCACTGTGTCCAGATTTTTTCTTAAAAAACTCTAGCCTCCAAAGCTATGGTCAGGCATCTCTTTCAGTGACCTAGAACTTTCACTGACAGTTAAGATGCTAGGAATCTTATGACACATAACCTGTGTGTCAGTGGACCAGTCCATAAACTGACCTAACAGAGATTAGGTTAGGTCTCTCTCCTTCCTCTTTGCATAGGATATTCACGTGCAGCCTTGGAACTGATATAGATACTTTGCTACCATGAGAGAAGCCAGGCTAAGGATAAAAATCACACGTGGACTGAAGAGAATAACAGAAATAGAGTTGGCATATGCTCTTTGAGCATAAGAACCTTTATTACTTAAGTCTGTTTGTATTAGATATTTTATCGCTTGCCACTACAAGTATCCTACCTGGTGTTCCCTCTTATCTCTCTCTTGTCATCTCTTTTTCTTTCTTTTTTTTTTTTTTCTACTTAAAATTCAGTAGTTACTAAGTCATTGTTGAATTGTAGGCCTTTATGATTCCTGTTTTTTTTAAGTGTGTCATTCTCAGAGTTAGCCAGAATTTTCTTATTATAAACATAACAAGATATGTCATTTTCCATTTCCTTTTCCCAAATTATAGCCTTTATGATGATCAAGGAAAGTAAAACGAAAAGACAGAATTGAGTTATAAATTGTTTATAGGAAAGTTAAGCCAGAACAAAATTCTTCCATATTTATTCTGGTACTTTATTCTCAGAAAGTCATAACAAAATGAGGTTTAGAATATCCTCCCCAACATGATGAAGTTAACATATGTTTATAGTGCACTAAACATAACAAAGCTATTTAAAAGGTACTGGGAAGAAAGACTAGGTCAGGATTTAAATATTTCCTGTTCTGCTGATAAAGCCACAGTCTTCAAAGGGATGTGGCTCAATTTGCCTTTTGATTTTCTGTCATTTTGTAATTGCTATTTGACTATAACCCCTCATATTTGCGTGTTTGGGCTGCTTTGGCAAAATACCACAGACTAGGTGGTTTAAACAGAAACTTATTATCTCATAATTCTGGAGGTCTAAGATCAAGGTGGTGGCAGGGTTTTTTTCCTGCTGTAGACCTCTTCTTGGCTGTGAAGACCTTCTCTGTCTTTACATGGCCTTTTCTCTTACTATGTGTACCACTGCTGTCTCTGCTTCTTCTTCTAAGGGCACCAGTCCTATTGGATTAAGACTCCACCATTCTGAGCTCATGAATCCTAATTACCTCCTTACAGACTCTATCTCCAAGTCCATTCACAGTGATGCTTAGTGTTTCAACATAGGGATTTGGAGAAGGATATACTTCAGCATGTAACACCCCTCCTCCTGCTTTTTTCTTTTTTTTTTTTTTACTATACCTCTTCATCTTGCAGCCATATTATGTTTATAATCCACCATATGCACCCCATCCACTTACCTAAAAGGGAAAGAGGGGATTTTAAAACTTATTTATAAAAGAATATTACCATTTACTGACAGACACAGACAATAACACTCCAAAAGTCATATTGACCCTGCAAAAAGTTGAAGTCAATCAGCATCCTGCTTTGAGATAGTCACTATTTGTTTGGCTTATTTATTCAGGTACAGTTTGCCCCAGCCAATCAAACTACCCAACACATACAAACACGTTGCCCATTGCAGATTAAGCTAGTATCTACAGAGCTCCATTACACCACATCTTTATCCCTATCCTACACCTCTCTACTTAAGGCCATGTTTTCCAGGCATTGAATGATTTTTCCAGCTATAAGAGCCTGTCCAAATCTTCCCTTTACTGTACAACTCACATTGAGATTTACTTCCTTCCCTAACCCTTCTACTGTTCCAGGCCACACTGATCCTCTCCATCCTTGGCACCTTATACCTGCACAATTACAATTCAGTATCTAATCCATCTTTGTCTGTCTTGTATTTATGGGCCTGAATTGCTTACTCTAATACATCATTCTGAGGGCTACCCTATTCCTAAACATCATCACACCATCTCCAGCTGCCCCCATGGCCCCAAGCACTGTGTGGGGGGCTTGAAAAACTTGGGTTGTAACCCCACTCTGGGATAGTTAACAGACACAAGGTCCAAATTCCTGCTTTGGGGTCTCCCACTTCCAGGTCCTTCCCCCTGTGGCTTCCCTAGACATTGTGTAACTACTCTGATTTATAGCCCAGACACTGTGTTCAGGTCAATTTTCCCTCTTGGCATTGTAAATAATAAAGATTGAGAATTGAAAATGCTCCTATTAACCTAGCATCTAAGCAAGCAGCTCTTCTAATTTAAACATTTCTATTTTATGGAACCAGACAAATTCGCTTTATTAACAATATTGTCTAGAGGACTTTAGATTCAGGTATATTTATTATACTTATAAAACCAGTCACCATTTTCATTTCCCATGGACATCAAGCTAAACTTTGTGTGAACTTTAACAACGAATGAAAATTGATTAAAATCACACATGCTGAATTATTTTTTTTCCCAAGGATAGCTAACAATTTTCTAAATAAACTTGACCTTTTCACTTCCATTCATTTTAATATAAAGGTAAATGGAAATCATATTCAAACAAGTATATCAATCAGCTTGGGCAAGCCTAGAAGCAAACTTATGTCTGTGAAAATGAAAAGTAATTTACTTTTTTTTATTAAGATGTATTGTAAAATCACAGTTGTGATCTAATGTGTGTTTAGTAGCTCTGTGTACCTATTTATGATTTTCTGTTTTTTTTTTTTTTTTTAGTTTTATCGATTTTATTTTTTAATGGTTTATTTGTTTGTTTGCTTCTCCAGAATTAGGAGCACAGCTCTTAAGAAGAAAGAAATGTAGGTATGCTTTTGGTGGTGGAGGGGGGAAAGGATAATCATTTAATGTAAAACCTCTATATCAACAAAATCCTCTAACTCCAATAATCAGCTTACTACTTAGCATTTTTTAAAAGTGATTTCACATAGATGACACATCCAACCTCCAGAATAAGCTCATCTCTCTGCCACCTACCTTTCCTTGCCCCTGTGTAGAGAGACCTGAATTAGCTCAAAGACAAGATGAACCCCACATTGCTCAAGGAACAAAAGTTGTAGAGATTATGGTGAGAAGAACACAAAGAGAAAGACTTTGTCTTCTTGGCATAATATCTACCAGGGGCTTCCTTTGTATTTACTTCTTTCCTTTCTGACCATGCACCTGGTTGCATGAAAAGTTTGTCACCTCCCATAGGGATCAAGACTTGACCCCAACCCTGGTGACTTGTCTCCACAACTTGTATCACATCTTGGAGGTGGTCTGTCATTGTAAGGCTCATCACATGGTGCAAGAGTACCACACCGCCACAACACATCCTCCCTGGCAGGCCATCTGCCTGCCCATTTAGAGTGGTAAGAGTCCCAACAAGGCTTGCAAGACACAAGGAGGTTCAAGCTCTGGTGCACCTAGTTGATCTGGGGCTGCCACCCATCTTGGAGCTACATCCTGCTATTAAGAAGGAGGAAAAATTCAGATTGGGATCAAGGAAGTAAGGGATGAGGCAGTCTGCTTAGGCCTCTTATATGCCAGAGGAGGTCCTATGACTCACACGTGAGCAGGCCACACCATCAATGTTTAATACGACAAGGAAATGTAAGGTCATGGCTCCAGCTACAAATAAAATGGACATTTGTCTTTAAGTGACCTCATGGGCAAGGGAGAAGGAGGCGAGCATATGAGGAAACAGAGTAGGAGTTAATCATTTCAAGATCAAGGTCAAACATCTTGAACTAGATAATAATACCTACTTTACTATTTTCTATGCTGAGGCTCAGAGAAGTGAAATAACTTCTTTACTGTCACAAAATAAAATAACTGTCATCTCAGAAAAGAGCACAAGACTTGATTATTCCTGCAGGGTACCTCCAGGGTGCCTCATAGCAACTGAGTCAGGGACAGGTGGGGTTAGGTAGGGAGGGATAGATTAGAGGGGTGGGGGCATGTAACCAGGCTCGCAGAGATCTCAAAAATGCCAAGATGTAAGTAAACCAGAGATAAAGGAATAAGCCAGACCACCCTGCCCTAGGTGTCAGCAGGGAGGGTGTCTTTTTATGACACTATGTCATCTATGGCCAAAAAAGAATAACCAGACCCCAAAGAAGAAGTAAGCCATTAAAGATGTTATCACCAGTTCTTACTCAAACCAAGACAGCCTAAGAATCTCAAGGCTACAAGTTTCCCAGTCAGTTCTCAATGAAAGACTGCCACTACAAGCCCTCAGTGGCAACCCTGTGGGGACCTCTCTTACTTCTGAGAGCTTTCTCTGTATCCTCTTAATAAACTTCTATCACTTTACTCACTCTTCTTTGTCCGCGAGATTCATTCTTTGTCTTAGTGAGATAAGAACCTAGCACTCCTGTATCACAACCTTTGAGCTGTGATGAGATCTTCTAGAATCTACAGTTTTCTCTCTCATTTGTGATACCTCTGGTGCTAATGCTCTATCCACAGATAGCGATGACTTCTCACTGCCTCTGGACCAGGAAGATGCTGGGAAGAGAGAGTATTCATTGTGATTCTTTCCTGACACCATGACATGGCTCACATCATTTCTCCCTGTTGAAGGACCCTCCCACATCATCCTAACCTATCAAAATCCTTTCCTCACTTCAAAACCTGTGCCCTCTGTGATGGTTTCTCTGACCTTGCTCCTACAGTGGGAATGATACTTGACTGGTGCAATAAATTTTCACTGACAAACTACCAAGGACCACAAATAGAGTCAAGTTCTGGGAACAAACTACAACAATATATGATTCTTACTTACCCTCAAGTAACTTAAAGACGAGTGGGGTTGACTGACAAAGAAGTTGATAGTTATATTACACCACAGTCAAGTCACTCATAGACTTTCGGAGGAAGGGCCTCCTAAAAGGAAGTGGGGCTTAGAATCAAATCCCCCTCCCCCAGGTGCCTGTCTTTATAGCTATTTGTACAATAGAAACATTAATCACCTTCTAACCCAAGATATCCCTCTAGGCTTTTGCCGAATTGCTATTTAAATTTTTCATTGGTATTTAACTTTTCACATTATTTTCTTAGATAATCTCAAATAGTCATTCCAACTTTTAGATTTTAAAATACTAGATTTCACCATCTTGGCAGTGCTATGAATTACTACAAGGTATGGACTTCTTTCCATAACTGCCTCAACTTTCCAGACACACACAACAGAAACAATTCCTATGATGTAGCTAGCACTCTGTTTCCTTGGGTTTTTACTTAAAAATGCATGCCTGCACACAGGAGTAGAGAACACACTAACCATTCAAGAGTGGCTCTAACAATTACAGATTATGTCTTTTTGGCAAATTTTTAAATCTTTTCCAAATCTGAATTTCTCACATTTAAAATGAGGATAGCAATTCCTACATTTCAGGATTGTTGTAAGAAATTTTTTTTTAAATTTCATAATAAAATATCTAGTGCTCTGCCTGTTACACAGAGAGCCTTAAAGCATGATCTGAAACTGATCTCAAGGATTTAACTTAATTAGAGAGACCTGAATTAAAATCCTGTCTCCTGTAGCTATAGAGAGTATGATAGTGGGTAAATTACATGCTCTTTGTAAACCTAAACATTCTCGTTGATAAAATGGAAACAATAATGATAAAATCCACCTTCTGAGGTTTTTGTAAAGATAAAGTGAAATAATGTTTATAGGGCACTTAGCAAAGTGCCCAATATTTAAAAGCACTCAACAAATAACTTTTAAGATTCTTATCTGTTATCTAGATTAAGGGGCATAATATATGAATTCCCAAAATCCTAAACAGAATCACATCATTTATCTAAAGACCAATTTTTGCCACATTGCCGTGGAGGCACCTAAATTGTAACTGAAGAGTGAGAAAAACCTCTCACGTTGACAATATTGCATCATAACAAAGCTCTCATACATTCTTGACTGTTGCTTCACTGACAACTAAACCTACCAATGGTTGTGTGTTCACTAAACAGGGTTTAACAAGATAAGAAGGCTAATGTAAAAGACAATAGGAAAGACAAAAATCTTGGGTTTTAATTCCTCATGGTCTAAGGAGTGAGGCATACAAACAGAACACCGATGCAGTAAAGTAAGCACTTATTGTTACAGGGCATTTAGGGTAGACAAGAGATGAATCAACTCTGTTCACAAACAGAGAGCAATAAAGAAAAGCTCAACTAGAGAGGTTGTACTTGAAGTTAGTCTTTTTTTTTTTTTTTAAGATTTTATTTATTTATTCATGAGAGACAAGAAAGGCAGAGGGAGAAGCAGGCCCCCCATGGGGAGCCCAACATAGGACTCAATCCCAAGACCCCGGGATCACACCCTGAACCAAAGGCAGATGCTCAACCACGGAGCCACCGGACGTCCCTTGAAGTTAGTCTTGAAGACAGAGTGAAGGTTTACCAGCCAGAAGAGGTGGAAGAGGAAATGACGTGTTTACAGAACCTGAGGCCATGAAATGGCCCACCTTTAAGGCCAAGGAAAAGTTTGGAATTCTTTTTGTTTTGGAGGTACAGAAATAAGTTGAGGAGACACTACAAGAGAAGAAATAACCACCTTATCTAGGGACTTCATGTAAATTTTAGTGATTCTTGATATTTTGGAATTGTAAGTTTATTTCAAATTTCAGTGGATGTTAGGCACCCTCTCTTTGGGGAAACACACACACACATTTTCTATAAAATATCCTTAGCACTGGAAAAGTGGGAAGTAGAGTCTACAGCCATGAAAAACAAATTAGTCTATTAGACAAGCACATGGAATCTCAACAGGAAGAAATAGTAATGGGTGTGGTGACTAGTTCTTCAATACCAATTGGTTTTTATTTGTTTCTTTGTTCTGGGAGAGTTGCTCAGTTTTCATTCCAATAGCTCCAACTCCTCCATATAACATAAAAATACTTTGAGAGAAAGTCACTGAATCTTTAGGATCTAGGGGTAAGACATGTGGCTCCACCTTAAGATAAAAATCAAAATCCTACCCTTTAGCCACAGTTATTGATTCAGGGGAGGGCATGAGACATGTTTGACCAAGTGATTTACTGAAAAGGTTTGCTGAAGGCTTCTGGGAAATAAGCATCCTTGTTTTTCTGGGAGGGCTTCCAGAAGCAAATTGCACAATTTCTCTCTTTTCATTTATGGTTAAGGACATAGTATCTCCAGGGGTAAATGCCAGGCATATACTGTGACCGTGATGGGGAGCCAGGCTTTAGAATTAAGCTAGTACCATGGGAGGCAAAATGAGGAGGTTGAAAGAAACACAGCTTTTACTGATACTTTTGAGCCACAGAATCAATACATTCCTGATGCCCACCCACCAATGGGCCCTTTTCATGGTAGCCATTAAGTCTCTTATGTGGTTAAATGAAACTGAATTAGATTTTGATTGGTTGTATCCAACAGTATCCTAAACAATACACTGAAAAAAAAAAAAAAAAAGATATGTAGTCTCCTATTTGTCCATACAGAACCCAACACTGTACTTATTTTGTATTCTTCCTTGTCCTTCTCTCTCTTGGTCAGTCCATTCTGCCCACACTGCATGATCTCAGTTCTCAGCACTTAATCATATTTGCCTTGATGGAATTGGGAAAATATTAGGAGGTCTTTATGTCCTGTCTTTACCCAGTTGTTTCACTTGTTTACCTTAATAAACAAACCTTCCTCCTGCTAATACTAACATCCTTTTAAAACGCAACCCTGTAAACTTGCAACTAGTAAATAAGTAAGCGCTAGAGATCTCTTTACGACATAGTGATTATAGTCAACAATACTGCATTATAAACCTCAAAGTTGCTAAGAGACTAGATCTTAATTGTTCTCAAAACCAAATGATAATTATGTAACATGATAAAAGTATTAGCTAACACTACTATAGTAATCATATTGTAATATGGAAGTGTATCAAACCAACACATTGCATACCTTGAATCCACACGATTTTATTTGTCCATTATATCTCAATTAAAAAAAATCTACAACCCTAGGGTTACAATGTTGTTAATCTCTGCCTATTTGCTCACCCACCAAATACTAAAAGTTTTCTTCTTCATACTTATATATGAACCAAGAACCCCAGAGGAAGGCAAAAAATTCTCTCATAGGGATATGAGGATAGGGAGAAAAATAATCTACCATAATAGTGTTTTTAATGTTACACAGAATCCCAAAAATGCCATGAAACTTGTAAGAATTCATAAGTTCAAACTAGAAATACTTTCATTATATGTTGGGGAGCTACTGAAGCAGTTTAAGGAGATATATAACAGAGTCATATTTGTGTTTTTCAAAGATCACAGTGGAAGAACTTTGCTAATATATGATCAAGTAGAAATCTCCCACATCTGACATTTTATTTTTGTGTCTGGGAATTAACTTATCATTATTTGTTCTTGTGAAAGATTTATCTTCCCTCCTTCCCTCCTCCCCTCCCTCCCTTCCTCCCTCATTCCATCTTCCTATAGCATGAGCCATTCCTTTATAGTACCACCAACATGCACATAGAAGGATCTTCTGGGTATAAGTACATCTATGAGACAATTCTGTAGGCTCTTTTAGAAATTATCACCACTTAATGGTTTGTACTTTCACCTCCTCCTACTTAGAGGAATAATAGGATCATATTATTAAGTGGATAATAAGGTCCAGCTTATCCACTTATTTAAAAAATGATAAGCTACTTGTCTACAAAAAAGTACAGTATCTGGCAAGTAAGAGTTAGGATTACTGACCACATCATGAGAGTATTTAAATATAGGAATTCCCTATTCCTGACCAATGGAACTTATAGTTTAAGGCAGTATAACATTAAATCATAAACATAAGAAAAAATCAGAAAATTTATCATAGGAGGGACAATTATCACTCTGGAAGACATCTCTGGCTTATACAAACAATATTCGGAACATGCTATGATCCTCTTGCTTTAATTCATTTCAGATCCTGGAGGATCTACTTCCAAGATAGTTCATTCAGATAGCTCTTGGCACAAGACCTTAGTCCTTTACCCTAGGGCTTCTTTTTATGCTATAGTAGCTGGCTTCTCTTAGAGAGAGACAGATTTAATGTAATAATATATATGAGAGGGGAATATATGGAAATATGGTCACTAGAAAGTGGGGATAACCAAGTGCCTTCTAGAAGTGTAACAACCATATACTCTCAATGGGTTCAGAAGTCCTACTACATAGGCCCATGCATCCCTGGCCCAATTCCCATGACCCTGTGATAGAAGGGGGAATGGAAGTCTCTAGCAGATGTTTTTCTTCCAAACATATCAAAATACACATGAAGGATGTGTCCGTATTTTCTGAAAACCATGGTGGAGCAAAAAAATCAATCTTCACAAGATGCAAAATTGTGAACTTTCAATTGTGCCAAAGTAGTCAATAAAAAGCACAGTTGTAATTATGAAGTCATCTAAATTATAATACAATGGCATATCTCAAATGCACTTAAAAATGTGAAGATGATCTGTTCTTGAGATATGAAATAAAGAATGACTAAATTCTTTCTTTCTCTATTTCGGTATTTGGTATTTTCCAACTTTGTATTTTATTACATTTTTGTGATCAAATTAAATAAATATAAATAAAAGACTAAGTGGATAAAGGGGCTTCGTTTGAACTATAAATATACTATCATTAGGCCTATATTCTAAGAAAATTCTCTAGCATTGAGAATTCCTAACTGTAAAATAAACAGTGAAAAAAAAGGAATAGTGAAGTGTAATAGCTTTTAAAAAATAATGGAAACTTAAAGCTAAATTATGAAAGACATTTTAAAAAATTGGTTAATTGGTTGTCCAGAAAAGAAAGCAGAGAATCCCAGAAGTGTGCATTAACCGAAAGAGGGGACAGTTTGACATCAATTAAGTTAAATACTCAAACAGACTAAGGCTTTGTGAAACCATTAATGATGAAGCTTTGATAAGATGCTTAAGACCATCGTGATAGACTGAACTCAAAAGGAATAGTGATAAAATCTTCAGGGAAAAGAAACAAGGCTCAAATGTGGACTGAGGGCCCATATCCAGGCTAAGGTGAGAGATTTTGACTGAATTTAGAACCTACAACATTCAGAACTTTGCACAGAATAAGATAAATGTCTGTGGCTGTTGCTCAACTGCTTACTTTCATTTTTTAGGAAAAACATCCAATTTTGCCAGAGAAAGATTTGGTGGGCTCCTGGGCACCATCAGAACTGGTAAAGCCAAATGGTAACTATCAGTGTTTTATATCTGATCATTAGGCTTATGATGATTATGTTAACGATTAAGAGCAGAGTCACAAAGTTTACCTCACTCTGCTAGGCTATAATTGAGTACTTTAGAAACACAATACACCTATCCTCATTTTAAAAATGCCCTGCTTTCAATTTCAGCATGAAATTCAGATGTCCTCACCTAGGATGTGATCTTCCAGAAGAGGACATTTATAAGAATCTGAAATATTACAGATAGGACATAAAACACATAGTATATGAAATCAACTCCATAAATGGTGAAACAAGTCACAGTGAAATTATAAATATCTGAACAATAGTGGCAACGTAAAAACCAAGCCAAAATCTGTAAGATGGTACTATATTTCTATTAAGATAGAAGTATATTTTGAAGAGATCTACCACTGCCTCTCCTGAGGGGGCAAGAATGTGATTTCCAGTTGATAGAGAGCAAAGAGGTATATATTGAGGTTGAACTTCCAGTAAAATAGCTGCTGATTCACTTCTACTAGTCTCTTTGAAGTCTTAATTATAATGTGAGCTCTTCTACCTGCATAACTTACCATAAACTCACTTTGTTTTATTTCTACTAATCTTATTATCTTTCCTTTTTCTGATGCATTAGATTCCTTTTCTGATCAATATCTTCAACTCAACACCACTCAGTTGAGCAGTTACTGATAATGTGCCTAAGAGTCTCTACAAGGGTTGACTAGTTTAGGCCCAATAAGGCAGCTTGGAAGGGTCATCTCTGGTGGCTTTTCTACACATCAGTTATAACTCAGAGGTTCTATCTAGGCAAAGGCAGTTCAAATATATTCACTTGAAAGACACATCACCAAGGATCGGACCCATTACCTGAAGAGGTGGTTGGGAAAGATGGGACATAATATCTTCATACTGTATTCTAGGTAACTTTTATTTTGTAATCAGCTCCCATAATTAAAAGATAATATGAATGCTGTTTTCTGAGTTCCAACAATATGGCAAGCGTCTTTACACGTGCTTGACTTTCATTATATTACTTGATCCTTAAAACTCTGTGAGGTATTAGTATGACCCTGTATTTTTTCCCTGAAGAAATTAATGTTCATAAATTAATAACATGCTAAAAATACCATAATCCAAACCCAAGTTTGACATCCCCAAAGTTCATTCTTCCCTCATGACAGCATGTTTCTTTTTCAAACCAAAGCTTTTTGCCTCTTCTCTGCTGACTTTTTTGGCTCCCCTCTCCAACTTGGCTTATGGTACATGCATGCACACATGCACAAACACACACACACATACACACACACACACACTGCTTATTAGTTAGCTAAGCATTATTTTTTTTTTTTAGTACCTGTTATTTGATTTTTTTGCCAACCAACCACAAAACTGTTTGACTGAATTTTTCATACTGTATCTAGTTTGCTAAATGATAAGGGACATGCAGTAATAAAATAATATCCCAGAGGACATATTCACATTTTACTCGCTGTTTCTGTTTTAAAATTTCCATCGTTAAAAGCACCAAACAGCCATAGGCTCTAGGTATAATAGCTTCAGCTGCAAATAAAAGAACTATCTTTATGGATGGAAGGTGTGAAAAGGACTATTACATCAGTCTCTCAGCTACTCTTCCACAGAACACTGTAGTATGTTCAAACAAATAAGGGCAAGCAGTTTAAAAACTGGTCTTTTAAAATCGCCTAAGATTTTCCATTTCTGGGTTTCAGATCATTTGAGAGGCAAGCATTAATTTATTCTTTTTTCTCTCCTAATTTTTCATATGGACAAATTTGGCCACAGAGGAGATAATGAATTTGGCAGAGGGTCAGGAGCAAGACGTTGATGGAAAATGGGCACATATTGTAGGATGCTGATTTCAGTGATTGTTGCTCGCATTTCTCCTAATGGAAGCACAGCCAGCCTGTTACACTTGTATTTTATGGTTCACTGAACAGCCGCAATAACAAATTTTAAATACCTATCAAATGTCATAAAATGTCATTTAATATTGTTCTTGGTTTGTAAAGGGAAAATGAAAACTGATAAAGTTCATGTATATTTTGTGCTGGTTCAATACCCTAAATACCATACTATGAGACTTTCAACAAATATATAGTCAATTGTAGTATTATAGTAATATTAAATAAGAGTGTGCTACATTTTTTCAAGAGAAAGCAGTCATATTAAAAAGGGTTCTTTTAATGATGCTCTAAACAATGTCTCTGGCTGCTGCATAGGTTCAGTTGATAATAAAAATTGCCTTTGAACAGAGTACTCTAAATTTTTACAAGACTCCAATTCTCCTGTGCAATTATAGAATTTGAAATGTAATTCTCCCTGGAACCATAAAAGAATTAGACCAGAGAAATGCTGTTAAGAATAAGGCAAGATAAAAAGGAACTGCTTCAGAGATCCTTTTTATTTTGCTATTTCTTGGTGTCATGTTATATTCCAAGTCACCATGTTGTTATGGAGAAAGACAATGAGAAAATCCACTTAAAGCAATTGAACATTTCTAAAATGTTGACTCAGGGATATTTTTTTTTCCTCTTGATAATTACATATTAATTCACTATGGTCAGCTGTCTATGAAATACACTAAGAGTTTCCAGAGGGATAGGTGATCGACAACATTTGACTATTTACCAAGCACTAGTCATGGATCCAGCACTGTATTAGGCACCGTGGGTTACACAAATGGTGTGTGAACCAGTCCAAAGAACTGAGAATTGCTCATTGAAAATTAATTTCTATCTCTGTTTCACATCCAATTAATCACTTAGTCTCATAGATTTTACCACCTTAGTAATCTCTCAAATCCACCCATTCTAGAACATCTCTAGTATCATTATTAAGAACTATCAAAGTAAATTCCTGACTACAAGTCTCCAGTCTAGACCACTTTAATTCATTCTGAGAAATATTTTGGAAATAGTGCTGTAATGATACCATCCCCGCACATCTAACTATTACAGAGTATTTACATTTTACTCATGAGAAAGTCCAAGCCCATCACCATGATAATGCATGGTCCTCTATGAGCCCATCCTTCTTATCTTTCTAGCTTGGAGTTTTCATTCCTTCCTCAAATATTTCATCCAAATTAAGCATTATGTCATTTCCTGAGCCAGAAAGACCATTCTCTCTCTGTGTCCCAAGCCCCTTTTAATGTTTCCTCTTCCTAGAACACAAATTCTTTCAACTGTTGTCTGGCTCACCCTACTAGTCTGTTGAGACAGTTCAGGAATTATATCTTCCATTGTGTCTTTTCTTGCCCTCTCCTCTCCTATGGATTATGTCCCCTGTTTTGTTTTGGTTTGGTTTTAAGATTTATTTATTTATTTATTTATTTTAGAGAGAACACAAATAGAGGGAGGGAGAGAATTTCAAGCAGACTCCCTGCTTGAGTATGGAGCCTGATGCAGAGCTCTATCTCATGACCCATGAGATCATAACCTGAGCTGAAGCCAAGAGTTGGATGCTTAACTGACTGAGATACCCCGGCACCCCTACATCCTTTTTATGTATAAACTCTTAGCTTAGGTACTTATTTTTTTAAAGATTTTATTTATCTATTTGACAGAGAGAGAGAGAGAGAGAGAGAACACAAGCAGGGGAAGTGGCAGAGGGAGATAAGCAGGCTCCTCTCTGAGCAGGGAGCTAGACTCAGGGCTCAATCTGAGCACCCTGGGATCATAAGCTGAGCCAAAGGCAGACACTTAACCAACTAAGCCTAGGTACCCCTCACCTTAGGTACTTATGTCTGATAATGTACTTACATGGCTATGCTGTCTTTCATGAGACATCTGTTAGAACTTTAAAGATGAATATCATTTTTAGATTTTTTTACCCACACTGAATCTGGTACATGGTTGTCAATTCAACAAAGGAATATTTATGGAATAAATAATTGAATGATCTCAAAATAGAACATATATTAATTCCAACCTAATTTGCAAATTTCTCATTTTTATTCTTCATGCAAACTATATCATGGGATAGTTGGTATCTGATTCCATAATGTTGATTTTTAACATTTTTAAACTAAATGCTATGTTTCAACTATTAATCATATATTTAATAATTCTCTGTTTCATCAACTATAAGATTAAGTATAAGATACCATAAATGGTAAGACATATTTTCTTCATAAAGATATTAAAATGTGGGGGATGGGGAGAACATGTACTTAAATCAATGAAATACAATCTCTTGAGATCTTCTCATGTGCTTGACCCTATGCCGTATTTTACACTCATAATTTCTTTAATCCTCACAACATTCCTATGAGGAGGGCACTTTTATAATTTTAATTTTAAAAAATAAAAAGCTGAGTTCAAAGAAATTTAGGTAATTTTTCCAAGGTTACAAAGATTGTAAGTGGCAATGCTAAGATTTGAGTCTCTATCTTACTCTAAAATGTATGTTCTACCGTCTGAAATATTCTTGATATTTCTTTATTGGAGTCAGCACTAAGAGGAAGATAATATATATTATATATATAAAATAAAATATATACACACATATTACTAAACTCTTATTCTAGAATATGCTTTTCCTTGATCATATACAGACACACAGAGAGAAACACAAATACACAGAATCTCTAAACAATGTGGACAATATCTTTCTTTATATGTTATTTATTATGCAATAAAATCAGTTTTTCATGTAAATTATAATATGCATTCTGAAAAAAATAGACAACTCAGGAATTTATTTTATTTTATTTTTATTTATTTTTATTCATGAGAGACAGAGAGAGAGAGAGAGAGAGAGACAGAGACACAGGCAGAGGGAGAAGCAGGCTCCATGCAGGGAGCCCAACGTGGGACTGGATCCCTGGTCTCCAGGATCATGCCCTGGGCCAAAGGCAGCGCTAAACCACTGAGCCACGTGGGGCTGCCCACAACTCAGGAATTTAAAAGACAAAACCAACCAACCAACCAAACAAACAAACAACGTGTTGAGCCCAGGAATGAGTAGTTCCCTGGACCGTTAATGACATCCCACACTTAAGAGCAGATGCCTCCACACAAATGTCATCGTATTACAAAAATGTTATAGGAATATTTTACATTTTAAGATGACAATAGAAAATAAGTCTATCTCCCCCCCGCAAATAAGTCTACCCAAATACTGAGGTGTAAATAATGCAAAACAAAAAAACAAAATAAAATTCTAAATTTCACCATGCCTGCAGGATAATTGAACCCATAAGGTGTTAAAATCAATATCATGGATTATGAATCTAATTTAACTCTTCTTGCTTGTTATTAAGGGTTTCCAATGTGACCCATGACCTCCAGCATTAGAAAAAAATGGATACCTGAAACATTTTTGTCCTTTCTGATTGCTCACTGTTCCCCATTTCTCTATAAACATACATACACATAGCTATATATGCACATGCACACACATGCACACATTTTCCACATCCAGTTACTGATATCCATGTCTTAGTGTCAATTCTCTGGAAAACTACAGATGAAGGTAAATTTTGTCCAAATCATTTGTCTTTATCAAGGTCCCCAGATATTTGATGTTACTGTGCTATATGTAGCCAACCAGGACTTCCTTGTTCCTCCTCCCATCCCAAGCTTGCTTTCTACCCCATCGCCATCATATAATTGATTTATTCAGAATCTCTCACAGCTGCTCACTACTAGAGATAATTAGATGATCTAACTCAAACATAGACACTCTGAGCTGATGATATTTCAATAAAATTTCCTTTCAGTCACTGCTTTCATTTTTAGCCAAGGATAAAGTTGTCCCAAGTCAAAGTTATAAGGAAAACAAATTTCATCTTAGAAACTTCCAAAAATCCTAGACTTGGCCCTTTATTCCTAGTAGAACCCCCTTTTCCCTTTTCTTTCTCATCAGACTCCTAAATAACTTTCTTATCCTCCCCAGAATTTTTTCAAACCTGAATCTCTTATACCTACATATTTTAGCAAACCAACCTGTATAAGACAACAGCTGAGTAGATGCCTACAGTTTTTTCAGCAAAGATACTCTGGGTTTAATTTACCAAAATATGTTCTTTTTAAAAAAGATTTTATTTGCTTATTCCTGAGAGACACAGAGAGAGAGAGAGTCAGAGACACAGGCAGAGGGAGAAGCAGGCTCCCTGAGGGAAGCTTGATGTGGGACTCCATCCAGGGCCCCCAGGATCATGACCAGAGCTAAAGGCAGATGCTTAACCACTGAGCCATGCAGGCACCCCACGAAATATGTCCTTGGTGAACCAGTACTGCCATCCAGGTTTCTGAGGTAGCTAAGAATACATACAAATATATGTACCCCTATAATTCTATTTATTTACTTTTACTGATAATGGTAACTATTAATATAGCATCCTTTATTAAAAAGCTCAGACATTATTTCTCTTATGAAGTCTACCTAATTCTTTCTTTCTGACCCACAGAACCCTGTGCCCTTCTCGGTCATGAATCATATATTCTAATATGTGCTACCAGTTCACCTGGATTGTGGATTCCACACAGACTAGAGCTTGTTTACCCCTGTATGTCTAGAATACAAGAGAAGCTCATCATAGTCTCCCTTTTCTACCAGATTTCTACACTAATCCAACCATTTAGCCTAGTGATTCTCAAGCAGAAGGGGAAAAAACTCTTTTTTTTTTTTTTTTTGGAAAAAACTATTTCTTAGCACAAAGAATCTTCCAGAAGATTTTTCCAACCAAGCACAGGCTTGATGTTTTTGTCATATTCCCTGCAAGAGGGTATGGCCTACACCTCTTTGGATGCATCGTCACTGTCTGAGTCATTGCACAGGACAGCAAAAAAGGAATATGTTCTAATCCTTAGGTGCATCTGGGTAGTAAAATTAAAGAATCATTGCTCTGATTCTGTAGAATCACATGTAGGTCTTTTAATGTATTATGACTCTGTGACTTTTCCTGTGCTGTATCCACCTTCTTATCCACTTGACTAATTCCTACTAGATTTTCACATTATGGATCAATTATAACCTCTAACATGAAGACTTCTAAGATCTCCTTTTGCTTGGCGACATAGATTTCTCAGGACTCTACTAGTGCCTGTGTGTACAGCCATCACTATACATTATCTGTTTACTCCATTTGTTCATTTCACTCTGTCCCACCCACTAAATTATAAGCACCTTGAGTCTGAGTATTGTGTTTTTAATATTTCTATCACAACACCCCATCATAGTAATAGGTCAATAATATTTATACAATAAATGATTCCTGATATGAATAAGAGAGTGAATTAAATTCAGCCTTAAAAGCAACTTAGAAACAGAGATAAACATGGAAGGATTTACCCAAGTAAATCCTGGGGTTATGATGCTCTAATTTTTAGCTCTTTAAATCTATAGGTCTATCCTCCTGTTGGCATTCTTTTCTTTGATTTTGTGAGGTACCATTGAGTGTGACTAATAAATTACCATTTCTTGTTTTGGTCTGCTAGTTGTTGAGGCTTAAAGAAGTCTAAGCAATAAAGTATATTACATGTGTATCTCAATCCTTATGACCTTTTAAAGTAACTTTTACTATTTTTGTTTGCAAAACAGATAAGGACATTGATACTCAGGAAAACTAGGTTATTTTCCAAAGTCACTTGGCTCAGCAGTTTTAGAACTGATAAGTAACTTTTAAAATCCTTTGTATTTCTGTGGTATCAGCTATTACTTCTCTCTCATTTCTGATTTTATTTATTTAGGTTCTTTTTTTTTTTTTCTTGATGAGTCTGGCTAAGGGCTTAACCAATTTTGTTGATCTTTTCAAAGAAGGAGCTCTTGGTATCTGATTTTTTTAAGTCCCTATGTCATTTATTTCTGCTCTGCACTTCTCTTTCCTTCTACTCACCTTAGGCTTTGTTTTATTCTTTTCTAATTCCTTTAGGTGTAAAGTTAGATTGTAATTTGAGTTTTCTCTTGTTTCTTGAGGTAGACCTGTATCACTGTATATTTCCCTCTTAGAATGGCTTTCACTGTGTCTCACAGATTTTGGACCGTTTGTTGTGTTCTCATTTTCTTTTGTTTTCATGTACTTTCTAAATTATTTCTTCTTCGAGAAGTAAGGTCTGAGACTATGCTTAGAGGGCATGTCTTTTCCCTGCACATCATGTCTTCTGAAGATGAGAAGGGGATGTTGAAATAAAGAAGAGCAGGGTATATTTATTCTAAGTGGGAGAGACATATGTCCATGTCCTTTCCTGGAAACTGCAAATAGCACTAAGGAAGAAGATGGAGTGAACTGGGTGGCAACAAGAGTCAAGAAGGGGTACAATAGGAGAGAACATAAGTAAGGGAGAACCAAGCTACATTTACACTTTAGAAAAACAAATTTGGCAGCAGTGGGAATAATGCACTGGAAGAAGGCAACAGTATAAACAAGAAGACCAGATATATATTTGACTTCTATGGTTATATAGACAAACAATGGTGGAGTCTAAACTTAAGTGATTGATGGAGAGGACAGAGCCATAGTCAGTAAATCAATTAGACAGAATAATTGGATGTAAGAAGTCTAAGAAGAAGAAACAAGTCAGAAAAGATTTCAATACATTTCTTTTGCCATGTAGATAATGGTAATATTCACTGAACACAGGAATCTAGGAATGATGGCTGGCATTGGGTAAAGAAAAGGCAAGTTCAGTTTTGTGTCTTTGACAATAGAATACCAAATGGGAAATCCTAACAAGCTGGTAGTAAGTTCTGGAGTTCAGGGGAGTTGGTTCATGGTCCAGCCAGAGAAATGAAGGCCATTAGTTACAGTCAAAAAAGAGAAGTCTCCTTTCTGGTAAAAGCAGGTCTTAGGTCTATGTTTTCCTATAGCCAAAAGTTAATTATTTAATTGTTGTCCAAACTGAGACAAAAGAGGAGCAGAGACCAGGTGGTGATTCTCAAGTCAGGAGCCAAATAAGTAAAGCTACTGCAGCATGGTGAATGACTTAACATGCAAATCTTGCTATTATCATATGAATTATGGGAGTAGGGAAATCAACAGGCAAGTAGGCAGAGTGAGGAGATCAGCCAGGTGAAGTGAAGAAGGAATCTGATAAATAATAATATTTCAAAAGTAAACAGAGGATGAGGAATCCAAGAGTCAGAGAAAGTATAACCAGAGATTCAGAAGAAGGAAAATAGGATATCTGAGAAGAGAAATTAATGACCTGAGTCAGACAATGCAGAGAATTCATGTAAAAACAGAAACAAAGTATGTCCATTTGATTCAGTCAGTGGGAAACTCTTGCTCACCTTGATAGGTACACTACTTTGTTAGGAGATGTTCACCAGTTTAGAATTCAAACACAATCAGCCATAATCACTTAATGGGACTCTATGGCTTCCTGAGCCTGCTCAATTTTACAAGCACATCAAGTATGCTAAAAACATAACAGAAATTAATAAAAAACTAGACTTATGCACATGAATCCAATATGCCAGCACAAGTTTCTCATGACGGAAGACAGGGCAGTTCCTCTTTGTTTCACGTACTGAAAAGGATGGTCATTTTCTATCCAACACCCTCTTTCCTTTGTGAAAGAGGTAACTGAGTATCTAAAGCAAACTGGACTCCACCAGCAAAATGTGGCGAACAGGAGAACAGAAGCACAAGAACCAGCTGCTGGCACCTGGGTAAGACCAAAGGATTCCTGGATGTTTGATGTCCTCTAGTGCAGTCAAGTTTCCTACCCAATCAGAGCCCTTTAGCAAAGTACTGAGGAAGACAGCCACCCTGGTGTGGCAGCATTGTGAAAGCAGCCCAGGAGGGGAGAAAGAAAACACTTTCATGTGCTGACCTCATCCTGTTTTTCCCCTTTTGTCTTTGCTTTTGCCTCTGTCTTTTATATTTCTCTCTGTACTCCAGGATCCACTTCTTTCCAACCTTTGAACACCATATGAATATGTCACATTGAAAGCCACAGTGAAGTAGTGGTAGAGTAAAATCAATTCCTTGAACCTCCATTTCTCATAAAATGGTCAGAGGGTGAAAGAGAAAGCTCCTCACAGATCTCTCTCTCTCTCTCTCTCTCTCTCTCTCTGTAACTGTCAGGAAGGCCCACTTGACTTTTAACTCCTGCAGGACCCAGCTTAGGGTCACCTGAAAAATAAAATGCATTAAAGCCAACACAAACTAGAAATAGTCTAAGAAAAATTTTCCCTACTTCAAATGTTCTTAATAGTTTCCAGGGTGCTGAGATAAGGATTCTCCTTCCCCAGAGAAGGTCTGGGGTGTGGTGTAGAAATAGTCACACTGGTCAGCTCTTACCTAGGCAGCAGGTTTGAACATATTAAGAGAGGACTTCAAGGAAGTGAAAAAATCTGTGAGGTCCAGGAGCATAAATATTCAAAGGCAGGATGTTACCACTCCAATGGGCCAGTATTCGGGCCTTTCTGCAGGCCAAGGTAGCAGAGGCAGCGAGCCTAAGATAGAAGAGCTTCATTCTCATCAAAGAATAGGAAGGAGTCCATCAAGCAGAGATCACGTTAGAACTTCACTCATACTCACTGTCCCTATTACATTCTTAATTGTGATGCGGGAAGAAACAAAAATGTTTTTTAAAAGACACACTGAATGTTGAAGAGCTCATCCTTAGAGTAGGATGGACCTGGATAAGGATTCTATTTCCATCACCTACTTATGAAATAGCTCCACAACAACATAGATCACTTCTGTTCTTGCCTACCCCTATATGCCTAGAGTTAAGCACAGTACCCGCTACAAAATAGGTGCTAAATAAATATTTGTCAAATAAACTCAAGAAAATAAATAAAAAGAACATAAAGCAGGAAGAATTTATCGTACACTGAGGAAGTTGCTTCACAGCTCCTAATCTCAGTTTCTTCTTCTGCCAAATGGAAAAAAAAACTACTGTACCTCAGTAAGGAGTGTCTAAAGGGTTCAAGGAGAAAGAATATATATGTGTGCTTATCAACATGTTTAGTCCTTAAACATATTTGGTAAATGCTAGCTATTATACTGATAAACAAATCTTTAGACATACAGGACCCTGTAGGTCCTAAAGGAAACCCCAGTTAAAGAACCAGAATATTAGGTGTATGTAATCCAAAGGTGGTTTTGACACAGGTTAAACAGGGGTAGGGCATGATGTGTGCATATTCTTCATACTTCACGAGGATCCACAAGTAGTACAAATACTCCCTGGGAACATGGTATTATAAGGAAAGCTAAAATTTTGCAACTTAAATTTTATATAGACTTTTACTTTAAAGTGTGTGTGTCGGGGGGGGGTAGTATTCCTAATTTTAAGGGCATATCCAATTCTTTCAAAAGCAGAATGATAATAATAACAATAAATAACAACAACAACAAACTGACCATTGTAATTTAGAATTGACTGCTAGATAAGCACCTGGAACTATGGGCTTATCCAAAGTACAAGAAAACAGTATTTTACAGCAAAATAGTTGAGAGAGGCTACTGCATCCTGGAAGTTTTACGAAATTTTAAAAGAAAAAATTGGAGAGATCCAAAATAACATGAACCACAGAATCTCAGGGTTGAATGAGTCTCTAAAACCATGTTTCCAAACTCCCACTGGCACTGAATCCTGGGGAGATGAATGCCAATCTGAAGTCTTGCTGGATGATTTAGATTTGGCTAGATGGAGAATAGGTCTAAAGGTGTCTCACTCTTTAGAGAAAGAAAAGGGGAGAGAGCAAGAGAGAGAAAGACAAAGGGAGAGGGAACTAATAACCTAAGTGTCCTGCTGACTGTTCTAGGAAATGTCAATTATGCCATCCTGGAAATGAGTACGACAGGGCCTAGGACTTGCGCCTTAGTTTTCAGCACTTCCACTGAAGAAATTGGACTGGGTGATGGATAAATGTTTTAAATCATCTCTCCCAAGCTCTGTCACTGGCCAAAAACCGGGTCAACTCATTGCTACATTTCTCAGGCTGCCTATAGTTGGAAATAATGTAATCTTCCCTAGGCACTGTAGTGCTGTTTATCTGTTCTTATGATTACGGCAAAATGCCACAGCTCTGTTTCACAACAGAGATTATAACAGGAACATAAAATAAAGCAAATTAATTGTTTCTCATGATAACAATGTTAGATGACAAAGAAATAAAAACAGGCTATCTTCTTTCCAAAGCAATTTTAAAACCCTAACACTGAGCCATGCTCAGTCTACTCTGATCTAGCACAGGCTTCATAAAATATATTCTTTCAGAGTATTTGTTGTTGTTGTTAATGCACACATATTCCCTGCTGTTGCAGAAGAGAGAGGCCCACACAGAGCCTCCATTTTGCCACTGGAGGTGATTCTTTTAAAGGGCCTTTCAGAAATCAGGAATGTAGTTAAAGCAATAAGCATCTCTGAACTATATCTTACTGGGGGAACTAATGAAAAACAATTGTTCTTCTGTTCCTTGTATATCACCTGATGAGTCTATCTGGTCCCCATGAAATACATAAGTACTGCTTTAAGAGCAGAAAATATCAAGATCCAGAGGAGAAGACTTTATCATGTTCAAAAAAAAGAAAGCAAATGAAATCTGAAAGTGATTATAGAATGAAAGAGTTCTTACTACATGCCAGACTTTTGGTGTATAGGAATCAAAATGAATCAAGAGAACCATTGGGAACAGGGACTGATCCATACATTGAACTGTAATGGACTATGCACTAGGCAGTCGGATCATGTTCTCTACAAAGCTGCATTAGGCCAATTCAAAGAATTCAATGTGGTTGGCTGATATGACTGAACAGTAGAAAAAGACTCCTGAGAAAAAGTAAGATTTAAGCTAGGGCTAACAAAATGGGTAAGATTAGAATAATTGGGGCACAATATGGATGGGCATTGGGGAGAAAAACAGCTTAAATTCAAGACAAATATTATGATCTAAGCACAGAATAATATAGAAAGAGATGGAGTCTTAGATTTGGAAACCATGGAATGGCTTCTTATATGAGGAGACTCTACCACGTAGCAGTCAAATTCATCTGCTCTCCAAGAAAGTTCCTCTCATGCTGGGCCCTGTTGTAGTCATATCTGCTTCTCTGGAATCCAGTACAGTGTCTACTCTATAATTTAGTTTAATGAAAATGTTGTACACCAAATGGCTTCCAAATGTAAGTTTGAATTGCCTATATAAACAGCCTTTAAAAGAATGGATTTAACAGATTAAAAAAAAATCAATTTGTGGGTAGCTGAGCAGCTCAGTCGGTTGAGTGTCTATCTTTGGTTTAAGTCATAGACTCGGGATCGAATTCCAGGTTGGGCTCCCTGCTCAGTGGCAGTCTGCTTTTCCCTCTCCCCCATGCTTATGTTCTCTCAAATAAATAAATAAAATCTTTAAAAAATCAATATGCTTAATTTTTAGGACAATATTTATTGGTACTTCATAATTCTGTACTCTATGCTTAAGAAGAATTGTTTCACTGTATTTATATGACCCGTAAACTACAGGTTTGCACTAATGTTTGGACACACATTTTTATTCAATTGACCACTTATTGTAAGGACTGAAGAAATACATAATTAGCTTTTTAGAAAGAAAGGCAAAATACTGAGTTCTTAAAAAGTAAGGATTTAAAGAATAAAATTATATTTCTAAGACAGAGTGGATAATGTGGAACCAGAGTGGTGAGAGAACCCATTATTGCAATCTTCTCACAAAGTTTTTATAACACAGGACCCAGGTGTATAAAACTGGATGAGATGGTTTTGATGGTTAACACACAGGAGATCAAAAAGGTCAGAAAAGTAACCATGGGCTGGAGTGATCATGAAATTATGAAAACTATGAAAAAATGTTGCATGAATTTCCCAGAAGAGACATCAATGGCAGAAATATTGAAAGTTCTTATTAAAACGTGCATGTTTTATGTATGTGTGTGTATATATATATGTATATATATATAAATATACAAATGTATATATCCTCTATTTTATATGTAGATGCTATTACTGCCTGGACCCTGATGTTACAGTATTTAGAAGATGTCCTAGAAGATATAAACCCCAGGAGATAGTTCCGTGAAAATATAAAGTACAGATGTACCGAGAGATGTGTCCTAGCTGAGTGGGCAAATTGATTTCTATCAACTGCATTTTATTTTAAATAGGACAGGTGTTTATTTTTCAAAAATACCTGTGGAAAATCCTGCCATGACCTGCAGAATCATTTCCTATATCCTACACTTTGTCAGCATATTTCAGTATGTTGAGCTTACTTGGTTAGGGGTTATCTACACGGAGACTCCATCTCTTGCTCCATGACAAACATGATAACAGAAAGAGATGTACCTTCTTAGTTCTTAAAAAAAAAATTTGGATTGCACAATATTAGAGTGTGAAGCATTCTTACTATCAGCTGGAGAATACTAAGGTAAGATTTCATAATCCTTTTTAAAAATGTATTCTTGCAGATGCATCTCCAAGAAGTAATTTATGATGCATTATCTAAATTCCTCCTGTTGTCCTAATCATTGGAAGTAAGACTCCCAAAAACTTAGAAATAAAATATACATATACATACATATACTTGCAGACACACCCCTTCATCAATCCAGTATTAAGTAGTGTTTTCATGTCTGCAATACTACCTCATAATCTACAGTCACAAATTATACCACCTATGATATATTGCAGGGGTCATGTGCCAAATAAGGTCAACCACCTGTCTTTTGTAAATAAACGGCTATTGGAATAAAGCTATGCTCATTTGTTTATATATTGTCTGTGGTTACTTTCATGCTAGTGTAACAGCAGAATTGAGCAGTTGCAAACAAGAACATATGATTCACAAAGTCTAAAATACTTATTATCGTGTCCTTTATAGTTTGTTGACCCTAACCTATAGTCTAAGTGCCATAATGCATCAGGAATTCCCAATCACTTACAGCTGTCAAAATTGAGTGTATCTTCTTTAAAACAATGTAAAATGATTTCCTAAGTAGGAACACCTAGAGTTTTATTTCCAATCTAATTTTAACAGAGTTGCTATAAATACCCCTTAATACTATTACCACCAATGACGTACAGTGCTTTGCCATAGAAGAGTAAGTCATATTTACTAATATTTCAATGTGTCAGGTGTGGGTAGGTTCCTTTTGGAGTGCGTATGTATATGTATGTATATAGTCACAACCACTTAGTGAACTATTATTTCCAATTTACAGATAAGCAAAAAGAGGTTCATATGGTTTATAAAAATTAGCAACTGACATACAACTAGAATTTTGGTAAGCTATGATTTGATTACAGATCTCTAGCTTCAAAATCCAAGTTCTTCCCAGTACATAACAGAACTTTTTTGTTTTTTAATTTTAATTTTTTTCAGCTTTCTAGGGAATTAATTGGGCAAAATGCATAGGCAACTCACATCCTGGATTGCCTCATTGCCCATGAGTTCTCTAATATTTAGTTCTAAATAAATACTATAATATAAACAAGAAAAGTCTAAAGAAGAGCACCTAGTGCCATTACAACAACAACAGGGCTTTTTAGAGAACAATTACTCTATCATACCAGGTAGAAAAGGAGTAATTCCACAGACCATTTATGGTTCTCTCTGGAAGTGTTCTCTGCACTGACAGCCAAGATGTTTTTTTCACATTGCGACAACAGATCTCAGCTCCGCCTCTCTGTATTTCATTCTCTGCTCCAAACAAATAAAATTTACAATTCTCATTTGAGGCGTTCACAAATAAAATGCTTTGAAACAACTGCCCTTCATTAGAGTTTCATGAACCATTGGGGTGTAATCAGATCTTGTTGGAAACCACATTCCAGCCCTGTGTACAATATTACTATGACCACTGCTACTCAGAAAATCTGTGCTCTAAAGTGAAATGAAGGTCTCAAATTGTTTGAGGACACAAATGAGTTTCTAGTCAGAAACAACCTGCTGCGAAAAGACTTCTTTTAAAGAGATGCATCTACGTGCCTAATCCAAATTAAAATGTAAGGAACTGCCTAAGTGACTACTTTTATCCTGCAGAGTTAATTCCCTCAGGAATCATATCATCATGATGATAAATTTGAGAGCAAAAGTGGATGAGAAAAGGGAATTACCATGTTACCACTGTCTAGTCCAAATTATAGAAAGTTTGCTAGTAATGTTTAATCGATTTTATGCATGGGTATTTAGTAGTTATTAATTCCACCAATATTTACTGAGCATATTAGTGTGCATCATTGTGTGATGCCTGAAGTTTCAAATATTAAAAAAAAAAAAGATGCTGCCCACAGGGCTTATATAGTAGAGAACTTCTGTAAATAATAATCACAATCCACGAGCAGAAATGAAATAAAAGCAGGGGGGAAGAGAAATGAGGAGAAGGAACCATTCTGCAGCACACGTCCAGACGTCGGTTAACCACCACATCTTTAGGCGGTGAAGTAGGGGAATCCAGGGATAGTATAGTTCCAAACTTTTCCCATAGCTGTACAAGTAAGTCCTATCGTAATAAAGGGTTAGTGTGAAAACAATGTCTATTTTTTTTTAAATCTTCATAGCTCCTAGTTGGAAGTGAAAAAGTATTCCCTATCATTGTAATTAGCCCATTTGTTTAATTCTCACTCTAAAGCATAAGGGCTTAGAAAGTAAAATGATAACTGACTACAACAAAAACCTACTCAATATAATGTGATTCATTTATCATGGTAAAGTTTATTACAAATGCTAAAATACAAGAAGTGAAACACTCCGTATCTTTTATTTTAGGAAGCTTTCACTTTATAAATCACATGTAAAAATATTGGTGGTTGGGTGTGCCTTTTGCAAGATGTTACTTTATCTTCCTCACGTAAATAACCACTCTCATGAATCTCAATCAGGCTGGAGTTATTGCAGTGATCATCAGATTAAACATGCTTTCATTTGCTCCGAAATGAAAACAGATCTATTTTAGCACAATATATTACAAATCATCTAATGTATTCCAGACTGTTATCTGCAGTTTATATAGAAACAAACACTATACTCCTTTAACTGTATTGATTCACTAAGGAGACAAACATCGACATCATCATTTAGCAGCTCTTAACTGCAGGCAGGTTTTTAACCCTTGATTTTCAGTTTCTTCATCTGTACAATGCAGACACTATCTTAGTGGTTTGTGATGATTCATTGGCATAATCTACACATGTGGTCACCAGCATAATACTCAGTGCAGAATAGGAGATCAATAAATGTTAGTTTTTTTTTCCCATTAGAAAATACACTATAAGATCCATTTCAACCCTCAAATAATTGGTCATTTATTTCCTTGACCTTATTCATCCAAAAATAAAGACAGACCTTAATTGTCATTTTCTCTACAAGAAGTTCAAATCCAGTAACTATAAAAGGACTTAAATACAGAAGGGAAGTCCTATCCAAACGTGCAATAACAACTCCATATTTTGTTTTTTGCTTATATATTCCAGAATGATGGTAATAATTAAATAATCTTGCCTAGACAGTTATCTTCAATGTGCAATATTTAGCATAGGATAAAGTCAAACACTCATCTTTGATCATTACCAAAAATACAAGTTGAAAAGTCAGGCTAAGGAGGTGGTAGGGGGCAGATAATTCAGAACAAGATAACACTATTTAGTTAGATAACAGACTCTAAGACTCTAAGCTTCAGACTGGGACCAGGGGAAGATGTGTATAAAATCTGGTCCCGCTAATTCAAACTGTGTAGCCTTGGGGAAAGTACTTTTTCTCTCTGAGCCTCAGTTAAATGGGTATAATAAACAAAGTCATATCTTTAATGTTTGATATTTAAAATGTTCTGTCCATGGAAGGTCCTGAGTAGTGAAATACATTTTTCAATTTTTTTTAATTAAAGGGAAGATTCTGATGGATCAATTTCAAGAGAATGATCCATCCTGGAGGATCTAGTTCTATGAGAGAGAGATATACATATAGATAGCCTGGAGCCTTACTCAAATTTTGGTCCAATTTAACAGCATTGGCAAAACCTGCAAGCTTGCTGGGAATGCCGAATCTTAGGCTTCATTTCATCCTATGAATTATAAATTTAACAGGAATTTTAGTAAGATTCTTAGATACTTTGGATACACAATGAACTTATAGAGTGCCTGACATAGAGATGCTTTTAATGGTAATTGTTTCATGAGTTATGGCTATAACGGTGTGTATGTGCATAATTATATATAAAATGTCATATAACAGTACACCAATATTTGACTAGTTGAACTGAAATCCTTTATAACCAGTAGTGCTTGCCATAAAACATAAAGTTGCAGGACACCTGGGTACCTCAGGAATTGAGCGTCTGCCTTAGGCTCAGGGCATAATCCCAGGGTCCTGGGATCGAATCCTGTATTAGGCTCCCCACAGGGGCCTGCTTCTCTCACTGCCTATGTCTCTGCCTCTCTCATGAATAAATAAATAAAGCTCTTTAAAAAAAAGGTAAAGTTGGCATGTTAAATAGCTTTAGTTGTTATCTGCAGAAGCAGCCAATGTCTTATGAAGAGTTAAAAATGTTTGGTGATACTAACTGGAAAATAAAAGTAAAAACTGAAATTATAGAGTATTGCCATTCCATAGGATAAGATTAATCTACCTCTTTATGTACCATTCCTTGTCTGTGCAGATCAGTATTGTTTCAAAGAATTCTCCAAGACAATCTATATCACAGTCACACAGGGATCAATTAAAAGTGCAAATTCTCTGGTACCAAATTCCCCAAATATGGTTAATCAGAATTCTTAGGGATTAAGAGTCAGAAGATAGGAAATACATACTCATGTTTTCTCTTTTAAAAAGATGCTTAAAAAATATTAATGGCTTGTTCCTACCCTCAAAACTTCTAACTTAATTTATTTGAGTGTGGGTTGAGCATTGGCATTTTTTAAAAGCTCCCCAGGCAATTCTAATGTAAAGTCAAGGTTAAGAATATCATTTTCTTTTCTTCTTTTTTGTTTGTTGATATTTTATTTTTAATTGTTGAAAATGGTATCGTATTCATATTGTTTTAATGTGCATTTCTTTTAAAATTTATTTTTATTTTTTTACATTTTTAAAATTTAAATTCAATTTGCCAACATATAGTACTGTGCTCATCCTATCAAGTGCCCTCCTCAGTACCCATCACCCAGTTACCCCAACCCCCCCCCCAACTCACATCCCCTTCCATAACCTTTTGTTTCCCAGAGTTGGGTGTCTCTCATGGTTTGTCTCCCTCTCTAATATTACTCAGCTATCAGAAAAGATGAATACCCACCATTTGCTTTGATGTGGAAGGAACTGGAGGGTATTATGCTGAATAAAATAAGTCAATCGGAGAAGGACAATCATCATATGATTTCACTCATATGTGGAATATATGAAATAATGAAAGAGATCATAAGGGAAAGGAGGGGAACTAAGTGAGAATATTGTTTTCAATAGAGCTAAGCCTCATGGTTAGTATGAAGAATATCTCCATCAAGTTGTCCACTCCTGATGGTGAATTGTAAACTTTGACACTAGGTTAGAAGGACAGACTGTGCCTTAGGATCACACACATGTGGCTCTTTTAAAAATATATATATATATTTATTTGTTTATTCATGAGAGAGAGAGAGAGAGAAAGGCAGAGACACAGGCAGAGGGAGAAGTAGGCTCCATGCAGGGAGCCTGATGCGGAACTCAATCCCCAGACTCCAGGATCATGCCCTGGGCCGAAGGCAGGCGCTAAACCGCTGAGCCACCCAGGGATCCCCACATGTGGCTCTTTATATTCAAACATACATTAGTCTCAAGCCTAAAGTTATGATACTGGTTAGGACTCATAATACTAAAACATTTGCTAAATAACTGACAATTTATCAAATCAATCCCCATTCAAACAGTTCTCCTTACCACTGACAATTATCTCTTCCCATTTTGTATTCAAAAAATATATCAAATGTTTAAAATACAAGAACAATTGGGTCAAATTATGGAACCTCACTTCTGCAAATGATCCAGGATTTCAGAAAAGTGATTATGAAGAACCACATGCAAAGCCATTGGCAAATGACTTTCCAACAGAGCTAGATGATTTAATAGGAAGAGATCAGGAAATTGACGTGGGAGGGTCATAAAAAGATAGTTCAGAAGAGAATTGTTTGAATTTCAAAAGATTAGGTGAAATGCTTGGGAAAACTGATGTACTAAAAAAAATTCTAAAAAGGACGCTTCTTTTTATTTTTTATTTTTTAAGATTTTATTTAATTTATCCATGACAGACACATGGAGAGTGGCAGAGACAGGCAGAGGGAGGAGCAGGCTCCATGCAGAGAGCCCAACGTGGGACCCGATCTCAGGACTCCAGGATCAGGCCCTTGGCCGAAGGCAGGAGCTAAACTGCTGAGCCACGCAGGCTGCCCTAAAAGGGATCCTTCTTATGAACACGCTGTGAAAGTTGTCCAGAGTGAAGTGTTACACTAACTTTAAACTCAGAAAAATATGCTGCTAGGATGAATTTATTTTTTGCTGGTTTCCAATAAGCATACATAGTTGCTATAACAACCTAAAGTTTATAGTATATAAAATAAAATTAATTGTTTTCAACATTTTTAGTTCCATCTTTTCTAGATGAAAACTTCAATAAGCACACTATGCAACATGTGGTCTGAGATCTGATGCATTTTACTGTCCTCGAAAATGAAAACTTTTCTGTATTTTTATCTCCTCCATAGTACCTATTACAACTAGGGATATCCAAAGTCTGGAATCATTGTCAGCACAAAGCCATTTAAAAATTTATCACCTGCTAGGATGGAATCTTTGTTGCCAACACCCACATGACTGGTTTATTTAAGAAAATAACAAAGTTGACAAGCTACACTGTACAAGATGTATCTTGTAACATTCATTTGTTTATTTTAAAAGAAGTTTTTTAGTAATATCTTAGAATACTTTTTCCTTTGCTCTGAACGTTAACTTGCAGTAAAATAAAAGAATCTAAAATATATTATGTCATTCACTGGCTCATTGTTGATTGTGGTAAAAATGGGAAATCAACAAAAATGTACTGTATTAGGAATGCTTCAGTGAAGTAAACACTTTCAGTTAATTGAATATTCTGAATCCATAAAAAATAATGTTATGAAGAGTTTACAAATATCAGAGAATTCTTATGTTATGATAGGTAAAATGAATAGACTATACACTACTTATTCAGTATGATTTTAATTGTACTATAAAACATATATATAACAAAAATATAACAATGTATGGAATAATGTGAATCATGTAGTGAGTCAAATAGGATTATGAAAGTTATTTTACTCCCATTTAAAATTTTCTTCCATACTTTTCAGATTTCTTTTTTTTTTTTTTTTTTTTTTTTTTTTTTTTTTTTTTTTACTTTTCAGATTTCTTAACATATTCCATGAAAAACTTCAATTATTAGCAAAATAAAAGACTTCCAAGTTCAAGTTCAAACTCAAGCAAGACAGCTGTTCTCAGCTTACAAGTCTAATTAATTCATAGAGATCCCTTGTTTCTTGACATGTTACAGTACAATATAACTGTGATTTAAGAAATTCAAATTTGAGTACTCATAGATTCTAGTATGGTTATGCAATAAATCCACTAATGAACTTGTTTTTAATGCAGATTTTAAAAATATGATCAAAATCTGTTATAATTAAATGATTGTATTCCACAGATTAGGAAAATGTATGTATGTGAAGCAATGTTTTTAATATGGCACTAGGAAAAAATAACAAAAAACAGAAACCAAATCAGTCATTAAATCTTCCCTGTTGGATGAGTTCTGAGTAGCAAATGCATGGTCTTAGGTTCTCCCTACCACTGTCAGTTACCATTACCTAAGGATCTGAATCAATATGTGAATTAGAAAATTTTTGCCCATCCTAGATACTGTGGAGCTATGGAAGGGGGAAAGATTTAAAATCAACAACACACCTCAGACTTGCAGGCTAGGTTGGGGGTAGAGAGGGTCTGTTGACAGACATAGGAACTTACAAGGTGTAATATGTCAAGCAAATTAAGTGGCCTACTGAGAAAGAGAGTGTTACATCTATCTTCTTACCCTTTGTACCCGCCTGATACAATACTTAAATCACAGTACCAAGCTGGTAGCAGATGGCTAATAATTCACTGAACAGCAGGTAATACAATAGAAAGATGTTGTTGGAGCTGGGAGGACCTTAGAACACAGGGAAGGGCTGATAACATTCTTTTTGACATCACTGTTGGGAATATCCCAGTACCAGAAATAAATGTAATTAAGAAAGAATCTGCATGTGGAGGAAAGGTCTCAATATTTTTATGAGAGTATGGACTGGTAAGTATTTCACAGGGCATTTAGCAATAAGAACTAATAAATTATTTGCAGAGGGCTGCTATAAATTACACAAAGTAACATATGCAGTTCCAAGAATCAAACAACCTCCCACAAACCCCCATGATAATTTTTGTGTTAGAAGAAAAAGAGTACAAAAAGTGTAACAAGAAAGGTCAACTGGGAAAGATATAGGTTCTCACTAGCTTACAAATTGAGTCTTCCAGAAAGCAATCAGCATGACATCCTCCCCATTTCTTTGCCTCATATTTCATCTGTTATCTACTGAAGCTGGGATGGAGCTTGTGATTTCAAATTTTACAAATGGAACATAATCGGAAAGTGTTGACATAAATATGCAATTGCTGAGTATCAACACAAACAATTCAGTCATGCAAAGAACAGTTACCTAATTTATCTATCAAACACTTCTTTGTAGGCAGAGTGGGAGAGAGAGTCAGGAAGGAAGAAAAAGACACATAGAGGAAACTTGTGTTCCAGAAAGAAAATATGATAATCGTATCATTTCCATTAACCTTGTTTTTCTTCCAAGCGCTTTTTTTCATCTGTTTTTAAACATTACACACAATCCCAATAAAAGAAAATGCACAAATGTAATTTTCTATAAATGTATTGAAATGATAACATATCTCTTTGGAAAATAAATTTCATTTTGAATGCTTTTCACTTACCACACCCAAAAATACCAAAGGTAGAGTGATGTCAGGCAAGTGGCCGAGTAAGATGTCCCCCTTTTTCATACCCTGTAAACAACAATAATGTGGCATTTATCCACAGATACAAATGCCTTCCTGGGGTTTGGGGAGCCTGGTAGGAGACTGTGAAAACTCAGTGAATTTCAAGACTGAAGAGAGACATTTTGAGAAGGCAGGCTTGCCCCCAGGTGGCTGACATGCCAATGAAAGTCCCACCTCCATACCCAGAAACAGTTCTATACCCATAAGGACTTGGCTACAGCCCCATTTGTCTTTGTCCTGTCACTAGCACTATATGCCAAGGGACCTGGGAGGACTTACCCCACACATGTGTGTGGTGGGTAATAGGCATGCAAAACTGGGTCCCAACTATAGGTGCTGAAGTGGTCCATGAACCAGCTTCAGGCCCTCTCTTTGCCACAGCCTGGGAGCCTCTAGAAGTAAGGCTGCCAAATACAGCCAGATCACAGATTCTGAAAGGGACCTATAGCTGAGTTCCAGACTATCTCAGCCAGTCAGTGAACAGCCCTACGAGTACAGAAACTTGCTAGGCAATACTCCCACCTGTGACACTGGAGATCCTGAAAGCATCCTATACTTGTCCCTAGCCCCCTCAAAGCCAAAGTCTGACAGTAGACCTGCTAACCCAGGGCTCAGCAGGAGACAATCCCATCTGCAACGCCAGATCCTGAAGGGCCCTATAGTTAACTCAAGCTCCCCCAGCCATCATTTATCACAATTACTTATAATGATAAGCACATACATTTAGAAAAAAAAAAAAAAAAAAAAGAAGAGCTGAAAAAAGTAATCTAACTTTACACCTTAAAATATAGGAAAAAATAATAATCTAAGTCCCAAGGCAGCACAAGAGAGGAAATAATAGAGATTAGAGCCGAAACAAATGAAGTAGAGACTAAAAAGACAACAGAAAAAAAAAATCAATGAAACAAAGAGTTGGATTTTTGTTTTTGTTTTTGGGAAAGCAAACAAAATTGACTAATCTTTGGCTGGACCAACCAAGAAAAGAGAGGATTCAGATAAATAAAATCAGAAATGAAGGAGGAGCTATAACTAACACCACTGAAATACAAAGAATTATGAGATGTTACAATGAACAACTATGAAAAATAAACCTAAAAGAAATGGATAGGGCAGCCCAGGTGGCTCAGCAGCTTAGCACCGCCTTCAGCCCAGGGCCCGATCCTGGAGACTCGGGATCGAGTCCCACGTCAGGCTCCCTGCATGGAGCCTGCTTCTCCCTCTGCCCGTGTCTCTGCCTCTCTCTCTCTCTCTCTCTCTCTCTCTCTCTGTTTCATGAATAAATAAAAATCTTAAAAAAAATGGATAAATTCCTAGAAATATACAACCTCTAAGACTGAATCTTGAAGAAATATAAAATATGAACAGATCAATGATAACTAAGGAGATTGAAGCAGTTTACAAAAACTTCCCAAAAAGAAAGTCAGGACCAGATAGTTTCACCAATGAATTCTACCAAGTACTTAAACTCATGCCCAACTTTCTTCAACTCCTCCAAAGTACTGAAGAGGATAGAGCACTTCTAACTTCATTTTATAGGGCCAACATTACCCTAATACCAAAGCCACGTAAGGATCTACAAGCGAAGAAAACTACAGGCCAATATCCTTGATGACTATAGACTCAAATATTCTCAGGAAATACTAGTAATCCGAATTCAACAACACATTACTAAGATCATAAACCATAACCAAGTGTGATTTATTACTGAGATTCAAAAATCAGTCAATATACACCAATAAATAAACATGACATAACACGTTAATAGAATGAGTGATAAAAATCATTTGAGCTCCTCAGCAGATGTAGAAAAAAATTTGACAATATTTAATATCCCATCATGATAAAAGCTCTCAACACAATGAATTTAGAAGGAACATACCCCATTTGCAAATGTCTTATCAGATAAAGGGCTAGTATCCAAAATCTATAAGGAGCTTACCAAATTAACACCCAAAGAACAAATAATCCAATGAGGAAATGGGCAGAAGACATGAACAGACATTTCACTAACAGACACATGAAAAAGTGCTTAACATCACTTGGCATTAGGGAAATAAAAATTAAAACCACAATGAGATATCACCTTTTATCAGTCAGAAAAGCTAAAATTAATAAGTCAGTAAACGACAGATGTTGGTGAGGATGTGCAGAGAAAGGAACACTTTTACACTGTTGGTGGGAATGTAAGGTGGTGCAGCCATTCTGGAAAACAGTATGGAGGCTCCTCAAAAAGTTGAAAATAGCGCTGTATTACAACCCAGCAATTACACTACTCTATTAGGTATTTACCCCAAAGATACAAATGTAGCGATCCAAAGGGAACACCTGTACCCCAATTTTTATGGCAGCAATGTCCACCACAGACAAACTATGGAAAGAGTCCAGATGAATGGATAAAGATGTGTATATATACATACAATTCCATTCCGTATGGAATACGGCCATCAAAAAAAAAAAAAAATGAAATCTTGCCAGTTGCAATGATGTGGATGGAACTAGGGGGTATTCTGCTAAGTAAAATAAGTTAATTATAGAAAGACAATTATCATATGATTTCATTCATATGTAGAATTTAAGAAACAAAACAGATGACCATAGGAGAAGGGAGATAAAAATAAAACAAGAAGCAAGCAGGGAATGAGACAAACCATAAGAGACTCTTAATCATAGGAAACAAACTGAGGGTTGCTGGAGGGAAGAGAGGTGGGAGGGACAGAGTTACTGGGTGATGTATACTAAAGAAGGCATGGGATATAATGAGCGCTGATGAATCACTGAACTCTACCTCTGAAACTAATAATACGCTATATGTGAATTAACTGAATTTAAATTCATAAAAAGGAGGAACATACCTCATAAATGACAAACCCACACATAGCAATATACTTAACAGTAAAACATTGGAAGTTTTCCTCTAAAATCAGGGACAAGATAAGGGTAACCACTCTCATCTCTCCTATTCAACATAGTTCTAGAAGTTCTAACCAGAGCAACTGGACAGGAAAAAGAAATAAAAGACATCTAAATAGGAAAAAGAGAGTAAAATAGTCTCTGTTTGCATATAATATGATCTTATATAAAGATAACACTAAAGATTCCATCATAGGGGAGCATGGGTGGCTCAGCTGGTTGAGCATCCCACTCTTGGTTTTAGCTCCAGCTATGATCCCAGGGTCATGAAATTGAGCCCTGCATAGGGCTCTGTGCTCAGTAGGGAGTCTGCTTGAGATTCTCTCTCCCTCTCTTCTTTTGTCACTCCCCTTGCTCTCTCTAAAATAAATGAATGGATCTTTAAAAAAAGACTGTCATATATCTGTTAGAATAGATGAATTCATTAAATTTTTAAGATACAAAACCTTTATACAAATATCAGTTTCATGATTACCACTAACAACAAACTATCTGAAAAAGAGATAGAGAAAAAAATACAATAGTCAAAAACTGTAAAATACTAAGGAATGTATTTAACCAAGGAAGTGAAAGATCTGTATCCTGAAACTATAAGGCATTTAAAACATAAAGAAGGAATGCCTGGGTGGCTCAGTGGTTGAGCATTTGCCTTTGGCTCAGGTTGTGATCTCAGAGTCCACATCAGGCTCATGAATAAATAAATAAAACCTTTAAAAAAAAAAGGACTTAAAGAAGACATAAATAAATGAAGAGCCATCCCACACCATGGATCAGAAGATTTAAAATGTAGAAATTTTACATGCTACTCAAAGTGATCAACAGATTCAGTGCAATTCCTATTAAAATCCCAATGGCATTTTTCACAGAAAAAAATCCTAAATTCTGCATGGAATTGCAAAAGACCCTAAGTAGCCAAGAAATCTGGATAAAGAAGAACAAAGCAGGGAACACCACAATTTCTGATTTCAAGATATATTACAAAATTATACTAATAGAAACAGTACAGTAATTGGCATGAAAAGAGACACACGGTACAATAGAACAGAATCAAGACACCAGAAATATACCCACATACATATGGTAAACTAATATTTGACAAGAAATCCAAGAACACTCAATGAGGAAATGATAGTCTTTTCAATAAATGGTGTTGGGACACTGAATATCCCCATACAAAAGAAAAAAAAAAACTGGACTCCTCTCTCAAACCACTCAAAAAAATTAACTTGAAAAAGATTAAAGAGGGATGCTGGGGTGGCTCAGTGCTTAAGTGTCTGCCTTCGGCTCAGGGTGTGATCCCAGGGTCCTGGGATCGAGTCCTACATCGGGTTCCACATAAGGAGCCTGCTTCTCCCTCTGCCTGTGTCTCTGCCTCTATGTCTCCCATGAATAATCAAATAAAATCTTTTTTTAAAAAAAGAAATAGATTAAAGATTTAAATGTACAATTAGAGAAAACATAGAGAAAATCTCCTTGATAATGGTTTGGATATGGCACCAAAAGCACAGATGACAAAAGCAGAATTAAACAAATGGGACATGCAAAACTAAGAAGCTTCTGTACAGCAAAAGAAACAACCAATAAAATTAAGAGACAGTCTGTGGAGTGAAAGAAAATATTTGTAAATCCTGTATCAGATATGGAGTTAATATCTAAAACATATAAAGAACTCATATAATTCAACAGCAAAATGACTAATAATCCCATTAAAAAGAGGCAGAGGATCTGAATTGACATTTTCCAAAGAAGACACACAGATGGTCAAAAGGCACATAAAAAGATTCTCAATATCACTAATCCCCAGGGAAATGCAAATCAAAACCACAAGGAGATGTCACCTCATATCTGTTAGAATGACACATAAAAAGAGATATGTTAAGTGTTGGTGAGGATGTAGAGAAAGAGAACTCTTGTTCATGTTGATGGGAATGTAAATTTCACAGCTGCAATGAAAAAAACACTATGGAGATTCCTCAAAAAATTAAAAACAGAATTACCATATGATCCTGCAAATAATAAAAGTGCCCGCCTCACAATACTGTTGTGAGGATTAAAAGAATGAGTATAAAATGACAAAAATATATATATGTATACCTTTAAAAATAGACAAAGACTTAAAATTCAGAAGCATTTTCCATATTAGAAAATGTAGATAAATGTGACTGACAAAACAATAATGCTAAAATTAAAGTGAGAGATAGCTGAAAAGTATCAGCATCTGTAATAAGATTATCTTAAAAAGTAAAATTTTTATGAGCAAAATTGTTCAATTTCAAAAGGCAAAGGATAGTTTTATTATAGTATATGAAATAAAAATCACCAATAAAATATGCAAAGATACTCAACTTTTCCAGTAACCCTAAGATGCAAAACTTTATAAAAGACACCTTTCTTTTATTTGTTTTTACTCACCAGAATGGTAAATTTACAAATTTATTAAAACAAATTTTGGCAAGTAAGAATGTACAGGAATAGTCAATTCTCATATTGTGGTGGTGAAAATATAAATTAATATAGACAATATGGAAGGCAATTTGATAGCACCTGCAAAATTTAAATTCTGTATACCCTTCATCACTGAAATTATATTTCTATATATCCACCCTAGAAAATCATTGGACATATGTCCAAGAGCTAGAAGTGGCAAAGTTCACTTTGTCAGCAAAGTACATAGCAAAATAAACAAACAAATAAGTAATAAATAAAAATAACTTGAATGCCCACTAATGAAGGAGTAGCTAAATAAGCTAAGCTAATGAACTAAATAAATATTATATTGTTGAATGCTCTGTAGCTGTTGAAATGATTAGATTTATGTGTATACTAATATTACAGATTCTCCAAGATTTACTACATAGTGAAAGAAACAAGGTGCTGACAATTCTTGCATAATAATTCAATTTATGCAAAAATTAAAACAAAGTAAGAGGAAAACAGAAACACAAATCATACTATGTAATTTCTGTGAGTAGGTATTTGAAAAGATTCACACTAATTGATAATAAGTAATACCTTTTTTAAAAAAAATTTTTTTATTGATTTATTCATGAGAGACGCAGAGAGAGTAGCAGAGACACAGGCAGAGGGAGAAGCAGGCTCCATGCAGGGAGCCCGATGTGGGAGTCAACCCCAGGTCTCCAGGATCAGGCCCTGGGCCGAAGGCAGAGCTAAACTGCTGAGCCACCCAGGCTGTCCTAAGTAATACTTCTTAAGAGGATAGCCTAGAGGTAGTGACCCAAAAGGATATGTTGTAATTATAGTGTTTGACTTTTTTTTTTTTTTTGGCCAAGAGAATATATATATTAGAAGATAGTTAATTTCCAATTTGAGTATTAACTTCACGACAGGCACTTAAGTAGCCTTTGTTGAGTAAGTGAATAGAAGGTAAGGGAATGTTAGGTAGGGAAAGGAGAAAGAATAGAAGGAAGGAAGGATGTATGTGTGTAGTAAGTGGAGGCCAGGACAAAGGGTGTGGACCTCCTGCAATAGATGGCACACCAAAGGTTTCTCTACACAGGGGAACTATATTATCAACATTGTGCTGTGGGGCACCTACTGTGTGCACGATAGGGAAGCATGGGGAGAAAATGAAAGTGGACAGCAATTCATTCCTGAAAATATAAGGGCGAGTGATGACAGAGATCTAAACAAGTTCAAGTGCTTATGAAGAGTAGCAAGTAGGGAGGGAGCAACTGATCCCAAGAAAGGAGATACCTAATGGTGCAGGGCTCTGAGGAGTCTGGAGAAATGAGATCCAGAAAGGAGTGAAGGTATCATCCTTACATAAAAATAGAGGACATGTCTTCCCTCATCGCAGGTGGAAAGAATAACAGGAAGGAGATGGAGATGCAAGGCAATGATGACAATGAAAGGTCAGGAACACAGAGCAGTAGGTGTACAGCCATGTGACTTTCCCCAACAGTGCTTTGCAGGGTAGATGCAGGCAGGAGATAACAAAATCCTACACTGATCTTGCAGATTTGGCAGATGGGTACCAATATAGTCATAGTTCAGAGAATCCTATCTAGGATAGGAATAAAACAAAGAGCCCCAAAGTCTAAAATGAATAAGGGAGCGCAGTAGAGAGGGACAACAGGTGGGGTGAAAGAAGTGTTTTTCTCTCATGCATTTTTTAAGCAGACATTTAATGGGAATTTTCTACAATCTGGGCATTCTTCTAAGGCTGAGGATACAGTGACAAAAGAGACAGAGAAAAGATTTCTATTCCTATTGACCTTATGTTCTGATGGAAGGCAGAGAGATAAATCTGTAAACTAAATATGTAAACGAGAGAAAAACATAAGTTTTCATAAGACTAAAACTATGCAGGAAAACAAAAACTACTGGAAAGAGAGTAGTTGATGAGTACTTTAACAGAATCCTCTGAGAAGGATGCATCTGAGCTAAAATCTAAATAATGCAGAAGAGGCAGCCAAGCAAAGATCTGAGAGAAATGTTTCAGGCAGGAGGAAAAAAAAAAGTACAAAAGCCTGAGGCAGGACTAAGCTTGGCCCCTTCAAAGGAAGAAGAGAGAAAGATCCCTGTTACTAGTGTACAGTGATTAAAGGGGAGTGATAGGAAATAGGATCTAAGAGGTCGGTAGGGAACAGATTGTATAGAGCTTTTGAAGAGTGCAGATATTATCCTATTTGCAACAGGTAGCCCATGGAGGGTTATAAAAAGGTTGTGATAGGATCTGATGTAGTATCTAACGAAAGCAGAGGAGCAAAAATCAAGCTGGGAGACAAGTCGGAGACTACTGCAGAAGCTGAGGTGAGGTAAAATGGTGGCCAGAATGGCTATGATCGTGGCCAAGGGGGCAAGACATAACTGGATGCAGGACAAGTTTTGGAAACAGAAGCTGTAGGACTTATGCATCTGATATGAAAAAGCAAAGCAAATAACAGAGACAAATACATAATTCAGTAGAGAGATGAGAGGATAAGAAGTAGAATGTCTAAATGTAAAACTTTAGAATTATGTATCTGTTACATAGAAAGAAGATTTGAATGTGGAGTCATCGATGAGGGTGATTTATCTGAAATAAAGATGGGGATCATTGTTTCAGAGGTCAGACTGAGTGGGTGGGTTCAGTGATAAGGTATCAAACAGGGTGGTGGCAGGGCTTGGTGTGAATGAGGGTAATCATCTGGAAGCTAAAATATTTAATGAATTGAGGGGAGAGATGCCTGGGAGTTTGGTAGGTGGCAGTATAGAGAGGAGAGGTAAGGAGTTGTAAGCAGATGATAAAAGTCCCAGATGAACAGAATTTTTTAATATAAAGTTGACGGATGAATTACATGTAGGAATGGGGAGTGTGTTTTATTCAAATCCTTACACAAGATACATAGAGTCAGGAAATCAGGAGTCTTAGTGTGAGAAAGCATAGAGAAAGTGTGTCAGGCCAGAGAGAAATCACATTGCCAGTAAAGTGATTGAGAATACAACATTGGTCTCTTAGAGGCAAATAGTAACCAAATTTAGAATGAGAAAAACAGGATGTGAGTTTGGTGGAGAATGTTAGAATGCCTGGGTATGTGAATACACAAATTAGTGAATGGTCCTAGAGATTTATATCTTGCAGAGGGATGTTAAGAACGGTCAGTTTATTTGGTTACGATTTTTCCAAGAGAATATTTTTATTTAAATTCTATTAATTAACATATAATGTATTATTTGTTTCAGTGGTAGAGGTCAGTGATTCATCAGTCTTATTTAATACCTAGTACTCATTTTTTTTTCCTAGTACTCATTACATCACATACCTTCCTTAATATTCATCATCCATTTACCCTGTCCCCCCACCCCCCTACCCTCTACTGATTGGAAGTTATTTTTTTTAAGATTTTATTTCTTTATTCATGAGAGACACAGAGACAGAGAGAGGCAGAGACACAGGCAAAGGGAGAAGCAGGCTCCATGCAGGGAGCCAGATGTGGGACTTGATCCCGGGTCTCCAGGATCACGCCCTGGGCTGAAGGCACGCCAAACGGCTGAGCCACCTGGGCTGCCCTGGAAGTCAGTTCTTAAGCAGATGATCGTACTTATTCAAGAATGAAAAATATTGTGAAAGTTATCAAAGAGATTGGTTTCCCTGTAACTATCCAAAATAAAGGGGGGGGGGGGCATCCATACACAGCCTGAAGCTTAACTTGGGAGCAAAAGAGCAAGTTAAGATTGGGTGGGAAGGTTGCCTTCAAGAGACGAATTCTGAGGCACAGTGAACAACATGGTACAGTCACAGTTGGCAGAAGAGGGACGTTTGCAATATAAATAGAGAAATAGAATGTAAGGACAGGGAGAAAGAGACTCTTGGAGGACAAAATTGTTATTATGGAGAGGGGAGAATGAATCTAAAGCATGGAAGACCAATTTCACTCTAAGGAAGAGAGAAGTTGGTAGAGGAACATAGGAAAAGTGAGTTGTGATGGACAAAGAGGTGGTGGGGAAAATAATAGGTTCAAAATCAGATACTAAGCATAACCTGCTATCTCATTGAAGACTTAATACTTTAATGTCATTAGCTGTTCTATTTACAGAAGGGTCATGAACACCTAGTGAAAGTTTCAAATGGCCAATACCCTGAGAAACTTCTAGTTTTGTTCCAAAGAAAAATGGATGAATGCTTGGTTTGGTGACAGATGCATGCTGACTCCCTTATTCTGCTCAGCTGGAAAGAATGAGTAATGTGGCACGCATATTTAACACAAGATAAAAAGAGAAGAAATCTGAGACTACATTACACTGAAATTCTGATACTACAGTCCATGCAAGTGATCTGGGGTGGGGCCCTAACCCAAAAATTTTTTAATGTTTAGGGTTTTTAAAATTCTAATGTACAGCCAGGGTTGGGAACCACTGATAAAAACTGAGAGAAATATTTCCAGTCCTTTCTTACATAATCATAATAGTACTATTAGGAAAAAAGATAGGACTGAGAAAGAAAATTACAAATATCTCCTACTTATGAGTATCTATGCAAAAATTCTAAATAAGATAGCAAATCAATTTTAGTAGTCTATTAAATTATCAGTGAAATATAACAGTTACATTCTGAATTTGATTAGAAATATGGTTACTGCTCTCTAAAAATAGTGGGGTTGGGTCATCTGGGTGGCTCAGCGGTTGAGCGTCTGCTTTCAGCTCAGGTCCTGATCCCGGGGTCCTGGGATTGAGTCCTACACTGGGCTCCCCACAGGGAGCCTGCTTCTCCCTCTGCCTGTGTCTCTGCCTCTCTCTGTGTGTGTCTCATGAATAAATAAATAAAATCTTTAAAAATAAATAAAAATAGTAGGGGAAAACACATGGGAAGTTGTAATAAATGTATAATAAATTTTTTAAAATACTGTAAGAAACTAGGAGCTGATGGAGCATGTACCTTGATAAACACGTGTAACACATCTCACCAGCCCACACAAATCCTGTTAACTGGTTAAATCCTAAAAGCCTTGCCAACAAAGTCAGGTTTAAGGTAAAAAATACTTTCTTTTCTTGTCATTATTTTGGAATTGCTTGCTAATGACATTAGACTAAAAACAGAGGGATAGTACTCAATATGTAATATATGGAAAACCGTAGAAAAAATAGAAAACCCAGGAGAAACTACCAAAAAAGTCATTAGAAATGGTGAAGAATTTCAAAATAGTGCCAAAGCTAAAAGCAAATATACAAAATCCCCTACCTTTATTGTGCACAAATAACAGTTTAGAAAATGCAATTTAAAAAACTATCCCACATGAATAGTCAAACTATGGAAGGAGCCAAGATTTCCATCAACACATGAACGGAGAAAGAAGAAGATGTGTGTGTGTGTATATATATATATATATATATACACACACACACACCCCGTGGAATATTACTCAGCCATCAGAAAGGATGAATACTGACCATTTACCAATTGACATGGATAGAACTAGAGGGTATTATGCTGAGTGAAATAAGTCCATTAAGGAAAGACAATTATCATATGGTTTTGATGTAGGAATGAGTTAGAGGCAGGGGGGCTAGGCGGGGAAAGATAAGGGAAAGGCCCAAAGTTGGCTCCTGTAGATCCGTGGATTCCCATAAACCTGAAGGAAACTGAAAGGCCAAGATTCAGGCTCCTACCCATCCCAAGGAAACGGAGATAAGACAGAAAAAAAACAGGAAAAAAATAAAAAAATAAACCTGGCTCCCCAGCTCCAAATGTTAGGGAGTACCTTTCTTTAATGGCTACCAAGTAATCATAGAAATTCAGCAGACCACAAAGAAGTAAGTCATTGAGGGTATTATCAATAGTCCCTGCTCAAACCAAGACTACACCACAATCTCAAGGCCCTGGGGTCCCTGGCTAGGTTCTCAATAAAAGGAGAGCCAAAAAGTCCTCAGTTGCAACCCTATTGGGATCTCTTTCACTTCTGAGAGTTTTCTCTGTATCTTTGTTTAATAAACTTCTATCACTTTACTCACTCTCCTTTGTCCATGAGATTCATTCTTCAACTCCATGAGACAAGAAACTAGCTCTCCTGTATTAGTTTCACTCATATGTGGAATATAAGAAACATTGAAGAGGATCATAGGGGAAGGGAGGGAAAACAGAATGGAAAGAAAGAGAGAGGGAACAAACCCTGAGAGACTCTTATCTACAGGAAACAAGCTGAGGATTGCTGGAGGGGAGGTGGGGGGTATGGGGTAACTGGGTGATGGTCATTTAGGAGGGAACCTGATGTAATGAGCACTGGGTGTTATATGCAAATGATGAATTATTGAGCTCTACATCTGAAACTAATGATGTATTTACTATATGTTGGCCAATTGAATTTAAATTTTAAAAAACCACATTCCCAATAACAGCAAAAAAAAAATAATCTTGAAAATATTTTTGCAAAAATACCTGCAAAAGCAAGAAGAAAAGCTTAAATAAATAGAGAAATACAGAAATTTATGTTATAAAACATTAGGCATAAGCTCAATGAAAATTCCAATGTGTGTGCATCTGTGTCTTTCAATTTGCAATGTGTCAAAATATTTAAAAATTTATCTAGAAAAAGAAAATGTCAAGTCTAGCCAGGTAAATTACACACACATACACACACACACAAAGTGATGAAAAGGAATTTGTCCTAGATAATATTAAAATATATAATAAAACAAACAAAATTACAACAGGATATTGTAGTTGCTAGACTAGAATAACCACTGGAAAATAATTTTTGGAAGTCTATACCCAAGATACATTGACAATCCAAATATAGGAAAAGAAGTATTTCAACTGATTTCTTGGGTCTTCAGAATGATTTGATATTTATCTAGTTGTTATTTGAGGGAGGAGGCAAGTTTCTGGTCACCCTACTCCTCTGCCATCTTACCTCTCTCCCTTGGAAAACAAGTAATTCAAATGGACAAGGAAAAGTGGATAATTCAATAAGTGTCCTTGGGATAACTTACAGTCATTAGGTAATAAGGAACCAACCGATGCTTAATCATTTCATGAAAATAAATTCCCTAGAGATCTAAGATTTAAGTATAAAAATATGTATAAACTATTAGAAAATGGAAGGATTGATAGGGATGTGTGTGTGACATAAATCTTTAAAAAAAAATACTGTCAGACTTCATGTCATAAAATTTTAAAATGTCGACATAGTAAAAAGTACCACAGAGAAAGTTAAGGAAAAACAAAAATGTAAACATTATTTGGAACATACTGACAGACAAATATATTTTTTAAAAAGATGCCTTATAATCCAACAGAAAGATAAGCCAAATATATGAAGAGAAAGTGGGCAGAAAAAAATTAAAAAGAAATAAATACACATGGAGGTGATCAGCCTCAGTAACAACCAATTAATACCAATTTAAAGAGTTCTTGCAACTCCTGAAAATATTCCAGAGATGATTTATGTTTTTTAATATATGGAGAAAAAATGCCATTTTGGAAAAAATATAAATTAGCACAATCTCCTTGGAGAACAATTTAGTCATATTTAGCCAAATTTGAAGCACTTCCAACTCTCAGGCTTCATCATATATTAGTAACTACCCATGTATGAAAATAACATGTAAAAACATATATACATGCATATACAAATGCTATTGCTGCATTGTTCGTGAAAGCCAAAAGTGAGAGAATATTGATTTAGTCTTCTTTGAATCATCCATACCATGGAACATCATATACAAATAAGAGATAAAAAAGTTCTCTCTGCATTCAATGGAAAGATAGCCATGGCATATTTGTTCGTTTGAAACACATTCTGCAGAACAGGATGCACAGCATGATCTGATTTATGTTCTAATTAATATTTACATGTGTTTTCCAGATATACAGCTATTTTAAAATTCAGTACGGATAGGATTTTTTTCCTCAAAAAAAAAAAAAGACATATATTACTTTTTAAAATGAGTTAGCTAGCTACATAGTGTTTCTTAACTTAGTCCCCAAAATATAGTCTAAATGGACTACCATTATCAAAAGATTACAATATACTAATACACATCACATATTTAGACGTATATTGCCCAGTGCAGAAGGAAGCTCTAGGGGCTTCAATACCTTAAGCCAGACTGTGAGAACATCACAGTCTGACTGTGTAAGTCTCTGATTATATTACTGAACTGGATGGTTGGGCAGGATGTGTATGGACATAGTGGAAAAAATTCTTGAATAAAATTCTGAAGCCTCTATATTCTTGTTTCTTTCTTCCTAACCTCCTTTATTTCTCTTTCCTTTTGTCTCTCTTCCAATATTTATTGCACATCTACTAAAGAAGTCAAGCCATGTCAAATAAGTGACATGTTTGTGACGTATAACAAAATATATTCCCTATGATTCAATCTCATAAATTGTAAGCAGTCTCCATTATATTCCTATATGGTGAACATTATTACCTCCATTTCTCTCTCTCTCTCTCTCTCTCTCTCTCTTACACACCATTGAGCAGGTTACTTCAAAGAGTTTTTTTTATTTCATTAGAATACTGAGTTTATTTCACATATATATTTTTTTTGCCTCCCTACCATTTCCATTTATCTGACCACCATTGCTCTTATGACATTCCACATATATTTAAAACCAGGTAAAGGTAAAATTCCATTCTTAAAAATCAAACAGACATTTTGGACAACACATTTTTAGCAATGGGACCTGGACAATATTTATCAGACATAGTAGGGAAAGTTCACACTCTGTATTATAAAAAGGACAGCCATATATTATCCATTACAGAAATGAAATAAGATGGAAAATTTTAGCAAACTATTTAAAATATTGCCTCTAAGAGACTTCCTTCACTGCCAGCGATCTTGGAGAGCCTCCTGGGTCAGTCATCCAGAAGCGGCTCTTCACATAATTGATGAATTTGGCTTCCAAGATAGGAGGAGAGCCACCTTTTTTCTTTATTTACTTGCATTTTTGCTTTAATGTCTTCAACAGAACTAGGTTCTTTTGGTGTTTTAGGGGATTTTTTTCTGTTTTTTTTTTTTTTTTTTTTTTAAGGATTCCTTACCTTTTGATCTTACTGTTAATGGTTTTGAGTCTTTTGCATTCTGGTTTGATTTTTGTCTATTTTTGGCTGGAGTATTACACTTACATTTACTTACTGAAGCTTTTCTTTTGCTTCCTCATCATCAAAATCTCCATCTTCATTATTATCTTCTTATTCTCCTTCTTCTCCTCCTCCTCTTCCTTCTTTTTTTTAAAGATTTATTTATTTATTTATTCGAGAGAGAGAGAGAGAGAGAGAGAGAGAGAAAGGCAGAGACACAGGCAGAGGGAGAAGCAGGCTCCATTCAGGGAGCCTGATGTGGGACTCAATCCTGGTCTCCAGGATCAGGCCCTGGGCTGAAGGCTGTGCTAAACCGCTGAGCCACCTGGGCTGCCCCTTCTACTACTACTACTACTACTACTACTACTTCTACTACTACTACTACTTTCTTCTTCTTTCTTCTTCTTCCTTCTTCTTCTTCTTTCTTCTTCTTCTTTCTTCTTCTTCTTCTTCTTCTTCTTCTTCTTCTTCTTCTTCCTTCTTCTTCTTCATCATCATCATCATCATCATCATCTTTATCAGCTGCAAGTTTTATTTTTTTCCCCATGGAAACTTGCTACCACTTCCAGGAGCAGATCACTTTCCGTATATACTTAGGGATTTCACATTACTTTGTATCTTCGCCTACAGTCACTAAGCACTGTCCACTAATATGCACAGACCCCAAACCATACATAAGACCACAGGGTATTATTTCAAAGCCTGAGGGAAACCACAAGCTGTACAGACATTTTCAAAGTTGCCAGTGGTATGTAACTAAGATTACCTTCATAATTGAATGCCTCTGCATCAAAAATATGCAATTCAGCCTTTGTACACACTCCTAATCTAATTGTTTTTAAAGAAAATGGGTGTTCATTTTTATCATTATCCACTTAATCTTTGTTGGCTTTTAGTTCAAAACAGTTCTTTGGGCCGGAAGTCCAAGATTGAGGTGCCACATGGTTGAGTGAGGACCCTCCTCCAGGTTGCAGACTTTTCCTTGTATCCTCACATGTTGGAAGAGACTTCCACCTCAAAGAGTCTAAATTTCTTGCACAAGAATACAGAACTAGTCAGCGCTAGAGTCCACATTAGAATGGGAAGCCTATATGACACCAAATTCCAAATATTTTATCTTATTTAATGCTGTGTGTTTATTTCATGAGTAGTTTGTATTTCTTTGTATTATTGTAGATTATCACTATTTTTAAAACCAATCACTCATTCTTTGTCCATTTACCATTTATTGAAAGCTTTCTGGTGGTATGCCAGTAAATGTTTAATAATCTGCTTTCTGGGGAAAAGCCTTCTTCTTGACTAATTCTGTTATAAATATTCCCACCATGCCTAATGTCAAGCTACCAAGACAACACCAGTCTGTACAATTCCTGAAAATCTAACAATCAGATCTCTCACACCAGTATGAGACTCAGCACACATGATCACTTCCCGTATGCCAATATATTCCATATACCACTTTGTTTGGCATTACAAGAAAAATAACAATAAAGTGATTTCTGCCTGTGGATAATCCAGGATCTAGTAAAAGAAAATTATAATCAACAACACAAATGTTAACTTTTGGAATAATAGAACATTTTAATATCTATTATCTTCTTGACTTTCTCATCTTTTAGATGACTATTTATAATACTGTTTCCAGTTGAAAGTTATTTTAATTCCTCTCAAAATCATAATATAGCTAATTAAAATTTGCCCTAGAGTTTAGCCAGAAAAAAACTGTAAATCAAATCTACTTCAAAGCCTTTATTCATTTCATTTCCAGTGAACAAAAATTCCTTAATGTTATTTCACCTTGGATATCCTCCTTAGTGTGACTTTTACTAGCTCTATAATGAATTAGAACAGAAGTAAATAGTAGTAACTACCCATGTTACATGTGATAATTACTATAATCACACCATCATCATTCTCTGTATTGATGTATTTTTCCTACAACACATCAAGAAAATTATTTACTTCTAAGATGATGAATGACTTACAACAACAATTCCGACGGGTATTATGATGACAGGTAATAGGGTAAACACAATTTTTCCTTGAAATAGAAACACCACGTGTTCTGTATATTGGCATACATAGATTTTGTGCTTAGAGACACTCTAAATTTTGCAGACATTGAATGAAAGCTCTGATTAGGTAAGCCTAATGACATTGACAAAAGGAGATGCTTTAAACATGGTTTCTCCCTGAAACACACTATGTTCTTCATAATTTAAAAAAAAAAATGGTCCTTTTTATGTGAGAAAGCCAGTTTCATGTGCCAAAAACATCGATGTCAAGAAAGCCTCATGACAAATTACTATTTTTAAATATGTTATTTTTTAAGATTTGATTGATTGAGAGAGACAGAGACAGAATGTGTGTGAGGGGGGAGAGAGGCAGAGGAAAAGAGAAAGAATCTTCAGTAGACCCCACTGAGTGCAGAGAACGACATGGGTCTCGATCCCCAGACCCTGAGCCAAAAACAAGAGTCAGTCCCTCAACTGACTGAACCATCCAGGTGCCACTAAATATGTCATTTTAAGTACTTGAACCAAATTGTTCTCTTGTGTGGGTAGTAAGCTGAAGAATGAAAGGATTTTATAAAATCTTTCATGTGAAAATTGCTATTCATTATTATAGTGCCAACAACTCAACACTGAATCTGACACTGTAATATGAGACAAAGTTTCTACAGAAAGATGTAACTTATGTATTTATATAAAATCATCTTCCCATCCACAATAGCAAAGCCCTCTTCAGGAGTAACATATTTATTATCAGGCTGTTAGAAATACATATGCACACCAATTTCTATAGGCTGAACAACTGGTCATAAACATATGTGTATTGCTGGTTTTGAGAAATTACACAAATTCTGCTTGCCTCTATGTTTATTTAAAAGCATTACGGCAATCAAAATAGATTTTGATGCCATTTTTGTCTCAAGTATAGTTATTAGAAACCCAACTGTCATACTGGAGTCCACAAAATTTTCAGTATTATAAATCATATATGAATTTCTAAATGGTAATCATTTAGGTGATTAGTAAGACAGTTATGACCAGAAAATGAATGCAATCTTGATGTCTTTTCAACAAACATGTCTTGAGCTATTACTCTGTTTTAAATCACACTAAGTGGATGTTTAAATACAAGGAATAAGACTTGGCCTTGTCCTAGACAGAGCCTTATACAATATAGAAAAATAAGTAAGTATTTAAAAGAAAACATGATGATGATTCAGGACATGTAGCTGGAATAAAAACACAGAGGAGAGAGTAAGGTAACGAAAAGGCATGACTTTTGAAACTTGAAACATAATAGGATTTCTATCAGAGAAGAGTGGAATGGTCATTCAATACAAAAACAAAAGGTCAGCAAATATTTTTGCTGCTATTAAAGGCTCTGGATTTCAGCTTTGGGGCATGGATTTATAATTGGGCATTTCTCTGATGGGTCATATTTTTTCAATCTTCCTTTTATGTAATTTCATATGGGTTGAATTTTTTGGATAATTTACTCAGTAGCATTAAAACTAGAAGCTTCTCTTCTAGTGACCTCTTATTTACTTTCACACATGTGGGAAAAAGCTATCCTCCATAGCAAAATACATTAGGTCTATCCATACCAACAATAGGTGGTAGGAATTATGAGCAAGCATCACATTTTGTTGAATATGGGTTTAATTTTGAAGTATTTAACTCATGTTGTTATTCTTATGGTATCCAACAACTATAAAAGCATTAAGGATATTTCAAGAACATATATGATGAGCATAATTATTATGGAAATGAAAGTTGAGATAATTAAATTGGAAAGTAGTCAAATTGACAAATATTTTACATGTGAATCCGATAAATCATCTATGAGTGGCAGTAATTCAGAAGGTCTGACAGTGGTGACACATACACAGGCTAACTATGTGTCTTGGTTTGGACAGGTCCAATTTACATGTGTTGCCTTAATGTCTGATTTGACATTTGTTCCAGAATTTTTATTTTTAAACAGTGCTATTTATTAAATAGTTTGAATTCAAATGAGCTGGTTTAGGATTGGGAGTTCTCCATTTTGTACTGTGAGTTTCTGCTGTGCTCTCTCTTGGTGCATGAGAGATTTAGGTTCACAGAATAGAGTTCTTGCTTCAACTGGTGGTTAAGTTTACAGACAAACATCAATATTGTACTTCTTTTCCCAAAGCTTTTCAAATGCAATATAACTTAAGCTTAATGCTTTAAATAAGGCATAGTTACTAGGTTCTTGCTGATAAAATTAAGCACACTGGGAGATGCTTCAAATCTCTTGTGGAGTGCAGAGAAGAATTTGATGCTGTCCTCTGAGGACTCACTTGGTGCACCATCTACTTTCCTCATGGCCATAGACAGTTCCATGGTCTCGAGAAGTTCAAGCCATCAAGATGTTAGTCAGGAAGGCCATGGGAAAATACTGGACATGCACATGTAAAATTTGAGTGGGGAATAGAAGCCAAGAGGTCCTGCCTTAGCAAGTGAGAGAGTACTCTGATGTCTGTTGCCACAATGGTTGTTTCCTTGTTTTGTGGTATAAAATTATAACTTACTTAATTTTTTACTTTGCAATAAACCATTTTAGGGGCAATAAATGAAAAAAAATTACATGTTTAATGAAGATTTAAAGATCAGATTTCTGCTTCTCAAGAAAGTTGATAATGTAACACTAACAAAATATTATTCACTATCCATCACAGGAATTGTAGCAATATCACTGATCATATTAAAACTGGAGGACTCAAATCTTTTTAAAAAGCTTCCATGGCCTTCAAATGTTATAATTTAAGATGACTATACTAGAAAAATAAGGATTTAATACATGTAGCAACAAAAGACATATTTATATAACATTCTATGCAACATGACTTTTTATTTAGATCAAATTACTATTCTTCTAAATTAGCCTTGCTCACTTTTAATTACAACTTTTCATGTGCAAGAATAAAATATAAAATGATAGCTATTAATTTATTGACCTGAATAACAGAAGAAGTCTGAATAATAAAATGAGTCTAATTTTATATCAGTATTGCTAGACTCATCACACAGAAAGTTAATTCCTATAATGGTTCCATTTTTCTTCTTTCAATTCATAGAATTAAAGTAGAGCTTTAGGGAATCCCTGAGTGGCTCAGTGGTTTAGTGCCTGTCTTTGGCTCAGGGTGTGATCCTGGAGTCCCAGGATCGAGTCCCACTCAGGCTCCTTGCATGGAGCCTGCTTCTCTCTCTGCCTGTTAGTCTATCCCTCTCTCTCTCTCTGTCTCTCTCTGTCTCTCTGTCTCTCTCTCTCTCTCTCTCTCTCTGTGTCTCTCATGAATAAATAATTTTAAAAAATAATAAAATCTTTTTAAAAAAATAAAATAAAGTAGAGCTTTAGGGGCCCCTGGGCAGCTCAGTGGTTGAGGGTCTGCTTTCAGCTTAGGTTGTGATCCATGGGTCCTGGGATCGAGTCCCCCACTGGGCTCCCCACAGGGAGCCTGCTTCTCCCTCTGCCTATGTCTCTGCCTCTCTGTGTATTCATGAGAGAATAAATAAAATCTTTTAAAAAATAGAGCTTTAAAAAGTTTGTTATGTTTGTATTAGGGTTTTCTAGAGAAATAGAACCAAAAAGAATACATACACAGAGAGATTTATCTTAAAAAACTGATTCACAACTAGGAGTGAGTTTAGCATATGTAAAAAAAGAAGTACATTCTTAATTCAATATATTATGATCTACAAAGATAGTCAATAGAAGATATTAATAATTTCAAATGTATTAGCCACAAAATGCAACTTTGAAAATTATATATTTTTGAAGATTTCATATTTTTATGAAACATAATTTATTTAAGATTTTATTTATTTATTTGAGAGAGCAAGAAAGATCACAGAAACAGGGGGAAGAAGAAGTAGACTTGCCCCTGAACAGAGGGCCAGATGTGGGGCTCAATCCCAGGACCCTGAGATCATGACCTGAGCTGAAGGCACATGCTTAACTAACTGAGCCGCCCAGGTGCCCTTGAAAAATAAGTTAAATAAGACAATAGTGTGAATGAATATACATTCTTCAGAAACATACTAGCAATATGGTATGAAACAGATATAAATAAGAATTTGATTAAAGTTTGAAAATGGGAGCTCTGAGGAGCTCAGTCGGTTAAGCATCTGCATTTTATTTTTAGAAAGAATTTTATTTCTGAAAATAGTTTTTGAATATAATTATCAGATAGATCTACAAAATCAATAAATCCATTGTATTAGTCAATAAATATTCTAAAAGTTATGGAATTTAATTGTTTTAATAACCTTTTTACTTTTACAAATGACTCTATTTGGTCGATGAATGATATGGCTACATACTATGTGAAGAATTCTCCCTCTAAACTAAAAATCATTAGTGTCAGACCATGCCAAATGACAAAATAAGTTTTAAAAGAAGAAAAATGTCCAAGTTTTTCCTCCAGGACTGTTAGTTATGTCCAATGTCTTATTAGCATGCTGATAATTCAGGAAAAGTTTAGAAATCAATTTCAGAATAATAAGCACAAGGACTGAATTGTTGCTTGAACTTTTGCTAATCATAAATATATTTTTATTGGTATTCCAAGTAATAGTTCCTAATTTCTATGAAAAGATGTTATCTTTCAGGTACTTCAAATGTTTTACCTACCTTTACTCTAGCAGCCCAATAAAGTACTACCTTAAAAAAAAAAAAAGATTTATTTGAGAGAGAGAGAGAGAGCCAGTGGGGGGGGGGGGGAGAGGCAGAGGAAGAGGGAGAGGATCTCAAGCAGACTTCCTGCTGAGCAGGGAGCCCTAACCAGGGCTTGATCTTTTGACCCCAAGATTATATCCTGAGCTGGAATCAAGGGTCTGATGCTTAACCGACTGTGCCACCCAGGAGTACAAGTAAGTACTACTTTTATCCACTATTAGAAATAAAGAAAATAAGAGGCTTGGCCGCAATCCCATGGTCACAAGCCTGGGAAGTTGTGATGCAGCCCAGATGTGCATTCTCTCTAATGGTCCTTCAAAATAATGCAACAGAGTGATGAGCACTGAATGCATAGAGTCTTTTGCCAAAGATAAACTTATCAATGTTATAAGGATACAAGATGGTGAACACTTTGTAAATCCTTAAGCAGGAGAAAAATGTGCATAGCTTTAAAACATCATGGGACCAGCAGGCTTAACCTGCTCTTTATCACTTTGAAAGAACTTTAAACTTAATTTGCCTTCTGAGAACAAGCTGTGTCTCTGAGTGCAAATGTCTCTATAATATACTGTTCAGTTTTAAGGCATGATTTCATGTGGGATGGAAAGGATTTGGGGGTGGTTTTTCTTCTGCTACTTAGACTCATCTGACCTGGAAAGCTAACAAAATCTCCATGTGGTGAAAAGCAAGCTCATGACCAACATTCTATGTGAGAATGTTAAATCCCCACTGGACCATCTCCCATTGGGCAAAAAGTAATATTTCGTTCCCTCAAACCTCAGGAAGTCACTGACTACTGGGCACAAAAGATAATCAGTGTATACTTATTCAATATTTTAAAAACTCACAACATTATTTGATAAGAATTTTTGCCTAAGTTTAGCATGTAGAACATCCTCTGGCAAAGCCATCAGAATGTTTTAGATTTGTACTTATCCCACTTCTACAAGGTACTCCTGATTAAACTTAGATTGCATTCTTATTAGCACTCATACAATTTAGTCCTTTGTAAAAATGTACGTTTCTATTTGCACTCTTCTTTTCTGAAGTCTTATCTCCTCTCTAGCAGCATTTACTCAATATTCCCTGAGCACTCTTTGAGCAATAATAGTACACAGAGTGGGATTTGCCAAGCATGAATATTCCATAAGGATCGCAAGGATTCTGTAGTTCACTGACTCCATTGTCTTTGAAGGCAAATTTCAACATTAACACTGAGTTCTGTTCTTCCTTTGCAGAGCTGAGCAATAGTAGTAACCACATACTTTGACGGTAATTTATATTCAGTGAAGAATTATTATTCACATAGGCTCAAAATTTCCTTACTCATTTGCATTTGTTTCTTCCCTAGACTCTCAAAGCATGTTGAAAGAAGGAGCCAGCCTATTCTTCAGGTTATATCAACTAGAAAGATGTCAACAAGATATAGAGAAAATTAATTCATGGATGACTTTAAAAATAAGGCAATGACTATAGGTTGGACTTGGATACAGTTGAACACAAGGATCAGATTGTATTTGCCTTTGTATCCCAGGATGTAACACAACACCTGGTATGTAACATTTGTTTGATAAGTAAACATCTGTCAAAAGAAGAAAACATGGGTGGTCTAACTGTGGCCCGTTAGACCAAATCTAGCCTTTTCTTATTTTGCACAGTCCCTGAACATGTTCATGTACTGACATAATGTCTATGGCTACTTCCATGCTACAAGGCTTCTTGTCCTGCAAAGCTAAAACAAATTACTATCTGGCTCTTTATAAAAATGTTTTCTAGTGTCTGTGTAGGACGGTGCTTGAAAAAATGAAAAAAAAAAAAACTAGTCATGAGTAAAATTTTTTGTAGTTATAATGAAAGCACATACAAAATTTAGTCTTTTACTTTTTATTTACTATATTATATACCTATTTTCCATGATGAGCCTGAGTTAGTTGCATAGATATGTTATATAGCCATCTCTCCCTAGCTACAGTTTCATGGTTGGGGGATAAGGAGACTCACACATAAACTACAAGGTACTTTCATATCTGGCTCTCTCTAGTTCTGTCTCCCTTCCACAGCTGTACAATGTAGCTTTCAACATTAAAAATATGCTCACTTACTTAATTCTAACATATCTGAGTGCAGCAGAGAGACTAGACACTAAATTCTCCTCTTATAGTCAAAACTAGAAGACTCTGGGTCTTTGATGAACACTCACCATATGGCTCCTACTAGTAGGTTTAGATCTTCATGTTTTTATACTCAAAAGTAATAAATATGGGCAGACCCAGGTGGCTCAGCGGTTTAGCTCTGCCTTCAGACGAGGGTGTGATCCTGGAGACCCCAGATCGAGTCCCACATCGGGCTCCCTGCATGGAGCCTGCTTCTCCCTCTGCCTGTGTCTCTGCTTCTCCTCTCTCTGTGTCTCTCATGAATAAATACATAAAATCTTTTTAAAAAGTAATAAATAAAATAAAATAAAATAAAATAAAATAAAATAAAATAAAATAAAAAGCAGTTGCCACCTCTGCTAAAAGGAAATGACATATCATTTTCTTCCCTGGTGTTCTTTTTCAAAACAGCCAAATTATGCCCACTTTAGAAATAGAATATGAGAGAAAATCACAATGTATTTAGCTTTTTCTGCTTTTTACACTTGTAATCTGCTCACTGGAATGTTTGTATAAAATAGAATATTAATTTTATATTCATATATTCATTCATTCCCCTGTAAAAAAAAGCTAAATGCCTAATAGATGTCTACAATTAGGCTATGCATTGGAGACAGAAACACAAGTGAGATAGTTATAATACAGATGAAGTGCTTGGTGATGAGTTAAACTCTAAATCCTGAAGATAAGTCACAAAAACTAGTATCAGATTTATACTAAAACTTAGTATTGTACAAGCCTACAAATGCTGAGTTTTTATTTAAATGTAATACTGGTTCTGACCTGATCAGCTATATATTACGAACTCCAATTCTGTTCAAGTTTAGGGATATGTAGAGTCTCAGAAGGCCAGAACCATGAATTTACTATTCTAATTGGGCTGCTAAAGCAAAAATAACTCCCCCATACTCCACTTGCCCCCGTTTAAAAATATATTACTGAATGAACAGAATGCAATAACTGATGTGAGGGCAGCTGAATTCCACTGCTTCTCCAGTATATTAGTCTGTTCAAGTCCATTGGAATAAGCACATGTTCTTGGCCTCACAAAGCTTGTATTTCTAGGAATTGCAGCACACTAAGAATGCCAGTGTCCCTGGTATCTGTACAGATTCCAAATGAATTTCCCTCATCAGGTGATAGATAAGGTGATAAAAATTTTGTGTAAGGACTGTCTTACACAAGTTTAGTCCTGGCATTCCAAAAGACATCTGCCTTTCTATCTTTAATAAATGTGAAGAAGCCATGGGGTCCTTCTACCTTTGCTTAGAAGCAAGGAAGTGTTAACAGACAGCATTTTGCATTTAAGGAAGAGTCTTGCATTATATCTCTTATAGCACTTGTGGGCAGCATCATAAGCAAAAAAAAAAAAATGATGGAGGAGAAAAAGTATACAGGAATATAATAGCTCATATCCCTTTTGGGTGAGATACTGTGGGTGGAAGGGGTGGAAGGACAGGGATATAGAGAAGCTGCACTTGGTGAGGCGGTTAAGTGGGGACTCATGAAAGACAGACCTTTGTCCTATCTCAAACAGCAGGACATCACCTTCTTAACTTTGTACTGGTTTCTCTCGTCTGTGGAGCCTACTTATAAGTCTACATCCAACAGGGCAAAATATGTCACAGCGTTCAGGCACATTATTCAGCCTGTGTTTTCTCTTGACTACTATGTCATGAAATATATTCTTATAAATTTGGAGGAAGTCTATTCTACGTCAGGGGAGTCCAGACCCCCTCTATAGCATCCTTTGTCCGCCCTGAGCTGCTGTTCCTCTTCATTCTTCTGATTGTAGCTGGGATGACAAATGCTTCCAATAAGATGATCAGTCCCTACTCAGTTATACTTTTGAGTCTGTCAAAGCTGTTATGACTCTTCTGCTAGCTTTACATTTATCCATGTGCTTCTTGTGCTTCTTCAGTGAGAGGGAAGTAAAGAAGTTTAGAATTTCACTTCCATGTGCTGCCTGAGTTCCACAGACCAGCTCTGAAAAAGCTAGTTATGGATGCAAAAAATATAGATAATCAAAATTCAGTTTAACATGCTCTGGGTTGGCCAAACACAATGAGAATCTTGAAGTTGGTACCCTAAGTTTAAAATAACCAACCAGCAAGATTGAACTGTAGAATTTAATGTAATTGTTCCTTGGGATGTTTGCAGATGATACACACTTATGCTCATTCCCCCAGATTACTTCTCTTACCTATATTTAAACTCATTAGTAACAACTATGATTTATCAAGTACTTATAATGTTAAGGATATTCTTCTAAGGGCTTTACATGTATTAACTCAGTCCTCAGAGGAAGGTCCTTTTATCATTCCCATTCTACTTTTTATGATGTGCAATCTGCAGAGAGATTAAGTAAACTGTTCAAGGTCACACAGCTAGTAAGTAGCAGCGCTGAGTAAATCCAGGTAGTGTGGTTCTGGAGAGCCCAAGCTTTTAATGACTAAGCTCCTTTGTTAGCCCCTGGGCTCATTATGCAGCAAGAATCTTCATTACTGTGTCATTATTTCATTGAGAAAGAGATGTTTTCACAGTGTTGCTGGAACACACATAGCAAAAACCTTACCATTGTCCACATTTTTGGAAAGTACATGACACTACTGAGCATCCAAATGCCAAGGAGTCAATACTGAGTTAAAAATGCCCTGTATCTCTCTTGTGCTTTTATTGTATCAGTTAAAGATGGATTTGCACTACATTTGGGCAGCAGAATAAAATATATGCATAAAAGAAACAGGGAGGGGATCCCTGGGTGGCTCAGTGGTTTGGCGCCTGCCTTTGGCCCAGGGCACGATCCTGGAGTCCCAGGATCGAGTCCTACATCAGGCTCCCGGCATGGAGCCTGCTTCTCCCTCCTCCTGTGTCTCTGCCTCTCTCTCTCTATCATAAATAAATAAATAAGTAAATAAATAAATAAATACATACATACATAAATAAATAAATAAATTTTTTTTAAAAAAAAGAGAAAGAAACAGGGAGCCATGAGTTATTTAGCTGATGAATGTGGGTGAGGTGAGATGTGAGAAGATAACTAAAGATGGAGAAATGCTATGTGTTGACTTGTATTGTCTGAATCCTTCTAGGGACGCTGCCTCTCTCCTCTTTTACCATACAAATTATGTGATAATCACCCCATACAATTATGTTATAAAATTTGGTTTATTTTTCACTGATGCTTTCATGACATTAACACGTATGCCCCAATTTGTAGACTGACATATTATAATACATTATGATATCTCAAATAAAATCAAATTTGCCATGGGAAACTACATTTACCTTGTTTCTGCCTCCATTTACCTTGATATTGTCAGTAATACATCACTCAGTATAGCATCTGATCTAAAGAGAAAGCAAAAACAAGTAGCCCCATGTTCTTTCCAGAATGCCTAGCAGTTAATCATATTCCGATGCAAATCTACTGGAGAATTTTTAAATGCCAAGTCAAGCATGACTGGACATCAAAGATTATAAACCTTTGGGGGAAATCCATATTAACACGGAAGAGTGGAGCCACTCATATTATTTTAGCATTCTAGAACACTCATCTGACTTAAAGATTTTTTTTTCTTTGAAAGGAAAGATGAATGGGCATATATCACTTTGGGCAGAATTCTCCAGAAACTATAATCTACAAGTATTGCATTTATCTGAAACTCTGTATTTTATTTAAAGGTCGTGGCTGTATAATTCTGACTTTAGGAAGCAGAAATATTTTTCAAAAATGTGGCCTAATTTTATTGTTCATCTTTAAATATTCATTTCATATTTGATGGGATAGAAATCTGAAATTCAAATTACTGCCTTTCCCTTTATTCTTAGCAAAATCATCTAAGAGTGAGAGTTGCAGTTCATTTAAAACAAAACAGAAATAAAATAAACTTCATAATTCAACAAGAGCTTATTAAAATTATTTGAAAGCCTAAACTTGTAGGTGAGTAAACTGTAAATTCTAGTTGCATAACTCAGATTCTTTACGAGTGACTTTAAGGAAATTATTCACCTACTAAGTCATTGAATCAGAAAACTGAAAGGGACCTCCTACATAAACCCTCCTGTTACTGATGAGGTCTGGAAAGTTTCCTCAGCAAGAACAAGGGCACTTTCCAAAAAGTTACAAAGTTAGGAATCAAATTAGAGTCTACTGTCTCCAAGTCCTTTGCTCTAAGAAACACTTGGCCAAGCCACACTAGATATTGAGTAAATCTAGATCTCATGTCCAAGATCTAGCCAGGGTACCTTGTCTCAAACCCAGGATCAGAGTTGCAGGTGACAGTGGGTCACTGCAGGGTCATTGATTTTTAATAAGACAGTATTCACACAAATCTCCCTTTCCAGAGTATCTAAGCAGAGGCCAGTGAAAAAAATATAATTATTCAAATAAATAAATAAATAAATAAATAAATAAATAAATAAATAAAATAAAATAAAATAAAATAAAATAAAATAAAATAAAATAAAATAAAATAATAAAATAAAATACAGCATCATGATTTTCTCCAGAGAACACACGTAGATGTTAATATTAAGCACATTTGATTTGAAACCTCTTAACATAAATGTCCATCTCCTGAAGACAGTGGTCAGGCAGGAAACATGGCATAGCCTACTCATGTCCTTCTCCTTTTTCTTCACTCCTGTATCAGTTACCTAGAGTTGCTGTAACAAAGTACCACTAACTGAGTGACCTAAAAGAGAAACTTACTCTCTCATGGTTCTAGAAATTTGAAGCCAAGGTATTGGTAGGTCATGTTTTCCTGAAGGCTCTGTGGGAGAAATCTGTTCCATGCTCTTTCCCAGCTACCTCTAGTGGTTGATGGCAGCCCTGGGTGTTACTTGGCTTTTGGCTATACTGCTTCCATTTTTCCATTTGCACACGGACTCCTTCCCTGTGGATATGTGTACTTAGGTGTCTCTAAGTTTTTCTCTCCGTATAAGGATACTAATCACTAGATTTAGGGACCACTCTAATCCAATGTAATCTCATTTTTGCTTAATTGCCTCTGAAAAGTTCCTGTTTCCAAATACAGAGGCATTTATAGTACTGGAGATTAGGACTTCAGCATATCTTTGCTGGGGGCCAAACTTAATCTGCCAGAGCTCCTAATATATGATTTTTACTTTTAATAAATGGAACACTGCTATAGGAGACAGTGGATGGGCTCTTGGATAACTGGTTTTTGAATCAATCATCAATGTTCGGCCAACTCATAAAAAGGAAAAATAGAATATCCGGATCTGATACCAAACCCAATTTGATATGGGAATTTTTTAAAACTCAGAAATGAGGCACCATCCCTAATATGTCAAACCATGGCAGAGAGCAGACACTAGTTTCAGTTAAGTGGGTCTTTCCATCACCCTATTACAATTCATTGGGTCATTCACTGCTAAATTTTGTGTTTTACGTATTTCTTTACTAGAGAGTTTTGAACTATCCATAATCTCTTATATCTGTTTATCTGAAAGGGACACTGAGACCCTCCAGCTACACACATTCCCTGGTCAGAGGCATTTCAAGAAGTCTGACACAAATCACTGTCCATATTCTAGAAGGCTTAATAATTTCACTCAATAGCAGGTTAAAAAAAACAACAAGGTATACATGACAAGCTATGGGATACATCTGGAGATTGATGTTCAATACATCCTTTATTCTTGTTGTAAAAGTCTGCTTACCTTTTCCACTTTTTGTGAGTGGATTTTTGAATGCCATCATGTATGGGTATATGTATGAATATGATAGACTGTAATTTCTTTAGGGGAAGAAACCTGATACATCTTGGTAAACTTTAGCAATGATATAACATCTTGCACATAACATAGTTTTAAATAATATTTACAGAGTAAATAAATGTATGAGTTTTTAAGCCCAAACTGATTACGCATGAATCAAATTGTACTTGAATTTCATAAAACACCAACAAGCTGAACAAACTTTTCACACGCTAATACATCTGATCAAAGCATTACTTAATATGAGTTGGTCTCACATATATCATGCACAAAAAATTTTATCAAATTTAGTAACATGCTATTTGGTAAAAATAATATGTTGAATGATAATTATACCTTTCTTCTCACAATGGGTTATTCTTAAACTATGTTTAAAGAAACAATTATTTTTAGTTTATGACTTTAAATTATAGAGAAAAGAAAAAACATTGAAAATAATGTGTATATAGGTCTGGCAAGCTTATTTGAGTAAGTGTACAAAACTCCAATAATAGCAACTAATAACTAATATGGCCATTGTGTAAGTTATCAAATTAAATTATGACCAGTTAGGAAAAGGTGCACTGAAATGTTTCGATTTAAAACACTTGGGGGGAAATGCCAATTTCTGGTCAACGTTAAGTTTAAAGCTGACAGAAATCCTTTAAGAAAAAAAACAAAACAAAACACTAGTGCCTATTAATGACCACAGGGAAAGAAAGAAAGAACTTGGAAATAGAAATAGAATTGTGTATATTACAAATTTTCTGATAAAATTTTTATTATATCTTTGGATCTTAACAGGTATAAGTCTGGGCCTATGAAGAATTACCAGGAAATTGAAATTATACATTAACCTTCCTGGTTTGGAGACCTGGTACCAACTCCATGGGCCCTTCAGACCCCTGAAAGGTCCAGGTTTACAATCTTCCCATAAGCAGAGTTTTCCACAAAGAGTTTGAGGTAAAAACAATGTTTATATACTTGATTTTATCTTTGTTTCTGTTGTTGTTTGCTCTTTTTGTTCGGTTTGCTTTTGTTTTTATTTTCTCTTAACTTGGTTTGACCTCTTAGGCTGAATAACTCTTTGTACTTAAGTCTTTAAAATCTTTACCTTTGGAGGGCATCATTCTGTTTGCAAAATACAAATGGAATTAAGCTATCATGAAACAGCTTGTATGCCTTTCTTCTCTATTATAATTATAATTACTACATTCTCACCTACTCATTCCTACTATTCTTCTTCATAGAGTCTCCTGCACCACACACATCCCGCACCACTCACGTCCACGTACAAACACACTCTATAATTTTAAACAGAAATATTTGCTTATTTCCCACATATCCTTATCACTAAGCATAATACCATAACAAGTGTTGAATTACACTTGGGTTCCTTTCTCCTTTTGTAGGCTATGGGAACAATAGATTGGAGGTATTTACTACAAGATGGTTCACTTTCAGGGTATCAGTGATAAGCAATTTATGTGAACATTATTTTTCCCTTCTCTGTTCAGTTTTATCTTCTTCTCTTCTGTAAATCATTCTTTCCCCTGCCCTAAAAATATATGACCCCCTTTCTTTCTTTCCTTTTACTGATCTTGTTCCATAAATTTTTAGATGAACTCATTACATATCTAAATTTTAACAAGAGATAGATCCCAAAAGTCAGGAAGAAAATAAGGATTTCTAAGACCCCAGACAAAATCTTTGGGTTATCAGATGATTAATTTTTGACTAGTTCAATGAATTTAAATACTAAGAATGTTTGCTAAAAATTGCTCATTTTTAGAATTTCAAAGACCTATAAATAACACTGAATCACACAATATCTAATTATTTCTTCAAAGGAAGTATGCTCCCTATATCATCACACCTTTGTGAAGCCCACATAGACATATAGTATTATGTCTTTAAACTTAGTATTCGGGACTGCAGAGTTTGACTGGAAGCTCTATGTTTCTGACTAAGAAATTTTAACAAGATTCTCTCCTTAACAGAATTATGTCCTGCTCTCAGCAGAGTCAGAAATAATGGAATTGCTCATTAAAAATAATGAGATACCTTTGTAATGAGTCTTGATCTATAGCTTCTGTCTGTGAAACATCTTTTCAATGAAAAAAAAATAATTAGATCCTATGGAGGTCTCACCTTGGAATATACAAGGTAACCTCAAAACCACACTTAATTATGTCAACTGCATACTTTAAGAAAAATCTTACCAAAAAGCAGATTGACTAGGAAAGGTAGCTTCTTTTGACAAAACAATGGACCTCAGGGTGAAATAAAACAACCAAGAGGACACTGTCACTATTTTGCTCCCATGAGCCATCATAACACTTTTTTCCTAAAGAATTTACTCTGACAGAAAATGGAGCACTAGTCAGTGAAGGGTTAATCTCATTTCTCAACCCATCAGACACTTGCACTCTTCAAACTTCTAAATGCACTTTTCTTGCTTTAACTGCTTCTTTCATGCTGTGAAAATGGAACATAATTTTTTTTACTGAAGCCATACAGAAGTTTAGCAGGCAATTTCTTTAAACACTACACATTTTTTTCAAGGGCTAGTGCAGTATAGCAGTAACTAACTTTCCTATTATTTCTAAAGGTACTGGTTGCCTATGCCATTCAACATCTTGTTCTTTGTTTGAACCCTCCATTTCCAAAGTCATTAATGGCAAGTAATATCACTTTGTGAATAATAACAAGCACAATAATGGTTACTATATAAGTGCTGATTATGTTCCATTCATGGTATATGCTTACCATACATTCTATTATTCAGTCTTTACAAAAACCCTATGAGGTAGGTATTTTTTTCTTTAAGATTTTATTTATTTATTCATGAAACATGAGAGAGAGAGAGAGAGAGAGAGAGAGAGGCAGAGGCATAGGTAGAGGGAGTAGGCTCCCCTTGGGGAGCCCAAAGTGGGACTCAATCCCAGGACCTGAGCCAAAGGCAGGTGCTCAACCACTGAGCCACCCAGGCATCCCGAGGTAGGTATTATTATTCCCGCTTTGTGTATGTGGCACTAGAAATCCAAGAGTATTAATCACTTATCTAACATCTAACATCAAGTTAGTGACTAGATGATGGCTCAGAGAGTGGGGAAGTTGGGGAAAAAGGAACCAAAATCAACATTAATTTTTTATTTCCACATCCACTCCTTAGAAAATAGGACTCACACTATTATCCCCTCCCCTTAACTTAAGATGTTTTCACTTATGAACTGGTTCAAAGTCTCACCTAATCACTGCAGTTCATAAGCCTTTCCCCTTCTAACTATGTCTGACTTTGGGGGATTGGCCAAGCAAATTCAGGGCCTCCATAACCCAGTTCCTGGCAATTCAGTACTGCTATAGCATCCACAACTTTTCAAGAGAAAAATTCATTTTCTTATGAATCCTGATTTTTTAAATATTGGTTAAATTTTTCAAAGGCACATGTGCAGGTCAGACCTGGCCCAGAGGCTATCAATATATATGGTCTGCTTTAAATTCTGCTACAACACTTGCAAACGACAGGATTTCTGAATTGTCCTCTCTACAGTTTGGGCTCCTGGTTCCACAGACTGTTTTCATCATTTTACAGAATTGATCCCTGCTCTTTGCTTCTCTCTTCACTTTTAAGTGATCACAAATCATTCACAGTGGCAGCTACATTCCAAATCTTAGCACTGAATATTCAAGACAATAAAAGGAGTCAAATGTTATATAACTAGGTGAGTCATTTAACCACATGTGGCTCATCTGTAATCTAGTTAGGCTGCTTACCCACCTGGGGACCCAAGTGGGCACATGAACATTTAAAATTTTTAATCAAAAAATAAAATAAAATAAAATAAAATTTTTAATCAAACACAGTTTATTTGTATGTAGAAAAGTGGTAAGTCTTTGTTGGAATGACAGTTGGGATGATAAGGGCAGGTTAAAAATGGACCAGATCAGAATCATTTTTTATTTTTTAATTTTATTTTATTTAAATCATTTTATTTTTTAATTCCCTAAAAATATTTGAGAGATAAATATTGATTATTCCACAGTGAGACTGAACAACAGTGAGAAGAGGTATTATGTCACCACTAATAACATCAACCAGACTATGGGAAATAGACTTGGAAGTCTATAGATTCCTCCAGGAGATTAAGTATCTTTCTAACTGACTATTTTATGATAGAAAAAGTAACTATTCACTACACAGAGAAGCTGGTATACAGGCATCCCCACAGAGAATGTTCTTTTAAATCAAAAGCACTTTATTTAGTCCACAGAGGTCTGAAGACTTTGGCTACAACCCTACACACAAACTCAAAACTCCCTACTGACCAACGACAGAGAATCCCCTTGGCTTCAGGCCCTACTAAGCTGTATTTGGCTTTAAGGTTAGGATAGAGATAAAGAAAGGCTCTGTCTTATTGAAGCATTGTTGACAATCTGTTGTCAGCAGAAGTCCCCTTTGGAGTATAGGACAGATGTGAGGAAACAATGTTAAAACAAAATGACCTTTCATAGGGCCAGTGAACTTGTTTCTCTTTTTACCCTCTCCTTCCCTGATTCACACCCCTGCTATTAGGAAGTATATTAGTTTCCAGGGCTTCTGTGACAGATTACCACAAACTGGGTGACTTAAAAACAATAGAAAGGTATTGCCACAATTGGGGAGAGCAGAAGTCCTAAATCAAGGTGTCCACAGGGCCAACTTCTGCCAGAGGCTCTATGGAGATTCTGGTCTTTGCCTCTCCCAGCTTTTGGTGCCAGTCATTCTTTGGCTTTGACTGTATCACTCTAGTCTCTGCCTCTACCTTCACATGGCCTTCTCTTCTGTGGCTTCTCCTCTTCTGTCTCTTATAAGGGCAATTTGTATTAGATTTAGTATGTACAGCATAATCTAGGATGATCTCATCTCAAGGTCCCTAAATAAACTACATCTGCAGTCTTTCCAAATAAGGTCATATTCATGGGTTCCAAATGTGGAAATATTTTTTGGGAGGTCATCATGCAAGCCATCACAGGTAGAGAATGCACCGACATATACACAGACACACACAGACACACACACACACACACACACACACACACACTCTTCTAATGAGAGAGAAGAGAGAAGACACCCAGAGGCAGCAGCCTGAGCTCTAGACTGGTGACACAGAGGTTTCCTCCCTTGTACTCTGTATTCACAAGATTTCAGAATACAATGGATTTAGGCTGAATCTGGAGATTGTAATTCTCCTTTTCACCCTAATATCTGTGAGAAAGTAGGTCCTCCTTAGAATCTCTAAAGAATTAAATTTCTTTCAAATGCTTACTTTGGAAAAATGGATCAGGGCAGAGTATACTTGGGGAAAATGCACTTGGCATTTATAGAACATAAAATCTGACAGGTATCATCAATTAGACATCCACTTTAGCACACCTTCAAATAGGTGTTTGGCAAATAAAAGTCAACCCAACTAAGGAAGCTGAAATATGTGCAGGCCATGTGGTTTAAATGATTAAATGAATCTAATGCACCTGCTACTTAGACAATCTCTGCTCATCAACTTGGTCTCCAAACACATTCTATGGGACTAATTTAATGCCAACAACTGGGAATAAAGCAAAATCTTATCTTTGTAATGGAAATAGCCTTCTCAACTAAGGCAACTAAGGAGTTGGAGAAAGCTCGTGGGCTTTAAGAAAATCTCTTTGGGGCAGCCCCAGTGGTGCAGCGGTTTAGCGCCACTTGCAGCCCAGGGTGTGATCCTAGAGACCTGGGATCGAGTCCCACGTCGGGCTCCCTGCATGGAGCCTGCTTCTACTTCTGCCTGTGTCTCTGCCTCTCTCTCTCTCTCTCTCTCTCTCAGTTGTTCATGAATAAATAAGGTTCTCTTACAATGTGTCTCTAGAAGCTTCATTTGCTTTTTTGCCCACAAACCTGCTTATTCAATGAGGTGGAAATTACATACTTAGTCTGGTCCAGTCTGGTGAAATTGGATGCTTTCTCCAAAAATTCACTTATAATCTTAAACCTATGGCTTCCAAGTAGTTTCCTATGCATGGGAATCTCTCAGCACTCCCTCTTCCTTTCTACTTTGGAATCCTGAAAGCATTATTGGATGTGTGTCCTTTAGTCTTGTTTCACTTTCCCAGTCTCATCTGGGACTCATCTATCTACCTGTCTTTCTCATCTTTCACTTTCCTCGACCATGTTTGTTCACAGATGCCCAAATTCTTCCCGGATTGTGAACACCTACAAGACTAGCAGCACCTCAGATACCACCCCACATTCACTATCTGCATCTTAACTGTAAGCATAGTAAGGTATGGATGCACTCTCTAACTCACACCTGCTTATTAAGTTATGACGCTTGCTTTGGTCTGGCCTCATAGCAAGCAAGTTTTCTTGTTCTAAATTCCACTTCTCCATCCACTATTTGTGTAGAGCAATGGATTTTAACCCTAGCTGCACATTAAAATCACCTGAGTTGTGGCTGTTGTAGTTGTTGACTTTTTATTATTATCAGAAAAGCCCCACTCCTCAGAAACTTTAATTTGTCTGGGATTAAGGTCAGGCACAGTCCTGACCTTAATTTATTTTTATTCATTGTTTTTTTATTTTTGTTTAACTGTCAGAAGGAAACTCTAATATACAACCATATCAACCACATTTGAAAACACCGTCACAGGATAATAGGTTAAAGTGTGGTTCCTGAGTTAGCAGCATCAGCATCACCCAAACTTGCTGGAAATCCAAATTCTCTGCCTCCATCCCTGGTTTTCTACACCAGAAATTCTGGAAGTGGGCCCAGCAAGCTGTTTTCACAAGCCCTCCAAGTGACTGTGATGAGGTTTAAAGTTTGCGAAACATTGCCATCAAATATCTCTTGCCACTTGCTCAAAGTTCTATGGAAGGCATGGAAACAAATAAAATCTGGTCTTTACCCTGGAATAACAAAAATCTACTTGGAGAAAACACTTGGAGCTACAGACAGATGAAAACATGACATATACTTTCTGAGCCCTGTAATTCTAGTCAGAATGTAACTCAACACAAGCAAAGTACATGTGAATAGAAAAAAACACAAAAGCAAACAGAAAAACAAATTAACCTATTACCCCCAAGTGGAAGGATTTCTATAGAAAGGAAATTTATGCAGGTGACACGACATAAACAATAGAAGGGAAAAGGGCATTTAGGCATCTAGGTTGGTTTATTAGGAGATAGGCCAAACAAATAAACAGGTAGTAGTCAGACTACAGGGAAGCTTGAATGTCGGTCTAAGTCATTAAGGTGTTTCTAAAAAACTATCAGAAAACTATTTAATGAGTTGCAGTTAGCTCAATAAAGGGAAGGAAGAGGACAGAAATATTCAGGCACTGAAAAGAGCATGTACAAAGGCCCTGAGACAGGAAAAGCCATGGTATCTTCAATAGAATCTCAAATCTGAGATCACGAAGCAGTCATTTAAAATGCAAGGTCAGTGCTCAGCTGGGAAGCTGATTTTGTAGAGGACAGACTGATAGGAATTATGACCTTGAAAATGCAATTGAATTCTAAGAGACTCCTGTCCTGATTATAGTTAATAGAATTCTCCCAACTCTTAGGGCCTCCTTTATTCCTCATCCATCTAATTTCTTTGTTTAAATGTAAATTAAGGGGATGCTCTGAATAACTAAAAAGTTGAAAGTAGGGAAATTTTTGTGATACAACACAACCTCGAAGGTTGCCACAGTAGTGAAGTGTTGAAAAACAAATTTAATGATGACTTCATGGCATTCTTCATTTGTAACTATAGTTTCCTTTTAGTATCACATCCTAGGCTGATTCCCAATGCCATAAAAAAGAAAATAAAATGTAGTAGGCACTTGATGCCTTTTTGATCCTTCACAGCCATCTCTGCCCTTCTAAGTAACAGAACTCCAAATTTTCCCTACCCTACAGTCCTGACAGCACACGCTACCTACCAAAACCCTCTTTCTGGATCTCAGATAATGTATTCTTAGATGATAATTCAAGATTAGAGCATCGAACTCAGGCCTGGACAATCAGAAAGCCATACTTCCTTGCTCATAGGGTCTTATTCTGAATGGCCCTAAAATACTAGATTGTGGAACATGATGAACTTATTCTAATTTTTTTATGAAAAAGAAAAATAACTTGGCCGACAGCATTTTTTTAAAAGTGGTGCAAAGAGGCAGAACTTGACCTCCTAGCTATCATAATATCCTATATATAGCAATTAAAATAGAATGATATTGGTTAAACAATAGTCAAAAAAATCAATGGAATAGCAAAGAGAATTCAGAAACAAAATCACACATGTGGAATTTATATATGTAAGAATATCCTTGAAAAATCAGTAAGGAAAGCAAAACCAGTTTTAGAAAAATGAAGGATTTTATAAATACTGTTGGAAAACTACAGTAAGAACCCCACCATATAGCAGTCCAAAATTAAATTCTGGATAGTCTAAAATGCTAAACACCAAATCTTATAAAATAGTCTCTTTTAAATTTTTGCTGCCTATTATAATCATCTGGTGACCTTTACAAAAAAATCCCAGGATCCATTACATTACCAAGTAAATATCTGTGAGGGTGGGACCCAAACATCAGTAATTTTAAAGCTTCTCTGGTTTCCAAGGTATAACAAGTTTGAGAACCACTAATGGCTAATAAAGAAATATCCTCCTGGTCTTTCTAACAGTCAAAGCAAAAAATAGGTTAATAGTAACTGACAAAGTTTCATTCAAAAAAAAAAAAAAAAAGCCACATGGGTCATGGCTGGCTCAGTCAGTAGAGCGTGTGACTCTTAATCTCGAAGTTTTAAGTTCAAGCCTCAGGTTGGATCTGGAAATCACTTAAAAATAAAAAAAAAAAAAAAAGCCAAATGTTCAGGAAATTTACCAGTTTTCCTGGTGTTGAAATATAGGGAGAAATATCATCACTTTAAAACTTCATAAATTAAGGAAGCCTGCGTGGGTCAGTGGTTAAGCACCTGCTTTGGCTCAGGGCGTGATCCTGGGGTTGTGGAACTGAGCCCTACATTGGGCTCCCCGCAGAGAGCCCGCTTCTCTCTGCCTCTGTCGCTGCCTCTCTGTGTTTCTCGTAAATAAAGTTTTTAAAAGACTTCATAAATTGGGGCACCTGGGTGGCTCAGTGGTTGAGCGTCTGCCTTTGGCTCAGATCATGATCCCGGGGTCCTGGGATCGAGTCCTGCATCAAGCTCCCCACAGGAAGCCTGCTTCTCCTTCTGCCTGTGTCTCTGTGTCTCTCATGAATAAATAAAATCTTTTAAAGAAAACTTCATAAATTAATAGCTTATTCTATAAACTTATTACATTGAAATGGCTTTATAAAACTAATTCCTTTGCAAGTTGTGCTTTTCCACCCTTAACACTAGTTAAAAGGTTCCTAATTGCTTGGCCATGGACTAGTCAGGACCAGGATGATAGATAGATCCTCTGTAAACAGATCCAATTTATCCTCTATGCACAATCTGAGTTATCTATTTGGATGAACAGTGGCTACACCATCATCAAAAATAGTTAATTTCATCAGTGTAGACATACCGGTCTAGTTATCAATTTTCTGTATCATTTAGCACTGGGTATGCCTGAAACCAGAGCCTTAATGCACAGGTTTTGGACTTGAAACATATAGACCATTTCTCCTTCCTAGCCCTGTAGATCATGTAATCCTTTCGCCCTGAGTTTAGACACAACATCTGAATCTTTCTGTCATAAGCTCCAGGCTGTCACTATCAAGAAATTAGAATTGGCATATAAATTGAAATACACTCACAGGAATTTTCTGTTTCATTGTGACACAGGGAAGGAGCCACACTGTAAGGGTTAATCCAGTGGGCAGGGATACTAGGAATATGGGCTGAACCCCTGAAACTGGGGTAAGATACTGGGGTGAAGATGGTACTTCAGGAATTGATGATCTACATCTAAGACCAAGATTCCAGAAGGAAGAAACCAGGTATCAAGAACTGTGAAGAGTCTGACATTTACCAGTCAGATATTCACAAAATTAGCCTGCTAGTTTCAGAGATGTTCAAAGAAAATATGAGACTCCTGGATCAGAGACAAAGGACTCTCTTGATGAGAGCACAGGAGGGAGCTTGAGGTTTGTGCTCATATCAATTGCCCTTGTCCCTCAGCTGCCACGGGGAGAGTGGGTAGGGATCATGTGGAGGTGGGCCTAGGGGATGCTGTGCACACAGATGTGCCATAGCTGAGGAGCCTTCAGATTATAAAACACCCAATCTATGAAGGGTACCACAAACAAACCTGTCCAACTTTTACCCTGAGGGGCGTATTACCATTATTATATTGCCCTCTGGCCTGGAGGGGAGAATACTTCTATTTTCCAAGGTTATCTGCTATACAAACATTCTTAGAAAGATAGTATAAGGAAATACCAGAAAGACAATGCAGAAAAACCATGGCATCCTAAGGGAGGGTTTGGGGTGTACCTGGTGTCTGATAGCAGCAGTTGCTCTTATCAATGCAAAGTTAAGGCTCTTGCTTTTGCCCACTTGGCTGTTTTGAACAAGATGTCTAAAGGACACATGTTGGCAGATGTTGCTGCCATCATAGGTGTCTGAGATACTGTGTTTGGAGAAGTGGATCTGTGAGCAGGGGAATAGGATTTGATGTCCCTGCCTGTCGTCTTCTCTGTGGAGCCCAGCCATCACTGGAAAGCAACTCTGTGTGTGTATATATGTGTGTACATCAGCAGGAACACTTAGCATCCAGGTTCTGTGCATGTACTGGAAAAAGAGAAGTTATAATAAATTAACCACCTTCTTGTTCCCACACCCCCCCATAAAAAAATAAATAAATACCATGGAAATTACTCTCAGATTGAAGAACAGGGAGATAGCAGATAGGACACCAGAATAAAACAAGAATACAAGAAAAGAGGCAAAAAATTAATCATAGTTGATACAATTAGCAGCCCACATTATATCTCAGTTTTACAAGACTGATGACTAATTAATTGGGTTTCCACTTAGAGAAGTACTGTGTGAGTTTAGGATGCAACAGGAATTTCCTATTAATGTCCTTACCCTACAACCAGACTCATCATAAGTCTCTAAAGGTAGAAAAAAGGTAAAGCATTATACATTTTTACCTGCTGCACAGGAAATTCGATAGATTTGCTTCCCAAATATACTTCAATTGTCCTTTATGGATTTCATTACAGATGTACAACCCACTAAGAACACAGCCAAAGGATATCATTATTATCTGATGCCTTACAATTCCAATTAAATTAGTCACTTTAAGAACATTGGGGAAATTCCCTGGCACTAAATGGCTCTGGCACTTTCCACAGTCTTGGTTAGGTCAGCACAGCGAACAGCTGGAGAAGTGAGGGTACAAGGATGTGCTGATTGCAAGTCAAGGAACCTGAAGAAAATCGAAATTAAACACACTCAACTTCTGCTTACTTGGAGGGACAGCCAATAGGAAATGGGCCTCCTGAGATAGGTCAAGCCGTAACAGAGGCAAAATAGAAATATGGATACCTGGAGCCATTCCATAAGCTTCCCATGAACTTTCCTCTCATTCGCAGCTACCCTTGCTGATTGGGAAATAATGTTCAGTTTGCGAGCCCCAGGATGCTATTGAATATATTGTGAGGCAATAACCACAGATAATTAAAAGATGATGTCATGCCAAGGAACACAGTGTAGCAGAACACAGGCTGCAACTAACTGGCTAGAGCACCATAGACAAGGATCCCTCCCCCTTCAAATCTCACTTTTCTCCTTGATAAAATGAGTCATTCACTAAATCTATGGTATTTAAAATGTCTTTCTGGAAGGTGGGACAATTTCAAGGAAAAACCTGAAAGGATAACTTAGTAAAGGGTAGGAAAACAGGTTAAAGAGAAAGATCAAGAAACCAGATCTCACCTTTCCCTTCGACCAGCTCAGGTGGTATCTATTTTACATGTTTAATATACCTTAAAACTTAATTTTAGATCAGGGTCCACTGACAAAATGAATTTAATAAACACTGGAATAAAAATCTCTCTGGTCCCTTCTACCATCAATCATCTATCAGTTTTGTGAAATTTCCGCCTAGTGGAAAACCAACAACCACACATATACATACACAACTAGGGGCCATAAGTCTTCAGAGATTCAGAGTTTAGTTTCATATAACAAAGGAAAACTCCCTCGGTGACCCAGCAAGTCTCATTCAGAGATTCAGACTCATAACCCTGAAAGGGAATCTCCCTGACACGTTCTGCAAAATAATAGATAGATTTTAATTGGAAATGAATAGTATTTTAGGGCTGTCTCCTTGTTCATTTATCTCTTAGGAAGAGAATTTAGGGATTGATAATGTGGAGATAGAGCCATGTCTAAGGCAGAGCCCATTAGATTACTTTGCTCTTGAGGGGCTCTTTCAAATTACAGGAGCATTGAGACAGATGAGAGAATCCAAGGACAGAAGCACCCAAGACTCCTGCACATATGGCTTGCCTTCAGGAGGTCCATCACTAAGGCAAAGCAGGTGAAATGTCTCTCATCATTTATGTATTCCCACCATTTTGACCCCCTCTTCAGTTCTAGATTCTCATTTTAAGTAAATGCTCTCTCCATCCAATTTTTCTCATCCATTTGCAAAAAGAAGGGAGGATGGGAAACCCACTTGGTGTGACTAGAGAGTCATGTGCCACTAAGGGATGGCTTGATATGCCACTGACTCTGGATGGATACAAAACCAATGTTTTTATTCTCATTTAATTCTTTTTTTCAGGGCACCCGGGTGGCTCAGCGGTTTAGTGCCGCCTTCAGCCCAGGGCCTGATCCTGGAGAACCGGGATCGAGTCCCACATCAGGCTCCCCGCATGGAGCCTGCTTCTCCCTCTGCCTGTGTCTCTGCCTCTCTCATGAATAAATAAATAAAATCTTTAATTCTTTTTTCAGTTTTTCTAAAAAGGCCTGGATTTAAAATTAAGAAGAAATTTTGATTTGTTTCACAGATGCCATAAAAGCTAGAAATAGTAAAGATTCTGTTACGGAAAGAATACCTATATTAAGAGCGGTGGCCCAGTGAACATTATTGAGAAGACCAGTGTATAAACAAGAAAGGCACGCAACAGGGTAGAACCTTCTGTCCCTATGCCATAGACATAGAACTCAGACCCAAAAGGTTGTAGCAATATGTCCCAAAAGTCAAAGACAACCTCAAAATCAACCTGGAAACAACCGAATTGGCTTTTACAGAGAGAAAAAATTGACCCAAAATATGTTATTCATCTTATAAGAGAGGTATGATATATTGTCAGTTATCATGATTTAACCTGAACAAAAACCAGTGATGGAAAGAAAAAGTCCCAAGAAATAGATTTCCATGAAAAAATTCCTCAAAAATCCACGTCCTGTCACCTTATATGATCTTCAGCTATCTTGGCTTGTGGATTAGGCTAATTCATTTTTTTTTAGGGCTTACCTCAGGAGACTTGATTTAGCTATAAAAATAATAAGTAGATAGCAAATAAAAGTATATCATATAGGGAAAAATAAGCTCTCTTGGTAGCGCTTTTAATAAAAACAGTTTGGAATAATTCACTTAAAAGGAAAAAAAGAATGTACACTGCTACATTCAAGGCCAGGTTAGTACACCTCTTTTTTTTTTTTTTTTTTGTACACCTCTTAAATGAAATGAGTGTCCTGGACTTCTCCTTCATGTCGCTTATCACAATTACAATACCTCTTGGGGATCCCTGGGTGGCTCAGCGGTTTAGCCCCTGCCTTCAGCCCAGGGCATGGTCCTGGAGTCCCAGGATCGAGTCCCGCGTCAGGCTCTCTGCATGGAGCCTGCTTCTCCCTCTGCCTGTGTCTCTGCCTCTCTATCTCTCTGTGTCTCTTATGAATAAATACATAAAATCTTTTTTAAAAAATTATAATACCTCTTAATTTAGCAAGGAAGAGTCTGCATCTCGTTTTGACTACTTTACCACAAGAGTTTGTCCAGCACATGTTAGGGCCTTAATTTGCATTTATGATAACTACATTTCACCAAGAGAAAATAGAAAGTGAGAAGGGAGCTTTGTATCTTTGTATGCCTATACTTAAGAATCAGGAATCAGTTGTCCTGTTTTTCCATTCACTCAATCAGGGAGATCTAAAATTATGAAAGTCAGTAGCATGTCCTTTACCTTCAAAGCTACCACTGTCACCCTACACTAGGCAGGGAATTTAATTTGAGTTGCTTACTGAATAATTGTTGCCAACAAATATTGACTGACTAAATGAGGAAGACAGTTTTTTGAGCCTAGCTTTCTCTGAGTCAAACCAACAGCCCTTCTAGAAGGCTGAAACTGAGAATCTGCCATTAAAACCACCCCCACAGCTTTTGGGAAATACCAATTTCAGAGCCCTTCACCCAGAAACCTTGATATGGCCAAGAAATAGTAATTCACTGATTTAGCCCTATCAGCAATGAGAATTAATCTCCAGTCCCATTTCAGGGAACTTGAGATTCCAAGTTATGAAGTGTGACAATCAGGAGAAAAGGATCTCTTTTATAGGGAGATATTTAGAAAGACACGTAGAGTTGGTGGCAAATCACACACATGCACATGTGCTTAAAAACTATATATAGACATGATCACGTGCATATGTATTCTGTGAAAAATTCTGTATCTGATATAAGTAGAGCATACTATATGAATAAGTTTAGAAGAGCTGGCTTTGGTTAGTAAAATATAAGCAAAATAGTGAGAAGAAAGGCAAAGAGTATGGATCATCCACAAAAAAGGAAAATAAACCAGACAGATGGAATTTAACCAAGAAGAACAGAGGATCTGCCTATTACTCAGCACTACAGAAACCACTACTGGTTGTTCTCACTACAGTAAATCTTGTAATAATATTATCTGAGAAGAGTCACAGGTCAAAGAAGGAAATAGTCATCAGGTTAGGAATAACACATGGTCTCGTCTACTTCGCCTTAGAGGAGGGTTTGCGACGGGCCTTTGGAAGGCTTAGTCAGAAGATAAAGAGTAACCTCACAGGAGCTAAACCTTGGGTCACAACTAAGAAAAAGCTTATCAGCATCCTGTATTCTCAAGAGAGCCATGAGAATGGGAGCATCCTACCCTCTCCTACACTGACTTATGGCCAGGGTGAATGAACTAAGTGTGCAACTACACCGTCCCATTTGTTCTACTAGGTGACCCAGCTTTATGGGAGAGAGGATAATTAATAGCTTTTGTCAATGCGGGACTGTGTGCTTGCTTCCTGGAGCGACCTCTTGCCCCTGGCTACCACCAAGGAGTCTGGAAAACCCTTCATAAAGATGAGCAGGAAGTCAGGATTGAAACTAGGGTTCGACTGACCCAAGAAAATCTACAGACCATCAGATTCTGAGTTTCAGCATTTCCTTCAGGGTGCTCCATCTGGTGCCCCCTCTCCTTGACGCGTCTGTCACCTTAGGGCAACTGCCCGTTTCTTTCTTTGACCCTGTGCATCAGGCAACTCAGCAACAATGTGACTAGAACGCTACAGAAGCACATTTCATGAGTTTCATGAGGTTGGTGTTTGCACAAATGAGTGAGGTTAGACTGAAATCTTTTGAGTTTATACTGCAACTTCTGTCTTCACACTCAGGGAAGAATTGTGCTATGCCCCTGTGAGGCTGCCAGTGATCCGTACGTCCAAGGACATCACTGAAAGGGAGAGAGATAACAGGGAACATGAAAACGTGGTGACCTCATTGCAAGTGTTTCCATATGTGATCCAATGAGCTTGGGAGTGTTCCCAGCTTCACACATACAAACCAACCTGTACAACAAAGGTGTGATGGTTTCAATCTGTGTTAAGCAGGTGTTTCGTTAAGAAACACACTGGAAGTGAGGAAGGGTGTTTTTCTAGGTTAGGTGAATTCCTGACAGTGAGGCTTTTACTTCCTCACTGTGCTCTCCTGGTGATTTGTTCCTGCTGCTCTCAAGGCAGTCATTTCCTTTCCTGCGGCTTCCAGAGCCAATGACATGCCTACAGCCTGAGGGCACATGCTCTGTCTGTACTCCCGCCTCTGCAGTGCCTGCCAGGAACAACGCTGGCATCTAGTAGCTGCTTAATGATGTAAAGAGGATGTGTTTGAAAACACAATCCTACTTAGTTCTTCGTTTAAGTTTTGCTTGTTTAATTCAGCTCATGGGAGGGAACTGCAATCTCGATAAACAAAACTTGGTCTTTAAAGTCAACCCATCTGGATCTGAATCTCAGTTCTTTCAAAATCTATAGTTGAGGAACTTGGGAAAGTCACTTCACTTCTTTGAGTATCCTCTCCTGTAAAACAGGGATGGTTCTCACTAGCTTCCTTTCACACCAGAGAATGATTAAAACAACAACAAAAAAAAGAGGTCTTACATGTTAAGGAGCTCAATAAACTAAAAACATTTGGAAGGCATTTTTTTTAAATCTCAAGCCATACATATGATTATTTCTTATATACCCCAATACTATCCTCATTGGAGAAGGTAGCAGGACTTTCTTTTTTTTATATATTTTATTTATTTACTCATGAGATACACTGAGAGAGAGGCAGAGACACAGCCAGGGGGAGAAGCAGGCTCCATGCAGGGAGCCTGACGTGGGACTTGATCCCAGGACCCTGGGATTGGATCCTGAGACGAAGGCTGAGATGCTCAACTGCTGAGCCACCCAGGTGTCCTGATAGCAAGACTTTCAACTACAAATGTATTTCAGTTCTGGGTGCAGACCTATGTCTGTGATTGTCAGCAAAGCAAAGACTTAAAATTACCCCAAATAAAAAAGACTAGCTACATTTAGTGGTCATTAAGAAAGTAAATACTAAAGTGATGCTTGAGTGGCTCAGTTGGTTAAGCATCCAACTCTTGATTTCAGCTCAGGTTATGATCTCGGGGTTGTAATATAGAGTCCTGCATCTGGATCCACATTCAGTGTGGAGGAGGCTTGCAATTCTCCCTCTCTCTGCCCCTCCCCCTTCCCTCTCTCTTTTTCTCTCAAATAAATAAATTTTTTAACAAAGAAAGTAAATATTAAAGAATGACACACTGAGGCATTTTTTAAGCAAAAAAAAATAGGATCTGTTTCCACATTTTCCATACCTGGTGAGTGATGAAGTTGGTTTTGTGCCTTTGAGCCACTATGATTTAATTATGACCTATAAGCAGTACCAAAAGAGACAAAATGTAATTTTACCCATTTTAATCTTTAGTTTGTATCCATTCTTTTTTAATCATTTGCTTCATTGAGCATTTACATGGTTAATTTCACTGAGTTATTCTAACTCCTGAATTGTGGGCTTTTATTGGGACTTTATAAAGTTCCTCATTAGAGAATACTAACAGTTTAAAATAGGTTTTAGTTGTGGCCAGAACCTTATAAAATACATAAATGGCATTGACTTCAAGTTAAAAAGCAAGACCTTGAGATCATTTTAAAATTTAGAATAATATTTTTAAGAACAATTTTTTAAAATTATTTATGATAGTCACACACACACAGAGAGAGAGAGAGAGAGAGAGAGAGAGAGGCAGAGACATAGGCAGAGGGAGAAGCAGGCTCCATGCACCAGGAGCCAATGTGGGATTCGATCCCAGGTCTCCAGGATCGCGCCCTAGGCCAAAGGCAGGCACCAAACCGCTGCGCCACCCAGGGATCCCAAGAACAATTTTAAGTAGCACCCACTTTGGCAACATCCACCAGGTCATTTCATCTGCCACATAAATGTGGATCCTTTGGAGGTAGCTTCTGTGAGCAATGCCATTCATGATCTCTCTACTGAAAAATCCCATAAGAAAAATATCTTCATTGCCTTACACAGCTGGGAAGGACACTGCTGGTCATGAATATTGAAAGCAGTGACAGGAACAAAGTGACCTCTCAGGAAAAAAAAAGGAAGGTCTGAGTTGAAAAGAGAATGAGAAATGAATATAATAACTGGGTAACAACATGATGTGGACAGAAAAATGAAAACAAAATTTGAATTTAGACAGACTTACTAGGAATACATCTTGGGAATATGACTTACCTTCCCTGAGCCACAATTTTGTTATTGTTTGTTTTGTTTTTAAAGATTTTATTTATTTATTCATGAGAGACAGAGACAGAGAGAGGCAGAGACATAGGCAGAGGGAGAAGCAGACTCCCTGAGAGAAGCCTAATGCAGGACTTGATCCCAGGACCCCAGGATCATGCCCTGAGCCAAAGGCAGATGCTCAACTGCTGAGCCACCCAGGCATCTCCATTTTGTTATTGATAAATAGGGATAATAGTGATCATCATCCAGGCTTCCTGAGAGAATTCAATGAGTTAACTTACATAAAATGTAGTGAAGGTTTACAATATATTTAATCTCTTCTGTCTTTCACCTCTCCAAGACAGACAGAAAATTAAAACCAAAGAATGAAAGAAACCCTGACAGAGGTATAGAAAGCATCAAACAGATCCTGCCACTTTGAGGCTCCTACAATGCTTGGCTCTTCTGGAGTATTATTAGGACAGAGAGATACCTCACTCCTCTTCATTCTAAGACCAAGTTGACTTGATACTCTGTCTTCTGCTCCCCTTCCCTGTGGCACACCGAGAAGAAAAGAGGAAGAAAAGAAATACCCGGTTTATAGAGCCAAGGGATTCCCAAAGACACTTCTTTTCCTTATTCTCTATATGGTTGACTGGGAGAAATATTTTCAAGCTGGAGCTACCCTAGGTGTCCCCTAGTGGAGCAAGAGGTCCCCTGATGGTGACAAATAGGAAGGATAGAGATAGGAGAGTCCAGCGAATAACAGTTACAATCAGGGCTTTAGATGAGGCTGGATTGCTGAATTAAGGCATGGTTGGGTGTGTCCTCTTCTCTTGTGTATATTTATTCTACATAAGAATCAGAGATAGTGTTGCATACTCTAGGATTGAAGTAATTTACTTCTGAGTCATACGAAATAGAAGTAAAAAAAAATCAGATCAGCTTGGCATCTAATAAAATGGGCAAGGAAAATAAGATATTAGAATGAGAGAAGGCATTCTGAGGTCAGAGAGAATGTCAAATAGGATGTGACATTCTCTGGAGCTTCAGACGCTAGCCAGCTTCCCAAAGCCCACCAAAGCATGTTTCAGTGAATGAGTCCCCCAGCCATCTGAGCCACTATCAGGCCCAGTTGCCAGTCTTCCACATCTCCTCAGAGAATCTTGACTTAGGAAATCATTTGTCCATTACTTTTTCAAAATCCATTTAAGATCACAATGTGCTAATGGCAGAGATAACGGCAGAATTTGTGTACCATTCTATACAAATCAATGTTCTGATGACTATAGTCTATTTGTCCTATTTTTTCTGTCATCTCATTAGTTCCATAATTTCTTCAGAAACAGTGAAAGACATGACTGTCCAAAATATTTTGGAATCTTTGGCAGACTGAATTACATAGTACCTTCAGCAAGTTTTCATTCCAGATGTTAGCTGATTTCAGTAGAAATCCATTTGAAATTTCATTTTCCCCCAAGGAGAAATATTTGGGATTTATAATTATGTTGCAAGTAAGAAAACAATCTATGATAGGGTAATAATTTGAAAAAAAAGAAAGAAAAAAATCACCCAATATCTTTAGAAGAACCCAAGACAGAATAAAAGCCTTAAACCTATAATATATTTTTACAAGTTAACCAATGACTTGTTTTATGAAATAAAATATTTGGTGCAGTTTCTATGAGCTGTTGGACACTGGTATTTCACTGAGCAGCCTGTTCTGCATTATACTAAACTAAGTCCTCTATGGGTTGAAGGAAGTAGTAAAAGTAATAGATCAGATGAGGTGGTTTTTTTGTTGTTGTTTTTTGTTTTGTTTTGTTTTGTTTTGTTTTGTTTTAGACAGAGTGAGCAGCGGGGAAGTCCAGAGTGAGAAGAGAGAATCTTAAGTGGGCTCCACATCCAGTGCAGAGCCCAACATGATCCCATGTCCCTGAGATCATGACCTAAGCAGAAATCAAGAGTCAGCTGCTTAGCCAACTGGGCCACCCAGATGCCTCAGATCAGGTGATCTTCTTGAAGCCTTCAATGGTGTAAGAAACTTGCCCTAAATAAAAATTCCCTTTCACCCAGTAATTGTCACTTATGTGACAAAAAGTATTTTAAAAACATGATTATCAATATTATGCATTTGGTTAGCCCTCTATTTCAAAGCTAAATATTTTAAATAAAACCTGCTTGCTTGAGGATCTTAAGATATAAGAAATCACAATTTCACCCCCGTCTTAGCAAATGTCTTTTCTAAACTAGTCAAAGAAAATATTCTTTAAAAAAATGAACTTAAGCAAAGTACACGATATACATTAATTCACTAATGGTTCTTCCCAGATATTTATCTCTAGTTTTCTTTGCAAGCATGAGCAATAGCAAAAGTTCCACCACTGAATGATTTGAACCTCCCAAATTTTTCTATTCACTCTCAATTCCCTCATGCTCCAAATAGTTGAAGTGAAGTCCTCTTTGTGGACTGTTTATAACCCAAATATTGTATAAAAAACCAACACAAGGAAACCTTGTATGTATTTTGGGCCAGAAAAGTTTTTGTTCTTTCTACTAAAGTTCATATTAATCCCCGAATTCTCAAAGATATGGCAAGAAATCTGTGTTCTTTCTAGGCAACATGTAGTTAGTTAGTTGTTAGTTAGTTAGTTAATGCGTTAGTTACTTAGTTATTGATAGAGCACACATGAGGCAGTGGGAAGGGGCAGAGAGAGAGGGAAAGAGAGAATCTCAAGCAGACTCCATGCCCAGACTGGGCTGGATCCCATGATCCTGAGATCATGACCTGAGCTGAAACCAAGAGTCCCATGCTTAGCTGACTGAGCCACCCAGGTGTTCCTAGGCAATATGTAATTTAAATAGTATTTTGAAAATAGAAATAGAAGTCTGAATGAGGTATACATTTTAATGTCTCCAGAATATTTTGCTTCTGCCTTGAATGGAAGAGTCAATCCTTAAGAGGCAGCCAGACCATTTGATGTGTTCTCACACGAATCCCCAACTGCACTATCCTGGCCTGGACACCTAGAATACTGGAACTGGATATAATTATCAATAGCAATATCATTTTCTCAAGACAGCTCTTTGAAACAAAGTTGATGGACCTCCACATTTATAACATCTGTGCTAAGTTTTAAAGTTTGAAGCCCCATGGTCCACCAGTCCTCAAGAGCCAAGAGCTGAGGCTAACACACTGGATCAGACTTTATCTGAATATTAACTCACAGGAACATTCATTTATTCTAAAATTTTTAAAATTTTGCAATCTGTTGCAGTTTATCCACCCTCCTCCCCCAAATGATCTGGTAAAAATATTTCATTTAGATATTCTCTATTGTATCTGTTCATCTGTTTGGTAGCAGTTGATCTGTAGTTAGTGTGAAGAGAAGGAAAATGACATGGGCTGGGCCAGGAAGGACATTCCTAGACTGCCCACAGTCTCACTGTGTAGACGGCCTCACAGTAGTGAGCCTACCTTTCTTTGTAAATGTCACCTGTGCCCTGATTCCAGCACATCTTGACTGACAGAGACCAAACCATACTGCTCTCAAAGTATGGTTTATAGATCCCTGGGGAGTCCACAGACACTTTTCAGTAATCCTCATAGTCAAAACTATTTCCATAGTAATTGTAAGACATTTAGCCTTTTCACTGCATTGACATTTGTACTAATGATGCAAAAACAATCATGAGTAAAACTACCGGTGCCTTAGCAGGATTCAAAGCAGCGCACCACACTGTACTAGTCGCCACTGTATTTTTCAAGACCACTCACTTGCAGGGGAGAAATGCCAGTTTTATTTGAAAATGCTTGTTGAAGCTGTAAAAATTATTAAAATTTATTTACAACTTTTAGTTATCTTCTTAATATAGTCAGTGAGGTAGGGAGTTTGCAGGCACAATTCTGCATACGGAAGCACAGTGGTTATTTCAAGGAAAAACACGTGTAGTCGCTTGAGCTGAGACATTAACTGGCTCCTTTTTAAAAACTATTTGACATGATTCTTATTTGAAAGAATTATCAAAAACTATAGTTATTCAGACTTGAGTATTTAGCACTTTCTCAAAAATTAGTGCATCTGTCACTTCAAGAAAACAACAGTTTTGAAGTAAAAAAATCAAATTCAGGAAAATGTGCATCTCCCACCCCAATACTGACAGCTTCCCAAATATTTTTTAAAGATTTTATTTATTTATTCATGAGAGACACACACGCAGTAAGAGAGAGAGAGAGAGAGAGAGAGAGAGAGAGAGATGCAAGGAGAGGGAGAAGCAGGCTCCATGCAGGGAGGCTGACATGGGACTCAATCCCGGGACTCCAGGATCATGCCCTGGGCCAAAGACAGGCACCAAACAGCTGAGCCAACCCAAGCATCCAAGCTTTCCAAATACTTACAGACTTTTCTGATGAGAACACTCTGATATTAACAAGTGTAATTTTCTTATATTTTATAATAAAATATGTCAACATTTGGAAGCTCTACATAACTCAATGAACCAATGTTTTTCATGACTGATACATGATTTTACACAATCATGTGTGTATAAAGACCCCCTTCCAACTGTAACAAGTGTGAAAAGTTCCCTGATAGGGTTTCACATACTACATGGCAGCTGCTGTTTAGGAAACAAGCACCTGTAGAGTTTGGGTGTTGCATTACAGAAGAATACCTACAAATGATTGGAAAAGGCTACTAGCATACTCCTCACTTTTCCAACTACATAGCTATGTGAGGCAGTATTTTCTTTGTATATCTACCTCAGCCAAGGCAACATATCACAACATATTTCATGCCAAGAAAATTAGGAGAAACTGGTTGTCCTCTCTGAAAGGTAGCCTTTATGAAGTTTGCAAAAAACGTAATGTCATTTTTTTCAGTATTTTTTGAAAAATACAGTTATGTTTTGCTAAAATATGCTATTTATTAATATATAATGGTTTTGTTATTTTATTTTTATTTAATTTTTTTGAGAGAGAAGAAGAGTGTGTAAGTGGGGAGAGACAGAGGGAGAAGGAGAGAGAGAATCCCAAGCAGACCCCATGTTGGATGTGGAGGACCCCAAGATCATGACCTAAGCTGAAATCACAGGTCAGATGCTTAACCAACTGAACCACCCAGGCACCTTAGGTTTTGTTATTTTTTAAAAAGCAAAAGTATATTTTAACTTTTTTTATTTTAATTCCTCATATGATAAACATCATAGATATAAACCCATATCAATGAAAGTTCTTTGAGGTCCTGGATAATTTTTAAGGACATAAAAGAGTCTTGAGGTAAAAAAATTTTAAATTTGCTGCCTTCTTGCAAATCAATATGGCCAATCTACTGTTATAAAGTTCAGCAATATAACAAACTCTCTAAGGCAGGGTCAAGACATTTACTAATGTCAAAAAAAAAAAAAAAACAAAAAACCTGTTAGGTGACCTTTGTCTTCAGAAAAACAGAAAACAGTCATGGACATTTTTTTTCATTTAGCCTTATAAAAATTATGGTAGTAAACCAAGTAAGCTCAGTATGTTTCATTCTGTAAATCAATGATTACCATCAAGATGGCAGTCATAATTGTTCATTCATGTAATATTTCTGATAACAACATCCAATTAGCCCATCCATTTTATGTCCACTGTGTTAATTTCATGTTAAAAGAAATCCAATAGTGCTCAATTACATTTGCCTCCAAATTAAATTAGCATTACATGAATTTAATGGGTATCTTAATTAGACCATGCTATTAAGAGGATTTTATACAAATTAAATTCCACCTCTGCATGGTTCAAACTTTCTTTGTGTTAAACACAGGATGCAAATTCTTTAAAATATAGGAAACATAAAAATATCTTCTATTACAGACAGAAGGAAAACAATGAGAAAATTAACCCAAAATTTAAATAAGATTCACTTCAGCCAGAAATTACGTTTTTGTTTCTATAGTCCTTCTAGTAATAGTGAACCTTCTTTTCCTCTAACATATTAAAACCTTGATTTTTAAAATGAAGCCATATCAGCACAACCTTCTGAGATTCTTTTAACCTTTTCTGAAATCATGAATTACTAAATCCAGGCTGCTTGCTTTTTGTTCTGCTTTGTTTTTGGCCCAAAAATCCAAAATCACCAATTCTTAGGAAACTTTAATTCTATTAAATGGAATTGACATGAAATTAGATCACAAAATATTTCATTGACAACTCAACGGTAAAATGTTTCATTGCTCTTCTGTATGACTGGTATCACTGTAATTTTGCTAGCTATAATGGACAACATACACTGAATAATTACTCTGTGCCCAGCAACCCGATAATTTTCCATAAATTAGTTCTAAACTTTGTTACATTTCTGCAAAGCTGGCATTATTATCTCTAATTCATAACTTGGAAAAATGAAGTTCAAGGAAGTTAAAGAACTTGCCCAAAGTCAAACAGACAGTAACTGACAACTTATTGATTTTAAAGCCTGTTTTTTCCACAGTGTTACTTTACCATGGCTGCTGCAAAGGACCACAATGCTCTACCTCTGCAGGCTGACTGCCTTGGTTTGATTCATGGCTCTGTCACTATGTGGCTAACATATTTGTGCAAATAATTTCTCTGCCACAGTGACCAATTCATGATGGGGTAGTAGGCATGGACAAATAAGAAACTAAAGGAAATGGCTCCCTATGGGTAATAGGGTGAGAAGGAAAGGGATTAGGGTAAGCTTTCTCTGAATATGTATCTTATGTTGTTTTAACTTTGAGCCATGTGAAGATTTTGCATATTTAAAAAAATGAAATCATGTCAAAAATAAAAAAATATCAGATCCTATAATTTAACACAGAAACAAATGAATTTAATTGTTAACAAAGTCATGCAGATTAAAGAATTGCTTCAAATAACTGTTGAACACAGTACTACTTCTGTATTTTCTTAGTGGGATATTGCCAAGAAATTATAACTGAATTTCAGTCAGTAAACTAAATAAACACACACACATAAAAACACACACAATTTGGATGAAGTAAGTTATAACCAATTAATATAAATTAAAATCCACAAAAATGTTGAGCCAAGATTTTCAGTGTAATAAAAAGAATTTAAGTTAAATAAATAAATAAATAAATAAATAAATAAATAAATATCTGTAACATTAAATTTGCAATGGAAATATCAATGCCAAGTACTTCATTTCTTTTTCAAGTATCCCTTGCCTCTGTCCAACAAAAAGATCCATAAGCAATGGCATCTGAATAGCAACAAGCACACCTAGAACCTAGATTTTGCTTTCTAATGATCATTTCCCATGGAAAAGAACCAGAGCTATTTATTCAAATGACTGATTCCAATGGTTTGGAAAGTATGAGGGGATCTTGGCACAGGAAGCAATTAAGTAGCTACTGCAGTCATGTCACAAATAGAGAAGACAGCTTGAAGGAGCACCCACTACTGTCAAATTTGCAATAAATGTAACAGCAAAAATAATGACAGTAATTAACTGTTATCCGTTAATTTAATTTAAAATCTCTAAGGCCTTAGTAATGCTCAAACAAAAGAAAAAAAAAGAGAATGAAAAGGAAGTCTTTTTTAAACAAAAATAACAGTTAACAAATGTAAAAGGAAAAACATATCTACAGTTTTGCAAAGCTTTGATACTATAATTGGTTAAAAAATGTATCACCATTAGTTGAGAAGTGATTGTTGGGAAACAGGATTCAAAAATTTCTTAATAATCACAAACATAAAAGTAGAACATCACAATGGAGCAGTCACAATATTAGACAAGTGATTAAATTCAAAATCTCTAATAGAAGGACAATCTTATATAACATGATAGGAGATAAGCAGCATCATCTGTGAACTATCCTTGAGAGAGAGATGAAACATTTAACCTGAAGATAATTTAGTTAAGCTTATAGGAAATAGAGGAAAAGAAGAAACTGTTGGATGAAACAATCGACCAAATCCAGACTGTGAGATATCCAATGAAAATAGTATTAGATCCTTCAAAAAATCAGTATTGCAAAAAGCAATAGAGGAAATATTCAGACTAAATGAGACTAAAGAAGAAGGGCCACAAATGTGTAATGCCAAGTAGGGTACTGGTTAAATAAATAATCAATTAGCAGCTGAAGATATTAGTGGGACATCTGGGAAATTCTGCATGTGTACTGGATATCAGATGATATGAAATTATTTGATAATTTTCTTAGCCCTCATAATGGTCATGTGGTCCTAGAAGCAATTGTCCCTGTTCTTAGGAAAAGCATGTTAAGTGTTTAGAGGTGAAGTGCCTTGATGTCTGCAATTTAAAGTAGTTTAAAATGTTTAAAAAAGTCTAAAATGAAAAAGAGAAATAAGAGAGAGAAGACACAGGGAAAAATACAGCAAAACATTAGTCTTTTTCCTGACACTGTATGAGGACTCAGGCAGACCCTGTTTTCTGAGTTTTCTGGTCATTGTCAAGTAATAAAAATCCTCCAGCAATGTTAGCCCCAAAGAGTACTCTCAGTTCAGGAACACTTGGAGATAAAACTTCAAACACATTTTAATGTGAAATCATCTCCCCTCCCCTAGCTCAGACCAGGCTCATGCATGGAAAAGCAGAGTCTGAGGAGATACTTTCTGTTTAATTTCCCCAGGTCAAACCCTCTCATTCATGGTCCTATCCGGGATGGAGGTAAGGGGCAAGACAGAGGATTATGGTGAGGCAATGGAGGACAGATTCCCTTTCAATGTGTGTGTGTGTGTGTGTGTGTGTGTGTGTGTGTGTGTGTGAGGTTATCTTTAAGCATGGCAAGTTTTTAAAATTAACTATCAAGGGGGAACATGTGTGGGCTTGTCAGAAACCCAACTATCTTGTTTATAATCCTCTCCTTCAGGCAAGTGCACCTCTCTGGCTCTTCATTCTTCCCTCAGCACTAGTCATTCAACATATCTCCCTCTTTCTATTGGAATTTTCTCCACCCCTCTAAAATAATTCCAGAATCAACCTCTCCTTCCCTCTCCACCTCCTTTCCTTTCCTCTCTTTCCTCTGTTCAACTTTTCTCTGTCTCCATCCCTTATAGCCTGCTCATATTTGATGCTTGGAAAACATAAATCGAGTCCTGATAAACTTGGGACATTCTAGCAGTTTGTTTTCACTGTGGGAAATCTTTGCTCTGCATGAGAGCAACTAGCCAGCCACAAAAATTTCTAGCTTTTCTCTCAGGCATCAACTGGACATGAATGCACCAGCATTCCAGCTCTAGGGAACATAAGCATTCAGAATAGTCCCAAGTATAGTATCTTTCTTTAGACTTGATATCATGATGGGGAGGCACATGCACAGGTTGGGGAAAGCACACAGTAATCTGATCAAACTTTCCTAAAGCCCTCTTCTAACCTATAGCAAATTCTCTCAGTCCCTCAAATCTTTTTTAATAGAGTAGAGGTAGTTGATAACCTAAAGGTTACAAAACCCGTTGTTGGGCCACCTCATTACAAGTCCTGCTTTGATGATGTCACCGTGTGCCTCTCTTTGGTATCTGGGCATGGTTGGCAGCTATTCTCTTGGTGTTTAAACCATTCCCGAGACAGAGAGATTCCTAATAATGTCTTTTTCATAGTAATGGATTTGTCCTCCCATTTAATTTTAAATGATGAAATTAAAATGGAATGGGATGATGAGGCAGGAGCATGGATACTTTCACTTAATAAACTGACCTTTCCAGGTCAGAATCTGCTTGCCCTATAACTTTGAAATTATTTCAGGTTTGTTCATATTGGTCTGGACAATGGACAGACTAGAAAATGCTGCCTTAGTATTTCCAGTCATCCTTTTGAGGCTTTCAAAGAGTTGGAAATAAACCCATAAGAGGTCACCAAGCACATTTGGAAATAATATACTTTCCTATGATGTTTGTCGAAATTAGAGCAATTTTAAATAATTAAAAATTTAATTAATAATGTGCTTTAAAATTTGAGAACACAATTATAAATTATAGGGGAAAAATACAGAAAGTAGCATCATCTCTGACAGAATTCTGGCTAAAGTGTTCATTTGTAGTCTTCCAAATTTTACTAATTATCTATGTTTAGATGTATATGTATGTATGTGTATATATATGATTTAGAGCATTGTTTTATTTAATCTTTCTTATATATCGAACATCTATTTATATAAGTAACATGCACATTGTTATTTTTCTGGCTATGTCATAGTTTTTGAAAGGATATTCCAAAATTTATTAATTGGTGGCTACTGGGGTTGTTTTTATATTTTGAATATTAAATATTTATATATTACTATAAACACCCTTGTATAAATATCTTTGAATACTTGATTATTTTCTGATTCTAATTCCTAGAAATGCTGTGTCAAAGCATATGTCCATTTTTAAGAATTTAGGTTTATGTTGTCCAAACTTGCTTCAGTATGGTTATGCCAAGTGATACCAGCCCTGCAATGCAACATTTTCATGGTCTCACTACCCTTGGGCATCTTCATTCTTTTACTTTTGCCAATGCAATGAGATCCAACACAGAAAGCTAAACTGTTATTATTTCAATTATATTTGTTTTATTAATTGGGTTAGACCTCTTTTCAAATGTTATTACCAATTGTTATTTCTTTATACATTATTTATTTGTGACCCAAGCCCATTTTCATAGTGGTTAATAAGAATCCTTTGTATCTAAAGAACCCTAACTAATCTTTTGTTAAAAGCCATTATTAAAATTATACAATAAGCATTTTTTAAAAGATTTTTTTATTCATTTATTCATGAGAGACAGAGAGAGAGAGAGAGGCAAAGACACAGGCAGAGGGAGAAGCAGGCTCCATGCAGGGAGCCCGATGTGGGACTCAATCCCAAAACTCCAAGATCACTCTCTGGGCTGAAGGCAGGCTCTAAACCACTGAGCCACCCAGGAGTCCCTACAATAAGCATTTCTTTCAGTTATGTTATCATTTGGATTCTGAAGATCTTAAAGTTCTTATGTAATTAATCTGGCCCAGTGAGCCATTGACAAAGTGTTACATAATTCAGCAAAAGCAGAGAAGCAGGCTGACAGTTGATTGTAAAGGCAAGAATAGAGGAATTTTTAGTTAAAAAAAAAAGGAAAGAAATAAAAACATTAGCAATCTTTTATTCTAAAGCTTTTATCTTAGAAATGAGGATATATTTATTCAGAATTGTTAAAGTTTAAAACTCAGGTCTCAGTTTATATAGTTTGCTGTTTCCAGAGTCAGGACTTATGACCCTTGTGTCATCTTCTCTCCACCAGCCAGTTGTTCTCAAATTTGGCTGCACATCCAAAACACCTGAGGAGCTATTTAAAATAACCCACAGGAGGAGGCAGCACTTGAGCTACCATCTGTCTTGTGTGTCATGATAAAAGAATTGTAAACCATGATCCTAAAAAAAAAAAACCCAGGTTTCCTCTTACCTGGCCTTCTTAGGGGTCTTGAAAAAAAAGGGAAATTTTGTAATTGACACAAAAACAAGAAATTAGACCTCAAATCGTCACCCTTTGTCTCTCAAATTTTTCCATGTATCTCAAAATGTGATGTTAAGAGATGGCTCCACAGAAGGACAAAATTGCTTCCTAAGCATCCTGGATTAGTCAAGGGTAGTCCTTTCCACACTTCTTAACACATTTCAGTGTCACTACCACCCTCTTGGACAATGATTTCCCCCAGCAGCTCAGATGGTTGAAAAGGCAGTGCACAGATTATATCAAGGAAGGAGAATTTCAGTTAGATTTAAGTGTTCAGGATGAGAGTCAGGCTGTCAATAAGAATGCACAAGTTCTTAAAGGCCAGGTTAATGATTAAGGCTGGCAAAAGACCTCACAAATGAAAAATTCTAGCTAATTATTTTAGCTGAATTGCTCTTCCTCTCTTAGTTTTCATGTCTTAATGAAGTTGGTAAAATTTCAAATGAAATAATATTCCAATAAAATGATGAGACAATTAGACATGTCTCATGACTCATATGACTAGGGTCCTACCCATTTAAATATCAGCAGGAATCATCTTTATTGAAAATTGCCTCCTGTATAATATGAATGCCTAGTTCAAAATGTAGGCATCTTTTCTGGTTTGCAAAGAAATTAATCTGGGGAGAATTAAGCAGAAAACATTCAAAACCCACAATTTCACTATTCAGAAAAAATTGGCCTCACCTTATCTCAAATCATATTTCTTTTTTAAAAAAGATTTATTTGAGAGAGAGAGTCTGTGTGAGAATAAGAGAGGAAGAGTAGATAAAGAAGGAGAGAGGGCATCTCCATCAGACTCCCTGCTGAGCTAGGAGCCCAACTCAGGGGTCTTTCTCAAGACCCTGAGATCATGACCTGAGCTGAAATCAAGAGTCAGGTGTTCAACCAAATGAGCCATGCAGGTGCCCCTCAAATCATATTTCTTTAATCTAGTTCAAGACCCAATGTAAAAAAAATTCACATCACCTGTCACAGACTTGCATTATAACTCCCTATAATTCTAAAAAATGACACTCGGAGTTTAAAGGACAAACATGGCTAACAAGTTTAATGAATAAGTTTAATACTCTGCCTCTACTCACTTATATTTCCAAAAAATTCTCTTCACTAGGGGTCTGCAAAATCCTATCTTCAACCCACTATGGCAACATCTGTAAGGATGTTCCCTACCTCCTTGAAACCACCTAAAAATTAACTCTCTGAAACCATCATGGCTCATCATCTAATAGGCATTCTACATCACAGCTCTGCATATGGTTCACTAACCCCTTTCCCAAGATACTCCTAGTCTTGTACCCTAACAGCACTAAGTTTGCACAAATTCCTAACTCTGACTTCAATTAAATTAAGGATGGTACCCAGAAAGATTGCAGTGCCTGATTAATCAAAGAACCTGAAACACTCCATCTCTTGTACCCAGGAACCTCGGGGTCTCCTAGTTTCTCTCCTCTTAGCCCTATTACTGCATATTTTCTTCTTCATGTGCTCTTACAGCCATCTCCAGAAGAGCCCCAGCTTATTCCATCTATTTTCCTTCTTGACTGCTGTACAATTTTTACATAAGACCATGTATCTCCCTTGGCATTGAGCACTGGGGCTAATGATTTTAGCAGCATATTTGCCAGGTTTGGTTCACCGTTAAGGAAACCTACATCTGTAGCAGGATTGAGTCAGTCATACTGGTCTGACATGGGTGCTTTAGGGAGGTAGCACACAGTATAATCTCTAAGAGGAGAGAATGATGAAAGTGCATTTTCTATGGAGCAAAGAAATATATAGAAAGTTTATCTTGAAAAGAGGGATTTGGTCATAGAGGGCAATTTCAGGTCAAATGTTTCAGATACTACTGGATTCCATCTGCTCTCTTGGCTGCTGATAGAAAATAATAATGTTTTTGCTCTGCCTTGCATTCTAATTGGCAAATATTTCATCTAATTGATGAACAAGACCTGGTAAAGTATTATGCATGCATATAATCAAAAATATTACTTGCTACTGCTGTCACAGCTGAAGGCAAGGCCTAGATTATTTTTTAAAATGATCATGTATTCGTTGCAAGATTATTACAACAGCAAAACCACTGGAACCTGCCTAAACGTCTTAAAACAATATAGCACCTAATTAAATCAGGGTCCATCTACTAGATGGAATGGTGTGTAGCCATTAAAATAATAGGAAGAATGTACTGCAACATGGAAAATGTTTATGACAGAATGTCAAATAGAAGCGCAGACTCTCAAAGGCAATCTTTTAACATCAACTCTGTAAAATAGATACATAAAGTATCACAATGGTAGAAGGAATTGTGACTGATATTTTATTTAATTTCCCAATTTTTCATAACATTACTTGACACTTAGTGTACTTTTTCTATAAGCAGAGAGATCTAAGCAATCTCAGAAGTGTTTTTACATTGCTACTCTTCCCTGGTTCTTTGTGCCAGCCAATTCCTTTCATTCCTAGATAAGATCTGGTTTTCTAGATGGGTGACCCCTGAGCCCTTCCTTAAACTAGAAATTTCAAAGAAATACACATCCAGCAACTGCCCTCAAAATTCTCCTGGTGAAAGGAGGCAGCTCAAACAATAGATCTTATGTCTCAGTAGCCTGTGTTTTGAATAAACTTTGTTTGTAGATTTAACTTTGAAGCCATATACACAGTTTGCATAATTATAAAGCATAATTTAAATTTAAAAAGAAATCCATAGATTTTAAAAGTAAAAGGAAAACCTATCTTATTATCTAATTTGCCACACTGTTATAGAGAGGGAATTACTCTAAATGATAATAAAACAGTGTGCTTTCACTGTACATCTATAATGAGATATACCCTAAGGGCAAAATGAACTTTGAAAATCATAAGTCATAAACTGTTGGGTAATCATATTGTCGGCAGTAGTTTTCTAGCGTGTATTTTATACATAGAATGGGTTAAAGCAAATGAGTAATTATATTTGTGTTGTTGAAAACCAGGATTTTTGACATGGGAGTAAGAAAATAGTTGGTAAGAACACATTAAAATTCTAAAGCCCTGAATATGAATTGGTCATCAAGACCAACTCATTTTTAACTTTTTAGAAAATCTCTTATGCTATGTCAGTGAAAAGACATAAAAATAATGACTAATCCAATAACAATAAGCATTTTTAATTTCTAGCTCTTATTCTCTAGAGAAATTCTATTTTCCACTGAAAGGAACCAGGAATTCTTGGAGAACTGGCTAATTCCAGGGCTGCAGCAGGACATACATGAGAGAGCCTGCAGTACCTTATACAACCTTATACATCAGTATACAAACTTCTAAAAACATTCAAGTGCTAACATGAATTAGCCTCCATGCCCAAAGATGGGAAAATCTGAGCCTCAGTAAGGTTAGGAAGTACAATGATTTGAAACACATCAAATGTTTCTCAATCCATTCGTTCATAATGATATTTTCTAAAAATTCATTGATTATCTTTGGAGATTATCAGGGTATCTACTCATGGTTTTGAAAGCTGGTAAATAAAAAGCTTCGAGCATTTATCTTATTGTATCTCAAGGCAACCAGTATCTCAGCTTAAATAAAGAATGATAGGATTATACCACTACCATTTTGCAAGTCTTAAATAGTGGTCACCAATGATAACATCACAAAGTAAAAGATGAAACAAAATGTAACTCCTGATAAACATACACAACACTGCCTATAAAACAATCTTAAAAAATAAATAAATAAATAAATAAATAAATAAATAAATAAATAAATAAAAAATAAAACAATCTTGTCTAAAAAGGCATCTGTAAATCCAATCCAACTTCTTGATCTAACCAAACACTGAAAGATAATATTGGGGCCAGAAGATCTTGTTAAGACTACCTGAAAGATACAGTAAGCAAAATCTGTAAGGTGAAAAACTACAGGACACACAGCTTGGTATCTTAAAAAATCCAAAAATAAAATAACGATTGCAAAGACACAAAAAGAGATAAGTAGATAAAGACATTAGAGATCGATAAAAAAGAATATGTCTTATTTAAATCATGATTCTAACAAACAAATTGAAAATCATTGAGTATCAAAGATTGGATATTTGGAAGTATTAAGAAATTATCATTATTTTTAAGTGTAATGAAGGTATCTTACAATTTAATATTCACATGACAACGAGAGGCATTTCTGAAACCAAACCATATTATACCACTAGTTTGTAAACAATTAAAATTGTAAAAAATCAATTACCTCCTATGCCCCAGAGGATAAAATTTAAGCACCCCTTCATACCCAATTGTCTGCTCATCATTCCATGAACTTACCAAGCATTTCTATGGCTCCAGAATTTTGACCCATCAGTCTTTCCCTGGAGAGGCAATTTTTCCATTTAATAAACTTCCACTCATCCTTAATTATCCTCCTAAAATTATCCTTTCTTATGGAGACTTTTCTAGTCTCAAAATAGAATTAGTCATTCCATTTTCAATGCTTTCCCAGTTCTGTGAATATATCTATTCACAGTGTAACAATAACTACCATTTATAGAATATTTATCAAGCACCAGTCAGTATTTCAAGTGTTTTTAACTATATTAAACTAAGTTATTCATCCCACAATCATTAATTATCAGTACCATCAAAATTTGACAACTGGGGAAACCCAGTTCCTTCCTTGATGGATTAAATCCATTTTGCTTTTATATTTTAAATATGATGTATAAGGCACCTAGTAATTGCTCAGCAACTGCTGGACTGTTTGGATATTTTAATCACTAATTTAAATAATTTATTTAAAGAAAAGCTATTTCTCAACAGCAGTTTTTAGATAATGCAACAAAAATGTTTGGATTGAATTAACTCCTGTGATGCAGATCCATCTACTAGGATAGACTGATACTTTGACCTTTCTCAGAAGAAAACACAAGTAATTATTTGTGTTATGGAGCTCTTTCTTTGAACTATTTGCTTGGTTATTTTGGCTCCTGTAAAGCTTTTTACAAAAGATTAAAAAAAAAATCACTGCCATTTTTTGATTGAATAAAGTCATGAAAGATTCTGACCAGATTTGGTATTTCTCAAACTCTCAATTGAAAATCAGTTTTATAAAAATACCTCAAATTGCAGGAAATTAGCTATGTACCTTGGTGTTGACCTCAGAATATAATGTAAACAAATAATGTGTTTTCTAGTTCATCTATTTTATTTTTAGAATATATTTGTCTTTTAAAGTGAACTATGGTGCTGTTGGAAACTATCATTTTGGAGAAGGTTTTACTGTGCCCAAAATATTGACTGTTTCTGTAAGTATATTTCACAAGAGATTTCCTACTTGTGATAATGTGACTACAATTATATCTTTCTTTTTATTATAGATATATAATGCATATTACTTCTACCGTACATTTTAATATTCATGTTTTTTTGCCGTGTTCTTTTAAATGTCAGTATGCCAGCAGCCTGGATCAGTCAAATTCTCCTTTTCTGTGAGACGTGAAAGCTAATGGAAACGGTTTTGACTCCTATAGTCTCCTATTCAACACCTCTACTTCATTTTAGACTTACATTCTGAATGCCTTTACTTAAAACATGCCACTATACTTATTAAAACCTTGTTTCATCTTGCCACATTCAAACTGTCAACCATTCTCATAACACCTTCCATGAATGTCTGGGTTCATTTGGTTTTATACAGCATAACTTAAAACCCAACTGGTTGAGAGAATTAAAAGTTAATCCACACCTGCCCAAGCAAGCAAATTCTGGTGGCCAAATTTTTCTGTTCTCTTTGCTTGATCCTTACTTTCATTTCTAACAATATCCTTCTCAAATACTTTCCACTTTTGGCAGCAAGATGGCAACTAAAAATGATGAACTTCTATCTTCAGAACTTAAATTCTTAAGAAAAAAGATGGCCATTTATACCACCTGAACTAATTACTGTGATCTTGGAAACTGATTTTGTTGATTGTCCAGACCTATGTCACATGCCCTGCCCTAGAGTTAATGAAAAGATGTCAGCACTACCAGGACACATACTGAGAGTGGGGGTGGGATAATCTCTCAAATCAAAAATAGAAGAGCTGTCACTAAAAAGGCAATGGGTTCTGGGGAAGAAATAGTAAATATAACCTACTGAAGCTAGAGTAATCCTTGAGACAATTGTATGATAAAGCAAAAAAAAAAAAAAAAAACAGTAAATACAGTAAATACAGACTTAGATTACATGGGGACAATATCCAATTCAAAAACTTACAGTGTGATTTTATCCAGGCAATTAATTCCCTTTTCAACTTCAGGTTCCTCCTCTGTAAAATGTGAAATGACAATAATACCTACTTTATGAAAATCAAATGAGTAGTAAGCATAAGTCAAATATCTGCCATTTACTAAATTGCTTGCCAAATAGTAGGCATTCAATAAAAGCTAGTGTTCTTTAAGACTAAGCATAGGTTCATCTCATATAGGAAATCATCTTCCACTACTCCTGTCTTTTCATCTGTATTTGCTAAAGTCCTACTGGTATTAGAGTCCATTACACAATTTAGCTCTTAATTGCACACAGGAACTATAGCCTCCATATGCTGAATGTGCATTTGTATTATCAACTAGTTTTGAAGCTCCTTATGGGTTGAGATCGTTTCTTTGTGCCCTGCCCTAGCACCCAGCCCAGGCCTAACCACTAACTCTGAACAGAGGCCCTTTGCATCCTTGGACTGATGGTGGGATCAAATCACATTCTGAGAATATTGGATTACACATATAAAAGGATGTACAAGCAAAAGATTTATTTATTTTTTAAATGTTTTATTTATTTATTCATGAGACACACAGAGACAGAAAGAGGGAGAAGGAGAGAGGCAGATACACAGGCACAGGGAGAAGCAGGCTCCACGTAGGGAGCCTGAAGTGGGACTCGATCCCAGGACTCCAGGATGAGGCCCTGAGCTGAAGACGGCGCTAAACCACTGAGCCACGCAGGCTGCCCAAGATTGAATAAATAAATGAGGGCAGAGCCTGTGTGGCTCAGTTGGTTAAGTGACCAACTCATGATTTTAGCTCTAGTCATGATCTCAGGGTCATGAGATTGAGCCCTGCGTCAGGCTTTGCCCTTGGCATGGAGCCTGCTAAAGATTCTGTATCTCCCTCTCCCTATGCCCCCTCCCACTCCTCTAGAAAGAAGAAAAGAAAAGAAAGAAAAAAGAAAGGGAAGGGAAGGGAAGGGAAGGGAAGGGAAGGGAAGGGAAGGGAAGGGAAGGGAAGGGAAGGGAAGGGAAGGGAAGGGAAGGGAAGGGAAGGGAAGGGAAGGGAAGGGAAGGGAAGGGAAGGGAAGGGAAGGGAAGGGAAGGGAAGGGAAGGGAAGGGAAGGGAAAGGAAAGGAAAGGAAAGGAAAGGAAAGGAAAGGAAAGGAAAGGAAAGGAAAGGAAAGGAAAGGAAAGGAAAGGAAAGGAAAGGAAAGGAAAAGAAAGGAAAGGGAAAATAAAAGAAAGAAAAGAAAGAAAAGAAAAGAAAAGAAAAGAAAAGAAGAAAAGAAAAGAAAAGAAAAGAAAAGAAAAGAAAAGATAATTAACTGAGAAAAGAAATGAATGGGCCTCTATGTATTTATGTATGTAGGTATGTAGGGAGTGGAGGAAAGTTTAGGAAGTACAGGAAGAGTTAGTACCACCCTATTGAAACTTTAAGGATGATGTGAAAGCCTTTTGAAGATCTCTTCTAAGTCCTATAAATTTTATCATATGCAGTGGAATTAGCTGCATCTGGAAAAAATAGAATATGTATACTTAATGATCCATTAATATATAAAACAGACATTAAGAGGTTAGACTTTGGAGACAGACCTGGATTTGAGCCCAATTTCCATCATTTAGAATCTGTATGAAGTTACGCAAATTAAGTTTTTAATTTTTTAAGCCTTATAGAATTTGTAGTGAGGGACCCAAATGGGAATGTGAATATTAAATAAGATGGTGCAAATAAAGAGCCTCTTCCCACTTAGTTGGGAAAGCAATAAACATTAGCAAAGATAAGACTTATTGTTATGTGATTTGGGGAATATATAAGGTATAAATGGGATTAGGTTTTATTTAGAGAAATTCAAAATTTAAGCATTATAACTGTCACCTTAATTTTGGGAAAAGTGAATACTACACATTAAAGCATTTGCTTAATATCCAGCTGGGTGAATTCAATGCTGGTTCTTGTTTAATTTTCAATCTTATTTCCATTGGTTTCATTCTCAATGGAGAGAAAGTCAGATGACCGTTGGGACCAGGTTCACTTCTTTTCTTAGAACTCCACAAGGGTATCTTATCTGTACTCAAGTTTTGGCTGGAATTTGGATTTTAATAATGACTTAAAAATAAAATTCAGTTGCTGATTGTCATTTTATCAAAACCACCATATTTGGAAACATCCTGTAATTACTGCCAAAAGCAGAGCTTCCAAGATATTCAGAGATACCTATAGGAACACAATAACAGATGAGTAAGTCGATACCATGTGGACTGCTATAGAAAGAGGAAAGAGAAAATCACCTAAGTCAAAAAGGTGCTGAATATTTGCTCATCTGGGTGAAGAGTCCATTATAAGAATAGATAAAGGAAGTCTTTTACAGTGGATATGAGGGTCAGGGCACAATCTGAAGGTTTCAGTTTGCCCATTAATTGGTCTAGTATTTTTCTCTGAAGCCTTCTGAATATAATCTTTAAAACACAGACATAAAACCAGATAGAACAAATGATTTTTGCATTAGTAGTTGGAAAAATAACTTCTAGATAGTTCTTGGGGCGAAGGTGGAAGGCACAGGGTTTTTAGAATACTCTATAATAGTTTATTTTTTCACCCTTAATTAAATACTAGATTTCCCTGTTTAACCTTAATTAAACCATCAGAGTGTCCATCCATTCTAATCACTTAAATTAATGTTCTGAATAGGAAAAATGATTATTTTAAATAAGGCAATAATTAGCCCATAAACATCATCCCAACAGCCACCTCAACTCCCTTTCTCTTTAGAAAATCCTGTCCACTCACTGTTATTCCCTGAAAATGATATAACCCCACCCTTTATTTTCTTTGCCTCAAGTTTCTTATTTCTTGTTGCAACTAATTTTCAAATGTTCCTGCAAAGTGGATCCTCCCCACTATGCCACCTAAGGTCCCATAAGTCTAGGGGATGAGTCCTGCTCAGATACTCCATATATAAATGTTGCTGTCTATTCACCACACCAAAAACCTTTGAGATCACTTGAGATTACTTTCTAACACATATTTTCATATTTTCATATTTTCATATTTTTTTTCCTATACATGATTGCTGATGACATGTCCATTTATATAACACACTTTCCTAAATATTGGCTGGGCATTAAGGAGGGAAAATTAACAAAACATAATTTCTACCACCAAAAGTTCATAGTCTAATAGGAAAAGATGAGCATATCAACCACTAAATTTAATACGACATGATACCGTAGAAGTTGTGGCTTGAGCATAAACAGATTTTTAGGACCTTTTAAAAATAACAGGTGCATAGTCCTAAAAATTTTGGGGCTAACATGGAAAAGGAAAGAAGAAAGCTGGTTTAAATAGGAAAAGTAAGCAACAGCCATGTATTAGTAGCAAGAGGAATAGAGAGAGCACTAGTAATGATAGGGTGTTGATGAAGATGTAGTGATAAAGATAATATTTATAGAAATTGCTCTGTAGATCTTTTAATCTGAGCCCCATGCAGAGGGGCTGCAAGTAGAAACTGAAGAAAATGTATTCACAAGGGGTTTAAGAGAATCTTACACTGACAAGCACATCGGGATAGATTCTTCTATTGCAAAGACCTGATGTGCTATAGAGAAACTACTGTCAATTTTTTTTTCTTGTAGCTTAGCAGTAACCTGATGAAAGCATTCTTTGGTAGATCAATTTATTCAGGGAAGCAGGTTGGAATGGGGAGAGATAAAATAGAATTATTTTCAATGGATGAAGCAAAATTATTCAAATATTTAATGTTTGAAAAATGTTAATATTTTGAGGTTTGCATTTTCACCTGGCTTTTTGGAAATTATACTATTGTTTTCAGACTGTTTAAACAACATTGGACTTTCTGTCAAATATTTCCGTGCTTACTGTTAACTATACTTGTATGTTTTCAAATGTTTCTAAACCACAACAAAAGATTTCACTTCCTTTCATTTTTCTTAAATTTTGCCCTCATTATACATGTTCTCCAATCCTTCTTATGGTTATTCATCATAATCCATACTGTTCACAACTGCCGTTAGGTTCTTATCTCATTCCTAATTACAAGGTCTCAATCATTCATCCAGTCTTATTGACAAGGAATAAATCCCTGCCAATATTCCAATATTTCCTTTTTAATGTGCTGATCCATATTTCCATGTTACATTTTCTTTCTAATCAGTATCAATGATTCCTGATAATGCTTAACCTTGAGTTCTCAAGCTTGAATCTATACATCAAGAATAATTTTGAAATTATGGCTTTTATAAAGGCCATGAAAAAAAAAAAACACCTCCTGTCTTTTTGTTCTACTTATAAAGACTGCTATTTTTGGCTTTAATTTTTAGGATATTTGATTTAATATATCACTTTATTTTATAGTGATTATATTTATCTGGTGTTAAATTTACAAATGTCACCAAAAAATAAAAAGTGGAACCTTCCATATAAAGCTTTAGTCCACAGGGCACCAACTTAAAGATCTGTTATTTTGTTTCATTATATTTTAATCCCCATCAGGACTATTGATAATTAAAATAATAATAATGCAATCATGTAACTTTTGTTGAAACTCTCCCTTCCCCATTACCTTTAAAAATATTTTTAAGAAAGAGTAATGGAAAGAATGTGTCATTTACATTCAAGGAGACTTGAATTCAAATTTTCACTTAGGTTTGTATTAATGAATAATCATTCAGAATTTATTTTCCAGGCTACTTTAGTTTTCTCATCTGTGAAAAAGGAACAGGAAATAGTTTATTGATGTGGCAGGGTATTAATGAGAAGATTATAAATAATCTAACCTGAGTATCTTGTGTTTCCTGGGACCCAGCCAATTCAAAATGAATGACTGCATCATCATTTTCATTATTAATATTTTGAAAGGGATTATATCCATATGATAGTAACTACTACTTTTCATCTTTTTAAAGAAAGCCTCACTTTTCTGAGCTTTCTGTTGCTATAAGAAAAGAGAAACCTGTATACTGGATATTAATGGTTGAATATGTATCAATTACTATATACTTCCTTTTTATGAAATTATATTTGAGGAATTTGCAATATTTGTCAATCAATTCCAGTACCTTGTTAATTATGAGATACTTGATTAGAGTATTTTAAAAAGTGGTATAAGTGATTTGTTGATATTAATGTGATGGTCACCTTATTATTACTGAAACAAATTTTATGAGTATCTTGATATCTATTTACATCATAATTCTCCTTTTTTAAGATTTATTTATTTGAGAGGGAGTGTGTGTGCATACATGCAAGTGGGGGGAGGAACAGAGGGAGAGAAGCTCCAGCAGACTCCCTGCTGAGCATGGAGCCCTGAAGAAAGGGAAGAGGCAGGGTTTGATACCACTAGCCATGAGATCATGACCTCAGCCAACACAAAGTTCCCCATCAACTCACTGAGCCACCCAGGCACCCCAATCAAAACATATTTGTCCCATAACAAAACCTAGAGAAATTGTGTAGACCCATTAGGCACTTAAACACACAACCTGTTACCTTGCTCTCTGTGTTATATGACACAAAGCAATCTCAAACAGGTGTAGCAGCTGATATTGAACAGTTCAAACCATCTGGTTGACTGGCTTCACTAGTGGTTCTAGTGGGCTCCGCTTGACCAACTAATTCGTAGGATGAAAAGCCACATAAACATAGACTATGCTTCCACTAATAAGGACAAAGAAGATCAATATACACTTGCTAATGTAATAACCAATAATAATTTTAAAAGTTCTTTATATTATCTTTAATTGGGTGCTAATGTATTTAAACACAAATGTCCACTGACTGCTTGGGCAAAGTGAAAACAAGTATGAAACTCGGTACTGATGTCTTCTGCAAACAGATTTTAAACAAGTAAAATAAATGGAGGACACTAAAACAACAGTAAATTGAGGACCAGATTGAATAGACTGACATCTTAAATGATTTTACTCTGGGTCCTAAGTACATTGTCAATGAGCTTTTTATTAAAGGAAAAAAAATGAAACATACAGAAATTTAGAAAGAATAAAATCATAATCATCTTATATCTTTTCCACCAAATTTGATAGGTTGACATTTTGCTATAATTGTACGTCTGTTTTTTAAGTAATTTCAAATCATTTACAAATGAGCTACAAATTCTAAATAGTTCAATATACATCTCTAAAAGTTGAAATATTTTTCTACCTAACTAAAGTACCATTATAAAAACAAAATTAATAATTTCTGAATGAGATCTAATAGCCAGTCCATATTTAAATTTCCCTAACTGCCTCAATTGTCTTTACAGCTGGATTTTTTTTTAAAGATTTTATTTATTTATCATGAGATACACAGAGAGAGGGAGAGAGAGGCAGAGATACAGGCAGAGGGAGAAGCAGGCTCCATGCCAGGAGCCTGACGTGGGATTTGATCCTGGGACTCCAGGATCACACCTTGGGCTGAAGGCAGGCGCTAAACTGCTGAGCCACTCAGGGATCCCCACAGCTGGATTTTTCAAACCAGATTACAATTTAGAACCACACCCTATATTTAATTGTTATATTTTTTCTGCCTTATTTTTTTTTTCTTTTTGAGACATTAGGTGTTGAAAACACCAATCAAATGTCCTGTAGAATACACTGTGCTGAATTCTTCTGATGTTAACTCAAGGTACTGTTGAACTTTTACCTCTATACTCTGTATTTACTGCAAAAAGGAAAGTTGGATCTAGGATTTACTAAATCAAGTTAATCACTTTGGCAAAAATACTTCATAGATCATGCTGAGAAGTTTATGTGTAACCTGATATGATGCATTATGGTGTCCATTGTCCCATCAACAACAGGTTAAGGTAGTGAAAGCTTGATTTCTTCACTGAATCTACATTTGTTCTTTTGTGCCCAGCAAGAGATCTACAGAGTCATGTAAATACTCAATTCTCCATTTATATTCCATCAGATAGTTTTATCATTTATCAATGGCCATTTCTTCAGTTAATAATTTTATTTGGGCTTCAAAAACGTGTTTATTAAATATCTATATATCTATATATCTATATATATATATTTTTTTTTTTTTGCTTAACCATGAGAATGTTGTATAACAAATGACTCCAAAATCTCTAAGGCTTATATAAGAATTATTTTGTGCTCTTAAGTGTATGAGATTCACCTGGGCTTGAGTGGGGTCACCTGGGTTAGACTGGAATCCAGGCTTTCGGTAGAGTTCAGTCTGCTCCATATTTGTTTGTTTCTAACATGGCTAAAGAGCAACAGCCACTTGAGAAACAGTCATTTTTGCGGCAAGGAGTAGGAAATCTAAGCAGGCTGGCAGAAATTTCCCATGACTCAACAAGGCTCAGCTCAGAACTAGCACAACTTTTCTCTCCTTATTCTATTGGGTAAAGCACATCACCTCACCAAAACAGGTCAATGGAAGAGAGACGTGCACTCCGCCAACTTTAAAGGGAGGCACTACAAAGTCACATGGCAAAGAAAATGAATGTACTGTTCTTCCACATAGGGATTAAAACATTGCAAATGGTGAACTTCTAATTATTTGTTCACTGTATTTTTCAGTTTAATAGACAAACTATCCTTAAAATGTAATTCACTTGGATTTATCATGAGATTCCAGATAGTGTTTCAAACACATTTGAATTCAGTCCCCTCTTCTACCCTCTGTCAGATGATGAGCACCAATGTAATGTCAAAGTTATCTTTGTATCTCTGGTACCCAGTACAATTATTACAGCATAGAGGATGCTCAATAAATGTGAGCTAAACTGTTTAGATTAATCCCTGAATTTTGCAAATAATTTCCATTCAAAGAAAGTTATGGCATATCCTCCCTTTTTTTCTGCCCATAAGAACAATCATCTTTGTTTCCCAGATGGAAAGAATAAGACAATGAGAAGGTAGGAAGCATGGACTGCCCAAGGCTAAGCTATACGTCAAAGATAAAGTCGGGAATAGAACCCAACACTTTGTACATGGGACAATATGCCCCAGTGCTTTCATTCTTTCCCATACCATTGTTCCTGTACATAAGGCAATTACCACCAAACATTTTCACTATTAGTGATAAATTGAAGACATGGTTAAAAATATCTTATATACTTCTCTAAAACAGAGAGAGAGAGAGAAAGAGATCTAGAAATAAGTCAAACTGCCTATTCTATTTTAAAGCCAAAGAGACAAGAAAATAAAGCAAGACTTTAGGGAGGCTAAGGGAAACTATAATCATAGTCAATAGTAGAGACAATCATCCTACCCCACATGGACAGAATTAAATTGCATTCATGTTAATTTTCAATAATTCCTAAGTTTGTAGAATAAGAAGACTAACATATGAAAATGTAAATCATATGATTGAAGGTAAGGTTACTCTTCATTTGGAAATTAAAATGACATGCAAAAATAAGAAAAAGATCAGTGGTAGGGAATAGATTTATACATGTGATTGATTATTTTAAAACCCGTTATAGAGATGCAATTAACAGCAATCCACAGATTTCAGTAACAAATTATATTTGCATGACTATAGAGCCTGATCTATAAATATGTGCATATTTGTTAGCTTGCCCTGAATTGAAGTATTTTGGGAGGTTGCTTTCACTATCCCCCTTTGTTTCAGAATATCAAGTCGGTCACTTTGCAGGTTTATTGGGTAGAAAAACAATTAATTAGAGCTGACTGGCAGTGTTGATAATTTATGCACAATTAATAGAAAAGCTTTTGCCATCATTTTTAAATTTCATAGACTACTTATACACCCTAGTGGGAAAAATTGGTCAAAGCACTTTTTTTCTGAAGAGAAAAATCAAACAAACAAAAAATAGATATATAGCACTTAAGCATTACCATGATATTGGAACTCCCCAGAGTGTCCTGAAATTCTGTAGGCAAACTGATATAATAAAATCTGACATAAAAAGCCACTTAAACCACACTAATTAGATGGATAATAAAAATCAAGCAACTATTGAACTGCAAGGCAGTCACATAGACAATTAAAGGTTAATTAGATGCATGAATACAAGTTCCTCCTGCTCTGGGATTTATTCCTTAGATATTTTAGACAGATTCATAAGGGAGCTTGACATATAGCTTAAAAATTCACCTGGGATTCATTTCTGTGAAAAAAAATTCTTTGAATAAAAACAAGTTTTAGAAACTGTGGTAGTGTGGGGGTAGGTGAGGAGGAACAGCAATAATTTAATAATAACAATGAAATACTTGGAGACTCTTGGCAAATTTGATCAATATGTAACATGAATTTAAATTTAAATTTGTTTTTACTCTAGATACATTAATAAAATTTTGAAAGATCCAGAAAGTTCCAGTGATCAGTGTAGGCATTCTGATCAAGGGAATTTGTGAGGTATGGGATGCAAAATTTGAGGATTGGTTCTAATCCCAATCCTGTGCCTCTCAAATCTGGTCTGGCAATGAATAGAACATCTTTAGTCCTCAATTTCTCCTTCTAAAAGTTGAAATATAATCTTATTAGGAAGAAAGAAAGAAGAAAGAAAAGAAAGAAAGAAAAAAGAAAGAAAGAAAGAAAGAAAGAAAGAAAGAAAGAAAGAAAGAAAGAAAGAAAGAAAGGAAAGGAAAGAAATTTATGCCTCCTCCATTAATTTAATGCCTCTAATCTAATAAGTCTCTTTTCCCAATATTTTCATTGTCATGTAAAACTGCTAATATGTATGTATAGAATAGATTCAACGCTTAAAAAATGATATGTCTAAGCCTCTAAAAGTTTACTCCACCATAAATTTCATTCATTTTTATTTCTGGGAGCTGAACATGTGCCAACCAGATTTCAACAGAACCTTTTTAAGTTATTCTTCTGTAAAAATAACAGCCAAGAGTATTCTAATGATCAAAGCTATTTATTAAGTGATAACTATATGCCATTTATTTAACCATCACAACTCTAAGAGCAAATATTATTTCTATGTAAACTGATATAGATTGTACAATTTAGAACCTCACTGAGGGCTACCCAGTTTATAAGAGACTGAGCCAGGAATTGAATTTAGTTTTTTTTTTTTTTTTTTTTAACTACAACTACTTTGCCTATTGGAGACATGTGGTACAAGTTTTTTGTTTTTCATTTTTCTAACATTAGAGAATAGGTTTCATAGACTCCTTCATACTCTCTCAATAGATACTGTAGACTAACCAGGTTTAGGATAGATGGACACATAATAAAACTCCAATCATGTGACCTGCATGGCTGGAAAAAATATCTAAAGGCATAGTGATGAAAAAGGAAAGAAAATGATGATGTATGATTCCAAATTTACCAAAATCAAAAAGTTTGAGTAGAACATCTCTCTCACTTAGAGTGACATGGTTTCAGGCTCTAGCATCATCAAGGAGGGTGGCTTAGCCCTGCCCCCACCAGGGGAGCTGAAGCTGGGGATGGCTTCTCAGGCATGCAGAAGAGCTGGACAAAAGAGAGGTGAGAATGTGAGGAGAAGATCCCCAGAAAAGAGGAGAGCATAAAGGCAGAGCATGAGAAGTATTGGTTGAAGAACCACAGCCAATTAATGTACCCTGATGCAAAGTTCATGCCAGGCCTGGCAAAGGAAGTGCCAAAGAAAAAGCAGAACATGTGGAGGGAGAAATGATACAGTGTTCAGATTTCACCTTGACAATTAAGGAAAGTCTAAAAAGAGTGAGTACCCATGTGTGAGTACCTATGCAACTGGAAGATCAGAGAAGCAGCATAAGCAAGGATGTAAAAGAAAAGAGTAGGAGACACAACTGGTATTTACTAGAAAGCAGAGGCAGAAAAGGTAGAAAAATAAGCCAGGCAGGTAACAGGTGTTCCATTTTACAGATGAGAAAACTCTCAGTGCTAAGAACTAAAACCAGGATTCAACTGAGGTTTTCTGTCCCCAAATCCCATGCAAATTTTCTTACTCAGTGCTGTCATGAAGGGTGTCTACACACAGGATGAACATGATCAATACCCTGGGTGAGTTATTGATTTATAAGGAGTGATTGAAATATCCAACAATGGGAAAAAAAGTGACATAAAAGAGAATATGACCATAAAATATTATAGAACTTTCAGAAAAGTTGTTTCTAAGTGTATTCAATGGCATTTTTTTCATAATGTAATATAAAACGAAAAATAAGAATATAAAACTACTATAATATGACCTTATTTATGTTATCTTGTGTACATATGTGAATAAGAAATTAGATGAAAATACATAAAAATATTAACAGAATTTTTATCTGAACCATAGGGCCACAGATTATGTATTTCTGTATCTGTATTTATTTTTCATAGAATGAGAAAAACAATGTTAAAAAGGAAAAAAATAGGGGATCCCTGGGTGGCTCAGCGGTTTGGCACCTGCCTTTGGCCCAGGGCACGATCCTGGAGACCCGGGATCGAATCCCACGTCGGGCTCTGGGTGCATGGAGCCTGCTTCTCCCTCTGCCTATGTCTCTGCCTCTCTCTCTCTCCCTGTGTGACTATCATAAATTTTAAAAAAATTTTTTTTTAAAGGAAAAAAATAGGGGCACCCGGATGGCTCAGTTGGTGAAGTATCTGACTCTTGATTTCAACTCAGGTTATGATCTCAGGGTTGTGAGATCAAGCCCTGTGTCTGCTTGGCACTGGGCATGGAGCCTCCTTAAGATGTTTTCTAGCTAGAAAACCTACTAGAAAACCTTCCCCCTACCACTATAAAAAAAAAGAAAGAAAAAAAAGAAAGAGAAAGAAAGGAAGAAAGGAAGAAGAAAGAAAAAAGAAAGGAAGAGAGAAAGAAAAAAAGAAAGAAAAGAAGAAAGAAAGAAAGAAAGAAAGAAAGAAAGAAAGAAAGAAAGAAAGAAAGAAAAAGAAAGAGAAAGAAAGAAAGAAAGAAAGAAGAAAGAAAGAAAGAAAGAAAGAAAGAAAGAAAGAAAGAAAGAAGAAAGAAAGAAAGAAAGAAAGAAAGAAAGAAAGAAAGAAAGAAAGAAAGAAGAAAGAAAGAAAGAGAAAGAAAGAAAGAGAGAGAAGTGCCAGTGACCGAAGTATGGACAATGTTGTCAACCAATTTTATTCCCTGTGTGCACATGAAATCAGGTTGTCACCATTCTCTGCTTTTTATAGAAAAATGAAAAAAATTAAAGCATGGATGAGTAGATAATTAAAACTTGTACATGCCTATCAAAGCAAGGACACTCCAGTTCCCATTTTGTCTTGGTGTCTGAACCTTGTCATGCCTACAGGTTTCCTTTCAAAACATTTAATGGAGAACGAGAAGCCATCCCTCCCCATTAAGTACAGTGTAGGCAGCGGGTGCTGGGACAGCCTTCATAATTGTACCTGAGGCCGCACGGGGAGTGCAATTGTGTGGTTGGGAAATTATATCTGATTATGATCGCTCAGCACCAAATGTCAGAAAATAGCTGCCCTGCTGAAAAACAGCCTGTGGAGGGGAGTATGAAGGCGAGAGGATGCGCAGCTGCGGGGAGCTAAGAGTCAGCAGTGGAGGGAGAGGCAAAGCCCAGATCTAGAGGGGTATGCTGGCGAGGCTGGGTAGGGACACCGCAGGGCAGGAAGATCAGACTGTTCTACAACCTATGCTGACTCTCTGCTGCCAAAAACACAGAGCCCCAGCTGGGAGAAGCTGTTTACTTGTTTGCATGTTGGTTGATTGGTTGAAAGAGAATGAGAAAACTGCCCTTACCAGGCTTTCCCAACTGCCAGCTCTTGGGCTGTGTCTGACTTGCCTGAGTCAACCCGGACACAGCCCTTAATCCCCAGCACAGTCATTCTTCCCTAACTGGGCCCTTAAGGAGCTCCAAATGTAAAACACTTTGATATGATTTTTACAAAGAAGAGTAGGACAATCTCTGTCCCAACCCTTGTTTTGAATATTACATTTTTATTTCTTGCACTTTAAAGCCATATTCACTGTTCTCAGTCTGCCCTTTTGATTGTTAACCTTGCCTTCCAATCTGATCCCTTGTGAAAAAACAGAAAAAAAAAAAAAAAAAAAGGTCACATTACAGATAGCTGTTTTCCTAGCTATAGAAAGTCTAATGCAGCAGGTTTAAGGTGGGGCTCAGGGATGTATAATTTTAACAAGCTTCTTAAATTATTGTAATGCCAAATCAGGGTCTACCACCTGGCAAATATAAACCAAAATCAAAATATACAGCTGTTATGTAAAAGGTAGGGCCAATGTGGGAAAAGAGTACCTCTTTTCCCTATCTGAATCTGTTTTATCATCTGTAAAATGTAGATACTATTATCTACCTTACAATGTTGTTCAAATAAAATACATACTAGTTTCTGGCACAAATCAGATACCAAGCAAATATGAGCACGAGTTCCCTTTATTCAGGAATATGGTCAAGTACACTTAAGAATGCCAGCTGAGGCTCAAATCTCTATTCTGTGTGACTGGCAAAGACAGCAAAGGCATTCAGGATAAAAGAATGTGGTTGTCCAGGTTGAATGTTTTCCAGTTTAAGAACATGTCTCTTAGGGACTCCTCGGTGGCTCAGTGGTTGAGTGTCTGCTTTGGCTCAGGGCATGATCCCTTAATCCGGGATCAAGTCTTACTTCAGGCTCCTCCCAATGAGCCTACTTCTCCCTCTGCCTATGTCTCTCTCTCTCTCTCTCTCTCTGTCTCTTGTGAATAAATAAATAAATAAATTCTTTTAAAAAAGACAAAAGAACATGCCTCTTACTTTCTGTTGTCCTGTAATAACTTAGTTAAAGGTTTCTCATTCAAAGCTTTTCTAAAATCCTTTTTGACAATCTAAAATTTTAGTCTATGTTACCTTGTGGGCTAATCTCTGAAAGTGTTCCAGGTGAGTATATCAGTAATTAGTAAATTGAATGTTTGGATAGAGTAATTGAGATTCTGTGTTAAATTTTTCTTCCTGTCACTAACTAGATTTTAACTTTTCTTTTAAGTGGACAGAGTACTTAGCTTTCTTTCTGAGCCTCAGGTCTTTTTTCACCTGTAAAAATGGGGAGAACAGCAAGGAAATAGATACCACTTTTGCATCACTTCAAGACCCCTTGGCTTCTCCTGTCTTAGATCACTCATACCTGGGATCAGGCCAACTTCATATGGGCACAGGATAATAGTGCCTCCCCTCTCACCTTTCTTCCATCATGAGGCCTCTTATGACTGCCATGGCTCCCATGCATGGGCACCTGTGGTGATCATAGGGGGATAACATTAAGACTATGAGAATAGTTTTGGGCCAAGGGAGACAAGCTGTGGATGAATTCACCTCCTTTGCACCCCCTAGCAAGAGTTCTGGATGCAAATTAGCTTCTTAGGGATACTATACTGTTGATCAAGCAGTCCGTAATATTTGGCCATGGCCACCTTGATAAAGCATCTTCATCTTGTCTCTTCCTCCTTCTCTACTTCATTTTCTTGTACCCTCACTCATATCCCTAGAGTTGTCTTCTGAATTAAAGTAATGGTCCATAAAATCTCCCAAACTCTACATTCTGGATAACCTTAAGCTAACACACATAATATTTATATCTTAGAGTTAATGTGGAGATAAAATGGATATTTCATAGAAATGTGTTATACATGGAATTCAATAAATGTTAAATTGTCATCATCACAAGTCCTGATTTTTATTTCTCAAGCTATAAGTTATTTGTCATCCCCACTGCCTCCTCTAACCCTCTCTTTTATACCTATCTTTGCTGGCCTCTCCTACCATGACAGCCTCAGGCAGCTAAAGAAAGAATTTACATGTGGCAAGGGTGGTGAAAAAGTGAATTCATGAGAGGGCTAAAAGACCTTTGCTAACTCCACAATGTTGCCAGCATCCAGTCTGGGTCCTAGTCATCAAACTTATAAAAGTACAGGCATAAAACAGAACCAATGACAGCTGGCTCTTCAAGTATACCCTGTTTCATTATTTAAAGGTTTATTAAGTGCATATATCATGGAACCTATGTCTCAGATATCCAATGAGACCTGAATCAATATATTAAGACACAACATTAAGGTAAAGGACTGCAAGCTTTTTCGAATACTAAATATCTTTTATAGTGGGATGTCTCTATAAAACTAACTCTGCTGCCCAAATGGTTATTTCAACATTTGGGAGAGAGTGAATGAACTAAATGAGTTAAGCCTTATTCATAACAGTTGCTTCAAAACAGACAAGACACCCAAGTTACTAGGCAACTTATACCTAAACAAGAGGAAAATTTGCGGTGTAATAGGCTACACTTAGATATGAAGAGTGCAGATTCAAGCCCAGTTCTTGGCAAAATAATTGGACTTCTGTCTTGTGTTTGACTCTGTCCCTGCTTTGCTGCTTCATTGCTGAATATGTCCACCCCATCATCCCTTGAGTTATTTTACATCTCTCCTTATTCATGAATTTTGATTTGATGAGTAGATACATTTTCTTGGGTCTTGATCATTTTACTGGCTTGCAATTATCATTAGAAGTGGTTAGTTTCCAATTGCCCTAGGGTAGTTGGCCATCTTGACTAATCTAGCTCAGGCCTCTGAAACCCCACCATGGCAATGACCCCCTTGATTATAACCCCTTTGGGCTTGCTATTGCTACAGGGGTCATAAACTCAAGGACTGTCCGTAATTGGACCGAGACTCCCTAACTATTATGACTCTTTCCATGAACTGACTTTTATGACTTTAAGTTGATTGTACAGGAAGGACGCTCTTTCGAGAAATAGAAAATCATGTTTGGGTCCCAGTCTTTCCAACAAATTTCCATTATATGATTACTTAACCACACTGAGACTCAACTACCTAGTCACAGTCCTAATTACCTCATAGAGCTGCTTACCGAAGTAAAACAAAACAAAAATAAAGAGACACACACAAATAATAGTCACTGAAAGGCTACAGAATTCCAAGTATAAGATAAATTAGGTATCTTATTTAAGTTTTCTAATCAGCACCAAATGGGCAGAAACTAATGCAGAACTCATCCAAAGCTTCTGTAAAACATGCATCAAACCTATATGTGCAAAGGACTACTCCAAAGAAGGCAAATTGGGTTGTGAGAAAAGCTAGATCAATCAATATTTAAAGGATTAGAGAGTGAAGAAAGAATTAGTATCCACTATAGCATAAGTCACATAGTATGCTCTTCAATGTAAGACTCTTCTAGAAGGCAGGGCAGCCATGTTAGCTTGAGCAAGTTGTTCATTACACAAAAGTATACAACCAGAGAGATAGGTAGGAACAAAAACCCATCCATACCCTGCTCTCCAATCACTATGTCTTGGCATAGCATTGTGTCTTCAAGTGAAGAGTGCCTTTTGATGCACGTAAGAATTAACAATAGCCTGAAACTATGCTAGCAAGAGTTAATATAACCTGAGCAGGCTCAAATGTGCTATCTTTACAAGCGCTTACCTGCAAAGTTGCCCTTAGCTGCAGTCTAGGAATCTGAATGGCAAGAGGGTCACCACCATTTCCTGACAAGAATGTCTAACTGCATCTAGACTTTATGCAAATAACATGGTTTGTGTTCAACACCTGCTTTTCTTTAAAATTACTGCAGTTTTGATACAGTCCAGGCAGAGGGTGCTTGTGTGAACAGCTCCAAATAAATTCCCTCTGCATTTAGTCTGTAATGAGCCTCCCTTGAAGACATATCTCATGTGTCATCACAACTTGCTGAGGTTAATTTAGCACATCCTGCCTGACTCCACTGAGGGAGAACTCTAGGAAGCTCATGCTTAATTTTCTCTGGACTTGGCTCCTTGTGCCTTTCCCTTTGTTAATTGCTTTGTATCCTTCTAGTGAATCATCAAACCTGGAGGTGGTTTTTAGGACCTCCAACACACTTTTCTCTTCATACTTGGAGGTCATTTGCTCACTATCCTGTGTCCAACAGGGCTGTGTCTACCTGGAGCGCTTTGCCCTACTCCTGTGAAGCCATAAGGACAATTGAGGTTCTGCTGGGAGGACAGGAAGATAAGGAAAATGCATAGGCCCCTGCTCCCACCTATGTCCTCTAGCTAATATGGAAAATCACTGGTCCTGGGTCCCCTTTTCCTCACTGAAGCCAGAACAAATACTGCTTAGGTTAACAGCAATTGCATTTACAGAAGTGGGTCCCAACAATAGAGGAAGGAAGGGACCAATACCTGCAAAAGCTCTTCTATGTCCTAAGTATTATGTTTGGGGTTTTACACATACAGTTTAAAAAATAATCATAACAGAGAGCCATGGTAATCTTTTAGTATGGTTTAAGGACCTGAGATGCAGAAAGGTTAAGTAATTTTCCCAAGATCACACAGTAAGTGTTGAATCATGTCTTGAAAGTGAGTGTATCTGATTCCAAATCACATGTTCTTTCCATTCTATTAAATAGCCTTCATTTTCAGGTCTTCAGTCTCAATGATTGGTCATCTGAAATCACAGCTATCTCCCCAGGTTTTTATTAAAATAAAATGAGATATGCATGTTAAGTATGTGGTATAGGATCTAGTATGCAATAAAACTGAAACATATGGGAATCATTTTTATTAGGAGTATGGCTTATGGTTATACTTACAGCAGAGATTTGTCTGGCTCAGGAGGACTCCTGTGGCTGCTCTGAGGCCCCAAGAGTAGGGATGGCAAGACAGACAATGAGGATTATCTAGGACATAGTATTCTGACACTTTTTTTATGTTTATAATGAAATGCTCTAATAATTATGTAACTCATTAAATATTCATCAGATTAGTGCTGAAAGTTTTATTTGAATCAACTCCAAACTCATATGTATGCAAATCTAAATTTCTTCTATTGTTTCTGAAGTACCTTACAAATATGTTCCAAATGTAATAGCAACAACAATAAAAACAACCAAAACCATCGTCTTGGAGTGGCCAGGTTTGTGTTCCTGAGCATATACTGATATATAAAATGACTTAAAGGATTTTATTTATTTTTTTATTCTAGAGAAGGAGCATATGCAGTGGAGGAGAGGGGCAGAGGGAGAGGGAGAGGATCTCAAGCAGACTTTATGCTGAGCTTAGAACCTGACTTGAGACTCATTCTCACGACTTGAACCAAAACCAAGAGTTGAACGCTTAATCAACTGAGTTACCCAGGTGCCCCATAAAATGACTTTACAAATTGTTTTTCCATACATGACTCTATATATCTATGAATTGAGCAATAAATTTCCTCAAATGTGTATGAGAGTATACATTTGCCTTTTGTTGTTAACAATTCAGAACACATCCCAAGTACTGATTTTGTTCACATCACTACTAGATGCACAATGTGTAATAACACAAAGCTTAGTTCCCAAACATTTACTGAGAGCCTACATCATGCTACATAGCACTCAACACAGCATCTCTCTGGTACAGAATAAGACTCAAAAATATGATCTGGAATGATAATGGTGGTGGTAGTGGAGGGGGTAAGTAGAGAAATAATGTGTATCCTGTCTGAACAGGAGCTTAGTTTCTGACATCAATCCATTAATATTTTAAATTTAATAACCCTTACACACACACACACACACAATATACATACATAAACCATGTGCTCATACACTACATGCACACACACACCACATACATATATATGCATATACTCACCTAAATACACATGCAGTCTCTCATACACACATCACATGTGTACACACACACCACACGTACATATACATACCACACATACACATACATACATCCATTAACACCACATACTCACACATATAGATAAACATACACATATGTATTATACATAGGCATAGCACTGAGTCCTCTATAACTCAGGCTTCCTAGAAGAGCCTTAATTTCATGAATTTACATTAGGTGTACTGAGCCTGTATCATCTTTTTTTTTTTTAAATCAACTTTTCAGGTCTCTACTTAAAACTATGACCAAAACATACAATGTCTATTAAAATATACTCTTAAGCCCCATATTAATACACTCAGCTCAAACAACAGAAAATACATCCTTAAAAATAAATATAGCCCATACTATTTCCATAAGCATGTATTATTGCTATTGATTTTCTAGTCATCTACTTTTAAAGCCAAGCTGAAAATGATTTTTAAGTGCTCAATCTCATTTATTAAAGCCTTGAAAGTTGATTGCCTTAATTTTCCCCCAATCAACAGGATAACCCTTAATTTTAAGGTCTGGATTAGTGGCACTCCCAACTATGAAGTAATGATGTCATTTATTTACATTAGAATCAACATGAGTTCAGAATTTAATGCCCTCATCAATTTTCCAAATAAAACTGCAGCTGTAGTGTGGAACAGGTGAAATGAGGTCTGTATTTCTCAGATGTAACATAGCCAAGAGCTTAACCCAGGCTTCATGAAGTTTAAAAGCAATAAAGTCAAAGTTATTTCAGCCCTGCAGCATACTTATTTAAAGAGATGGATGTTATTGGCTGTCTTTCAATATACTGCTTATACTATCATTAAAACCTGAAATGGAATCTACAGTATTATATGTATGGAATATCATACACTGATAAGAGTCACCCTTCTCCCCAATCATTTTAAAACAGAAAGATAAAACAATTGTAATGCTACATCCAGAGTACTATGATATCGACAGAATCCTATTTCCATCCTCATTCTCTATTGTAAAAACAAAAAACAAAACTGTGGATTGCAAAGTTATAGAATATAAAGTATAAGAGATAGGTGCATCTGTCAGGACCTCTGGTCTAGGAATCGCGAACCAAAGGTGATTCATTAGGGTTCTTGGTGGCAACTACGTAACTGTCAAATTAACAGCATGAAAGTGTATATTAGTTAATCTCTAAACTCCAGGAGGGTAGCAATCATATCTGTCTCTATCTATCACAATGTCTATTAGAATGGCAAGCACATATCAACTATCTAGCAAATACCGAATTAATTAATAAATAAATACTATAATAAGGATGGCTAGGTACCTCCATGGTGATTAATTGCTCTGAAAAAGCTCCCAACAGGTTCCATAAAGAAAATCTGAGTTCTTTACTGCAACACAAAGTCTTCTAATGTCAAAAAGGTAAGTTGGAAGACAAAGAGAACAGAGGAGAGTATTTCATCTTCTTCGCTTAGGTGTCTGCCCCTGCATACATTCTTCTAAAACATCCCTACTTCCATTATTCTACTTTTTAAAAAATTTGTAATTTAAAAAAAATTGAAATTATTTATTTATTTGAGCAAGAGAGAGAAAGGAAGAGTGTGTAAGCAGGGTGTGGAAGAGCAGAGGGAGAGGAAGAGGGAGAATCTTAGGCAGGCTCCATGCCCATCAGAGAGGCTGATACAAGTCTATCTCACAACCCGAGATCATGATCTGAGCTGAAATCAAGTGTTGGATGCTTAACCAACTGAGCCACTCACATACCCTTCTATTATTCCACTCTGAGCATATAAGTGCAACAAATTCTGTCAAAGTAACATTTAGTCAATGTAGTACCACTCTTTTAATTTTAGCACTATCAGTTTAATAAGATGCTAAAACAGAGTTCAAATCCAAATAATCAGAAATCTTTGCTTTTTATTATTGTGTAATCATATTTTTCCATTCCCCTGCATAATAGCTGAAGTTTCTATTCTATACTAATATAGTCTATAAATATTACTGTTATATTAAACACTAAACTGGAATAAATTAATAATTCTGAGGAATACCAAATTTACTTTGGATTATTTCAAGTCAAATTATGACAATGTTTATGTCATAATTCCTATGACAATTAAATCCTTTAGGTTTAATTTAGATTTAGAATAATGGAAGAAGGGATGTTTTAGAAGAATGTATTTAATTTTTCATAACCAACAGAAAAACTACCCAATGACAATAGGTCCAAAGAAATCACACAGACTGGAATTAGTAGGGGATTGAAACAGCTATTATGAATATGTTCAAGGATTTTGGAAAAGGTAAACATAATAAAAGAACAGATAGGAGTTCTCAGAAAATTAATGGAATCTACATAAATGAATCTGATGTAAATTCTAGAAATAAAAACATAATATCTAAGATGTAAAAATATCTTATTGGCTTAACATGACTAGATACTGGAGAAGAAACTATCAATAAACTTTAAGAAAGAGAACTAAAAATTATAAATTGATACAAAGACGGGAAAAAAGTTTTAAAAATGGACAGAAGCTAAGTGACCAGTGGGACAACTTTGCAGAGTCTAACAAATGTGTGATTGAAATCTCAGAAGATGGAGAAAGAAACTGACAAAGAAACAAAAATTTGAGGAAATGGTAGAAGTTTTTCCAAATTTTTCTTTAAAAATCATTCTTTGGGACTTCATCAAGATAAGAAGCTTTTGCACAGCAAAGGATACAGTCAACAATACTCAAAGACAACCTACAGAATGGGAGAAGATATTTGCAAATGACATATCAGATAAAGGGCTAGTTTCCAAGATCTATAAAGAACTTATTAAACTCAACACCAAAGAAACAAACAATCCAATCATGAAATGGGCAAAAGACATGAACAGAAATCTCACAGAAGAAGACATAGACATGGCCAACATGCACATGAGAAAATGCTCTGCATCACTTGCCATCAGGGAAATACAAATCAAAACCACAATGAGATACCACCTCACACCAGTGAGAATGGGAAAAATTAACAAGGCAGGAAACAACAAATGTTGGAGAGGATGTGGAGAAAAGGGAACCCTCTTACACTGTTGGTGGGAATGTGAACTGGTGCAGCCACTGTGGAAAACTGTGTGGAGGTTCCTCAAACAGTTAAAAATATACCTGCCCTACGACCCAGCAATTGCACTGTTGGGGATTTACCCCAAAGATACAAATGCAATGAAACGCTGGGACACCTGCACCCCGATGTTTATAGCAGCAATGGCCACGATAGCCAAACTGTGGAAGGAGCCTCGGTGTCCAACGAAAGATGAATGGATAAAGAAGATGTGGTTTATGTATACAATGGAATATTACTCAGCTATTAGAAATGACAAATACCCACCATTTGCTTCAACGTGGATGGAACTGGAGGGTATTATGCTGAGTGAAGTAAGTCAGTCGGAGAAGGACAAACATTATATGTTCTCATTCATTTGGGGAATATAAATAATAGTGAAAGGGAAAATAAGGGAAGGGAGAAGAAATGTGTGGGAAATATCAGAAAGGGAGACAGAACATAAAGACTGCTAACTCTGGGAAACGAACTAGGGGTGGTAGAAGGGGAGGAGGGCGGGGGGTGGGAGTGAATGGGTGATGGGCACTGGGTGTTATTCTGTATGTTAGTAAATTGAACACCAATAAAAAAATAAAAAAATAAAAAAATAAAAAAAAAAAAAAAACCCTAAAAAAAAAAAAAAAAAAAAATCATTCTTTAGGGGATCCCTGGGTGGCTCAGCGGTTTGGCGCCCCCTTCAGCCCAGGGCGCGATCCTGGAGTCACGGGATTGAGTCCCACGTTGGGCTCCCGCATGGAGCCTGCTTCTCCCTCCTCCTGTGTCTCTGCCTGCCTCTCTCTCTCTCTCTATCATAAATAAATAAATAAAATATTTTAAAAAAATAAATAAAATAAAAATCATTCATTAAAGGAAGCTCAATAAAAGGAAGCTTTTACCCTAAAAGGGTAAAGAAAACCACACCTAGGTGCACCATAGTCAGCTTCCTTAAGAGAGACAAAAAGAGACAGAAAGAGAATTCTTAGAACAATTCAATTGTGAAAGAACAGTCTTTTCAGATACTACTACACCAAAACACATTATATCCATACAGAAAAAAAAGAACTTCTACACTCAACTGTAACTGCACAAAATAGTTAAATCTAAATGAATTACAGACCTAAACATAAAAACTAAACTATAAACTTCTAGAAAAAAAAAGCATAAGGAAGTTTCTACATGACTTGGGTATGTAAAAATTTCTTACATAGCATGATCTGTACAAAAATGTTTATGGAGGGGTGCCTGGGTGGCTCAGTCAGTTAAGAATCCAACTCTTGATTTCAGCTCTGTCATGATCTCAGGACTCTGAGATCCACAACAGGCGCCATGCTCAGCAGGGAATCAGCTTCTAATTCCTCCTCTGCTCCTCTCCCAATCACAGGTACTCTCTCTCTCTCTCTAAAATAAATTAATTAATCTTTAAAAAATGTTAATAGAAGCTTTATTTATAATAGTCTGAAACTGGGAACCCAAAAAAAGTGTTCATGAACACATATATAGAATTTAAAACAAAAAACTAGCATATTCAACATACTCAAATCTAACAATTAAAAAATCCAAACTACCAGCACATATAACCACATAAATAAAGGCCAAAAACATTATTTGGAAAGAAGCCAGAGACAGAAAAATTATATACTGTCTGACTTCATAAATTTTAGAATACAGGGATACTTGAGTGACTCAGTGAGTTGAGTGTCCAACTCTCAGTTTCAGCTCAGGTCATGATCTCAGGGTCCTGAGATTGAGATTCTCTCCCTCCCTCTCTGACCCTTCCCCCACTCTCTCTAAAAATAAGTAAATTAAAAAAAAAAGAATACACAACATTTTAGAATAGCAAAAACTAATCTGTGGTTATAGAAATCACACAGCTGCTGCTTTTGGGCTTGGTTAAAGGAGAACTGGCTGCAAAGAAATAATGAGGAAATTTTCTTTAGTAGAATTAATCTTTATCTTTAAAGGGCTTTGATTTACATAGATGTAAGCATTTGTCAAAATTCATTAAACTTCAAAACATCTGTGCATTGGGATACCTGAGTGGCTCAGCAGTTGAGCATTTGCCTTGGGCTCAGGGCGTGATCCCAGGATCCAGGATCGAGTCCCACATCGGGCTCCTTGTGGGAAGCCTGGTTCTCCCTCTGCCTATGTCTCTGCTTTTCTCTCTCTGTGTCTCTCATAAATAAATAAATAAACAAACAAACAAACAAATAAATAAATAAATAAATAAAGTCTTTAAAAAATGTCTGTGCATTTAATGCAGGCATATTTTATCTCAATTTTTAAAAAGGGAAAAATCACCAATCTAACTCATTCTTTTCTCTTTTAAGCCATATCCTCTTTTGACTTCCCATTTCTCTTACTGATACCTTTATCCTCAGTCAAAACTATAAAGTTATTTTTACAGCTGTTACTCCTTCCTCCAATGTTTTATCATTTTCCAAATTCAAATACTACAATTATCACCATGTTTGAGTACTTGGGTCAAGAACAGGTGAAGTTCTTTTCATACAATAATCCACTTACAATCTAATTTATACTACCTACAAACTCATTGGTTTTGATATCCTTGCCCTTTGTAAAGAAACTAAGGTTCAGAGAAGTCAACTCATAATTAGTTGACAATCAGTATTAAACATATATCTACCTTCAACTATTTACCAGTAGTTCTTATTACAAAATTCTTCTCATGCCTGCCCCACTTTGCAACGCTACCTTCAACTAAATTTAACCTGAAGCTGCCCTCAACCAAAATGCAAACAAATAAGCAAGTAAGTACCTAACAACATTAATGGCTCCTGTGTTACTAATGTGAATGGTTATGTTCTAGCCCAGATCTTAATTAACCTTCCGTATTTAACACTTTTTCTACCTTACACTGATCTCATTTGCTCCTTTTCACACACAAAGTATTCTCATTTCCCTCTTTCTTCTCCAGCCACTCCTTCTCAAGTTCATTGGACTACTCATCCCAGGCCATTTGGGAGTAAAGTGTTAGCCTTCCTCAAGATGTGTTTATAGATACTGTACTCCTTGTACCATATGCTCCCTATGCCGGGAAAATCTTATTCATACACTGGTCTATAAACAAAAGGATTAAGAGCAGTTTGCAATCTATCTTCTCCCTCTCTCCATACCTTTTCCTGTCCTAAAGAACAATGACTTATTCATTTCTTAAAGTATAGTTTGATCTTTTATTACTTCTCAAACATCTTCACCTCCCCCTACTGCCAACCAAATGAAACTCAGGCTCCTCTTCCTGATATCAACACAAGGTCTTCAACAGTGAAGAAACAAGTTAGCTCTCTTAGCCCAATATCACACTGCCCCTTTTTACATCATTTATGATCCAGTAACATAGGGTTCTGCGCCTCTGTCATTAATTTCACCTTGTGCTACTGCTGATGCTGTTTCTTCCATCCAGAAAATCTCCCTAGACCCCAATGTTTGAACATTACAGTTTCATTTACTATGGAAAAGCAGAGTAACATGACATGGCTTTATTGAAACTTTTCCCTTATTTCCAAAGTCAGAAGCATACTTTTTATTCTATAAACTCTCATAATATTGTATCATATGGGTTGACCACAAAGATATTGAAGTGGCTGAAAATCATGGGGGGCACTCGAGTGAAAAGGAGGGTGACAGGCCATCTTCCAAACCATGGAACTTTCTGTAACCATGGCATAGTAACTGAGAAATAGGTCACAGAGACACTGGAGAGAAAAGTAGATTAACATGAGTGTCACAAATCTTATCAAGAGAAGATAAAATATATGGTTTCCTGGAGAATATGAATCTTTTCCTCTGGGTTGAAAATAACTGTAGTGCCAGAGGATGGAGACTGCAGCCAAGACAGCCACAAGGGAAGTGGTGTTCTTGGAGGAGGGGGGCAAATTTCTGTCATTTCTGTAATTAGAATGTTGAACACAAAACTTATCTATGCGATAGACAGAAGACCTTCACCATAATTTTTAATCCAGCCAGAACTTTTTATTCCTAACATCTGATGAGCCATCAAGTGATATAAAAGAAAACTCTACTGCAAATGTTCTCACCCGTAAAACAAAACAAACTACTGAATTATTTTCTTGGGGGAAAAAATATAGCTGCCCTATAATTACTCTAAATATGACTTGTTCTCATCATTTCCCTGCTTAAAATTCCTCTCATGGGTCTCTATGACCTACAGGAACAAATGCACACTTGTAAGATTGGATTATAAGCTTCTTTCTTTTTTGTTACCCAGTCACCTTCTAGCCTCATTCCCCCCTACACACTCATTACAATCAACAAAACCATTATTCTTGGTTTTTGCTCTATGCTATTTCACCACTAGATGCCACTGCACATGCTTTTCCCTCTTTCCAGAATACCACTGCCCTCACTCTTTTCTGCCAGGCCAACCCACTGAACATTCTGGGACACCATAATGTAGTCAATCTTTCCTTGATCTGAGCCTTCTCTAGTTAACTAGTGGTGTGTGTTATTACCTGTGCTACTGTGCTATTACCACTTGTGTTATTACCTGTGCTACTCTGTATTAAATTCATTTGTTTGCTCTTCTGACCTGCCTCCTAGAATATGAGCTCTGTGTATTTAGGGCCCTAAGTAATCCCAAATGCAGACTCATTTGGGTTATATTCATCTTGTAACCACAGTGATCAGAACAATGACTGCATGCAGCAAATGTTCACTTCATTGAACTAATATGATTAACAGATTTTTAAAAAATATTTCTTTTATTTATTTGACAGAAAGAGAGAGAGGGCACAAGCAGGGGGAGCTGTAGGCAGAGGGAGAAGGAAAAGCAGGCTCCCTGCTGAGTAAGGAGCAGGATGTGGGACTCAATGCCAGGACCTTGTGTGGGATCATGGCCTGAGCTGAAGTCATGCTTAACTGACTGAGCCACCTAGGTACCCCCAATTAGCAGATTTTAAAAAAGTATAGTGTAACAATAGCAGAAAAAAATGGCTAACAGGCCCAAATTAGTAGTTTGGCATACTCGTATCAAATCATGACTTCCTGATTTTGTGACTTTAGAAAGTTATTTAACATCCCTCAATCACATTTTTTTTTAATTTTAAAAGAGAAAAGGTAACTGAAAATAATACTTCTTTGTAGATAATTGTAAAGAAATGAAATTATTTGTGTAAAATGTATAACATAGTTCCTGTCAGGTCTGAACATTCAATAAGTTACAGCCCTTATTATTTGTATTGCTACAAAATTAACACAAAAAAAAATACAAGGAAAATACTGAAAGGGTCCATGATACACCTACAGGCAAAGAAATCCATGTGTTTTTATCACTGAACTATCAATGCATAAATACTTATGTTTACTTGTGGTTGATGTAAAGATTTAGCCACCATCCAAGACTCTAAAAATATAGACTAAAGGGTATCTAGCTTTTTTTCCTTTCAAAGACCCTGGAAATTCTCATTTCTTTTAGACAACCAAAAAGTGAAAACTGATATAATGCCACCACGACTATACACAAGGATGAAGGGTTGAACTATGAAACAGCTTGTAGGATAGAGGATAAATATGAAATATATATAAAAATGTACATAATTCATGTAAATGGGTCCAATAAAAAGTACAAATTTCTCCACAGTTTTCAAGAAATAGCTCAGTGAGAAAGCAGTAGCTAAAAAAAGGCTGCATATTTTCAGTTGGATTTGATTCACGAGTGATTTTTGGATGTATGCCCCCCAAATTCAGGTGAAATTGGGTGACTCAGGAGCTTTTTCTGAAGGGCTCGTAGTGCTTTGCCTCTTGGCTTTGTGAATACCAAGGAGCTTCATCCTCAAATGACATTTCTAAATTGATTTCCTACTAATAGCAACCCTTGGCAAACATTCTGGGCCTACGAATCACTGATTATATCTCCTCTTATCACAATCTAGTTGAAAGTAAGATAATGATCCAGAATCATGTAGGGGGACATGCAGGTCATCCATCTCTCTAGGTCTGTGTGGTAGCATACTTGACTCTTCCTGGGTCAGAGAAAAGCTATTTATTGAGGCTACGGTCTCTGCTCTACACAGAACTACTTTGCTTGAGACTCATTTGGGATGCATGCCCCAGCATCTAGAAGCTGCCTCATCTGTGACTACTGAAAGGTCACTAAGTAAATAGCTTACTCCTCCCCATCCTCTACCTCAGAGCACATGGGTTGGCTTTTCACCCTCTGGTGATGACAAAAAAAATATTATCAAAAATCAAAGCCATCCATCATTAAAATAACCAAGATTAATCAGGACAGAATATACTTAGGTAAAAATACTTTTCTTGAGGTACCAATTATTTCAGTGACCTCTTCATAGGCTCCATGAACCTTTCTTTTCTACAATTTCTGGGCCATTTTGCATAAGTCTGGAGACATCTGTCCTCACAAAGTACAACTGACAATGGGCTTTTTGTCAGTTTTCTGAAGACTAGAAATAAATGTCAGGCTCCCAACTGGAGTAGGGGTGAGGGCAATCGATATGTTCCATAGGAAAACTTTTATGGATATTTTTTTAAAAATTGACATTTCAAATAGACTCTTTTCCTTCCTCAATATTTGGTCTATACATATACTATCTGTTGTTTATTCAATCACCAGAAGGATAGAAGTGGAGAATTCATCTGGAAGTTTGATTTTAGGTAGACTGAAAAATGAAATTTGATGTGTAACAGGGGAAAACAAAAAGAGTAATGTTTGTAATCATTCTCTCCCTAACCAGATTATGAAAGCCCAGAGTGGCCAGATTTGCCTAAGAAAGCATAGAGAAGATACAAAGAGGGAATGATCTGGAAAGAGATGGCAAAGAGGAGATCAGCTGGGGGATAGGAGAAAGAGAGAGTCAGTCAGACTGGCAAAAGATACTGGTGGAGAAAAAACGAGAGATCAAGTACCACAGAGCAAACACTAAAGCAGAGAGAGAGACTGAGTGCAACCCAAAGAGACAGAGAGGGTCCAAGTGGTGACAGCAGATTATTGGAAAATGGGAGATGGCTATAAGGACATTTTAGATATTTGGCTGAAGGATGAACAGATTAATCTACTACTCTGTGTCCTCCAAAGACTTTCAGCAACAAACTATGTGTTCCTTTTATCCTTCTGCAGTACATTTGTAAGCCCTGCCTTTACTCCAGGTGTCTGTGCTAAGATAAGCTTTTGGGTAGCTCCAGCTCCTCCTAATACACTCAAAACACACCAACTTTCTGCTTATTCACTACTGCAGTGAAAAGAAGATCTTGACAGGGTGGTGAGGCAAAGGCATTTGGTACCCCAGCAGAACTCTGTTACAACGGGCATGCAACAAAGTCAGGGAGGGAGGCAGCTAGGAAAGGAGACAACTGCTTCTCCCACTGGCCCTTTGCTCCAGTCTCCCTGTAGCTGCAAAACTAGTTCCCCTTGTTTCCTAGGCTACAGCAAAAGACAATGAGTATGATGAGCACTGGAATTCAGAGAAAAACTTGGCTGAGAAGGACTAAAACAAGTTCCTTTGACCCCAAGAGATGGACGCTCCAAGAAAATCAGCCTCAGAAACTCAGTGTATGTAACTCAAGCTGCTGTGGCTTGTGAGTCATCACGTGTGCATCATATATTACAGCCCCACATAGTGTCTCTTGTGAAAGGCAACTCAACCTGGTCAAGGCTTCTGCCTTTTGATTTTCAAGCCCAAGTGGACAAATTTTGTAGTTCTACTGTTCCATCTATAGAGCTCCTCATAGTTTCTGTATCAGTGTTCTAATATTCCTCTCATGATCTATACTTACTAAAATTTAATTTTTGGTGTTCCTGATTTTTTACCCTTATGTTTACTGTTTAAATATCCTTGATTTTGTTCTAAGCTGCCTCAAATGGTTTTAGGAATCCAAAGGGTGAATAAATGTTTAACTGCTGATGAAATTTTCATTACTAAAAGCAACATTACAAAAAAAGGGTCATTTTCATTTCGTATCATCTGGAAGAGCCTTATCACTAGCATATTGGAAAAATGAAATTATAAATAAACCAATCAGAAAAATAAGACCAACAATATTTAGTAATTTGCCAAAGGAGCAATATTATATAGTAATTTTGAACACAGAATCTAGAATCCCATACATCTCCAACATGCATAAGCGTTTTAAGCCATTGATTTGTTTTGTACAAAAGTTTACCACAAAAGCAGGGTAGGAGAATGTATATCTTACTGAACCATCAATTTCATATTTTAAACACCATATAAGATATCTCACTGTTGTCCTGATTTCAATTTTTTTTTATTTTTTCAGCATGAATATGTATCCAAATTTTTTGGTGTGTTTTTGTTTTTTTGTTGATTTGGGGGTGCTATTTTCCTTCCTTTTGTTGACAGCTTTTTGGTAAGGTTTGTTTGTCTGAACTCTGAACATGATGGCTGCAGCTCTATAACCATATTCCTCATAAAATCCTGCAATTGGGAAGCAGAGCTTTATTAAGACTGAAGACTAGATTCAGTCATTTTCAAATAAAAAGCTCAATCTTTATCTTCTTGCTTTCATTCTATTACCTAGGCACCAAAACTGAATAGAAATGCTGGCTTCCCTCAAATAAATTTAGGTGTCCAACCAGTTTCCCCACATGCCAATGTCATATATTCCTTCATAAACTAAAGGGAAAACAAGAGGCAAACAAGAAAGGGCAGATGTCTAGAACACAAGTAAGGACCCAGCAGCCTCAAGTCATAATCTGGAAAGCACCCCAGAGGCAGGGCTCCTTACACTCCTTTTTGGCACAAGAAGTCACAAGTCTTTCATCTCTAATTTCAACTTCCTAAAAGTAAATTAAAAACAAATTTTCAAAAATTGCAGGGGCTGGCATTCTTTGAAAAGAAAATCCGTCCAATTATAAAAGATTAGTATACATTTATGCTACATACATCTTAAATAATTTTAAAAACCTAAAATTTCTAAGTTTCTTAACACTGCCTGCCTACATTACTATCATCACTGAGGCAAATATGTTTAAAGACTCGAGTATCAGTTTTCCTAATGACAGCCTGATTTGAATTCTCCTCCTAATTTATAAATATGGTGAAGTTCCAGTTAACAACCTGTCTTTGGTCATCACTCCATAAAGTTAACACAGATAAATAAGGAAGAGGTTGGGAGCATTTTGAGCCTCCTCAGTATGGATAGGTGGGTAAAAAAATCTCTTAATTGGGTCAGCGTCAGGGGCTCAGCAGTTGGGTGCCTGCCTTTAGCCTGGGGCATGATCCTGGAGACCCAGGATTGAGTCCCACATCAGGCTCCCTGCCCGATGGAGGCTGCTTCTCCCTCTGCCTGTGTCTCTGCCTCTGTCTCTGTATCTCATGAATAAATAAATAAAATATTTTTAAAAAATCTCTTAATTGTTTGGGATTGAACCTGGGATTTGCTGAAGAGAGAATCAAATTTGAATCAGACATGCACACACACAAAGGTGGGGCTGCTGACCAAAGACAAGTACAAGGATCGACATCAGCATTGAGGGTGCAGCTATAATGGACCAGCATGGCCTTCCTGCATGATGACTCTGCCTCTATTCCATCTTCCACACTTCCACTGTGACAGCTACTCCAAAATGTAAATCTAAAACATCATACCGTCTGTAAAGCTCCTTAAAGGCTGTCAATCACAACAGAAGGAAATTCAGACTACTCCGTTAGATCTGGCCTCTGTAGACCTCACCTCATACTAATCAGAAGAGGCTAGGGCAGGTCCTGATGTATGCCTCCCACCACTGGCATTCTGCTTCTCTGCCTGGGATACTCCTCACTGCATGTCCCCATGTTGCCTGACACTCATTCATCCTTCAGGACTTATTTACTGATGACTTCAATAGAAATGACTACTTTTGTCTTTATTGTTCACTCTACCATTAGCAGTGGTCACATGCACAGATGCACAGTGGTGTGCTAGAGCTGGCCCATAGAGGCTCATAAGAGCTGATCCTTAAATTTCAAGGAGTTTTGAGAGCCAATTGTTAAAGCTAATTATTATTAAAAAGGTAACTTTTATAAAATTACTACTAAATTATATTAAACACAATCAATAAATGTTTCAAGTTTATCACTTCCTAGTTATTTTATTACATTTTACAAAGATATATATATACATATATATATATATCTTTGAATTTCTTTATGTTTATTTCATATGTAAGGTCAAAATAGAATAAGTAACGTACTACTGTGAATCTCCTCCCATCTCTATGTTCACTGATATCCTGTTTGTAGCTTGAAACCAAGCAGGATAGAAATAGTTACACACTGGAAACTGACAAACACCACAAATCATGGCTTTCTTGATGTCTCATTGATCATCTAGACTTAAGACAATGGTTTAGAAAATGTTAGTAATATAGATTAAACTTAAAATACATGGTTTCTAAATGTTGCATTATGAATGATACAAACTGAAAAAAATAGAGATTTGAAAAAAAAAATTGAAGATTATTATCCAGCTGAGCAAAGATGTTCTATCATGATGAATAAGGAAAAGCCTGGCATACATCTTTGTTTTTCCTTCATTTTACATATCAACATGGACAAAACATTAGTTGCTCTTCAGGTAGGAACTACACTTTTTTTGTCAGTTGCAATAGTTGCTTGGCCATAGATATGAGTTCAGCAAAAAACCACTGTGGGCATTCTTGGAAGAGCAATGAGCTACATAAAATTTATAATAAAGGATTTAAATTGTGTGCAACACTTTCTTCATATCAGTAATATTTATAATAGGCTTATGTGCATGTATGCATTCATATTTCCCCCCAGGAAGCTGGTTCTCAAATATTCATTGGTTCCCCCACCTCATGTACCTACCTCTGCCAAGAGAGGAGAACATTTTGTTTATTTTCTGGCCTCTTAATTGTTTGGGATTGAATCTGGGATTTGCTGAGGAGAGAATCAAATTTGAATCAGACACACACATACACACACAAAGTGGGGCTGCACACAAAGACAAGTACAAGGATCAACACCACCACTGAGGGTACAGCTATAATGGGACCAGCATGGCCTGCCTGTATGATGACTCTGCCTCTTTTATATCTTCCTTCTTAGGATCATATCTGAATCATCATCAGGTCTTCAGTAGTCATTTGATACCCAGTTGGTACTTCATAAATGCTTACGGAGTTAAAAGAAAAGTGGTATTCCCAACTATTTAGATCTGTAGGGCCTCAGAGATATTGGCATGTTTCTCATCTGGGCTAAGGTATCTAGTGAGTAAGAAACTAATTATCCTGTCTAATTAGACAAAATTAGAAGAAGAGAAGGAGTATCTGGCTAATGCATCAACATTCCAGAATGCATTCTTATAACTCTTTTAGTAAATTTATGTTTGAAAATTGTGCCACCAGAAGACAACTATTCAATATATTGGTTTGCCAGACTGAAATTATTTTTAAGGTCTATAGTAGGTGCATTAAATCATCTTCAAGTATATTCTCCATCCATTCCCCCATACCCATATATTTATATAGATATGCATATATATTTAATACCAGTACCTTCTCATGGAAAAAGAGCTGAAAACATGTTCATGCCAAAATATCATCAACGGTGTTACTTAAAATTGTGAAATATTCCTTTAATTGCAAAATTCACACTGTGCCTCATTTGGCTTCTTTGTCCTCATTTGGCTTATGATAGAAAACAGAAACCACTTCTGGTATTTTCAGCAGAAAGGGAGTTAATAAAGAGCATCAGGTACTTGCAGCATCTTTGGGGCACAGGGGGATCATTACATAGGCTGGGCCTTTAGTAATGATCTGGAACTTCATAGAACTGACTGACCTAAGGGGATATTTTCTCTGCTATAAGCCACCACCTGGACTTAGGGTTATATGGGTAGCCTGGATCAAGAAACTGCCACTGCCCTCAAACCCAGAAGATTTAGAGAATGCTCACTAGTAAGGTACTACTATAAAATTTTACATCTCTAGTTTCTGTAAATAGCCAAAAGAAGCAGGGAAATAACCTCTCTCTTACTTCCAAATAGCATAGATGTATATCTAACAGGCAAAATCGAATTCACATCCAGAGTCATAGCTTCAAGGGAGAATGAAATGTGAGTTTTAGCTTCCCCACATCTATACAATAGAAAAACACAATAGAAAGAGATAGAGTTGGATCTCTGAGTACCAACTAACAATATACAACAAAAATCCCTAACTGTACAGTTTCTGCTTTTAGCCAGATGTTTACGGAGACCTTGTCCACATCCATCAAATTCCATCACAATGTGACCAGCCATGGTGCCAGTTGTCTGAAGTAATGTCTGGTTGAAATAAAATAACTGATAGGCTCTTTACTTAGAGAAAAAGTTTTAAAATAGAATTATGATAACTGAAAGTGTTGCATCTATTTTGCTCCCTGGTGTTATTTTGATCTGACATTATGCTGTCTTTTGCCACACTAATAAAAATTCTTTATAGACATTTGCAAAGGCTGCCTAATCCGACATCTTATGATTATCCTATGCTTAATCACTATACTTACACTTAACCATTTCTCTTCTGCTAGTCATATGGGTAAGTTACAATTTTCCGCAAGTGCTAATGATGTTTAACCATCTCTGCTTATAAATATCTGCCATCTTGTCCAATTATTTTTTAGGATAGATTCTCAGCCTTCTCTTCAAAATGAGTTTTATTTGCTGGCTCACCAAATGAAGAGATTTTTTTGTGTGTTCCATAAATGAGACAAAAGTAGATCCACATTATTTTACAAGAAATGGAGGGAAAGTCAGTAGTGTATTATTTTGTGCTAAAACAGCACAGCTTCTAAAATACCCAGGACCTTGTTTAGAGGCATTACATAAAAGCATAGATTGCAGTCAATGTTGCTTCATTCTGACTTGTATTTTAACCTATTATCTTGACGTAATAAATCAATGTTTCTTATTTAAGATGATATTTCATCATTAGACACTGGTACTGGCATATACTATTGCTTATTTTCCTAAGGACAATACCTATTTCTAGTATTTTTAGTTTAAATTGATTCATTAAATATGTGCTTCCCACCATGCCAAATTATGGTGGAATAAAAAATGTGTAATATAATGTCCCTAAACTCCTAGAGCTTACAGTGTTTTGGAAAAGAGAGAAAATTGCCTTATTGCTCTATTTTAAAGCTGCATTATGTTCTAAGTTTTTCTCTAACTCTGAGTGAAAATGGAGTCAGGTGAGAACACAAATGGCTCCCCTTAGAATCTCTAAATTTAAATCTGTAAATGTCTCAGGGACTAGAGAGTTATTTCTTATTTAAATTGATATCTCCATTGCTTAGTTTGCAACTTGATAAATATGAGTTGGACATTGAATAAACAAATGGACAGTAAATGAATGAATCAACTCTAATCCTATTCTCTATGATGGAAATGTGGTTCAGAAACGGACAAAGAGGGATCCCTGGGTGGCGCAGCAGTTTGGCTCCTGCCTTTGGCCCAGGGGGCGATCCTGGAGACCCGGGATCGAATCCCACGTCGGGCTCCCAGTGCATGGAGCCTGCTTCTCCCTCTGCCTGTGTCTCTGCCTCTCTCTCTCTCTCCCTCTCTGTGTGACTATCATAAATAAATAAAAATTAAAAAAAAAAGGCCAAAGATCTACATGGCTTAGTGACCAAATTATACTCAACATAGAGAATATTCATTAAAAACTTAACTGAAGTCTGTTGTAAGCCCTTTATGTATTGTATTTCATTTACCATCCACAACTACTTTATATAGTTGATACTACTATGTTATCCAATTAACAGAAAAAAAAAAAACCTAAGGTTTAAGATTAATTTGCCCAAATCACACAGTGAGAAAAAAGTGAATATTTTTAATCCCACTATATTCTTAATCATTATACTAAGTTGTTTCCCATATGCTATAAAGCAAATATTAGGAGTTGACATGGGGCAAGGTCTTATAACAAATTTATTAGAAAAATGTTTAAATTCTGGGACTTCCTGGGGCAGCTGGGTGGCTCAGTCAGTTAAGCATCTGATTCTTGATTTCGGCTCAGGTCATGATCTCAGGGTTGTGAGATCAGCCCCACATTGGGCTCTGCTCAGTGGGAAGTCTGCTTGAGATTCTCTCTCTCCTCTCTTTCTTCCACTATCCCCACTCTCTCTCTCTCTCTCTCAAAATAAATAAATAAATCTTTAAAAAATATGCTGTGACTTCCTGTATGTATTTGCAATGCAAATAGTCATGGCATTTTCAAATTTCTATGTATCCTTTTGATAGGAAGCCCGCTGTCACCTATTGAGGCCTTACTAAATTTAATTCCCCCCAAAATATAAAGGCATACTCTGTGCAAAGGAGGTCAGACTTTATAGAAACACAAAGCTGAGGAAAAAAAAAAAAAAACAATTCTGATGGCAATTTCTGATTCTGTTTCTAACTGGTACACTGTGTGACTGTTGAAATGGTATGATTTTTGATCTGGCCATAAATGTCTACTCTGCAGTGATGCTTCTTTGACCCTGGTGATCTGTTAGCTTCACAGATCACTTGAATCTGAATTTATAGCTCAGGGGTAGTCAAAATTCTAAATTGTCCCCCAAATTCCTCACCCCGGTGTATACATCCCTAATCTCAGTTATTCAGTTAGCACTAATCTAGGTGTTGCTGTGAAGGTATTTTACAGATGTAATTAAAGCCCCAAATAGTTGACATTAAGATTAAGAGATTATCTGTGTAGTGCTGAGTTAATCACTTGAGCCCTGGAGGTCCAAGTCTAGTGGTCAGGGACAAGTAAGCCAAAGAGGTTAGAAGAGTGAGCAATTCAATAAGAAGGAGATGAAGGTGGGGGAAGACATATGCCGCAGAATACAGGCAGTCTCCAGAAACTGAGCAGCAGCAAGGAACTGGGGAACTCTGTCTCATAATCCAAAGGAACACGATTCTGTGGACATCCTGAATTAGTGTGGATGTGTCTTCCTCCCCAGAGCCTCCAGAGAAGCCCACACACTCTTTCAGCTTTGTGTTATACTGACCAGAGAACTCAACTATGCAGTGCTGGGTTGTGAGCTGATAAATATGCATTGTTTTAAGCTGCAAAATGTATGGCAACTTGTTACAAAGCAAGGGAAAATTAACACAAGTTATCTTAGTTCATGCTCTAAATCTGGAAAGTTTCTAAATCTGCTGAAACTTGATCCTGAGGGGCTTCTATCATGATCCACTTTGAGATTCAGAATCTTCTGTATCCTCTAAAACTTCAACACTTCACACCAAGGCTAGAGTTCTAGCCTTCACTCTTCCAGCATTCCTGCTGGGTTTTCATGTCTCCCTCACAAAAATTAACTGTTCTTCAGGCCTAGGGATAAAGCCTAAGACCTGCATTTGTCAGGCTACAATGAGTTCCAAAGTAGTTTCTTTACCAAGTCACTGGCTACCTTTTGTTAAATGATCTTCCAATTAAAAAAAAAGGGTGGGGGGAACTCCTGGGTGGCTTAGCAGTTGAGTGTCTGCCTTCAGCTCAGGCTATGATCCTAGGGTCCTGGGATCCAGTCCCACACCGAGCTCCCTGCAGGGAGACTGCTTCCCCCTCTGCCTATGTCTCTGCCTCTCTCCATGTGTGTCTCTCGTGAATAAATAAATAAAATCTCTAAAAAAAAAAAAAAAAAAAAAAAAAAAAAAAAAAAAAAGTAATGTATCACGTAACCTGAGATTGTCAACTTTAAGCAAAGAAGAAGTTCATCCCTCAATAGCTCCTAATTTAAGTATGATTTTAACGGGTATACTATGAATTCATTTTGGTAACTTGAAAGAGAAAAAAAATACATGATCATACACACATAGGTTCCTTTTCCGTCTTTGACTCAGAGCAAAATCAAAGTAACCTGCAAAAGAGGCAAATTGTACATTCACAATGACAACTGGGAGTACGAGCATGGCAACTTGATGTTTGCAAAATAAATAAATGAGGAATATTTATTTGAATCCTTTGTGATCTTTTTGTTTGTTCTTTTCTCTTATTCTTTCTTCAGCAGACAAATATCTTAAAGTCTTAACATACCAGGACATTTATATATCTGTGCACTCCAGAACAGTTGCATTCAAAAAATTTTATAGTGAGATAAAAGAAAAGCCTAGAAGGAAAATGAGAATTATATTAAGTAGTGATTCATAACAGTTGAACATCAATGAGAATAGAACAAAATGCTATCTAGAGGTTACTCCATATCTCATCATCTTTTGAAATATGTTACCTTATACAAGAGAAAATAGACTTTATTCAGCTTTGCAGGTCTGTTGTTTTGGATTTATTTAAAATAGCAGGTAACTCCTTTCTTTAGTGAAAGGACTCAGAGTTATGGTGTAATAAAGCCACCTTAAATATTGTCAACTGCTACCTCAGAGAAGCCCAATTTAAGGAGTCAAAAGTTCATTTAAATATCCCCAGCTTTCTCTGCAAGAAGCAATGATACTAAATTTAAGAAAAAGGCAGACTCATCTACATTTTCGGTCAGGTAGACCTATATTCATTTTAAAATCTGAGTATACACATTCTACTACGGCCTTAACAAATAGACTATAATTCAATGGGTAAATCTATTATCCTTTGTTTAATTCCATTGGTTGTATCCAAAAGTTTCAACAGTTCTATATAGAAAGATAATAAATTGAGTAAAAATGGTTCAGTTTTACCTTCATTGTTAAACCTTTAGAAGAATAGTTCTAAAGATCATGAGGCTATATTCCCAGGCACCATTGCCATCTAGTAGTGGTCTATTAACTAAGCATCCAGTGATAAATGAATGGATATAGAAGATGGGCGGGGGGGTGTATGTGTAGTAGAATATTAATCATAAAAAGGTAATATCTTATCATTTGTGACAACATGGATAGCCCTAGAGGGTATTATGCTAAGTGAAAGTCAGACAGAGAAAGACAAATACCAAATTATTTCACCTGTATGTAAAATCTAAAAAAAAAACAGGGCAAAAAAAAAAAAAAAAAAAAAAACAGGGCAGCCCCGATGGCACAGCAGTTTAGCGCTGCCTGCAGCCCGGGGTGTGATCCTGGAGTCCCAGGATCGAGTCCCACATCGGGCTACCTACATGGAGCCTGCTTCTCCCTCTGCCTGTGTCTCTGACTCTCTCTCTCTCTCTGTCTCAATAAATAAATAAAATCTATATATATATAAAAAATAAAATAAAAAAAATAAAATAAAAATAAAAAATAGAGACAGAACGATAAATACAGAGAACAAACTAGTGTTTGCCAGTAGTGAGTTGGGTGGGAAATGGGTGAAAGAGGCTAAGGGGATTAACCCAAGGGAAGGTATAAACTTCCAGTTATAAATAGATAAGTTACAGAGGTGAAAAATACAGCATAGGGAGGGAATATAGTTAATAATACTGTAATCATGTTGTATGGTGACAGATGGTAGCTACACTTACTTTGGCGAGCATAGGGTAATGTGTAGAATTGTCAAATCACTATGTTGTACACCTGAAATTAATATACCACTGTAGATGAGCTATACTTTAATAAAAAAGTATTTGTACATAAAGCTGGAATATGGCGGGAGATTAACATTTGTTTGAAAAGTAACCTAGTGGGATCCCTGGGTGGCGCAGCAATTTGGCGCCTGCCTTTGGCCCAGGGCACGATCCTGGAGGCCCAGGATCGAATCCCATGTCAGGCTCCCGGTGCGTGGAGCCTGCTTCTCCCTCTGCCTGTGTCTCTGCCTCTCTCTCTCTCTGTGACTATCATAAATAAATAAAAATTAAAAAAAAAAGAAAAGAAAAGTAACCTAGAAAAGACAATTCCAAATAATGACTACAAACACATGCCCTTAAATAATTGTAAACAAAATGTAAGACATAAAATTAGATATTAAAATAGAGTCATGTAAAAAAAGAAGAGGTTGAAGAAATCCACTTAACCTATGCAAAACAATGAAGATTGACTTCAAGTGGATCTCAACACTGTCTACATAGCAGAATCACCTACAGAGAGTTTCAAAATACTCATACCTGGCAAGCACCTTCAGTGATAGTGGTTTACGAGTTAGAGAAATGGTTCCCAAAGTACGGTGCCATCATGGGAGCTTGTTAGAAATGTAGATTCTTAGGCCCCAACTCAATGTAAGAAATAAAAAATTCTAGAGGTAGGACCCAGCAATCGGGATTGTAACAAACTCTTCAGTGATACTGTTGCTTACAAAATCTGAGACTCGTGGGTCTTGAATAAAGAGTAGATAAGTCAGGCTTTTATTTTTTGAAAGTTCTATAGGTAATTCTACAACTAACGTTCAATATACAACTAACATTGAAAATATGGAGTTAGACATTAACAGTTGAGTAGATATTAAAACTCAGCAATATGAAAATGAACAACTCAATATAAAAAATGGGCAAATGTTCTAAATGGATACCTCATCAAAGAAGCTTATTATTATTATTATTATTTGGTAGCAAATAATCATATGAAAAAGTATTCCATATCATAAGTCATCAGGGAATTACTAATTAAAATAAAGAGTCACCACTACTTACCTATTAGAATGTCCAAAATTTGAAATACCGACAACACCAATAACTTCTGGAAGCTTTTGGAATATTAAGTGAGGATGAAGAGCAATAGGAATTGTCTATTTATTGTGAGTGGAAATGCAAAATGGTAGAGCCACTCCAGAAGACAGTTTGAGAATTTCTTACAAAACTATGCATATTCTTACCACATGGCCCTACAATTGTACTCTTTCATATTTCTCAGATATGCAGAAAACATGTCCACACAAAACCTGCCCTCAGATGTTTAGAGTGACTACATTCATAATTGCCAAATATTGGAAGCAGTCAAGATGTCTTTCAATGGGTGAATAAATAAACTGCAGTACATTCACATAATGGAATATTATTTTAAAAAGAAAGGTAAAAACAAGCCATGGAAAACACAGAAGAATCTTAAATGCATATTGCTAAGTAAAAGAGGCCGATCTTAAAAGGCTATATAACGTATGGCTCTAATTATATGCCATTCAGGAAAAGGTAAAACTGTGGAGACAGTAAAATGATAAGTGATTGACAGCAATTGGGAAAAGGGAAGAGAAGAACAAGTAGTAGCACACAGGACTTTTAGGGCAATGAAACTATTGGTTTTCATATCCATTTTTATAATTTTGGTAAAAAACACACACAGACACAAAACATGACTTGATAACATATAATGGTAGAGTATATTATTATACATTTGTCAAAAACCACAGACTGTAGAACACTAAGATTGAACCTTAACATAAATTATGGATTTAGGAAAATTATGATGTGCCAATGTAGGTTCATCAATTGTAACAGATACACCACTCTGGTGCTGGATGTTATTAGTGGGGGAGGTTGTGCTTATGCAGGTGTGGGTAGTATATAAGAACCCTCAGTAGTTTTCTTTTGATTTTACTGTGAATCTGAAATTATTCTAAAAAAATGAAGTCTATTTTTAAAATTGGGTGGATGACATTAAAGGATAATTTTCAAAAAAGGTAAATCATGACTGACACAGTCATAAAACAAACATAAGGCCAAAAAAAAAATGTTTAACTCATTATATGGTAAGGGAACTGAAAACAAAAGCTATAACAATTTCAGAAGAGAAGCCACAGACCAAACATACAAAGTCATCAGATATGCTGAAATGATTTTGTCTGATGGAAGCAAAACCAGTTTGTTCTACAGTATGAGAGGAAAGTTAAATGAACCTCCAGTGGGCAGAATTTATCTGCATGTGTATAAAAAGAATAATCTTCATTACTATCCATTTTTACCAGTTAACATCTCACTCTACAAAGGAGTATAATATCTCCAAAACAAAGCAATGCACAACAACACAGAATCAGATAACTCAGAGGGTCTGCTATATACAATATACAAAATTTCCTTACTGAAGTAGCCTAATAATCTTTTGGCTCATTTTAAAGGTGTCCACAATTTTTCCTCACAGTTAGAAACAGGTGTAAAAAAATTCAAGGTCAAGCTGAGTTCAACAGGAACAGGACCAGCTGAGATGACTATGAGGTGAGTCTTAAGAGATCGATCAGAAGATTGGAAATGAAACAACAACAAAGAGGGTTTGTCCTTTAATTCAGGGTCTTAAAAGTTATCCTGATAATTTTCATGATTCCTAATATCTTAATGCAAAGCTGTTAGAAGTTTCTGGGAAAAGATGTGATATGATTAATACAATACTTTAGGGATATTAATCCAACACAATCTGTAAAGTGGGTTATATGCCAGAAATGATTGGAAAGTCTAGGTAAGAGCCGGTGAAATAATCTAAGGTTGAAGGAAAACAAAGTTTTCTTAGCCAGAGATTTCCTCTCTAAGAATTCCTTTGGAGACAGCCACTCTTCCAAATCCATCTTATTCTACAAAACTCACAAAACCAGGGTGCATTCTCTCTCTTGGCCTTACTCTACAGTAATATGTTGAGAATAGAGACCCATTTTTCTTTCCAGACAGGGTGGATAGTTATCTGGAGTGAAAAGTTTCATTTTCCAGCATTTTTCATTGAAACTATCACCTGATAATTACACTGAATAGAAAGTAACCATTAATCACATCTTTAATATATCAATTCATCACTGTCTACCTTGTGTGAAGCAGAAGAACTAAAATTAATCAGTCAAACTGAGCCCTATCACAATCAAATGCCCAGGGAAGGTGGGGGCCAGAAGGAAATCCTTTTAAATACAGAAAAGCATTTGTGTCTGCTGGCAGGAGGACCCAGGCCTCAATGGTAGCAACTACTTTCTCTCATCATCAAAGGTGATTTTAATCTCCATCCTTGCCCAGTTTGCACAACTTCAAGTCTGCTAGAAATTTAAAGCTCATAAATGTTATCTAACCCACAAGGGAAGGAAGTAGGCGCATTCCATCATCACTCTTTTACTGCACATAATTATATTAATAAAAGGATTTTAGAAAACAAATTCACATTTTAAATTGCAGTGGCTGCCTTCTGTGTCCTTGTCACCTGTGCTTCTAGCCTGATAAGTCCATTCTGTCAGGTGGTCCACTGAGAGACCCCCCCATTCTATAGTTCTAGAAGAAAAGGTATTTTTTGTGGCTAGATGTAGCCTGGTTCCAAAGACTCCTGGTAATGAATCAGGCACATGGAGAACTATTCATTTGTTACTTATCATCCTCTGCTTTCTTGATTTGTGCTGGTGCCAAGAAAAGAAACCTGTCTCGTTTCCCCAACTAGATTATAAACTCCTTAAAGATAGCAGCCAGGTTTTATACTTATTTCTGTTAAGTCACTTTCCAAGTATGGCAGCTCTTACATAGCTGCATGATAAATAATCTGACGTTTGGTTGGTTATGAACTATAGATTCTGTAGAAAGTTTAGGAGGCAGAGCAAGGGTAGGGAGGGTTCTCTCAGGGGCTGAAAATGTCAAGGCACTTATTTCAAAGCTTCTAATCTAGATTATAAGCTTTTATTATATTTTACACGGGGAATGAGATTTGACATTTTTAGAGAGACATACTTTAGGACTTGCAGTGATTGTCACTACAGTACATTATTTCTCCTAGTAAAATTCAGGAAATTAAAAACAATTAATGAGAATCAAGGCCGTGGCAAAGCCAAAAACAAGCCACTGAGCTGTGAGTGCTGAGCAGTCAATTCCACTCTCAGCCCAACTATGCAGATGTCATGTCTGCACCTTCTCAAAACTGCGGGGCACTGCATATTGGCCACCTGTGTGCTTGGTCATTGATCAAAACAACAACATTAAATCCATCAAATCCTAAATTTACCAAGTAGCTTTATCTTTGCTATAGCTCCTAGCACAGTACACAATACATGACAGACACTCAATATATTTTGCATGAATGAACTAAATTGTAAATTACTAAAGTCTCAGTGCAGAGCGGCCAAATTTGAGAGTAACTTAGAGGGAAAGTAGCAGCCAAGAAAAGCAGAGGTTATAAGGCCTGTATTAGCTACAGTTTTCATTTTCTGTAAACCAAAGGGATGCTTTAATATTTGAGTTCCAAGTTACATGCAGAAACTCAAAAACACATTTTCCCCTATTTTCATTTTATATAAAAACATTAATTACACAGAAAGGTATCAGACACATGTCAGTCTGGGAGCAGGTTATTACTGGAAAGGAAAACTCATGCTAGTAAGCAAAGAGCAAGCCAGAAGTCAATGCAAGTGTTAGTCAAATCTGATCGAAGCATCCAAGACATTTTCTCAATTTTTAATTGATCAGTATGTGAACTGGTTTGCTGTCAATGTGTTGATTGTGCTGACAATTTAATTTCCTTCTGTTGATGGGCTTATTGGTGTTTAGTAAGAGTCGGCCATTGAAACAACCCAGTATCAAAACTTTACTCTGCCTTTAAATGAGAATAGGGAAAGATGTTTTAGAATAATCAAGTTAAAAACATGGAAGGGCTCAGTTTCTTAAGAGGAAACAGACATAGATGCTACTAATCAAGGATGTAATTGAAGTAAAAAGAAATGGACCATATAAGTGAGAAATGTTCAATGTAACAATAAAAATAAGCTACCTATATAAATACAAACATAGTAATGGCAATAAAATTAATGCCTTAATTTGAACAGCATACAGCTTGCAAAGTGCCATCACATATGGTATCTCATTTGATTCACAGAGGTTATTATAAAAATCATACATATTCGTATAATTGACTTTTTAGCACCAGAGCCAACTCCATATGTACAAATATTGGCTATCATAGTTTGTATGAGTAATATTCTAAATTCCCACTGTTTTCCTTTAATTCGTATTTTCTCTTTTGGATCTTCCACCTTACAAAGCCTTGTGAATCAATTCTTAAAACTTGATGACAAATTTGTAGGCTGGCTTTATGGGTTGAATGGTGCCCCCCCTCAATTCACATGTTGAAATCCTAAACCCCAGTACTTCAGAATGTGGCCCTATTTGAAATTAGGGTTATTGCTAATGTGAGTACGTGAGATAAGGCCATTAGAGTGGACTCTAATCCCATATGACCTGTGTCCTCATAAAAAGGAGAAATGTGCACACAGTGATAGGCACACCAGGAGGATAGCATGTGAAGATAAAGGCAGAGAGCAGGTCAGTGCTTCCTCAAGTTAAGAAACAACAAAGACTGTCAACAAACCACTAGAAGCTAGGTAAAAACCATGGAACACATTCCCCCTACCTCAGAAATAATCAACACAGCCAGTACCTCAATCTTACACTTCCAGCCTCCAGAACTGGATGCAACACGCTTCTGGTGTAGAAACCACCTGTTTGTGGTACTTTGCTAAGGCAGCCCCAGCAAATCAATACAATCGCAATCATGCCTGTTACTGTAAGGATGGAGATATATCTGAGAGTATATGGTCATGGGATTTTAGGAAAATATGCTCAAAGAGAACCCTACATCATCCAATAGCCACAGAACCCTAAGGACTCCTAAGGACTTCCTAAGGACTCTCTGCTTATCCTTTAGTAAAGGTAACTTGTAAGCTGATGTGCCCAGCTGGTCCCTCCAGCATGTGATAATGACCCACAGTGCCTTCAATCCATATACTTGGCAGAGACTTCTTCCGATGTTCTCTGAATTCCTGGAAGGCCTATTGTCCAAAGAAATTGGCAGTAGTAGGTTGATCTCTAGGTTTACCTATTACCATATATGTGTTCTTGGGCAATTATTTAAAGTCCCCACTTTTTCAAGTGGGGATAATGAAAGTTATCTCACTGGGTATTTGAAGTGTAAATAAGTTAATGCTGATCACTTTTTCTAGACCTTTGATCCTGACTCAGTATTGAATGCTGCTGCAAAGGCCAGGGAGAAAGAATATGAACACCACCTTTCTGCAGCCCCAGAGACTTTATCCCCAGATCATGATTTGGGTGATCCTCATTTGCTCTTTCTCATTTGTCTTAATAATTCGGCACAAAGTTTGTTCCTATAACATTAATTAGCCTGTTCTTCTTCTTAATTTCTATGCTCCCTTTGCATCCCCATTAGCTTTGTCTTCCTGACTTTCTCTTATCTAAGGCAAACAATTATTTGCACTGTTTTCTCTCCTCACCCCTCTCTGGGAAAAGTATTTTTCCCCTATGCATTGGTGCTTGAAGAATTTCTATGTAGGATGGCATGGAGGCAGTAATTTTATTGGAAAGCGTTGCCAAAGGACATATCTTAAGTCTGCATTTGCAGAGCAGGTGCTGCGTTTTTGTTTAGTGTTGTTTTATTTGGGGTGGTTCCAGGAGAGAATGTGTGTTCATTAGCTCATTCGTGATACTCAACCCCTTTGCTGACTTTTCTTGTTTTCTACTTCAGGACTCTTCTCTACTCTTTCTACTTTGCTCTGTGCTCCAAGAGGGGCATCTCTATGGCCCAAGCTATCTTGTCCTGATGGCAGATCATAGGGCTGAATCCAACAGAGGCAGGGATATTAATTTTTTCTGTCTCCAGGACCCTCTATGCCCACTTACGTTTTTGGCAGCGGTTGTGTTCCTCTAAGACCATAGCTTCTTTTCAGCAACGCTTCTCCTGAAGCTATAGTTCTTAGCCAATTCTAGAGATGACAAATTCCAGTAATACCATTCCTCCTCCCCCACCCCTTTCTCAGGACCAAGTATAGTGACATAAACAAATGAAATAACCTTTTTTTAATACCTCAATCCCTTAAAAAATTGGGATGCTCTCACTATTTCTCATCCTGCAAATTTCATTATCCTTTAACTTTTCCTGCACCTGAGTAAATAGTCCATTCATTAAAACTCTCCATTTAAACCCATGGAGCAAGGCATTTCATTACTGATAGGACTTTGTATCTGGCTACCACATCCATCCTGGCCCTGACAGCTCTCCCTCTAAAAACATCACACTGGTGGTAACCAGTAGAAATTTCTACTTCAACCTAGTTAATCTATATGCCAAAAAATTTTAGTGATGCTTTTAATATCACAACCACCAGCTCATCTGTTATTGTGTTATGCCTTTCTGATATTCTTCAACTTTTATTCCTCTTTTTCTTGCCTTTTTCTTTAAACTTCTCATCTGAAGGCAATCTGGCCTAGTGGAAGGAGTAGGGACAATAAATCAGCCACCTGACCAGGCCTAGAATCAAATTTTCAGCTATTATGAGTGTATGAGCACTGTAATTTTGAACAAAACATGAATCTTCCATCAATCTCAGGAGTATAACACCCACAGACTCATGATGAAGAACAAATAAAATAATACAAGTGAAGGAAATAGCACATTGTAGTGGATTAACAGTTGTTAGCCTGTCTCTTCTATACACACACACACACACACACACACACACACAATGAACTTTAGAAAAACATGGGTTTGAATTGCATGGGTCTGCTTATACATGGATTTTTAAAAAATAAGTAAATACAGCACTGGGGAGCCTTGGTGGCTCAGTCAGTTAAGCATCCACTCTTGGTTTTGGCTAAGGTCATAATTTCAGGATTGTGAGATGGAACCCCATGTCAGGTTCCACACTCAGTATGGAATCTGCTTGCAATTCCTTCCCCCTCCTTCTCCCTTCCTCTCTACCCTTCTTATGGTCTCACTCTCTTTTTCTTGCTCAAATAAAGTCTTCAAAAAAAAAAAAAAAACACCAGCATAGTACTATAACTGTATTTTGGCATTTTGTTTTCCTTATTATTTTCTCAATAACATTTTTTCTCTGGCTTATTTTAAGAATACAATATATAACACAGACAGCAAATAAAATGGGTGTTAATCAACTTCTGGTCAATAGTAAGCTATCAGTAGTTAAGTTTTTGGGGAGTCAAAAGCTATATGTGGATCATGCCCAGAACCCCTATGGTGTTCTAGGGTCATCTATATATATATGGATAATTCTCTTTTGTCTAACCATTCCTACAGACACTACTGTCCTTGGCCTGAAAAAGCCCCGGGACTTTCTTCTCTTCCCTATCGACGTATTAAACATGACATTTGGGTTCCACTTGGAATAAACTGCCACACTCTCATCAGTTTCTTCTCCACTACCTTTTGGTACTTCTCATGATTTTCTTCTCAGCACTACATAAACAAATGAAATTATCATTCTTTGATGCTTTCTCAGTATAGGGTCATCTCCTTTCAGGGACTTTAAGTAACGCTAACTTTGGGGCAGACTTCTGAAACAAATTTTGCAATGACTTGTAGTTAATATCAGTTACTTCTTTAAAGATTTATTTATTCACAAGAGACACAGAGAGACAGAGATGTAGTCAGAGGGAGAAGCAGGCTCCATGCAAGTAGCGTGATGCAGGACTCAATCCCAGGGATCCCGGGATCATGCCCTGAGCCAAAGGCAGACGCCCAACCACTGAGCCACCCAGGCATCCCAATATCAGTTACTTCTTATCCTCTGTCTCATCACTCTTGACACCATAAGTCATTCAAGAACTATTCATTGCATTCCTTCCATGTGTGTCTGCTTTCTCCCCTAGACAGTAGTCTAAGAAGATAAAGACCATTTTCCTAGCAGTCCTCAAAACTCCCTTAGAATTCAGGAACTAGGTCAGCAGGCCCAAGAACAACTTCCTTTTCCAAGAGATCATTAAAAATCTAGTTTTCCTGAACTGAGAATCCTGCTTGTGGATTATTTTTTGCTTCTCTGTATGGTAGCTTTTGACCATATTCTTGCTCCTTTCCCTGCACAGTCTTGTTCCCCAGACTGACCTATAAAGAACTCCTCCCTTAGCCACAGTTTTTCTTTCAGGATCACCTTTCCAAATTTCAAGTAATCCTATTAGTGCTTTCTCTTTATTTCTTCCACACTCTGACATGCATATAGATCATGACTTTGTGTTTGGCCTAATCTTTTCCTTTATTTATTTTTTTTCACATATCTTCTTAGTTCCTAATATACAAATTCATGTATTTGTCATTTGAATACTATAGTTTCCACTAAGGTTTTCAGTTTGTCTTTAAATTCTCCAAAATGGTGGAAGAGGAGGAGCACCGGCTCTGTAATGAACAGCACATGATATCAATCTTACCTGGATCCTAAACTTCAGTTTCTTCATCTTTAAGAAGAGATAACATTATCCACCACATGGACCATTTTGAGGACTATCACTTTTTTTTTCAAGATTTTATTTATTTGGGAAAGAGTGCTAATGAGGGCGAGGGGAGCACAGGGAGAGGGAGAGGTAGACCCCCTTCTGAGCAGGGAGCCCAATGTGGGACTCAATCCCAGGACCCTGGGATCATGAAATGAAACAAAGGCAGACACTTACTGGACTGAGCCACTCAGGCGCCCCAAGGACTATCACATTAAAATCTTATCATGATGCCTGGTACAGGGATCCCTGGGTGGCGCAGCGGTTTGGCGCCTGCCTTTGGCCCGGGGCGCGATCCTGGAGACCCGGGATCGAATCCCACATCGGCTCCCGGCGCATGGAGCCTGCTTCTCCCTCTGCCTGTGTCTCTGCCTCTCTCTCTCTCTCTCTCTCTGTGATTATCATAAATAAATAAAAATTTTAAAAAAAATGATGCCTGGTACATTGTATCCTCTCAACAAATGCTAATTTTCTTTTTTCTTCTCATTAAAAAGTATCAGGAGATGGTTATATCACTTGCTATGGTTTTCCTTTTATCTCTGAAAGCTAATGCCACAGCTCTAACACTTGAAAGACTGAATGGGACAAAGAGGTTTGATCAGTTTCCCTGAATTTCTAAACCTTTCATGTACTAATAGGAATTTATTTATCTTTTCATGTCACTATAATCTGAGATTTCAAGGAACTGATTTTGGTTATTATTTTGGATATTATTATTATCTATTTTCTTTCCTAGAGAAAATAAATTGTTCAGGGACACCTGGTGGCTCAGTGGTTGAGCATCTGCCTTTGCTCAGGGTGTGACCCTGGAATCCCAGATTGAGTCCTGCTTAGGGTTCCCTGTGGGGAGCCTACTTCTCCCTCTGCCTGTGTCTCTGCGTCTCTCTCTGTGTCTCTCATGAATAAATGGATAGATATTAAATACATAAATAAATAAATAGTCCAAAGTCTACTGGCCTAAATCATGTTTTATTATGTTTGTTCCAGACTGTTAGCATATTTATATAAATAAGCCCCTGAAATTCTTTCTGAGGAGATCAATTCAAGTATTTAAGCATAGAGCCACAATGTGGTTACCTCCAATTCTATTATCTTCATAAAATTATTTACAAAGCATAGTGCTTCTTTTTATAATGGGAAAGGTCTTCTAGTCTTTAATATTGTTAATTTCCTTCCATGTCTGTATGTGTGTGTGCATATGTGTATATATACAGGAGAGAGTGAGTGGTAATCATCATTTATTTATATAGCATAATATGGTATATAGTATTGTACTTTATACATATCATATATATACCATAATATAATGTAAATGATCTAAGCTTTATTACAATTCATCATCCAACTAAGACATCACCCATTTTTCAAAATTTATAAGATGAGTGTTAAGTGGAAATTCTATCCCTGGATGATTTTCTTCTATAAACCCAGTTCTTGGACAAGTCACCAGAGTCTCTTGGGCAAAAGATTGCATTTGTTCTCTTTTCTCTCACAATCCTATACTAAGGAACATTTTAATAAATATCCAGAATGTCTGAAGTATGTGAATATCTAGGAGAATGCTCCAAGTGGAGGCAAACAAAAATAAACAAGTACCCTGAGTAATGCCTGGCAAGTTCAAAGGACAACAAGTGTATCAGTTTTTCTGATAAAGTACAAGGGAGAGAAGTACAAGATGAGAATAATAAGATAAGGGTATTGGAATTTAGGGAGAGGGTGAAGATTTTGTAGGTTCTCACAGGCCACTGTAATGATTCTGGTTTTCACTGAGTGAAAGGAGAAGTCTTGGAGCTTAATGAACAGAGAAATTTCACCAGCCATGATCTGACCCTGTTTTAATAGTACTGTTACAGCTGCGGAGTGAATAGTCATAAAGACAAAGCATGAATGCAAGAACAACTGTTAGGAAGGATCTGTAATAATGTGTGTGAGAGATAATGCTGGCTGAAACCTGATAGACATGGTGGCAGTGGTAAGAAGGGTTCAGACTCTAGAAACATTTTGAGGATAGAGCCAATAGGATTGGCAGATGGGTGTCTGTGTGATGTTGAGAGACAGATAAGAGATGAGGCAGACTCCAGCTGTTGGGGGAGTTGCCATAAACCAAAGTAGTGAAGATGTTTCAAGAGTACATTTGGATGTGCATGGCTGTTAGATGTCTGAATGGAGAGGACAGAAGGCAGTAGGATATTGAGTCTGGAGGACTGGGGGGAGATATAGGATGGACATAGATAATGGAAGCCATGAGAATGAGGTCTGAGAGAAGAGACTGAAACATAGTAATCAATGACATAAAAGACCAGGAGAGTGGGCTGCCTTGGAAGAAACTGAAAAAAAAAAAAAAAAAAAAAAAGTGTTTAAAGGAATTGATCCACTGAACCAAATGTTGCTGACAGATAAAATGAGGGTTAAAAATTGTCATTAAAAAAAATAATAATAATAAAAATGTCATTTTTTTTTTAATTTATGATAGTCACAGAGAGAGAGAGAGAGGCAGAGACACAGGCAGAGGAAGAAGCAGGCTCCATGCGCCAGGAGCCCGACGTGGGATTCGATCCCGGGTCTCCAGGATCGCGCCCTGGGCCAAAGGCAGTGCTAAACCACTGCGCCACCCAGGGATCCCAATAAAATTGTCATTAAATTTAACTATAGAAGTTATTGGTGTCCTTGACAAGATACATCAAGGTGGAGTAGGAAAAAAGAAAGGAATTCTAATTAATTTGGTATTATAAGAATATAAGAAAACTGGAGAGAGAAAAGCAGTTTTTCCAAGGAGATTTTCTATAAAAGACAGCTAATAAAGGATGAAGATAGACTTTTTTTAAAATGGAAGAAATTTCAGAATGTTTATAATACTCCAAGAAATAAATTGGTGGTGCAGGAAAGAAATGGGATGATTTCTGGAGTGACTTGAGTAGCAGAAAGCCAGTAGATGCAGTGCCTGGGTAGAGGGCTGGCCTCAAAGGACCATTAACCCCCAGTAACAGAAGGGAGAGGAGAGCATATGGACATAGGTGCAGGAAGTTACCTAAAAAAGGGAGAATGCATGGACAACAGAAATGTTCTATGATTGCTTGTTAGTGTTGTGGGCATTAAAGACACAAGCTTAATTATCAGGACTTTAATGTGCAACCAGTCAGCATGATAATAGGCTTTTCTCCAGCCACATTCAGCTACACAGGTGCAGGCATGAGGAAGCGAAGACTTGGATGCTGCAGAGTGGTGTTGTTGCTAAGAAGTATGATGGCATAAAAAGAGAACTCAGAATTTACGGTGTCAGAAAGGGAGTGGTTATTCTAGAGGACTGTGGGATTGAAACTGGACCCCAAGCAAGTGAAATGAAGGTAGATGGATATGAGGGTCTGTAATATTTATGGAGCTATGGGCTTTCCCCACCATCCAGAAGTTCACTTTATGCCACTTTACTTTTATGAAAACCCTACATTAGTACCTGATTTCACTAACTGAAAGAAATCTAAAGAGGACTTTTGCTTTATGAAATGGTAATCGTTCTTTCACTTTATGCCATTATGGTCTATGAAAGAATTTGTGGGAACGCTCTACTTTTGGATAGTGAGAGAAACCTGTATTAGAATCGGGGCACCTCAGATTAATCTGTTTCTTCTGAAGTAAGGAGTTTTGTTTTGTTTTGTTGTTCCTCTTCAAAGACTCTCTTCCTGTTGTACTTCTTCCTCATCCCTGTCCTTTTTTCCCTACATTTTAGTTGATGCAAAATTTGAATTTGCCTTTTAAAATTTCTCTTTATTTCTTCTAAAATATTGCTTGTTGGTTCTCTTTCAGCATGTCCTATAGAGCTCTCTTCAATGATGGCAATATTCAACATCTTCACTATCCAATAACATGGCCAACTAGCCACTTGTGGGTAGTGTGACTAAGGAAATAAAATTTTCAATTTTATCTAATTAGAATTAATTTATACTTAACGAGGCACATGTGGCTTGTGGTGAATTCATTAGATCACAGTGAGTAGAAGAGAAATCTTTATATCATTTGATGATAAAAATGTCATTGGCACTAAAATCATTTTTCTGGTCTCCTTTTCACTCCAGCCTTCTAAAGTTAGTTCTTGTGTGTCTGCCTCTTCCCCCTCACACACAATTATTACTCACAAACTCTTATGCAACGTTAACTGTACACTAGTACCCATGAAAAGTGCTAGTGATACAAGACATAAAAGGATGCCTGTCCTCAAGTAAGGAGGAGATGAGTCAAGAAAGTGATGACAATAGTACAATGTGCCACATGCTATGATCAAGGCAAGTATAAAGAGAGGTAGGACACAGTGGAGAATGGGAAAAAAAAGAAAAAAAAATTCTTTAACATCCTACCAGCCTGGAATCCTGGCTTTGTCACGTCTTTAATGAGTAACCCACCTCACAGGGTAGTTATAAGAATTTTGAAATTTGGTGTGTGCATAAAGTGCTTGGCATACTGCCTGCTTTTAAAGAGAACTAATTCCCTCTTGGACAAAATGCACAAATTTTTTTCATTACAAAATTTACCTGTAATTGATTTTAAATTAAAAAAAAACTATGCTATCCTTGTTCTTCATTCTCAGGCTCATGTGAGTGCAACTGATACTCAGTTGATTTCTTGAGCCACATGTCCAGCATAGATTGACTGTTCTTGTTTAATCTGTATCTAGCCTGAAATGGAGCTTCTCTTTCCTTTCAGATCACAGTATGCTGCACATAGTAATCACCCAATCCGTGATTTTTCTTGAACACTTACTGATCCAAAGGCTTTTTAAAAACATATTTGGTGTCTTTTGTCCAGAAGAATTATAAAAATACTGGAAACTTGGAAATATTATTATAGTCTCTTCCCACCAGAAAGTCATTAAGCTTCAGCTTGAACACCATGAGTGTCAAGGAGCTCACTACCTACCAAAGCAATTCAATTCATTATCAGAACTTTCATCAATAGGAAGTTCATTTTTCTGTAGAGATGTAACTACCACCTTCGTTGCCTCCATCAGTTCTCCTATCCAGCTAGGAGCCACCTTGACATGGTCTACTAGAGGAGTATTGTCCACTCAGATGAGTTCCAATGAAAAGTTTCAGAAACATCAGTCTACAATAGAGCAGAATAAATTTCGCTCTTCCTTTCCATGAAAACCCCGCAGGTATTTCATATATCGCAGTCCCCAAGAGTCTTTCCTATTCTAATCTAAATATTTCTAATTCCTTCATCAATTCTTCATAGCATGATTTAAAGCTTCCTCATCATTCTCCCTCCTGTGGACCTATTACCAAGGTCGCTCACTAAATGTTTTGCATTGGATTCATTGGAGTTATATCCAAATATCTAGTTAGATGATTGAACACCTAGAGGTGCGCTGGTTGTACTTTAGGGCCTCTCATTGATATTAACACTGGAGATCCTGGGACGCCTGGGTGGCTCAGTGGTTGAGCATCTGCCTTTGGCTCAGGGCGTGATCCCAGTTTGGGGATCGAGTCCCAGATCGGGCTCCCTGTGAGGAGCCTGCTTCTCCCTCTGCCTATGTTCTGCCTCTCTCTCTGTATGTCTCTTATGAATAAATATATAAAATTAAAAAAAAAAAAAAGAACACTGGTGATCCTTTCTGTCCTAGTCCCTTTGAGTGAACTATAATACCCAAGCTACCCGTACCCACCCCTACCTGCCAAGGTTACCTGGCTTCATTCCAAACACCTTGTTTTTCAGTTTGTTTTGTACCTGGCAAAGTCTTTGGTGACAAACCTAGTTTCCCTTAAGTATTTTAAATAGTCTTCATAATCCTGTTTTCAAACTTAGCATCTGGTTTTGATGAGGACAGAGAAAGCTAGGGGAGAGGGATGGCTGAGAGTAAAGAAGAGAAACCTCCCACCCCCAACTAGACTTTCTTGGCATTCACCCTGTTTGACAAAAGAACTATAAAGATGACTTTTACTATTCTGATTTGCTTCAGCTCAAATATACCATTCTTCCTCCTGCCTCCTACATGATAGATACATAGATACATAATCAACAGGTAGATGATAGATTATTGTTAGATAAATCAGTGATAGATGATAGACGATTGATTGACAGATGTAAGTGTATATAGTAAGTGTTATTTGTCACTCTATTTTATCCTCTTGCTCTTTTACTCGTTTCATTTTGCAGTTTTTTTGTTTCTTTTTCCCTTGTGGGGCCCTTGCCTCTTTCCCCAGTTCTCCGTTTTGCCATCCACTTTCTCTTCCCCATTATACAGCTTAAAAATGGCCAGCATCTTTCAGGGGAGCACTAATGCACAGTACAATGCAAAATATGTTGTCCCAAGGGACAATGATAGCTTGATGCAGCCTCATTGTGGGGCAAGGTCAAAAGAGATGTGAGGCAATTCACATTCCAGCAAATAGCAGTCTGTCAGGTCCTTGCTGTTGTCTTAAAAATAGTTCCCACATATCGGGACATATTTTAGAGCTAACTTAAAATCACATTTGCTTGTTCAGAGCATCTCTTATGGGGCTGAAAATGCTGAGGCTGCAGAAATCAAAGTGGGGAGTATTTATTAGTAACCTGCAGTTACTCCAGAATTCCCCCAGGGAATGACTTTGCAGCAATTTAAGCCCAAATGTAGAGCAAATAGAAAAATGGGTGCCTTTCCTCATCCTCACAGGATTTGTCTTGTTCCTCCTCTTTGTACCAATAACAAGGAGAAAAGAAGATGAATTAGAAACCACAATCCACACTTTCATCTTCAGTAACTCTAAGAGACTCTCAGTCAGTAGTAAAAAGCACATCTGAAACAGGCTTCTGTGCCTCAATTACTCTATTCCCACACATCCTTTCCTCCTTGGGGGTATTTCTCCAAACCCAGACTATTAACATATAATGTAAGAAAATGCTGCTAAATGCCACATTAAAAAAAGCAACTTAGGCTTACTTGTGGAGTTTGAAGAAACATACAATACCTTCTACTTCTCTTATCCTTATATTATAAAAACACGTAAATTACATCTTCACATTAAAGACACAAATTCTGGGGATCCTTGGGTGGCTCAGTGGTTTGGTGCCTGCCTTCAGCCCAGGGCGTGATCCTGGAGTCCCAGGATCAAGCCCCACATCAGGCTCCCTGCATGGAGCCTGCTTCTCCCTCTGCCTGTGTCTCTGCCTCTCTCTCTTTCTCTCATGAATAAATAAAATCTTTAAAAAATAAATAAATAAATACACAAATTCTTTTTATGTATCAAATGACAATAAATATGACATCTTTGTTCCGGCCTGCTACGTAAGCAAGAAAAAGGCTGGGGTCAGGGTAAAGACATGGACTCAGTGATATATGGACAAATACATAAGAATAGGCAAGATGCAAAAGGTAAAAGGAAGAAAAGATGAAGATGGAAAGAGGGACAAAAACAGCAGGGGTGACTGATGCTCTCATCTCATTTCCAGAGCTGTTGGACTCAAAACTAAGTATGATCATGTGTTCCCAAACAATCTGAGATTCTAAGTTACTATACAAATGCATTGGGGTTATTTTTGTGATTGTTATTCTTGTTGCCCTGGTTTAGGAGTCAAACAGATCAGAACTTAGCATGAAAGTGTGGGACTCAGACTTAAGGAGGTTCTGGAATGGTTGCAAAATGTGCAGGATGGAGAAGCAGTGAGTGAATAGCACTGCACATTGTTGGGTTCATTATAATACAAACATTGGATATTACTTGGGTGTGCTGACCGTGTGTTCTCCATGCAGTTCCTCAAGCTCTATAAGAAGCCTGCAGGGAAGGCTCTTTTATTACTTCAGTGAAGCAACATGGCCTGGTACCTACCAATGTGGTTCTGAGTATAAACTGTTGGGTTCTAATTTAGATCGCAACACCTGTCAGCTGTGCAATCCTGCACACATTTTTTTAACCTCTGTGAGTATGTATTGCTGATGTAACAAATTACCACAAAGTCAGTGGCATAAAAAATACAAATTTATAATGTTACAGTCTGGAGCCTGCGTTCCGTCTGGAGGCTCCAGTAAAGAATGTGTTTCCTTACCTTTTCCAGGTTCTCGAGGCCTCATACATTCCTGGGCTGGTGGCCACTTCCTGCCTCTAAGACAGAAGCATAGCATCTTCTCTCCCTTCTAAGTTTCTTGTTTACAAGTACCTTTATGAGTACATCAGGTCCAGCTGGAGGATGCAGGGTAATCGCCCCATCTCCTGATCCTTACTATTAGCACATCGCACACACTATTATCACCTTCTGCCATGGAAGGTAAGCTATTCACGGGCTCTGCAAGAACATCTTTAGAGAGCCATTATCCTGTCTACCTTAAGGGGTAAGCCAGAGAGTGGGCAGAAATAGTACACACTTCATAAGGGTGTTTTCAGAAACACAAGTAAAACACTGAGAATAGTCCCTTTTTTATTGATGGTCTCAGCCATTTGCTCCTATTGAGTGGAACAAGTGCAGGGGACAGGACAGGGCATGGATGGTGGATGGGATGAAATTGTGTGGGCAGAGGCAACTCTAGAATTCTCTATAGCCTACTATGACTTTGCAACAAATCCCTGCTTAGCACTAAAGAAATCAGTCACATAATTTTATATTTCCGTATGTGAAGACACTGAAGCCATGATAATGCCACAGCAGAATTAAGAGGCTGGAATGGTCTTAGAAACCAGACCTAAATTTCTACATTTCATACAGGAGTTACTTGCCTCACATTTAGAGAGAAAGCTGTCCAAGGAGACACAGTTAGTGGCAGAGCTGAAACAAGAACCCAGGTCTCCAGAGGTGTTCTCCAGAACACCTCCTCAGTGTTCTTTCTACCATGTTTGACCCCACCTAATGAAGACTCAATGGCCTATCTAACTAATGTTAGCAGCTGTCCTTCAAATGCCACATGATACAAAGTAATAAAATTTAATTCACTGAATACCTGAGTATCAAATACTGTCTCTCCTAAATGTAATGTCATATTCTGGATTAGATCCTGGAACAGAAAAAGGGTGTTAATAGAAAAATTGGCAGAATCAGAATAAAGTTACTTAGTTTTGATAAATGCACTATGGTAATGCAAATTAACAAGTGGGAAATCCCTGTCACTCTTCACAACTATTCTGTACATCTAAATTTATTCCTACATAAAAACACTGTGAGTCTAATTTTTCCATTTACTGTAATACTGCCAAATTGTTTTAAAGAACAGCTTCCATTGTGTAGTATAATGTCCTGTCACAGTCATTCTGCCTCAGCCCCAACACCATTGCCTGTCCTCTGCCTAAAATATTCTTCCTCCAGGTGCCAAGATGGCTTGCCCCATCACCACCCTCATGGACTTTCTGCCCACATCACCTTCTCAGTGACTCATCTCCGTATCATGCCATCTAAAACAGGGAAGGAAGGAAGGAAGGAAGGAAGGAAGGAAGGAAGGAAGGAAGGAAGGAAGGAAGGGAGGGAGGGAGGGAGGGAGGGAGGGAGGGAGGGAGGGAGGGAAAGAGAGAGAGAGAGAGAGAGAGAGAGAGAGAAAGAAAGAAAGAAAGAAAAAGAAAGAAAAAGAAAGAAAGAAAGAAAGAAAGAAAGAAAAGAAAAGAAAGAAAGAAAGAAAGAAAGAAAGAAAGAAAGAAAGAAAGAAAGAAAGAAAGAAAGAAAGAAAGAGAAAGAAAGAAAGAAAAAGAAAGAAAAAAAGGAAAAGAGGCAAGGGGAATCAAAGGGAGGAAAGAAAAAGAGAAAGAAGGGAAGGAAGGAGGGAGGAAAAGAAAAGAAAGGAGGGAGGCAGAAAAATCTCCACTCTTGAGAACTATAACAAAACCCATTATACCTTATCACCGCTTAAACTTTCTTCTTAGCACTCATTACTATCAAACAGATGACACAGTAACTTATCTTACATGTTGTCTACCATCCCCACCATAAAGGCTGGTGTAACTTATTTTTGTCCATTTTGTTTATTAGCATACCCCTAGCAACTGGAATAGTGACTGGTATACAGAAAGGACTTCAAAAGTATTTGTTGAATGAATGAATGATTCATTGGCTGAGCCATGTGTACCCAACACAGTGCCTGACCCACTTTAAATATAAGGAATCTCATGGCACAAGGAAATTAGATTACATACCAAGGAGTCACATAGCTTATAAGTAGCAAGTCTGAGATTGGAATGTAGGCCTCCTGCTGTCTGGGTCGGGCATTTTAGACATCATATTTTGTCATGTCAAGCTCCACACTCAGGGTAGGTATGTGCTGTTCCATTTCTCTTACCCTGATTTTCATGGTTCCTTTCACTCCTCTAAGAGAGCCACAGTTGATCTCACTAAATAATCCAAGTACAGAGGAGAAATGTGTTTATATTTTTGGTTTCCTAGTGGCTATTGGCATTAGACTTTAAAACCCATTGCAAGTAGCCCCATTCAAAGAGGGTGGGTTGTCACCATGTCTCAATAAGAAGACTTTAAGTACTGGGGACAAAGCAAGAGACTAGATCAAGGGGGCACTGTGGTAACAAAGAGCTATTACTCCATTGCTTCCTGCTTATTCAGTTCAATCCAGTTGAACAAGTATTCACTAAGGACATTATTTCCTGCCCTATACTATCCTAGGCATTTTGAGGATGACAAGAAAAGAGCACTGGCTGCAACACAAAGGAAAACACAGACCTAAAGCTATTCCTTGGTCCACTATGATTAGGAAGGCAGTGACTGAGTCCTTGTGTTGACAGAACACAAGTCCAGCGCAGAGCACCAAAACAAATGAGCGCTTGCACGGAGGCTTCCATGCGTTCTTGCTATCAACTCCAAGATGAGGCCCTACTGAGCTCAGAGGAGGTTTACACTTGAGTAGCATTTGGGTATATCACTCAGATGATGCATTTCAGATCCATCAATGTTCCTTGAAGGCAATAAGAGCATCTTTGGCCCACACAATTCTAAGTGATTGAAACTGAATGAAATTATTAATGGGTGAACGGAGAGAGAGATTATATTGTGAGTGAAAATCTTTCAGTCTTTCTTCTTCATTGGGATTAAAAACAACAAATACAGTTCACTGAAGCCTAAAAGCAGTAAATATTTGTATGATTTTTTTCACAGGATGAAACAGAAATTTCCTAAGGAATTCTTTCTCTCTCCCCCCACTTTGTCTTTTCTCATTTTTCCACCACCACCGTGCTTCACTCATCCACTTCATTTCTCCTGTTTTTCCTTTCCGCCTCCCTCCTGCCTACTGTGTATACGGCACTATGTTGGTGCCAAGGGAGAACACAGGATATTGAGAGCAACATCTATGTCCTCAATTATTGATTCATTCATTTAAAACTTGTATGAGGGTACGCACTATGCTAAGTACTTTATGTTTTATAATGTACAGTTTCTAAATAGTAATAGTCATTAGTGAGAATCAATATGGTATAAGTGGGAGGAATAGGTGCTTTGCTATCAGACCACCCTGGGCTTGAGTCCCACATTCTACTATCTCAGTGACCTTGGACACCCCCTTAACTACTCTGTGGGCAACTTTCCGCATCAGTTAAATAAAGAGAATATATTTACCTTCCTGCTGTTGTGAGAATTTTAAAAATATGGCATAGAACATGGTCTAGGATAGTCTAGAGAAGGGCCCCAAAGTATAGTGCCTGTTGATGGAATTCAAACCAGAAAATTTACACTTTAAGCTGGGGGGTAAGACGTAAAAAGTTTTCATAGCACCTTATGGTAGATGATCACTTCAAAACTGTGTGGTATGCTTTATATAGAGGACCCCGCTTAATCCTCACAGGAAGCAGGATTGGGTCCATTTACACATTTGGAAAAACTGCAGTACGAATTAAATTGCCTGCGGTTGTAGCAGAAAATGGCAAACCTCAGGTCACTGTATTTCAAACCATTTATCCTTCAACCCACTGCAGATCTGCTGAGAGCTCTGTCCCACCAGCCAGCAACCTAAGGAGGCCTTCAAGAATATCTCAAAGAAGAGGCTTACAAGCAGAGGGCAAACAGAAGATGTAACGTCAGATGGGCCCCAGGGAAAGTGGAGAGGGTCACAGATATGTTTCATTTCTTCACTTTGCTCCCCTGACTTTCATGCTGGTTAATGTTCAGACTGGCTTGTTCAGATTCTGGTCTTCCGAAGTATGCCACAAAGTAAACTTTAGAAAACACAAGTAAATAAAGTCAGTGCTCTATGACTAGGAAAAAACATGTCATCTCCTCAGGAAACAATGAAATAAAAGTTGGGGTTTTTCCTCTTCTTAATCATTTTGTTGCCACGTTGCTAAGGTGGGGGAGAAATAGCAGGGACCAATATAATGCTGTTGGTATTTGTTTATTCCTCTAATTACTATTTTCCAATAATAAGCACAGTGGTAGAGTTTTCACTTAAATTTCCAGAAATTAGGATGAATTCAAAAATTCAAAACATATTCATTCTTCAATCCATCATTGTGGAAGTCTAAATTCACCCTTCTGTTAATTTATATTTAATATAAATTGAAAGTTTTCTAGATTTTTAATATGAAGACGTTTGAATTTGAATGAGAAATATTAATTGTGATATAGCACTTTCATTTTTAATGAGCCCTGTAAATGTTACTGCAGATATCCAGGAATACAACTAAAAAAATAATTTAGTAGGATTAAGAAACCATGGAGTATTTAAAAGTTTTATAAAAATAAAGCAGAGAAATAAAGAATTCCAAACATACCAAATTTTCCTTTGTAACAATTTCTCCTTAATATTAAATCAACTCAATTTGGAAAGGTTACATATACTTAAGCACATGATGCCATATAATAAATCAAGATAAATGGAAAACATATAATTCCTTTTTACAGAGCATGATTTCAATACTTAATTCATCATCCACTCTTTTGACAGAGAGCTTCAATATGAATCTAAGCTCCAATACACAATGCACAAGCTATAGCTATTTATTACAATATTGTGTCATTTGTCACTTTTATGGAATTCAGTGTATTTTGCAGGCTGTAAAATGGGCTAGAGTGATTCAGAAATGATCTATGCCATCATTATTCCTCATTTCTAGTGCTTGAATTGCATCTACACTCCCCAATAGGCTTGATTTATTAGGTGAATAAATAACAATATGCTTCAATAATGTATATCTATTGAGACTTCATTAGCTGCCCAGGAGACGCTATCCTGATTTTAAATAATTGAAACACACATGTGATGGAGTCCAATGGACTTGAGATGATTGGGTATAAATATTTACTAAAGCAGACTGGTGAAGGAAAGATGCTTTCAGAATAGAATGGAATTGAAGGGACACATTCAAGTGACAGTAAATGTTCTTTGTGAAAGTATAGAAATTTAGAGTCTGTTTCTTCCAAAATAGAAAAGGCAAGTTAAAATGGAAGGAGAGATTCGTTTGTTTCTCTGAATCTCAAACAGCCTGTCCCAAGATTTTCAGCTGACTCATTCTTAACCATGTGCCTGTAATGCTTGTCAACTCCACTAATGACTGAATTTCCAAGCCAACCAGTGTTGAGTCTCATAGTGCAATAAAGTAGAGCCCAGCGAGTGGAGTATATTTCTTTTCTCAAGGCTAACACTTTATCTTCTGCTAGTTGAGATTATTTTCTTGCTAGGTTTGTGCTCTTAATTAAACATCTTTTAGCTGTCTATAATACACATGCGATGAAATAAGTTTAAGTCTGTAGTCAAAAGTCTTGGTTCAATGTTGTCTCAGAAATTTCCAGAATGGTTTATGTCAGAGGCCATTTATAACAGGAGCAGCTCAGATAGTTTATAAAGATAAACCTAGTAAAATTTCTAACTTTTCCCCAGCTGGTATATTTTGGCTGAAAATGCATTTTGGGAAGGAGAATATTTATTTCTCCTCTAAAATAGACTTAGAAGTTCCTTCCTTCTAATTAGAAAAAACCTGTCTCACAAGTGATGAATAGATGCTAAAGGAGGATATTTATTTCTTCTCTAAAAGCAAACTGGAAAGCTCCTTCTCTCTAATTGGAAGTGAGGAGGAGTAGTCTCAAAAGTGAGAAATGGGTGCTAAAGGAATGACATATCTACAGCAAAAAGGTGGGTGTGTGTGTGTCTGTTTTATTTTGGAGAAGGACATCTACCCTTTCTCTCCTTCAAACAAACAAACAAACAAACAAACAAACAAACAAAACAAAATCCTCCCCCCTCCTTGTTCCAATGGCATATTGGAAGCAAGAGAGCTAAAATTTCCTGTAGCCACCTGAATATGGAATCTAGTTCAAGAGGCCAGGAATGCGGCTGGGAACAGGAGCTCAGGAGACAGTCAGGAGGTAGATCCCATGGGGCTGGTGAGGAAATACTTGAGACCCAGAAGAACAGACAGGTGGGAACTCCAAGGCAAGAGAAATGTGGTGCTGCAGATCCTCCCAGTGCTTCTTTAGGATTCCCTATGAGACCACAGCTGTTGTTCAGAAGAAAAGGATGGGGTTGCTGGTGAATGGTACTGTAACCTGAGTCACACCAATGAGTTAGTGAGGATAAGTAGTTAAATATGATTAAGAAAATACCTTGCAACACTAAAACCATTTATTTGAGGCACCATAGAGGACCTGCATCAGCACATGATCAACTATATATTTTTCTTTTCGAAGTCTTAGAAGATTTCTGTATCCTTTAACTGCTTTGTCTCAATAACCTAGTAAAATATACTCAGCAATGCTTCGCTATCTGAGGACTGAGGCTTGCTTGGAAGAGGTGGTGGAGAGAAACAGAACAGGTGGGAGATCATCTGAGCATCATTGCAGGGAGTCTCACCCTGCCCCATCACTGGGCACCACTCCTTCTCATCCTGGGCCAGTATTAAGCCTATAAAGATAAGGAGTGTGGCCTGTCTTTCTACCATGAAGGTCTTCCTACCTGACACTAGCCTAAATCTACAATTTCTCTCCCCAAAATCTTTGATTTCTGTTGGCCTGATATCCTAGGTCCTCCTAAGGAGGTCCTGGGCATGCGCTATCCTGGGAAACTTGAATAGAATGCATCCTAGCTGAACTCTGCCTCAGATAAATCAGTTGGACTCAAGAACCCATCTCCTCTTGTGATTTTGTCTATTGCCATCCATATCTATATTTTCAGGCCCAAGCTTCATTTCTTTGAGCTCCCACACATTCAAATGCTACTGTATGTTGCTATCTGAACATTCTCAACATATGTACCTAAATACTTAGGGCCAATTATTTCCAGCTCACTATATAACAGGAATTATGGTAAATTAGTTACATATATTATTTATATTCTTCACAACAATCGTATGAGATAGATCACAATTTCTTTGAGAAGAATCTATTGAGTGCCTACAAAGCAACATGTTAGATACTAGAGAACAAGAGTTAAAAGATGAGATTCTGGCCCTCGTGGAACTTAAATTTTGGTATAATTATTAATCTTACTTTATTGATGAGGAACTGAAGCTCAGACACAAATTAATTTGAATCACTAATTTATTTCACAAATACTTATCATATGTTAGGCGAAGAGCATGTGCAGTGGGAAGAACACGTGGTCCCTGCCTCCATGATGCTTATGGCACAGGAGGAGAAGGTGTTAAGAAAGTCAGCAAAAATCTCTGAACTGTATCTTTGAACATATAATATTCTCCATAGAGCTCACGTTTGCCATTTTGTTTAACGATATTTATTGAGCACCAACCATGTGTCCAGCATTATGTTGGGCATGGAGCATATTGCAGGAAGGATGAAAATTCCTGCTGCGAAAGAGTTTATAATCTGATGGAGGAGATAGAGAAATGAACAAGGAAGTAAAAATGCTGAAATAGATGTTATAAAGGAAATCAAAGTGATGTGGGCGGGTTGCTTTATACTGATTGTCCAGCTGTCTCACAAATAAATAAATAAAATCTTAAAAATGGGTGCCTGAGTGGCTCAGTCAGTTAAGTATCTGCTTTTGGTGCAGGTTATCATCCCAGAGTCCTGGGATCAAGTCCTGCATCAGGCTCCCTGGTCAGTGAGGTGTCTGCTTCTCCCTCTACCTCTCCCCCTTGCTTGTAATCTCTGTCTCACACTCTCTTAAATAAAAAATTAAAAAAATAAAATAATAAAATAAAATAAAATAAAATAAAAAGTGATTGTCCAGAGACCATCTTTCTAACCAGGGACATTTAAATTAATGCCAGCAGATGAGAAAACACCAACTATACACAGGGCATGGGGAAAAGCATTAGAGAAGAGGGAACAGAAAGTGCAAAGTCTGAAGCCAAATAGAAGTTTCATGTGTTGGAGGACGAAAGACAGTACTCTTATGTGAAAGAAAGCTGAGACAGGAGATGGTCATGAATTTTTAAAATTACTTTTAGTTGACTTAAAGTGAATCTACTGCTCACTTAGAAGACTTCCAAAGGCCTCTCAATCACAAGGTGAACTGAGGATGCGTGCTTTACACAATGCTGCCTTTATATCAGCTATCAGTTTGGGAGAACAGCAAATACTTCATGGAGGAGTTTATTTTTCTTTGAGTTTCTCCTGAATAGCAAATGGTTCCCAAATCTTTCACGCCAGTTATGCTCATGATTTTTTAAGTTACCGACTGGAGGATGGAAGAGATCACTAAGAAAGAGACCCTCCACCTGTAATAAGATCAGGTGCTGAGGGATAGGCAGAGAGAGAAGAATGGACATTTGGAAATAAAATTCAAAACTGTAATCAAGATCAAAAGTGGATCCCATGTGAAGACCTCTGGGAGAAGATTCAGCTTGGGAATGAAGCTCCAATTAGGAGACTATCATGACTATGGTCTGAAGGAGCCCCAAATAGATCAACACTTGGCAATTATCCACACGCTTCCCTTTCAGTTTTTCAGACAATCTAGGACTGACCCTCTAGAAACAAGATACAGTTGCTATATACCTGCATGTAATGTGTTTTCTCTGTATAGCTCTACATTTCTACTCACAGAAGGCTGACCACAAGTTCTCTATCCCCAAACCCGTCCCAGGCAAAAGTATATGAAGTGAACAGGCATTGTTAATAGCTGAATATACAAGCTAGATCCTCCTTGCTGACTCGTTAAATAGGAGAAGAGATAAGAGTCTGATGGGCTCTCCAAGAGGGGATACCCCGTGGAAGCATTTTTATGAAGAAATGTCTGTGTTTAATCAATATCTACTCCTATTTTCAATTTGCCTCTTTTGTGTCCCAAGTCACAACTAGGACATTAAATCCTTTGTCTTTAATATGTCCCATTCTACTTCCATTCTACAAGGCTGCAGAGAAGCAGCTGTCAAGAAAGCCAGGTTCTCCTTGGAGAGCAACCATCTTGCTCACTACTTTTCAGTAGAAGACAAGCCAGGAAAAATTGAGCCCATCAGCATTCTGAAGGAACCTTCCCCATTCTTGTTGCTAAAGAAATTGTGTTACAGAATGATGTAACAGACCAGCCCTAGTGAGAGAAGAAAGAGCCTCAGAATTCAGCCCCCCTTGTGTCACCATTACATATCCCTCAGAGTCTATTTTAATTCTAGACCTTGGGTAGAGATCCAATAAATAGCTATTCTCTCTACTTCTCGGCAAAATTCTTTTTAAAAAGTGAAAAAAAAACTTTTTATACCATCTGTTGACACCCTCTTATTTCCATTTTTCCTCCTCAAACTCACTCCAGTTGGTTTTTCTCCCTCACAGACTCTTTAAAGTCACCAATAACCATAACTCTGCTTGAGAAAAATGCTTATTTCTCTGTCCTCTTATTTAACTTGTCAGCATCACTTAACATGGATCTAGAATGTTCCTATAGGCCACTCACTCAGTTTTCCTCCTATCTCAAAAGCCACTCCTTGTCACTTTTCCTTGCTTGGACTCATCTATTTAACCCCCAGATCCTAAAATGTCTCAGACCTCAGTCCTCAAGCCCCTTATCTTCTCTATTTATACACTTTCTTTAGTTGGGCTCATGCTTTCCCTGGGGTTAAGTACCATCTTGACACTGATACCTCCCAGATGCCACCCCTCAGAAGTCTCGTCTTCCACCTATGTTCTTCATGCCCTCACCTGCACACTGTAAAGGTCAGACTTTAAAAGACTGATACACTGAACTATTTATCTGCACCCACTAACTTTGCTCCTTGCCACCTGTAAATTCTCCCTTTCAGTAAACAGCACCAGCAATGACCCAACTCTTTAGGCCAAACCTAGGGAACAACTTTAATTCATTTCTTTCCTTCCCTGTTTATGATACACACACACACACACACACACACACACACACACACACACACAGACACATAGCTCTATACCATGTATATATTTCTCACTATTTTTCTGCCAAATCCTAGTCCAAGCCATCATCTCTCTCCTGGACTTCTGCAGCAGCCTCCTAAGGAACCTTCCTGACTCCCTTCTCGCCCCCAATTAGATGCTTCAACAGCTGCCAAGGAGAATTTTCTAAACCCTGAGTCAGATCTCACCACTGCCCTCCCCACATTCAAACTTTTCCATCTTTTCCTCTTGGAATTGATCCAGTTTCTATCCAAAATCTCATATTCCACCCATGGCTTCCCATGATCTAGTCACACAGGGCATCTCCTGTGCCTTGAGGATGCCATCCCACCTCAGAGCTTCCTGCTTCGACCCCTTGTCCTTGGGATGCACCGCTCCCAAATCCTCAGGCGGCTCTGCTCTCTCAATATTCAGGTTAAAACTGCACTTACAATGTTTACTGTAAAATAAAACAATAAGAATAATTATAATATACTCATATATCAATTCTTTAAATCATTAAACATTTATATTCCTATTCTATAATAATCATACTTTGAAAGTATTTTTTCTTTGTCTTCTCTTGCTAGAAGGCTCTCTGAGTATGAGGCTGTTTAATTCATTCACTGATAATGACAAATCCTTTCATCCTAGAAAAGGGTCTGGAGTATGGGGGTTATTTAATAATCTGTGTTGAATGAATGAACTCAAATAGTCTATGCCTCAGAGATCGAAAGCAACACAGATATCCATTATCTATTTCACATCCTTCAGGGTAATCATCAATATATCTGAGATTGTCTATTTATTAATTTGCTTTTATTTATTTGCCTCCCTATTTGTTTCCTGTCTCCCCCACTACAATTTAAGACCCTTGAAGGCAGGGATGTTTGCTCGTCTTGTTAACTGCTGAGAATAGTGCTTGGTATGTAGTAGCTGCTCGCTGGATACTTTCAGTCTGAGCAATCTTGGTTTCTGACACAACCAAGAGAAGCTGACATGTCCAGTGAGAGCTACTTTGGACAGTCCAGGGCTAGAAACATCTGCACATAGAAACACACTGCTGCTATGGCCTATACACTATATACTATGTTTCAGATGAGGTAGAAAATTATCTGAGAGCCTCTGTCCTGCACCAGGGCCAATCCCAAGAAACGATGATGACTGTACTTGTCATTGGCATTTCTCCTATATTTCTCAGCCCTGATAGCCAGGCCCAAAGCCCAACCCATAAGATAGATTTAAAACTTTTGAAGAGTCAAGGTAATGGCAGGGTTTGTATGTTGAAGGAGGATGGTGGTGTTAAAGCCACGAGATGGACAAAAAGGGAGGTAATTTGAAGATACGCTATCACACTACTTATCTGATAGTAGTATACCGTACAGTATAAAAGGTGGTCCCTAACTGTACTCACCAGGTCAGATCTACTGTGAGGAAACCGAAGGGACTGGTACAGCACTGAGAGCCTCATCTTAATCCTTCATGCCAACTTTTGCTCCCTTTTTCTTCTCACATAGACTATTTGTTTAAGATATTATTTGGCCCCCTCCCTATGGAGCTTACATAGAGTATCTCACCCAATTGACTCCATGATTGAAAAGCTAAAGAACAGAAAGGGAACAAACATACCCAGGATGATTCAGCCTTGGTGGCGGGCCAGACCAAAAACCAATCCCCCTTGCAGCTCAGAGTTCAACTATTACCACCCTTTACATCTGGGAAAAGTCATGGTAACTTCTATTAAGGTTTCAGTAGACATTTTAAGGAAAAGTCCTTTAAGGTTCTTGACCCTGATCAGGGTGGTTACTGGGAATCAAAGTGGGTCAGAGAAAAAATCATGGGATGGGGATAAAAGAAACAGGGGTATGGTCCCAATTCAGGATGTATCAAATTACTTAAGTATCCCTCAGTGCTTGTGGATTCACAAACATCAACCCTCCTATAAAAAGTTTTTCTTGGCCATCCAATCCAAGATGGTATTATATTTTTCTGTTTTATGTTCTTTTCCTGGTATGTTAGAAATCATTTATCTGTTTTCTTGTTGTTATCAGCCTTTCTTATTAGAAGGTCAGCTCCATGAGGATGAGATCTTAGGTATCCTATCGACCTCTTATTCCTAACCCTGGAATAGAGACAGGTACTTAATAAATACTTGTTGAATTAATTAATGCTCAATAAACCAAAGGCATGGAATTGCCTTTGGTACCATGGAGTCCTCAAACAAATATTGTTTGAATGAACAAATCTATTTTTTGACCTCCCTTTACTTCTGACTGAATCTAAGAAACCACATGTCTCTTCTCTGGGGAAAAAAAAAAAAAAGATTCTCTCTATCTGAGTTAGCAGACAGCCTAGATAGCTGGTCAATCATTTATAACTCATTTGCTGTCCAGCCCACATTATCACTTTATCTAACTTGTCTCTCATAAAATGACAGAAAACTACTGAAAATCACTCAGCTCTTTTAAATCCCCCTGATACAAACCCAGAGTGAAAAGGCATAGATATTGCTCTCCCCAGGGGGAAGCAATCCCCACCCTAGTTACCATCCACTGGAAGGCATTATAATTCCTCACTGGAAATCTATCATCTTCAACTTTTCCACCTACCCAGGAACACTCTGTGGTAATAACTCTAAGGAGCTGTGTTTCAACTCCAGCTGTGGATCCAATTTCCACTTATAAGATTTAACCTGGAAATTATCAGTGACAACCACAGGGAAGGGAATGAACAGCTGATTTGGGAGGTACAGTGGAAGAAGTTGACTCAGCCTGGCAAGAGGAAAAGACAAATGATGCACAAGGCAGACCAGAATAAAGGATGCCCTTGTGGAAATGAAACGTGATGTACAGTAATTCCAACTGTACATCACGTTTAGCCACCAAACAGCCTATTAACAAATAAGTGTCTTGATATGATTATAGATAAGACAAGTAAAATTAAAGAACATCACATGCAATAAAAGGTACATCTGGGAGCTTTGAGAACTACTGAGAGGTCTTAGCAGCAGGAGGAGATGACAGCTAGATCACGCTTTGAGAAAATCAGAGGAAACGTGATACATGGGGAAAAGTCTAACTATTTAATTAGGGTGCAGATGGAGGGAGTGATTAGTCACCAATTCTAAAATATTAAGGATAAATACTTAGAATTATAAAAATGTATAGTGAAAAGTCAAAAAATGTCAGCATATTTTGCCATAGGCATTTTATTCATTCTATAAACACTGCTACACACATAAGTGCCAGGCACTGGGCTAATCCACAGTAGGAGAATAAAGACATCATATCCTTTGGAAAGACTGAGTTCTGGGGACAGACAAGGCAGCTGAAGAATACAGGAACAAACTTTGGAATGGGAATCCATGCATTCTACTCCCACAAAAGCAACACTCTTCACATTTAAAGAACAAGAATACCTTGATCCATTATTACTCATTTTTGCATAAACTTTCTCATTCAATTTTCACAACACCCTTTGAGCTATGCGTTGCTGCCTCCTCCCCATACTGGCAACAAAACTGAGGTTCTGGGACATTTACACAAGCACATAGCTAAAGATTAAAGAAGTTGTGATTTGAACCTACTGTTTGCTCCAAAACCTGTGTTCTTTCCACTATGTTGTCTCTGTGGATACTGGCCCAAATGATGCCTGGTAAATATACAAACTATACAGGTTCCCTCTTTCTTGGGCTTTATTTCCCAATGAAGTGATCCCATCTTGCCTTCTCAAAGAGCAAGTGCCTTTCAAACCTCTCTCAGCAGGATGAGAAATCTATTTATAGTCTGGATAATGGGAAGAGGGAAGCAAATGTTTAATTCTTCTCAACAGTATCTGAAGGTTAACATGTGTTATAGCCTTAAGCTCAAAGAATGAATAAAAACCTCCAAAGGACAATTGGGTCAGGGACTAGCTGAGAGGGACGAAGGGAGGTATTCCAGGAAGGAAAGGAAGTCCCTGAAAACTCCACAGAAGTCCCACAAATAGCACAGGGAAAAGCAGAAGGGTCAGCCATGAGGGACCCCCTGTAGGATGCAGGACGACAGAGCCCTCGGTGGAGCAGTAGCATGAATGAAGCCATCCCCAGCACAGTCAGCTGTCTCAGTCTGCTGTCTGCAATGGATCAGCAACCCAGACGGTGCTGACCGAGCTGGAGCTCAGAGGAAACCTCGCAGCCTGGAAGCCCGGCCACAACGCTAGGAGGCAGCAAAGCACCTGGGAAAGAAGCTCATTTCAATTAACTTTAGCTCTGGAAGTATTTGCTATCTGGTAAACATGTGGCATTCTGCTGGAGTTGTGAATATAATAACAGACTAGAAATCCTAGTCTTGACCATTTGAGGGTGTATAGTCTCACTGGGGACCTAAGAGAAAAAAAAATCCAGTCAATTTTTTAAAGAGGGGTTGGGAGTGTTGGAACTATGCCAGAGATGGTGGCATGGAGGAGGGAGTGTTTTAGCAAACAGATGAAGAGAGACAAAAGCAAGCTACTTAGGTGGAGAGAGCTTCGTGCAACAGGTAGATTTTGAGATAATTATGATGAGAGAAAGGGGAAGCTCTTTGATAGAAAACAAGAGTCCTGATGGTAAGCAAACCCAAAAAAGATGGAGGTGGGGGAAAATGCATTACAATGATGCCAGCCTAATTCAACAGAGGAGCACCTATTACATGACATTCTAGGGCTACCTGTTTATGATCATTGTTTAATTTGATATACAATAATTTTATTAAAGAAAGTACTCTGCTTATCCCTATTATAAAGAGAATCTCAGAGATAAAGTAATTTCTCTAACAGGCAAGAAAAGAGACAGCACCAGAACATGAAAGATCATCCACACCATCTTTCACTCAAGTGTCTCATGGGTCAGATGCAAGTGACACAAAAGTAAATATTTTCCCTGACCTCGAGGAGCACCTAGCTTGTTTCAAGGAACACGAACAAACTTATCAGGGATTTCAATCCGATATAATGTGTCATAGCAACCAATTCAGACAAAGTTTTGGTTTATAGAAGATCCTGTGTGGCACATGAAGCAAGCCTTGAAAAATAAACAGAAGTCAAGCCACAGACCAGGAGAAAATATCTGAAAAGACACATCTGGTAATGGACTGTTACCCAAAACATATAAAAATTCTTAAATCTTAATAATAACCTGAATTAAAAATGGGCCAAAGACCTTAACAGACACCTAACTATATATATATATATATATATATATATATATATATATATATATATATATATAGCAAGCACAAAAAAAGATGCCCCATATCATATTTCACCAGAGAAATAAAATTAAACCAATAATATACCACTACACTTATTAAAATGGACAAAATCCATAACATTGACACCACCAAATGTTGGCTAGGATGTTGAGAAGCAGGAACTCTCATACACTGGTAGTATGAATGCAAAATGGTATGGACACTTTGGGACAGCTTGGCAGTCTCACAAAACTTAATATACTCTTATCATGTTATCTAAGCAATCGTGCTCCTGAGTATTTACCCAAAAAAGTGCACATAAATACCTGCATGTCGATGTATCTAGCAGCTTTATTCAAAACTGTCAAAACTTGGAAGCAATCGAGATGCCTTTCACTAAGTGAATGAATACATAAACTGAGTCCATCCGGACTAGGGAATATTATTCAGCACTAAAAAGAAATGAGCTATCAAGCAATGAAAATCTGTGTATAAAACTTAAATGCATATTATTCGGAGAAAAGAGTCAATCTGAAATAACACCTGCATGATTCCAACTGTACTGCATTCTGAAAAACAAAAAATTGACACCATAAAACAAAAAAACAAAACAAAACCTGCATTTGCCATGGGTTAGTTGGGAGGAAGAAATAACAAGGCAGAGCAGAGAGGACTTTTAGGGCAGTGGAAGTACTCTGTGCGCTATGCTGGAAACATATTATTATACATTTCCCAAACCCATAGAACGTATAGCACCAGGAGCAAACTCTAATGTAAACTTTGGACTTTGGGTGATGATAATATGATAATATAACAAGGTCCATCAAGTATAACAAATATACCACTTTGGTGGATGATGTTGACAATGGATGAGGCTCTGCATGTATGGGAGCAAGTGGCATGCGGGAAATCTCAGTATTCTGTTACGTCTTGCTATAGATCTAAAACTATTCTTTAAAAAGTCTATTAAAAATATTTACCCAAAAAAAAGTCTATTAAAAATAATAAAGTAGGGCAGCCCAGGTGGCTCAGTGGTTTAGCGCTGCCTTCACCCCAGGGCCTGATCCTGGAGTCCTGGGATCCAGTCCCACGTCGGGCTCCCTGCATGGAGCCTGCTTCTCCCTCTGCCTGTGTCTCTGACTCTCTCTCTCTCTCTCTGTGTCTCTCATGAATACATAAAATCTTTAAAAAGAAAATAATAATAATAATAATAATAATAATAATAAAGTAATAATAATGATAAAATAATGAATGAATATATCCAGGTAAAGAAAGGAGTAAGGACTGCTTCAAGATGAGGGATTAGCCTGCATTGATTGCAGGGGTGGAAAGGCCCAGTGGTTCACACAGGGAAGTGTACAGCAGGAGGTCCTAGGGGCTACGGGTATGGACTCTGAAGGCGGATGTCTAGTCTAAGTCTCGCTAGCTGTGAGAAAAGTCATTAACCTCTTTGTGCTTCAGTGTTCTCATCCGTAAAAGAGGAACAATAATTATCCATCTGATAGAGCTGTTACAAGGATTACATGAGTTAATATTTATAGACAACCTACACTGGCACCTGGCAAATACATAATGTGTTTTGACTGGTGTTTTAAGACATGAAGGCCCTTTTGCATTATGCTAAGGAACTTGGATGGATCCCTGTCACTCCACCTCAGAACACCTACCATGCTGGGCTATTTCTTTCTATATAAATTGAGAGCTTTCTGGGATATGATCACCAACTGGCCCTTCTAGTTCCAAGACCATTTGTGTATCGCGTACAGGAACGAATCCAGTTGTTTCTGACAAGGAGCCTGGTAGCCATTCTTGCCCTCTCTTTTTCTGTTCAGACATACTCGTTTTTAATTGTCTGCTTAAAAATGAGGCTTTAAAATGGAAGAAATGGGGCTTGAGCATTGCAAATGGCTCTCTAAGTGGAGTTTCATCCCACCCTTGGATCCCTCCCTGCCATGTGTCACTGATGCAAAAGTGGAACAAATCACCAGGAGTGATTTGCTTCTTCTCCTCTATCCACCCACACTTTTCATGCATGTGTAAACCATGAAGTAAAAGTCCCCTGGAGGCCAAAACAGTGACCCAAATGAAAACTTAAAGTATTTCCAACCCTTATCCTTCATCATGTGCACATAACACAAAATTAATCAGTATAAAGAATCATATAAGGTACTTGCTTTGATTTATATTTCTACTTTTATGTCCTTTTGCTTAAATGGTATTCCCCTGCCCCCATTTTAAAAACACATCAGAGCATCTTAAAAACGAAACAAGATGTTTTCATTGCCACTCCACATGCTTAGAGTAAGCTTTCGTATTTGTGCTGCAGAAGAAATGAGTTCAATTTTTCCTTCACCCATTGCAAGCAATTGGGAGCACAGAACATTCGAGCACGGAGAGATGGGATGTCATCTCATTCTACCTGTTGGGGGTCACTTTCCCCACAGGTTCCAGAGTGAAAAGACCCCACAGCCACCAATTCTATGTGTTTTCAACATCAACTTGAAAAGTAGGCTCAGAAGTGAAGTAGAAGATAATTAAAAACAACTCTCTGCTTCAAAGACTCATCAACCTAGATTTCCAGGCCTGTTCCAGGGAGAGGCGTGTGTGCATAAAAGCAGTTTCTTGCTATCTCACCAAGCCTCACAATTCACAATTAGTGTGTTAATAGTCATTGGATTTCAAAGATGAATAAGGGGAAACTTAGAGGAAGCAAGTGACTTACTCAATTGTTCTACAGAAATATGTCAGGAGCACAATTAGAACCAAAGTGGCCCCATGCCCTGTATCTCTGTATTATAGATTTTGAGGTCACGTCACTGAATTTTGTCTTGTGCCTTAAAACAGCATCACTACTTCTGAGCATGGTGGCATGAAGAATCAAGAATCAGCAAGACTTTGCTTACTCTACCAACCTCACTATCTAAATTCAGATGTGCTCCAGCTTCTCCAAAGAGAGAAATAATGTGAATACTAATAGTAAATATCCTTGCTTCTACTCAAAAGTACTACTTTATAGCCATTCAGTATTTTACAAATTTGATCTCATGCAATCTTCGAAGCAAACATCTGAAGTCAAGCTAGCCATTCTCTGTCTGCCCCCTACTGGCCTCCCCAGCCACCCTGCTCTGGCTCCTGGAGGCTGATCTCTGTGGACTCTTTGAATGGTGATCCCTGCAGTGTGGCTTCTGGTCCATTTCTGCTAAAGGAAGACACCAGCAGGAGAGAGGACAAGAGAAGAGAGAGGTCAATGAATGTGGTCACTAGCTCTCTTGCCTTACTGGGTCCACGCATGATAATAACTGTGCTCCTTGAAAGAGGTGACATGTCCTGTTAAGCAGTCCATTTCTACGCTCTTCTATAGTGACAGCTTCAGAAAATCCAGAGTTCTGACGACCACACCCTCCCCTGCTGGTGAAGGTGCACCACTACTGTGGAAAGAAGTTAAATAATCTCTAAAGGCTCTTATCTTTATTACATATGTATATATGACTCACACAAATATATGTACACCCATATATGTATATACATATAAGTTCATATAAATAAATGTGTATGTAAATATATACCCATAAACACACATATCCTAATATTTTTCTGATTGTACCCTGAGTCTGATTGACACACAGAGGCTCATGTGGCTAATAGACTTCCCCACAGTCACACAGCCAGAGCCAGCTACAAAATTTGCAGGACCAAGGTCTCTTACTCAAAAAGCAGGATAAAAAAATCTTTCCTTTCTTCTGTGGTCTCTCTCTTGACCTATCATGGTATTTATTTTACTTGGTATTTAATGTTGTACTCTCTGGGAGCAAATACAGACTCTCGTGGAACCCAGCATCCAATCCATAAACTGGCATGTCAGACATGTACTTTCAACCTCAATCTTCCCCAACACTTGCCTTCAGGCCCCTGGAGCAGAGAGGACAGCAGTGGTCAATGGCCAGAAATGAGGAGGCAGCAAACTGGTGGCCTGGGGAGGTGAGATGTGGTGGGAGGTAAGAAGGCCAGTGAGCAGAGGCATCCTCCAGTGATCAATTAGACTTCACTTACAAGGCACAAATTCAAAGATAAAATTATTAAGACTTTGAAGATGGCAGCCACAAGACATTAAAACCCAAGAGCAGGACACCTTTTTCTGGGGCCCTGTGCTCCTATCTCCTGTATGTCCAAGATGCTGACCATTCGTTCAGATGAGTGGTGGTGTCAGGTGTTGGGGTACATCTGACTCTCAAACCTGCACTTTTGCCATGGGATCACACTCACTTTGCCTTCCAAGTCCAGTTAACAATGCCTCTCACATCTAGTGAGGATGAGGAAGAGAACATGCCTCAAAAAACAAGTCGCATCTTCAGTTTCCCAATCCTATAACCCACCTACTTTCTCCATTTTGTTAGCCAAAGAAGGGGGATGTTTATCTTTCCTTTCTAATTAAGAAAACAAGGTTGAGCCAGACAACATTTCCAGTGACTTTCTACTTCTTATCTTGGCAGCAGATGCACACTGAGCCTCCTTTAAGTGTACACACCTAGCAGAGGTGGCAAATCACTAATTAGAATGCTGTGCCTTAGGAAATACGGATGTCACCAATCTCTTTAAAATTGACTAGTGCACTTGACCATTCTTGCTGGAGGCAGAAGTCTTAGTCGAGGGGAAATTCAAAATCATCAGCCTGGAAAAATATTTCCAAACTTGGAGCATACTGCAGAGAGATGGAGGGGGGCTTTTGTTGCCTGGGTAGTACTGAATTCTGACTCTCTAGAATGGAACCATGGTGCTGTTTAGTGTCGGTGGAGGCAGAGGAAACAAACCTTGAACTGCTACAGAGGAAAGAAACAAGGACCACCAACATGAGTCTGCAAGCCACAAACCTGATCTCAAGTGGAATTTATTTGTGATTTTTTTTTTTTTATACATGATGCAAGGCACAGGTGTCCCAGGTAATGAAGTGGAAGGAAGCCAGAGAAACAAAATACTCATTGAGAGTCTTGCATGTGAAAGATTAGCTCCATAAGTTAAGGTACAAAGAAATCCAAGATGGGACCGAGCTTTCTTGCAGGTGAGACCAGAACTGTTTCACAAAAGTAGTTTATAGCAGCTGTGCTATAAAGAGTTGTTTATAGCAGCTGTGCTTAACGTGTGTTGAATGATAAATGAACTCTATGAGGGACCGAAGAAAAGAGAACGGACTTTATGGAATAGGTAAAACTTGAACTATTTTTCTCAAGATGAAGAGTCACATAAATTGATACACTTGCTACAAGATCACACAGAAAGGAAGTCCAAAAAAAATCCAAATCCCTGCGTGAGAAGTACTCAATAGGTTATTAAAAATCAAGTAAGGCATTTATAGGACATTTGCTATTGATCTCAATAACCCCAGTTTTATCTCCTCTATTATCTCTCTCAGTGATGTGGGGAATCTTAGCCAGAGGAAACCTAGGGCTTTCTCAGGAGGTGAATGCCTGCTATGACTGAGTTGCCCAGGGCCTGAGGCTGAAGTTTTCCTACTCTGTTTCCATGCTGGCGGTCTACTTAGAACTGGTTCACACTGGCATTCTAAGACGTAAGGAGCCCTGAAACCAGACATCCAGCTTAGTTAATCTAGATCAGCTCTGAGAGAAACAAAATGTGAGCCACATGTGTAATTTTAAAGTTTTCTAGCAGCCACATTTTAAAAAGTTAAGGAGTTGAGATTATTTTTTTTTAATTTTTTGAGATTTTTAAGAAATATTTTATTTATGTATTAGAGAGAGAGAGCACAAGCAGGGAGAATGGCAGAGGGAGCAGCAGGTTCCCTGCTGAGCAGTAAACCCAATGCGGGGTTCAGTCCCAGAAATCATGACCTGAGCCTAAGGCAGATGCTTAACCGGCTGAGCCACCCAGGAGCCTCAGAGTTGAGATTAATTTTAATAATACAATTCATTTAACTTAACATGTCAAATACATTAACAAACACAATCATTTTAGCATACAATAAAAATTGTTGAATTGCTAATAGGTCCCATTATTTTTTACAGTCTTTATTTTTTATTTTTTTTAAGATTTTATTTATTTATTCATGAGACACACATACACACACACACACACAGAGAGAGAGAGAGAGGCAGAGGCAGAGACACAGGCAGAGGGAGAAGCAGGCTCCATGCAGGGAACCCAACATGGGACTTGATCCTGGGTCTCCAAGATCACACCCGGGGCTGAAGGCAGCACTAAACCGCTGAGCCACCAGGGCTGCCCTTTTTACAGTCTTTAATATCCAGTGTATATTTCATATTTATAGCACATCTCAGTCTACACTATTCACGTTTCTTTCAAAGTTTCACTAGACACATTTGGCTGGTGGCTATCATACTGGACAATGCAGTCTTTAAGGTTTGTTCCAACAATTAACAAGGACATAGGGAGCCTCTTCTCCGCTTAGTGCCCACCTGCAAAAGTTCTTGAAACCAGTCATGGATGGATTTCTAAGGCAGATCTTTGTGACTAGAAGCTCCTGGAGAAGAAAGAATGTATATCATTTTTTTTTTCCTCTGTGACCAATGACCTGGCCAGTACCATGCATAATAGCTTATGATGAATGAATGAACAAATGAATGAATGAATTAGTGAATGAATGAATCTGTGAATGAATAAATAAAGAATGACTACATGTCACTATGGACTACTAGCAGAATTAAGAGGGAATAAAATGTAGGTAAGTAGAGAGAACAAAATTATATCATTACGACTATAAACTTGGTCTTGTATTCAAATATTCTCTACATTTTATTTTTTAAACCCAGTTTTCACCATATGCAAAATCCCCCATTGTAGCCTAATAAAATGTAACCCCAGAAGCTACTCTATACAGATGAAAGAATATTCTATCAATTAACAAATTAGAGACACACACGAACATGCACACATACACATTATGGTCCCTACATGGAGATTCACAATATGCACCAGAGCTATGATAAACAAAACTGAAAGAATTTCTTTTTCTGCAGTACTTCTCAGGGCCTTGAATAGGCTGAAATTCAATGGTTCTCTTTCTGTCACATCTCCCCACAGAAATGGGGAGTCTGTTGAGGACAGGGATTACATTCATGGTGCTTCTATAACCATCACGTTGCCTTTCATTCCTGCTTGCACTCTTGCGTCTACAATCCATTCTACAAACACTGTTAGTGTGGCTTTTTACAGCATAATCCAATCACGTCACTACACTGCCAGAACACTGAAAACCTCATCACACTTAGAACGAAACATATGCCCCTTCTCATGACCAACAAAGGCTCTACATGATCTGGTCCCTACCCCTACCTATGACCTGAAACTTGGTGGCTTAGCTCAGCAGTCTACCATCCATGGTCCTGGGATCTAATCCAGGGTGTCTTTGTGAATAACATTTTCTCAGAATGCAACCACACCCAATGTTAAGTTCTGTGTCTCCCTTGGATAAACTGGGAGGGTCTGGCACACAGAGTCTAAACTATAGAAAACAGATCCCTGCCACACTCTTCCCTTTCTTCTCAAACTTCCAGCTATGTTTGCTTTCTAAAGCTGAAACTCGTCATACTCTTTTTGCCTCAGGAGGTTTAGTTCTATCATCTTCTTGCCTGGAACATTGCCCCCACATTACTGCACCAATGGCTCCTCCTTACTGTTCAGGTCTCAGCTCAAATGTCACCTTCTCAGTTACCTCCCCTAACTATCCAATCCAACATGGCTCTTCTCTGCACATTCAATTACTCTCTCCCTTTACCATGTGGTCTGCTGTTGTTTCTTCATAGTACCTATAACTCTCTGAAATTATCTCATGCAAGCTTAAATATGTTTCTTCTAATAGACTGTGCACTCCCAAAGTGGCATTCTCTATCCCTTTCATTGTTACAGTGCTGGAATCAAGAACTGTGTGCACAGCACATAGTAGCTACTCAGTACATACTTATGGAATAAAGACATGGGATACATCAATCTATATTGGGCCTGCCATATGGCCTTAAGGAAAAAATTCAATGGATTCAGTCAGACCAGAACCACAAGGGCCTTTAAAGGCCATTTAGGACAGACTTTTCATGTAATGGATGAAGAAAACAGAGACTCAAGAGAGGATGTGTCCATTATGAATTTGGGTTAACTTATCTCATCCAGACTAGTACTGCCTCAACTGACTGTCTACAAGGAGTCTGATTCAGAGCAGCCTTTCCCAAGGATTCCACTGATCAGTAGGTTTTGGAAGTTCACAAAGCTAAAATGAAAATGTCAGTGTCGTTTAATAAACTATTTATTGCATAGACTCTATAAAAAATGGAATGTTTTATATAGACCATCCTAAATAAATTTGGATCCATTTTTCCCATCATGAATGTCTTATTTTCTCTGTAATTAGTGACCTATAGTCTACCTAATTGTGTTTAGCAAATGCTGACAAAGAGAAATGAATAGCAGTATTTCCCTTCCCAAATCTTTTACATCCCTTTAGCATTCTGAAAGCATCCTAATAAGGATCCCATTCTTAGCATCACACAGCATCCTTAGCTCTATATTTTAGCAATAATCACAGTATATTGAAATCGCCTATTTTAGATCTGTTTTCTATACTAGGCTATAAGGTCTTTGAAGGTAAGAATATATATTTAAAAAAAATTAAGTGTGTCTTGATTTTTCCTACTACGTGGCCTGGAACATTCTTTCCCCAATCATATGTTTGGTTCTCTCTCTCACCTCCCTCAACTCTTGACTCATATGTCACTTTGTAGAAGCCATGCAGACCACTTTACTTAAAATGGTAAACCTCTCCAGTTGAACTTTCTCATCTCCCTTACCCTGTTCTATTTTTTTCCTCAAAGCATGTGCCGCATTCTAATACACTAGATACAGACATTGATATAGTACACTTACTCTCCACTTCTCTTCCTTCTAGAAAATAAGCTCCAGAAAGATGAAGAATTCTGGTTTTTTAATCTGCTATATTCAGTAAAATATCCCTTGCACCTCGAATGGCTGAATACTAGGTGGCCAAAATAAATTTGTTGAATTAGAAAAATGAATTCATGAAGGAATGAATGAGGTCAGAAGAACCAACTTATATCCCCTGGCTCTTCTAAGACAGGCCAGCAGATGAGCACACCCTGCTATAATCAAAGCAGATGCTGGGTACTCTTCCTCAATCTAGGAAGAAACTAAAGTTCATGCCAGCCATGTTTAAGAGCAGCACTGAACAAATAAAAGTTAACAGCCCATATGGGAGAGGAGTTTGCCTTGCTTAATGACTTGGCAGCAGAGCAAGTATGGGGAGTGTTTGAAAAGATTTGAGACCTTATCTTTTGTTGACTCTCTGCTCCCACAGCCCACAGGAGCCATGAACAGTATTTCCAAAGGACAGCAAAAAGATCTAGTTTTGTTCAGCCACCAGGAGGCAGAGTAAAGCATTAGTATCAAAGATAAAAACATTTACCCTCAAGTGATTTCCATGAAGGAATAAATCTCCTCAGAAAGAAATGGAGTAGATTGCCTTTTGCCTGTGGCTATCTTTGGCATATTTGTCAACTTTGGCTCCAGGGCTGAGAGAGATTGAGGGTGCTGTCAATATGTGGGTTGAGAATAATAGAAACTAGTAACTTGGCAAATACCTTTAGGTGAGAGCTTAGGTTTATACTTGACTGAGCAACAAGATGGCACTGACTCTTAAGAGAAGTTAGGTGAATTAAGTGAATTCTTTTATAAGAGAAAAATGATAATAGTAAGAAAATGAAACCTCTGTTTTTCTAACAAATGAATTTCAACTCTTAGTTCTGTTATTAATATGTCATGGTCTCCTCAGGTCTCATTAGGAAATGGAAAAAGCCTCTAGCAGAATTCAGCTAGTCTTTGTGGAGAAAAACAGAGTTTACACTTTATCCTATTAACTCAGAAAAGAAAACTCCACTATTCTCTTGAGCAAAACCAGGTTTAGTAGAATGAAGCCAGGACTCTTTATTCAAGGTTTTAGGCATGTTTAGAGAACAAAAAATAAAGCCAAAGAGACTAAAAACAACAACAACAACAACAACAAAAAAAAAAAAAAAAAAAAAACACCTGATTCTAAGACATGACAAGTAGACTCCACTCTTGATGAAATCTGCACCATCAGAATGCTTAGTCTTGAAAGCATGGGGCAATGATGAGTCAGGAGAAATAAAATAACTATCTATTTTCGAGAATTTATGCTAAGGTTTTCTTTTTTAACACAGTTTTCCACATTTTTAATCCTACTAGAATAAGGTAGCGTTCATTACACTTTACAGATGAGAAAGCTGTGGTTTACTGACTGAAGTAGATAGCCCAGGTCACACAGCTAGCAGTCTGTGGAGTCAACCACAACTAACACCAATGTGATGCCAAGGCTCTTTTTCCTCTATACTAAGAGATGAGAGGACCAGAAACTGCATACTGCAGAAATAGAGAGGCTGCTGGGGACTGGAAGTCCCAAGGTGTAGATGTATTAGGTAAGACTTCCATAAATTCAGGCCGAAATCTCTGAGTGTCTCATCCAGAGGCAGCCTTGTGGAAAGTCAAAGAAAGCCCTCCCTGGGCATGGGCTTGTGAGACAGCATGCTGTTCCTACCAAACAGCGGTGTAGGTAGAAGTAGATATTCAGAGAGGTACACACACACACACACACACACACACACACACACACACACACACGCAAGCTCAAACTGCTTGTTTAAAAGCTCCCATTGGTAATTCGTTCCTTCCTTTGTACACTTATGTTTTCTTTTCCTCACAGCAAAGATAACAGAGGGATGTTTCAATAATTATAAACCATAATCCTGTGACACAAAGGCAACTTTACTTTTAGCCTTTTTCTGTGATGTTTTAAATACTTTTCATCCTACTGTACTTTTCATCATACTGCTGCATTTGCTCAACATATGACACAAGCATATTTTGCCATGAAAATTCTACAAGTTTAAAATGTTTAATAGCTTTATATGAAAAAAATCAAATATCTTGTAAATGTGATTTTAATATCTAAGTAACATACTGTCATGTGTAGTCATAATTTAGTTAATTCCCAAAATGTTAGTGGTTCGGTTGTTTCCAGTTATTTCTTATTATAAATGACAAAGATGAATTTTTAAAACTTAGCATTCTGCTGTTTCTCAAATGCCTCAGGAAGGCTGAAATACAAAATCTGATGATCCATCTGCATATTGAGAAGAGTTTGCCAGGTGTTTTCCTAGAAGCAGGTTTTAAAGCGGGGGGTGGATGTGAAAGCAGGAGGACATGGAGTGCCTGGAAGCTGGAGAAAGAGTTCCTTCCCGGGGAAGCAGATGGCACAGAAAGGAGAGGTTGGGCCGGCAAAGGCAACCTCCCAGGGCTGACCACCCGGCCTGTACCCTCACACAAACCACTAAACTCAGTTCAAATGATTCAATCCCCAAAATCCAGACCACTGGAGCACATTCAAGGAGTATTAGGCTAATCCTGAGTTTTAGAAAAGGCAACTAATTAGATTCCTGTACATTAAAAAATAATAATAATGAAGTGGTTAAGAAAATCTATGCCTTGACCTCTATCAGAAATCATGTCACCCACCAGAGAAGTGATTTCCCAAGTGAGCAAAGAGCTCCATCAAGAAGTTTCTGATTTCTAATTGGAAATATTCTCAGATGTATCCACTCCTCAAAGATATAGAGGACACAAGGTATCTGTAAGATCCAGGAGGATATTTTTGAGTATAGCCCACAGATGTTTCTGCAGCTAGGATTTATGAGATTGGACAATACTAGTTCCACGTCTGGTTTTTGAAGTGAGGAGGTGCGTAGGGGCATACTCATAGATAAAAGATTGGATGACCTTCCACAGAACTGTTATATGACGAAGTGTTTGTAAAGCCTCTCAATTTGTAACTCCTTTTCATTTAAGCCCCAATGTAATTAAATCAAAGTCAGCAATAACAAAATATCATAAACAATTTTAGTGTGTAATATGTGCTGACAAATGTCATTAAGGAGATGGCTGCAGGAGACGGGAATATTTAGTGTGACTCCATCTGAATGCTCTATTGCTAAGGAAACTCAATATTAAGTTTTACTTTAATTATTTCCATGAAATGACTTTCTTAATAATTTTAAAAGCATGACCAGTACTACTTAAGGAATTTCCAAAAGGCTTTTAATTAGGATTTGCTACTTTACAGAAAACACTCCAGGTATAAAATATAATTGTTAATATTACTGATACATCATTCATTAGTAACCTTTTAAAATAGGCATACCAAACTCCCAATGACTTTTTTCTGTTGACTTCTGACTAGATGAAAACATCTGTCTCAGATTTTTTATGACAGTTCTAATTACATGTATTCCATGTCATTGTCCTTCCAAATCATCAAATTGCCCCAGATATGTCAATACAATGGTGTTAAAACTACTCTTATTAGATGGTTCTATACACTTGTAAATGGCACAAAAATCCTTTGTCAGAATATATTTGAATTTTTATTTGAAAAAAAAAATTGTCACTCTATCAGTTCTATGAAAAAAAAAAACTGAATTGGTGGTATCTTGCTCTACAAATATGTTCCACATTCCCTCTGTCACTCAAACCTTTGGATTCTACCTCTTTTGTGTATTTTAATATTCAAAAAGAAAGAAAGAAACACACATTGACTGTTCAGTAGACAGGTAGTGAAGTCTAAATACTTGGAATTATTAACTGGAAAATGGGTATCATTATCATAATGGCATTACTAAAACCTTCAAACACAAAGTTACTATTCTAAATGGTTCTTCTACTATGGCTACATTACTGTGATTTCGAAGACTAAGGATAGCATCCTATATGGGAGGATTTTGTCCCTACATTCTTATGTGCAATCATTTCACAAATATTATTGTCTTCTTTGTAACAGGCATTGTTGGATGTACTGAATACACAATGGAGAATAAAACAGCCACACTTTCTATGTACATGCAACATGCAGTTGGTCAAAAATGACACTGAAGATCAAACATACAGGATGCATAAGAATTAGCGAAGCAGAGAGAAAGCAGAAGGTAAGCAAAGAGAGGAAACAGCATGAAGAAGACCCTGAGCAAAGAAAGCATCTGAAATATCCAAGAACTGAAATAAAGCAAGTGTGATAAAGTGAAATCATTGTTAAGGGGAGAGTAGCATGAGAATGGAAAGGGCCAAATTACATAAGGTCTTACATGCCTTATGGAATAGGTTGGGTTTTATTTTAAGGTAATGGGATGGAAATACAGAGTTTCCACCTGAGCTATGGGATAATAAAATCTGTATTTTAAATGTATCTCTCTGGCTGCTCTATGGAGATTTCAGAGGTTAGGACAGTAATCATCTCTGGTGCTTGCTGGTATCTGCTTTCTTCTGGAGGACAAGGGAGATAGTTACTTCCCAGCTCTTTTGCCCTTTGATTGATACAAGTGACCAAAGTGGTAAAAGGCCCTTGAACAAAATTAACGTGAAATACTCATGGGTCCAAGTATAGAGATGGGTGAGTCTTCTGTGTGTTCTCCCTTCTTGCCCCAGCAAATATGGAGGTACAGGCTCCATGTTGGATGTCTACCAGAAGTTGGAGGCCCTTTCAGTCTGTCTTTATTTTTTTTTTTTAAGATTTCTTATTTATTCATTCATGAGAGACACAGAGAGAGAGAGACAGAGAGAGAGACAGAGAGAGAGGCAGAGACACAGGCAGAAGGAGAAGCAGGCTCCATGCAGGGAACCTGATGTGGGACTTGATCCTAGGACTCCAGGATCACATCCTGGGTCGAAGGCAGGCTCTACACTGCTGAGTCACCCGGATGTCCCTCAGTCTGTCTTTATAATGACTGTGAGAAGAGATACCTCCTACCACCCTGTTACCCACTAATCCACACAAGATTGAGGCATGAGCAAAGAATAAATCTGTTTTACGTTAATTATCCTGAGACTTAATTATTACTCTGTCATGTCAAGTTGGCCTAACTTATCCTAATACATGAGGATAATAGCTCTCAATTTTGTAGGTGTGAGAGATAAAAATAATAAATATATAAGTGACTGTCACAGTAGTAAGGCCATAGTAGATGCTAAGAGAATAGTGTATAGAAACTATTATCATTGGCTCTTTTGACTGCAGTTTCACCTATGTTATTAACTAGCCCTCCAGACTCTGGGTAAACAGCAATCTGAGTCTCAATTCCCTCTCTGTTGAATGAGGAGTTTGTACTAGACCCCCAAAATTCTGATAAATCAGGACTCTAAGCTGATAGAATAACAAATGCAGGAGAGACCATGATAGCAGAAGTGCCTGGACAACACTTTCCCTTCCTTTTCTTTCATCAAGCAGATTCTTTGGGTACCAGGTCAATAGACAAATGGCCCAAGGAGTCAGGCCACTAACACTTCTTGATGCTCTTCTTTGCATAAAGAAAAAAGTGAAACAATTCAGAATTCTTGCAAGGCCTCCAAACAAATCCTTAATTTCTCTCTGAGAATTTACAAGCCCAGTGCTAACCTGGGAAAAGAAATACACCAATTTTTCTGGCTAAGATGGTCATGAGAGTCAAGACACTACTCCTAAGAAATTTCTCAGTTTGCATGTCTTCCTTCTTCTGAGAACTGCCAGATGAATCTGAAAATCTCCAGAACCACTGACCCAGACTTCCAAATGAGAGGGAAGTGGGTTTCCTCCATGTCCTGGGCATTTCTGTGTGTACACAGCACAGATAATCCATTTATGTGACAGCATTTATCCCCAAACTTGGGCTCTAATTGCCACTAATTAGCTCTGTGATTCTGGACAAATAACTCTGCATCTTCCATGCATCAGGATCCTAATGTGTAAAATATTAATAATAAAAGACACCTTTGGTACCTCATGAGATTGTCACACTGATCAGATGAGATGAAATAGCAGTGAATGTCCTTTGAAAAGCACACTCTGGCCCGTGGATGTATTTGAGAATCACTGATGCATTGTTGTTATTATTGCTATTAAGATCTTTCCTACTTCAAGATGATTCATCTCAAGGGACCTTCCTTGTGCACATCAGGGACCAACAAAACAAATAAATAGATAAAAAAAGAGCTTCCCTTCTCCCTTCTCTATTTGATGCATGGTGTCGCTGTGAAGGGAGTTTGATGACTTAAAAATGTAAACAACCTATTTCCACTGAGATGATTTTCCTTACACAGACAGGAACAACTGTTTCTTTTCTTTCTGAGTGTACATGGATTCCTGTCCTACTGAGAGATCCTAACCATTTTATCTCCGTTATCAGTTTACCTCCCTAGATGCCTGCCATTCTCTGAATAAACTTATCAAAATAAATATCAATTTCTCAGAACTCAAGGGAGCCTAGTTGACTGTTTTCACCCAACTCTTATCCCCAGAGCCATTGGTGGAAATAACAAAAAGCAAAAGGAACTGGAGACAAAGGGTCTATAACAATAGGTGTTATAGACCCAATGGCTATAAGGTTAATTAAGCAGAAGGGAAGGGTACCTGGTATATGCTTTGTCCAATATCCTAATTAGCACTATAAAATCCTCCTTCCTTAGGAAGCTTCAATCTTTGGGGTTATAAGACTTTTCAGGCATCCAGAGTCCTGTCTAGTAATGTAACTGCTTTGGGGAATATATTTGAAATAACTAGCTAAAATCATGATAGACTTATGGAGAGCTTGCTAAGAAAGAGCTTTAACTAGTAGACACCAGAAAAAGGGGGTGGGGAGTAGCAGAAAAGGACAGAGGGATTATCAGGAAGATAAAAATTTTAGATTTGAATTATAGAGATCTAAAACAAGTAACTGTCACAATGACATAATTGTGGACCAAAGAGGTTAAACAGTTAATTAAGAATGAGCCAAAGTTACTTTAATCCCAGCCCAGTAAGTGAATTTTAAATCAAAATGGCTCAAATAATTTGGAAGTGGGTAAAATATTCCCCTAAGGGGCAAAACTCATCTTTTGGCAGCCCTCAATTTCAGTATTATCATAGCAGAGAACATTCTATGTGTCAGACAGTATGCAGTTCATGTGGGATACAAATATAGGGCAACTCTAAGGCAGCATGGAAGTTTAGGCAATTCGTGTCAATATAGGTTGCAACAATAGGATGGGGCAGTGTACTCTGGATGTGTAAAGAAAAAAGTTGGATCCCAGCTTTGGAAGGGTTGGTGTGGGATTCCTAGAGGCACCAAGAAGGTCTTGAAGGGTGCGTCCAGAAGAGAAGGGGCAAGGAGTGTGCTCTAGCCAGAGGAGCAGCATTTAGAAAGGCATAACTGTACAAAGTTGCTTGGCCTGTGCCATGGAAATGCATGAATGCCTCTGGTCTTACTGAAACGCCACATGCCAGGAAGGCCACTGTGAAAACTGAGGACAGGAGACTTGCCCAAGAGGGGCATTCTTGAGTTTTCTCCATGCACGAAGTTTGAACTTCAGTAAAGCAATGAGGATTCATTTGGGAGTTTTAGAAAGGAAAGTGATGTAGTCATGTTTTTATTTCAGAAAATTAAGTCTAACAGAAAGGAAGTGGATGGATTTGAGGGATCTCCACAGGAAAAATGCAGAAGGAACTGATAAAGTTAATTTGTACATGGGGACCCACAAAATAGCAGCCGGCCCATGGGCCTGGCCCCAACACAAATCTAAATCTCAGTCAGCCGGCGCTTAAAAGCCTCACTGTCAAGAAAACTTGACATACACTAATCACAATCTTCCAACTCAGCTTTAGCTAGTTTAGCTTACCCTAAATGATAGAATCTGCTAGTCTTATGAGAAGATCCCCGATCTCTAACCAAGCATGCCCTGTTTCCACATTGTCTTCTATAATGCTCTTAAATACACATTCTTGCCAAAATCCCTGGGAAATGGTGTTTCACTGCTCATGCGGCGCTGTACTCCCCCAAAAATGGATTGCTCTCCCTTAAATAAAGGACATCAAATTCACTACAAAATTGTTTTAGTTTTGCCACTTGACAAAATAAGTGCAGAAGATATTCAAGAACTAAAAAATCATCCAAACTCAGTGAATGATTGCATAGAGGAGTGGTGACATAGGGAGTGATTAAGAACTCCCTGGTTCAATAATTCTGTTAGTGTTAGAGGAAGTATCAGTATATAGGTTGGGGTTGTAGTAGAACTGATCCATTTAGAGAATATTTTAATTTGTATCATATTCTGGTGCTAACCTGAGGGGAAACTACTGAGATACAAAAGAAATTAAGACAAAGAGAGTTGACCTGCTTTCCCCAATTAACTAATTATTATTTTTACCTAGTAGTTTTAGTGTTAGAAAGCTCAACTATTCTCAGTAAGGAAAGGGTATCTTTATAGTACAGAAATAAGTCTCTAGAATTTATGGAAGCAAAATGTTGTTACCATTCACTTATTAGAGATCAGAAAATATTTGTTGAATGAATGCTTAACTGTAAAATTATGCCAGCTGAGTCATGAGTTAACATGGCAAATTAAACACACGTATTAATGTTGTTCCTTCATGAAACCACTATATGTATAGTAAATTATTTTTGTTCGCAAAGTCTTAAACTCACATAAATGGGGACAATAGGAAGGAGATAAAAGCAACAAAATTTGGAGGCTGAAAACCAGATGAACAAGAGACAACTGAGCAGAATTGAGAAAGTTGAACCCTAAGTCAGTATTAAGAAAAACTCAGAACCAACACAAGTTATATCACAGAATCCTCAAGGGAAATATTTAATTTTTATTTATTTATGATAGTCACAGAGCGAGAGAGAGAGAGAGGCAGAGACACAGGCAGAGGGAGAAGCAGGCTCCATGCACCGGGAGCCCGATGTGGGATTTGATCCCGGGTCTCCAGGATCGCACCCTGGGCCAAAGGCAGGCGCCAAACCGCTGCTCCACCCAGGGATCCCAAGGGAAATAAAAATACCAGACCCAGGTAATTTTGGAACTGCAGGGGAGTAGAGGGGCAGGAAGAGGTTAAAGTAAGGAAGAGGTTTGGTGAAACTGTTTGAGAAAAGGTAAATCACTACTTGCCATTCTCCCCAGCCCCATGATAGTGGGAGATTTCTGTTATACCATAAAATTCTTGAGGCTTATTCCCTGAGAGAGAGAGAGAGAGAGAGAGAGAAAGGGATAAAAGGTTTCTGGGGACACCAGGTATAGTTCAGGGAGTGGATACCCAAGAAAGGAAATCAGTGATCATGAAAAGAACACTTACTGATGAAACCCCAAATCAGCACTTTCCCCAAGAGCCCTAGCAGTCTGACTTCTAGTACTCAGGAGCAAGAGTGGGAGGGTGTTTACTGGGAAATGTGGCTAGTAAATGGAAGTCCCAAAGACCCTGGGTGATCTCTTACATAGAAGATCAAAGTTGAGGGAAGTCCCAAAGACACTGGGTGATCTCCTACATAGAAGATCGAAGTCTGAATGGCTCAGTGGTTGAGCATCTGCCTTCGGTTCAGGTGGTGATCCTGGTGTCCTGGGATGCAGTTCTACATCAGGCTCCCCTCTGGGACCCTGTTTCTCCCTCTTCCTATATCTCTGCCTGTCTCTGTGTCTCTCATGAATAAACAAATAAAATTTTAAAAATAAGAAAAGAAAAGAAAAGAAAAGTTGATAATCTACCAAGCAATCATAAACTTACATAACCTTTTTAGTATCTAATTCTTACTCACGAACAGGCTACTAAGTTGACCAGACATCAGAGTTAAAGGAAAGCCTCTGAACATGAAATACAGAGACCAACGTGACAGAATTAAAGTAACTTGGAGGAAATAGAAACCATGCCAAAAGAAGAAGAAAAAGAAAGGAAAGGAAAGGAAACAATTATTCATAGTCTCAGAGAGATAACACAGATGTAAAACAGAGAAATATACAAAAAAAAATCATAATATTTAATAAGCTTTTGGAAATCCAAGACATAAACAGGGAAATAAGGTGGAAATCTCAACCGAGGAGTTACAATAAAAAGGGAATATACTAGAAAGGAGACCAAACCAAGAGATAGAAAATAGAGAAGTAGAAAGTTAGTTAGTTGCATACAAATAATAGATGTTCTAGAAAGGGAGATGATAGAAAATAGAAGGGTGAAATCATCAAGAACATAATTTAAGAAAATTTTCTGGAAATGGTTAAGAATTTTTAGATTTAAATGACCTAGTGAATGCCCAGTATAGTGGAATAATATATATGCTTCAAAAGAGGGGGAAAAGAATAGACTGACACAAAGAACACAGCACTGAGATGGCTTCAGGATTCTCAACAGTAACCCTAGAAGCAAATAGTCTTGGTAAAATGCCTTTAACATTTTGAAGAAGTGTTATATCCACCTGAAATCCATAACAAGGCAAAATATCAAGTAATATGATGTTATATAAAGATATTTTCAAACACACACACTTAAAAAGTATCCTTCCCTCTCACCCTCTTTCAAGAAGTACTGGAGTATGACTTCTCCCCGCAACCCACAAAAAAAAAGAAAGACAGAGAGAGAGAATAAAATAAAAAACAAAACAAGAGGGATCCCTGGGTGGTGCAGCGGTTTGGCGCCTGCCTTTGGCCCAGGGTGCGATCCTGGAGGCCCGGGATCGAATCCCACGTCGGGCTCCCGGTGCATGGAGCCTGCTTCTCCCTTTGCCTATGTCTCTGCCTCTCTCTCTCTCTCTCTGTGACTATCATAAATAAATAAAAATTTAAAAAAACAAGATGATGATGTGGAAAATAGGTCATCCAAAACAGGAGAAAGAGGGGTTCCTTTAGGGAATCGAAACCTCTTGTCTCAGTAGGATAGCTGTGCAGTAGGCTTAGAGGGCTAGCAGAAGAGTTTAGACCAATACATCCCAAAGAGACAGACACACTTAGCACCGTCATTACTAAGAGGCCAATACAATCCTACATACTTTTTACCATAGCAAAAATACACAGGGAAGCCTGACTCTTATGCATAGCTGGTCTTTTTCTTGACAATGTACTGACGAATCTCCTGTTCTTCACCCGGCCCTGCTTCCTGAATCAATTGAAGACATTCATTTTGCTTCACAGAAACACTTATGTTAGACCCACTTCTGAATGCTGTAGTTGGGGCATAATGAGTTCCAAAGCAGAACATACGTGGTCACTCACTTCCCTGGTCATGTTCCTGCAAGATGTCTAGGCCATGGTCTGCGCCCAACCCTGCCATGCACCTTGCAAAGGAAACTCATGAACTTCCAGTAAAGGTGAAGATACAGGATTATTCAGATTGTGCTCTGTTTATCTTCTCTGGGAGCCCTCATGTAATAGTGGTAACATCGTGCCTTCCTCACACAGCTACCCAAATTTCAAAATTAATCTATATATTATTTGTAGATACATACACTGGTGATACTAGCATAAACAAAAGCAAAAAAGTAATTAATCCAAAAGTCAGGATAGTGAGTACTTCTGGAGGGTGGAACAGGGAGATGCAATCAAGGAGAGGCACACAGGAGGCTTCTAAAACACTGGTCATATTCTAATTCTGAAGCTGGGTGACGGATGGATAAGTGATTGCTTTATTATTTATAAACTGTGTATATGTCTTATACACTCTTCTATATGATATATCTTACCATCTGTAAAAGTAAAAATAAACACATCCTTTTCAAAACTCTTTGTGTTTTGACCCAGTTGATCCTCCATGAACTTCTACCTGTTTCTGTTTTACATATTAAATACCGATTTGGTCACCATAATCAAGAAAGGAGTTGTGTATGTGTAAGTAGCCACTTTTAGAAATTAACACAGAGATTCTTGCAGAGAGGAATACTTTCGAGAGGGCTTCCAAGAATGAGTTGAATCCAATTTGAAGGAAGGTAGAGTGTGGTTATCTTCTCCATCCAAATATCATGATTTATTCATTCTTCTTTTCTTCACCAATGTCAAGTACAGTACTTAGAATATAGTAGGAACTCAATAAACATCAGATGACTGGATGTACATTTGAGGAAGAGGCATTCCAGTCTATGGCACAAATACAGTCTTCTCTAATATCTTGCTTCCCACATAGGCTTTGTCCCCTGCTTCCCAGAATTATTGAATGGAGAGAATTTCTATAGTGAGGTTTCAATTGAATAATTAAATCATATATTTTTTAAATCAATTGAGATAAGTGATTCTGAAGAGATATTCACATGATGTAAAAATGAATAATATAGAGTATCCAATATCTCTCAATGGCTATCAGCAGTTTCCTCCCTAGATATCTAAACTTGATGATCCAAAAGAAATTTTGTTTTGTTGGATTTTCAAAACTTAAGAATTAATACTGCAATTACGCCCTTAATTTCTTTTTGACAATCTTATAGAAGGGTGAGAATTGTCACAGATGCTTCTGCTGTGATCATCATATAAAACTGATGATCTGAGGTCAGCAGAGTAACTTGGAAGAAACTCTGGAGGGGATTTGAGTGGTTGAGTTATTGGCTTGTGCTCTGAGGTTTTATTGTGGACACTCATGAAAAATGGAATTAAAGACCTGCCATTGACCTGAGAGCAGCTACATGTTTTTGAATGAGCCCCTTTTCTCTGACTATGGGCTGTATTTATTCCCAAACTCCTCCAGTCAGTTTTCACCTTAACTCACAATAGACTGTTTAAATAATCATCACGGAAGATTGATTTCACTGTTATTGCTGCCTCATTCAAATGTTCTTTGCTCTACTTTATTTTTTTTGTTACCCAAATATACTTTTGCTAGTAACACTTTCTTTTTAAATTATTTATCTGACAAATATTTATCAAATGGTAATCGTGCCATGAACTGAGCAAAGTTCTACGGATAAAACAGCAGGAAACAACGTATGGAACACTCTGCCACACATTTGAACTTATTTTATATTAGTAAAACAAAGACATGAATATTATAGAATTGTGTTTATATGTAATATACAAATATATTATCTATTTATACTTCATACTAAGTACTTTGAAGCAAACATAAAGTTCCATGTCCTGAATGTATTCTGTTTTAACTGGAGAATCAAATTCCTGTGGCAAGAGTGGAACCAAGTGTCAATCAAGAACAGCATCCTCGGTGAGGCAAACATTTAATGTAAAAGTGCAGGTTAGGGGGGATCCCTGGGTGGCTCAGTGTGTGATCCTAGAGTCCCGGGATCGAGTCCCACGTCGGGCTTTGGATGGGGTCTGCTTCTGCCTCTGCCTGTGTCTCTGCCTCTGTGTGTGTGTGTGTGTGTGTGTGTGTGTCTAATGAATAAATAAAATCTTAAATAAATAAATAATAAAATAAAATAAAAGTGCAGGTTAGGGATGGGAGGGGGTGGAAAATAAAAGAGAGGGAGAGAAGGTTCTGAAGGCAGGAGAGAATTCAGGAAAATGCTCAAAGCAGATCAAGGGGCAATCTCAAAGAACCAAAGAAGAGCAAAGTGGCAGGAGCCCAGTGAGTAGAGAAAGTAACAACACAGAGGCAAGGCAGGAGCCAAATCACAGGAGCTGTGGGCCACAGTTATTACTTTCCTCTATCTTAAGACCAAAAGAGGTTTTTGAATAGTTTTAATTAAGGAAGTGACTTCGTCAAATTTGCACTTAAAAGATCACTTGCCTGTGATGTGGAGAAAGTCTGAAGTGGGCAAAAGTGACAGGAATAGTGGATCATTCACTGTTGTGGGAAAAAAGGGGTGGTTTACTCAGCAAGGTTTTCCTGAAGAAAATGTAGCAAAGGAATCATTCACACTGATAGGAACAACATCAAGACACAAAAAGATAGCCAGCCATTGGCATCCCTCAGCCTGAAAGGACAAGGTGGGCAAAAGTTGAAGGTCCGAAAGGTAGGAGTGGGGACAATAGATAGGGCAGGGATGAAGATAAATATTCTGATTTTCCTTCTCCTTTTTTTTTGTTTGTTTGTTTGTTTTTGTTTTTTATAGATTTATTTGCGAGAGAGCACTTGCATACACGTGACTGGGTGAAGGGCAGAGGGAAAGAAATCTCAAGCAGACTCCCTGCTGGGCACAGAGTCAGTTGAGGGCTCAATTCCAGGACTCGCAATCATTTCTTGAGCCAAAATCAAGTCAGCTGCTCAATCAACTAAGCCATCCAGGAATCCCTGATTTTCCTCTTCCTAAGGCCTCTCTCTAGTCAGTGCCTTACCAGCTAGACCCAACTGGAGGGTCTGAGTCATGATCAAGGCATAACAGATAAGAGGCAAGAGTGGATCTAAGGAGGGGGCCCCAAACAGAGAATAAGAAGACCAAATGATTAGCAGTTTCCAACAGTTGTCCTTGTTTAAGATGGACAAAAATAAATAATTTGGAGACATATTTAGGAGACAAAGTCAAAAGGTTTTGATGAAGAATTGCTTGTGGGGATGACAAGGAGGAGGGAAAGGATTTCTTCTCAGGTTCTGCCTGGTGGAATGATGATGCAATGAGATAGATATTGATCTTCTTCACAAGGATAACAAATCCTAGAAGAATAAGGGGAAGGCATGCTGTTAAGAGGTGAGTTCAGCTCTCAACATACTGGATTTTAAGTGTATTTGAGACCATCACGTATAGATTTGAATAGCCTTTCGCTAATCTCAAATCCATGTGGACCATCAAACTACAGCGAGTTCCACAGGAATAGCCCTTAACTTACATGGCTGATCATGCCACAAATCCAGGGCATCAGTTACAAAGGTGCTGGGAGAGAGACTGTGGATATATGAATGTAATCCCTAACCTAACTCTCGTCCTAGAGTTTGACTTGAGCATCTAACTAGGATGAGGCAGTCCTATCCCCCACCTAGAACCAGGTAAAGAGGAGTTAGACGCTACACCAGTAATGCTCACTCATACAAAGTGATTGAAAGTTGATATTCTAAGTTTTTATGCCTGAGGAGAGATAGAGTCTCAAGCACTTCTGACTGACTACTGAGCACTAAAAAATAATCCTCTCCTATTGCCTATGGAATTCATCCACTTGTGTATTTCCATAAGATCACAGTTTACCCCTTATCCCCTAGCTAATGTCTCCTCTGTAGCCACTTCTCTACTGCTGGTGCTTGTGGCCTGTATAGGAGGTGGCCATTCCACTGCCCATACCCTGGGGTGGGGATAAGAGGATGAACCACCCTCATAAGGGGATGAGAAGGATGAGATGAAAGATACCAGATATGCCCCTCCTTTCATTTTCAGAAAAGTTCCTGAATTGATCTCTCACTGCATACTATACCCTACCTTGTATTTCTAAGCCTTTACTTTTCACTGTTTGAGATTAATTTCTGATTATTGGTCTTCTAACTAAGAACCCCTGTGTATATCTAGAATTTCTGCTAGTATCTAACTCCTCCTGTCCCAAAAATCAAATATTCTTGTTTCTCTCTGTGGCATGTGGTCAGCACCATAAAACCTGATACACTAACTTCTTGCTCATAATTCAGAAACTAAATTAATGCATAATTGCCATGACTGAGAAATAAGAAAAAAATTACACCGGACAATAGTCTTACCCTCCTACCTTCTCAATGTATCAGTGAAGGACATTGGGGATTATTTTCTTTCTTTTTTTTTTTTTTTTGTAAATTTATTTTTTATTGGTGTTCAATTTGCCAACAGATAGAATAACACCCAGTGCTCATCCCATCTTTGTATTAGGATTTTGATAAAAGGCAGATTGATGGAACATGATAGCTTATTCACTTGCTATAAGCCACAAGAATTCTGAGCGTTAGGAAACTCAGTTTTTAATTTTTTATCAAATTTTTATTTATTCTTATTATTCTTAAGGGAAAAGGGACATTACACAAAAGTTATCTAGTTGAAACACTACCAGAATTTAGTGACTCAAACTTTACAGAGTTGATCATAAAGTAGATGATCAATACACTCTTAAGATTGATCTCATAACCATATAACCATAACTATATCTCATTCCACATGGTACGAGCTTTGTTAAAGGAGATCACAGAGTCCCAAAGAAGGCTTGAAAAGGACTCTTGAACTCAAACTAGGGACAGGGGAAAATAAATTGTGGACCATTTCCCAGAGTAAACATTTTCAAAGGTGGGCAAATGATATGACATCAGAGGAGGAGGGTTATAAGACTGAACAGCTCCCAGCTATCTTGGGAAAGATAATGGCATTGATATAGCTAAAAATAATACTCCCCATTTCTGAAACATAAAACCACATAGGTGGTTTCCATAACATATCTTAGATAACTACCATACTTATACCTTATATTTATGCTTGTGATAGCATATTCTTAATGGTTTGCAATTTTTTTATCTTTTCCCCAACTTCCGGAATCCAAACAGAGATTGTGAAATAGAAACATGATCATTGAAAATCACTCAGAGAATTCATCCCCTTGGCTACTATTCTCAATGAAAACAGGAGAGCAGACAAGCAAGGAGCCCATATTTTCTGGATGACCAATATAAACTACCTCTGCTTTGGTGATTTTACACAATATAACTGATGTTGAGGCATGCAACTTGAAGCACATTAGGTCAGCTGTCCCTTGGCTGGCACACCAACCACTGCCCTAGAAATGATGAATAAGCATTGTTCACAATCAGATTACTACCACAGTTTGCCAAAGAGCATTCCTCTCAGGCAATAAAATATGACTTTGTTTTCAGTGTCAGACATGATTAAGTTAAATGTGTGAAGATTCCTAACCTTATCGATTTCCTTGTATAATGTTCATATTTCTCATGCGTTTCAACACCTTATTCATGCTTAAAATACAGGGGTACCTTTGAAAAAACAGCTACTGTTTAGGAATCAAAGCAAATATTGGCAGGGAGATACCCAGCAATGCTTCATGGGAAAAGCATACACATATACACAAAAAGAAAGACTCCTGGTTTTGTCTTTTTCCTCAGATTTGACTATGCTAAATAAACAGACCATGAAGATGAACAGAAAGTCATGCAGCTACAATAGACCTGTGAAGAATTTTAGTTAACCTCCTTCATTTTACAGATGAGTGATGGAAGTTCAATGTAACGTCATGCCTGCTTCAAAAATCACATGGTAAGTGATAAAAATCAAAGCTGGAACCCAAGCCTCTTGATTCTGAAACTAGGTCTCTCACCTGGTCTTATACAACTTTAATACCTCCATTCCTCAGTTTCCTTATCTGTAAAATAGAGAGATAACAGCATATATTTCACAGGGTTGTTGTAGGCATTGAATAATCTTAATATGTGTAGAATTTCTTAGCACAATGATTCTCATGTAATAAAATTCAATAAATATTAGCTGCTATTGTGGTATATTCTTAACACATCCTTTTCTTCAATATTTTTATTAGGAGCTGGCCTCATGTCAAGTCAGCAATCAAATGTATAGTGTGACTCATACCCCACCCCACCCTCAAAAAAAGCCCCTTTACCAACTATGTATTTTTCACTAAGATACTTAAAATCCTTCCCTTAAGGAATTTTTCTTTGGGTTGAGCATTATTTGCTTTCCAAATACAGTTTTACAGCTGGATCATGCTTGGATTATTGCACTACTATCTGTGTATATGAATTTAACAGATTTTTTTTCTAGTACAATGTGAAGCAAGACAGAATGGAGCTTCTAGAGGCCTAGAATGTGAGATAAATATATAAGGAGCAATTCAAAAGGGGAAAGATGAGATAGTACTATATAGTGAGTCAATATAAGGTAAGCAACGGGGACTTCTACAAAGGCAGTGGTCTGAGGCAAGGGTTAAAATGTTTTACACGCCTAAGAGACAAATATCTCCTTCTGGAAAAGAGAACAAATGAGAGATAACAGCCAGCAGGGAGTAATGGTTATCTGGGCAAAACGTGAAGCAACAATTTAGAGCATGCTTGCACTGTATTTCTATTTTCCCGAAACCCTGAAAGAATGTCAACCAGGGACAAAGGCATCCTGTGACTGTCTCATGTCCACTAAAAAGTAATGACCACAAAATAATGACCATGGGGCTGAAGGATGCTTCCTCACTCCTACCTCCTCATCCTTTGGGAAAGTGCCTTTATAAGGCCTGCATGCTTCCCATGCACATTCTCCTTTCTCGCGGCTCCCTTGTATACAAGCTATCTCTAATAAACCCCATCTGCTTCATCTCCCTCAAGCTCTATGCTCATTTCTATGACACTGACTCAAGAACCTGGCCTTGGGGTCTAATAACAATACCAGCAACCTTCTCCACACATGTGAGGTACATTGCCCTCATGCTGGACCCTCATCAGATCACTGGTGAGTCAATGGTCAAGTCTAGAAGGAATTTGGAGGAAAAAAAATGTTGGAAAGCAAAATCTCTAGATGAGGGAGGAATGGGATTAAAGGAATTTAGAAATCATTTACTAAGAGAGTAAGTTGAAGAACTGATGTATATTGCAGGGCAGGTAGGAGTTGGGGGTACAAACAGGGGAGAGGGAGCCAGGATAGATTTGACTCCCCCTCCCTCAAATGTAGGAAGGATTATTCCATAAAGCCACCATGAATCCTTTCTGAACACCAGGGAAGTTATTCACTTCTTCCTCTAAATTCTCTACAGTTTTTCTTTGCTAACATTTATTACAATAAAATCTGATTGTCTTTTTTTTGTCTTATTAGATTTTAAGCTCCCTGAAAGCTGGAACTATGTCTTTCTGACCTTTGTGTTCTCACTTTGAAAACAACACTTGGCATATAAACCTGATTGTTGAGCGAGAGGGGAAAAAAAAAAAAAGAAACAACTCTGCTCTGCATAATATCAAAGAGCAGAACTAACACCATGGGTACAATTCTCAGAGAAAGATTTCAACTGCATAGCAGGAAAACCTCTCTAATGTTTAGATTTATGCATCAGTTTATTTAGCAGTTCATGGAGAAAGGAACATTGTGGCTCTCCTGTAAGGAATGTAGGATCCTGCACTTGGCTGAAAGGTTGCATTAATGATCATTAATATTAGTTCAGGCTTTTAACATTTTAGGACAAATTAGTCCCTAATTTGCCTCCCTGACATTTTATTCTCTCTCTGATCCATCCCCATATTTCTTTAAAAATTATTTTGCAAAAGCAAAAAAAAAAAAACAAAAACAAAAACTCATTACCTATACTACTTGAAAAACCACTCGGTCTCATTGAAAACATCAGCATTTGCTAAAGAACATTTTTGTAGGATCTTAATCCCATGGTATGGTACCACTGTAAAATAAATTTGCAAAATGCCACATTCTAGTCCTCTTAGAGATTCACAGTGGTCCTTAGCACCTGTTACAGAGACATTGGTACGTCTCAGATAAAAGGCAATCTCAAATTGGTTCTTTCCAGTCTAAGATGATGTTGCCTTTTTATTTCCCTATCACCCACAAAGTGCACATGTTTCTCCTCTACTGTTTTTGAAGCTAAAATGTTTCCCAGCTGTGATTCGAGAGGCAGCATCTCTGGTGAGTTGGATCAGTGGGGTGTGTGGGGAGAGGGGTGGATTGGATGAGCTGGGCAGGGTCTCTGGAAGACATATAGTGACACCTGGCAGATGAACAGGCTGACCACCTAAGGTTGTTGTGACCTCACACCTGGCAATATGGATAAGAACTTGATGTGAGGACAACTCCCACAAAGCTCATTGGCATGCTTTCTTCCAAAAAATCTAGTCTTTTCCACCCTCCCTCTTCTTTCCACAGAGGCCTTTTACTTTCTTTCTCGTGGTGAAATGCATCTCCTTGACACCAAAGCTGGCATCTGTAAACCACAGTAAAATATAATAAGGGATTGGTCAGAAACAGGGAAAGTTACCATAAATAGAGCTAGCAACACCCGACAGGTGACACTGTTGAGACCCTGCCCAGATGTCCTTTATCAAACAGGTGCACACAGCCTTCAGCTACTGTGAGTATTGGCCACCAATGGCCCACAGTGGTCCTCTTTTCCAGAGAATTACCCTCTGAAACCAGAGCCACCTAGCTCCAGAGTTAGGTCCCTCTTTGTTCCTTCCTCCACGTAGTTAATAACTGACCAACACAAGGCGCACCGGAGTGGTTCAGTGGGTTAAGCATCTGCCTTCAACTCAGGTCATGATCCCAGGGTCTGACTTCTATATCTATAAAATTATCTATAATCACTTTCATCTCTAATTGTTTTTGATTTCCATATCTTTCTCTGTGATTAGATCAAGCCTTTCTTCTATGCCATGGATGCTGTTTTCATCATTGCATTATTTAATTCTTTATATTTTTAACATGGCCACATTTTTTGATAGATTTATTTTTCCATTCCATCTTTTAAGACTTACCAGCTCTTCCTCTCAATGTGGTATGTAGCTATTTTGTGATATATTTTTTTCCTAACAGTTTATATTTACTTTATCTTAAAGTATAGAGGATTTATTTTTTCTTTCTTTTTTCTTCTTCGATTCTTTTTCTGATACATTATTAGGTTTGCCTTTTGTTTTTGATATTCCTCTCTTCTATAGATCTTGCATTAGTTTCTTTCTGTTCATTGTGCTTCTTAGATTGACGAAAGTTCTGTTCAAACCAGTGATGTGCCCATGAATGGGAAGCAGTATGGGTAAAGTGTGGCCCCAAGAAGCCATAAGTTTCCGCCTGGGTATGTTGTCCCAGAACACTTTTATGCCAAGTCAGCCCCATTGTCTGTGAGGGTGCCTGTATCTCTGAAGATTTCAGCACTGCCCTTTGGCCCTGCATGGTTCATGGTCAAGCCCCTTATCACAACCTCTTTCATGATTTGCAGTTAGTTATCATCTCTTCAAGGGACTCTGATAAGCAGGTACAGAAAACTCCTAAAACTACTTCTCAAGGTAGAGAAAAGAATAGTTTGGCTTTGGCATGCTTCTGTGAAGATGACAGAGTTTCTTCTCTTTATCTTTTTTAATTTAACTAATTATTTATTTATGTGAGAGAGAGAGAGAGAGAGAATGAGGAGGGGAGGATGCAGAGGAAAAGGGAGAAGCAGGCTCCTCACTGAGCAGAGAGCTGGATGCAGGGCTCCATACCAGGACCCCAAGATCATGACTCTGGAACCCAAGGTAGATGCTTAACTGAGACCCCAGGAACCCCCTCTTTTTCTTATCAGTTGATACTTTCCTAAAAGGAAGGAAGTATTGTATTTATTCAATCATCTCTTCCTTGAACTCTACTTTATCTACAGCATTCATGCTTCATCTTGCCATTCTTTCACCATCCCTAGTGAAGATCTATATTTTTTTCTATTTTTTGTTACCTAGTGAAGATCTATATTTACTTTTGCTCTCTTACTTTATCAATTTCTGAAAATTTCTATAAACCAAAGCAGCAGCATTACTGCAGTGTTCTGTCTTTAAGCAGTGCAGTCTGTTGTTAAGCAGTCTCTAGTAATGCATCATGCACAAGTTAGTAGCCATTTGTATTTTCCTTTGTTCATTTACTTGCCCCTTATCCTTTCACTAAATATCTATGGAGTGCCTTTGATGTGTGTTGGACAAAATAGAAATTGAGAAAAAAAACAAAAAATACTCACTTACCAGCACTTCATAAATCCTCTGAAGATAAACAAAAATGTTTTAAAGAATTTGATGATAGTTTTCGAGGCCAATTTTATTTAGTCTGCATTTCTATCAGCCATAAATATTGTTAAGCGATGATTATCTGCTTTGTTCCTGACCAGGGAAATTGAATTTTATGAGCTGCTGATGAGATTGATTTTTCTAAGAAAAGAACATTGGTCAGTTGTTTGAGAAGATTTCTCTTTTTTTCCTGATGGTTACATTTTGAAAGGGGAATATATGTGCCCCTAAGAAGATTTAAAGATTTGAGTATTTTTATAATAATCCCACCACAATACATGAGAGGGAATATAAAATGATTTCATGTAATCCCATAGGTGAACTAGTAAGAATGTATTTTATAGACTCCTAAAACAAATCCTTCCATTTCATGAGTTCTTTGGAGAAAATATGCCATGTAAAGCCAATAAACATATAAATAAGTAATAGACTGATGAAGCTATCAGGTGGAAAATCCAAAAGGTGGGTGATGGCTCCACACTATGGGTCTGGTGCGTTTGCTGCTGTCTTGAGGAAAGAAGGAACCACATTTAGAAGTGGGCTATTACAGTGCTTTCTTTCTCTGCCCAATGCAGACAGCTCTAATCAGGGAACTATGACTTTGATTCTCACTCTAGGACTCAGTTGCAGAAAGTTCCAAGTGCCAAGTAAAAATGAACTGGGGAGTCTGGTCCTCTTCAGCTCGCCAGGGTGTACAGGCCTGGAAATTGCTTTGGCAGACATAGGATATCACTGAGTGTCTCAGACCTTTGAACCCTTTTTAGATTAATGCATGCAAACTGAATGACACTGGTCAATGGATGGCTAAGGGCCAGAGTGCATCCAAATAAACCAATACTGATAAAATGATTAAATAAAAGATAGCTATAATGAGGTCTCATAAGCAGTTCTCCTGCAGTGTCAAAAGGGGTAAAATCAGATAGTTATGTGGTTAAGATTAGAAAAACAGTAGGAAATACAGTGACAGGCAACCTGAGTTTCTCTTTGCTACTCATGGAAACTCCTAGAGGCAACTAAACTGTCAGTCTCAGTAACTGACATGTGTATATGAAAGAGATTTTTCATATCAATGAGTGCTATTATAATTCAAGAAAATTTAGGTCTGCAAATTACCTTAGAACTCCTCAGGGACAGTAGGCCTCACATCTCCTTCACAGTCAAACCTTTTGTTCAAATAGCATCTCATGTTAAAGCCTAGTGGATTAAACTAATAAAACTGGAGTTGCTCAGGCCTCAGATAGGAATCCTGACCTCACCATAGGCCTCTGGGTAATCACAGCTGAGCTGCGAGAGCTCCAAGGAACACAGTTTGAAGAACCGAACTGACTGGTATAGGACCACCTAGCTAGACAGAGGCAGAGCTGAAACTAGAAGATAGGTAACATGTTTTGATGTCTAAACAATGTATCAGTAATTTTCAAACTTTAATGAGTACATGAATCACTTAAAACTCTTATTAAAATGCAGATACAATTCAATGGGTCCCAGAGAGTCCTGAGATTCTCCATTTCTAACTTGCTCCCAGGTAATGTCAATGCTACTGGTCCAAGAGCACCCTTGGAAAACCAAGGCTTTCTACTTCACCATGTTGCCAGAAACTGAGCAAGCATCCTAGAAAGTAATTTAACCTAAAATATAAACCATCTTCAGGAAAGTCATTCACTCAGAACTTCTGTCTTCATCATCCTGACTAGTCTACTTCAAAACAGAAGGAAAATAAGCAGAGAGGAAAGGTTCTAAATGGTCCACTAACTGATCCTCAGAGAATTAATAAGAAACTGGAATGACTCACACTGAGATGGATTATTTCTGAAATTATAAAACCAAGTTTGAAAATCCTGAATATACATAAAATATATATACAATGCATATATAGTATATATATACATTATATATCATTATATACACGTACATATTTTAGAGAGAAAGAGAGGCTCTACAATGGAATGAGTGTAGAAATGAAAGGCTGACAACTGCCCTTAGAAGTATTGCCCAGTGGATAAAGCTAACCTCAGAGATCCTCCACATTCCCTTTGTGGCTTCCCACTTCTGAGCACTCCCCTCCTGAAGCCTCCCCCTTGGAGCCTGGCACTCAACTCACCAAGTTACATAGTACAAAGCTTTTCTATCAAATGTCTACTGTTCCTTACCCCTGCAATCAGACTTGACATATCTGAGGCAGCTGATCAAATAATTTGCAGGTTAAAAATAGCTTAACGTGTTTTCATCTCAAGACAGTATTTGGATTCACATAATGACCTTAGAAACTTTAATGCAAATTAGTGGTAAAATATGAATTAAATGTTTCACAGGCTTTCTTGTAGTTTGTATTATCATACCATGAAGACAGATGCTTATTCCTCAGTGGTAGTATCTTTACTCAACCATGGAACAGATAGACCCTTTAAAGACAGGTTATATTCCCCAGACCCTAAGAACTTGGTTATTGCTTGTGGTATCAAATTCATAATGGAAACTTAAATGAATAGCCATGCAATAAACATCTCATTAACAATGACAAGGATACGGAATGCCATAGTTTGGAGAAGAGCCACATTTTGAGAAGGTGATGGAGAACTGATTGTATTGACTTTTATTCACCAAAGTTGCTGTGAATGCAACATAATAAGAGGAATTTTTTTCATACCCATTTGACAGTATCTGTATGTAAATCAAACACATGGCTTTCAAAAATTCCTAAAACAGATTTTACCCAAAGATTTTGTTTCTCTTAGTTCCAACATCAGTAGTTCATGAAAACAAAACAAAACAAAAATGTGTAAAAGTCCTATACTTTATTACAAAACCATTCTAGTTTATTTATATTTTTAAATGAGATACTCTCTTCTGAGTTTTATGTGGTAAACCAGTTTAAACTATTTAGAAGCTGACATTGATACTGCTTTCTCATAATTTGGTAAAGTGCAAGTAAAACATTTGAATAATGAAAGAAAGGCATTTTCTCCTCAATACATTAAGTAAAAGCAAATCACTAACTTATTATCCTGTTTCCATGGGAACCTAAGTATAGAGCCAGTCTAATACAAGGCATTTCTCCTGGTGTACATTTTTCCACCTTCTCATTCCAATCTACTTTTGATTGCTGTCCAAAGGCTAAAGAGTTAGTGCTGAGAACCAAATGATCACCTTTGCTCATCTTTTCCAGGCTGAGAGAGCTGCAGCAGTACCTAAAACAGAAAACAGCAGCACCTCATCCAGCGGGGATGGAGGAAGGGCTTTGAAGAAAAAAAAAAGATTGCCTTAATAAATCCGAAAGACTTGAAATTTTGAAATTAAATTTGGACTTCTGAACTCCATCTCCAATATATCTTAAATTGTGTGCGAAGCATGCCTCAGTGTGGTATATCTGGCAGCATGCTACAGGGCATGTCCTCCTCCACCCTTACCAACTTTAACCAGAGGTTTTTTTTTTTGTTTGTTTTTTGTTTTGTTTTTAAGAGAGAAAGAGAACATGCTCTCAAGGTGCAGAGGAAAAAGGAGAAATAAAATAAAATCTTAAGCAGGCTCCATGCTTAGTGGTGGAGTCCAATTGAGGCTCAATCCCACAACCCTGAGATCATGACCTGAGCCAAAATCTAGAGTCCCACACTTAACCGACTGAGCCACCCACTCAGATGTCCCCAGAGTAGAATTATTTAGGTGATTGGGGTGGGGGAGGGCAGATACAGTTATTCTCAAAGTTGGTCACTGGGCCAACAATATCAGCACCACCCAGGGACATGTCAAAAATGCAAATTTTTGGGCTTTGCCTCAATTCTAGCAAATCAGAGACTCAGGAGGGGCCAGCAGCATGTTTTAACAAACCCTCTGGGTAGTTCTATTGCATGCCACACAATCACCAGTTATACAACTATGAGAACAGGGACTTGCAGGGACACACAAACTTTCACTTGGAGCTAAGTGACTCTCAGCATGCAGAGAAAGAATATCTAGAATTAATGTCTCATCCACAGCATCTGTACTGAGAGATGTTCCTAAGGAAACTAAATATCCTGGTGATATTTAATATTTAATGCTAGAAAGAGGAGAATGTGAGGGGTGGGGTTGTGGATTAAGATTCAATCATAAAAAGAAAAGAAGAAAAATGAGCAAACCAATTCTTACATCATTTTGGACTTTCTCTTTCAATAAAATTGGTTTGGGGACAATCTCTGATTCCAAACGGTAACTAAACAACTGTTTGTTGTTTGCATTTATGTATGTATGTATGTACGTATGTATGTATATTCTTTTATTGGAGTTCGATTTGCCAACATATAGTATGACACCCAGTGCTCATCCCATCCCACCATTTGCTTTGATGTGGATGGAACTGGAGGGTTTTATGCTGAGTGAAGTAAGTCAATCGGAGAGGACAAACATTATATGGTTTCACTCATATGGGGAATATAAAAAATAGTGAAAGGGATCAGAGGGTAAACAACTGTTTGTATACACAGTATTTGAATTTAGGCTTTCCAGGGTGCATGCTGTACTATTTTCTACCCATCTGGGGAAACAGACTCCTTTGTTTGCGTCTGAATCAGAATTTTATTTTCAGGAAAAACAGTATCAGAATGCAATGCACCAAAATATCCTGATTAATCTGGCCTGCTTTTGTTGGAATACCACACAGAAGCTAGATGCCCATTGCAGAGGTGCTACAAAGGGATTCTCTGGCAAGCTAGAAGCCTGGGCCTCAGAACCTCATAGGCTCCTTCCAACTCTAAAATCCTCTCATCTCAAGACAAAGTAGGCTCTGAGAGGACACAAGGGCTATCATTCTCAATGTTCACTGTTATCATCAAACTCTGTGGGTACAGAATGTTGGAAAGTAAAGACGACCCTAAGCTAAGATTGGAATTGTCTTAGGACTAAGTTCTCATTTCACATATGTTTCTTATCTCTTTGCCTCCTTCTCTTTAAGGAGCATGAAGAAAAAGAAGATCTGATTATTGAAAGGCTGGCATCTAGAGTCTGGTTAATCAGATATCTACCGAATTATACCGTAGCATGCTGTATAATACTGCTTACGCACGATTTGCTTTTCCTTACTACCAGCAATGAGTGAATGCTCTCGAGTATTCTTGGGGAATAAGACTGTGATGCTTTGTGATTCCTCTTAGTGTTACAGGGAATAAGGCCACACACTCTGACGAGAACCTGTACCTGCTTTTCTCTGGCTTTCACTATGGAACATTTGTACTTCCTATAGGTACAAAGGGTAGGCAGTCCCAAGATGTGCCACTTTGGCATGAAGGTTATTTTGAGTTAAAAAGCAAATTAAGGAAAAGCACTTTACCTCCTTTACAATTGCCTGATGAGAATTTAGGGAGAGGAATTGCTCCAGGAAGGGAGCTATCATCACCATAGAAACCTACATTACACATGAACCAGGTATGGCAGATAAGAAGGGACCCAGCAAGGCCTGTTTGATCAAAGTCCTCTTGGTCCCATTGTTACTGAATGGCTCAGCAAACATTTGTTTATCAAACATTTACATTTGTTACCTTTCAAGCCCCAGATTCCTGTCCTTTTCTCTTAGTTCAGAATCATACATATACCTCATTTTGCCTGTCTTTGGAATTTCCATGTCTGTGTGTATTCCCCGTATGTTCAAAATTAAATTTTATTTTTACTTTTTTTGCTAATTAGTCTGTTTCATGTCAATTTGATTCTTAGCCTGGCTAGAAGGACCTTGAAAGGGACAGGAGGGGATCCCTGGGTGGCTCAGTGGTTTAGCACCTGCCTTAGGCCCAGGGTGTGATCCTGGAGTCCCACATCAGGCTCCCTGCATGGAGCCTGCTTCTCCCTCTGCCTGTGTCTCTGCCTCCGTCTCTCTCTTTCATGAATAAATAAAAAAAAGTCTTTAAAAAAAAAAAAAAAAAGAGGGGGGGATCTCTGGGTGGCGCAGCGGTTTAGCGCCTGCCTTTGGCCCAGGGCGCGATCCTGGAGACCCGGGATCGAATCCCACGTCGGGCTCCCGGTGCATGGAGTCTGCTTCTCCCTCTGCCTGTGTCTCTGCCTCTCTCTCTCTAGCTGTGGTGACTATCATAAATTAATTAATTAAAAAAAAAAAAGGGACAGGAAATTCTTGCTCCTTGATAATGGAGATAGAAAATACTAACACATTGAAGCTATCTTTCCTAAGACAAAGTCACTGCATTTTTTTTTTCATATGAGATGTGTACATTTTTTACCTGAAGTACAAGTACCATGCAAACCTCAGTCTTTGCCAGAGACCCTGAAGCCCTACTCTGTGGAATGCAAGTGTTCCTAACCTCCTTAAGGGAAGGGTGTATCCTTTTATTTAAGGCTTTGTTCTGCCTTGAGCAACTGATAAGGGGATCAAGACCTAGAGAGGCTCAAATACCTGTCATAATCATATCTATTCTCTGTTCCCTTAATGTAGGGAAGGAGTGTCAACACCTCTAATCCCTGGCTGTAGTGGGTAGCTTTGAAATTCCCTAACAGTGCCTGGCTGACAGCTCTGGGCACATCCTTCTGTCTACATTCCCCTTAAAGTTGGGCAGCATCCACATGAGCCTCAGGACCAAGCAGAAAACTAAATTTTCCCTTATTCAGGCAAATGCCTGAAAGCAATGCAGATAATGCTGAACTCCTATTAATACACTGTATTTGAGAATTAACAAGTCTGCATAGCAATTTTTTTTTGTGTCCTAGTGTCTGAAATTCCTCTCTGACTAAAAGGACCAAAGTCTGAGAGTTACACCTAATCAAGTCAAAAGAGTACTACTTTCCTCCTCTTCCTGTTCTTCCTTTTTGACTATCAAGCATAACAGGCAGTGAGATGCAGCTCCTTGAACAGGGAAATATGCAATCAAGGATTTGCCTTTTACATAACCTCTATCTCTAACCTTTCTTTACAGTGACTTCAGAGATTAGTTAGAGGTTCAGGCAATCCTCACTGAGGAAGTAACGCCAGACAGCCAGCTTCCAAGCTGAGAAAATGCCTGCACAGGTCTACTGCTGCCTGGTATCTAGAAAGTTTGCCTGTTTCTAAAGGAAAATGCTCTAAAAATGCTCATGCTTTGCTGGCGTTGAATTAATATCCTCAGAGTCACACATTAAGGAGAAAACTCCGGCTAACTTATAATATGTAAAGGGGAAAATGATACACTTATTCATGTGCATAGCATTATGTTGTTAGGGGAGGGAGAAAGGGACTTTTATCTGTTACCTATGGTTCTCCAGGGACTGTGTTCAATGCTTTTATTCACAGCGGCACCATTAATCCTTAAAGCAATTCTCCCAATTTTATAGATGAGAAAACTGAGGCCACAGAGTTTCAATATCTTGTCAGTTTTGTCTGAAGTACACTTGGCACTGCAAAGGATGAATAAAAGCATAAGGTGCAGGTTCCATGTGACCAAGTTAGGAAGAGAAACGGACACTCAGGAGATCAGTAAGTCATAAGGGGTGTGGAGATGGTGGGGATAGGGGATATTTTAGAAACAATCAGAACTCAAAATGTGAAAGGACAAGGAAATCGAGTGGGCCTGGCAGAGAAAGAACCTTCCCTGTCTCAGGCTACTAAACTAACATCAGGGTTCACTTATTCACAATAAGATCATCTGAATTATGTTTTACAAAAGACTGGAGCTTTACAAAAGGCAAGAACAGCCTCTCTATGCTCTCTACTTATTTCTGTCCTGTTTCCCAAATAAAAATAACTCTATATCATTGAAATGTTCAAAGACCATAGTCTCTTCAGAGTAATTATGAGTATCATCTCCACAGGTACCTAGAGATCTTTACAGATAATCCTTTTAATTGTGAGTTTTAAAAGATAGATGATGGAATATAATGTTTTCTAGCAGGGGAGAAGACGTATGGAAAACTTATCATCTGGAAACAAAACAGAGCAAAAGCAATTAAAAGTTCCCAGACTGTATGCCTGGAGGAAGCATCATGCTTGGCCTCCCCATGGCTGGCTCAGGATCACCTGGTGGATCACACTCACAGGAGAACCTTGAATCACTATGAAGTTTGGGAACCCATGTGCATTTTGAGCTGATTTTGAGGGTGAAGCCTCCCTGTCTCCACTTTCTAACAATCATTATACAACATTCATACCATTAATTAAGTTTCATTAGCCTGGAACATTCCACAGGCTGCACTTGAGTTCTGTGTAATGTCCAACTCTAAGGTTTATTTGGGCTTCCCTGACATCACCTTCGTGCATTTACATATGTTTTTACTCCTGCTGTACTTCCAGAGGACTGGGCTCAAAAATAGCCAGTCATTTCTTTTCAACTGTTTTTAAATTGCTTGTTTTAGTGCAACAATAAACAGACAAATGTCAAAAGCCTGCTCTGATTGGTTCTCTTTGTCCTTAGCATAAAAACATTTCGGGGCCCAGTGACGGAACGTTTAACTGTGTTCCATAAGCATGTCTTCATCAAGGTCCAAGCTTATACTACTGCTTTCCTGTAGTCAATGATTTTATGCAGTCTCCTTGGATAGAACATTCAAGGCTAAATATAGAAAGCAATTAAGTGATATAAATATATATTTTTTGCAAATCACTATGCATTATAAAATATCCCTATTACGTAAATATTCCTATTTATATTATATATATTTTTATAATATGGATAATTTATTAGTTACATTTATTGCCTTTAGTTTAAGATTTAAGATAAAATGGAATCACTAGTTTGTACTCTCACTGCCTCTGTATTGTGCATCGAAGGGACTACTCACTAAGCCTTGTGATCCAGGTGCATCTGTCATTCCTGAACCATAGAAAGGTTTAATATTTCTTTGTGTCTGATGCTTTAAACCATATACACTAGCCCTTTGGTGCCTGTAACTAAGAAAATGCTTTGATAAATTTCAATTAATAACTACAAAGAAATCCTTGGCCTATTTTTATCTAATATTGAGTGTGAGGATAAAATGGTGACTCCACTACAGGCTATGACATAATATTCTCCACTGTGAACCTCTATGCTTATCCTAAAAATCCTAAAGGTAGAGAAAATCCTCAGCCAAGGTAAATGGCTGAAAAACTGATGAAAATCTCAAACAATAGGAAGCAGTGATGAACTATTCACTAAGCACCTGCTATGTGGCAGCAGGCCTAGTACTTTATTAGCATGAACCCATTTAATCTTTACAACAAGTCTCTGAAGTCTAACAATCTTCCTCTTTGGATGAGGAGACTACCGCTGAGAAAATACCAGCAGTTAGTCAAAGGCCACAGCAATTATTGGCAAAGTCTATATTTACATCTAAGGAGCAAGACAGAAACACGAGTTTTTGCCATTCCACCATCTACTATGGAAATCTACCAGGCCAGAGAAAATAACCATGGCTGACATTTGAGTGATGCTCCCTCATAGCTCTTGAGGCCTTTGCCTCCTCCCCATTGCCCTGTCCCTCCTTTTTCACGGCTCAGTATATTTCCTTCATTCTGTGCTTTTTGCCAACTTCTTACTCATCCCTTGTCACTTAACAAAAGGAAGAAAAATAAAGTATTTCAGCTTTTAAAAATTGTATGTATTCCCTCCATAAAATAAACAAAAGAACAAGCAAGCAAGTATGCAGTCAGGGAATATTTATACTTTTCTAAATTTTATACATGTAACATACAACCTTTATATACTCCTACATCCTTATAACTTCTCTGCAGTCCTACCTCAGCATGCTATAGCATGCACAGTGACTTTCTTCAAATATCCTATATCATACCTGTCCTCAGCAGCAGCAAATAATCTAGATTCTTAAAGAAAGTGGAGGGGCCCACAGACAGGGACTTCCTCATGGCCTATTACTCCATTCACTCCCTCAGAAACATAAATGGGGAATCACTGAACTGGGGTAGCAGTAGGGAGCTTTAGGTCACCTCCTTCATTTCACCACCAAGGGTCCAGAATGAGAGCTCTGTTTCCAGCAGGGACTTTGAAGAAAAGAAGGTAAGAATTTGGGCTTTAGATGTGCTACTCTACAACAATGTGACCTCGTACAAATTACTGAATTTCTCTGAATTTAGATTTCTTCATTTGTGAAAAAGGAAAACCCTTCCTCACAGGGTTGTTGTGGTGGTAAAATGTAAGCACAATAAAGGGAATATTGGTAATGTATTTGGTTCTTAGTTAGAACCTAGTAAATCTTTGTGACAGTTATGATTTGTCTCAGTCAGGAATAATTTAGTTGATATGTTTGTCAGAAACAAAACCCCCCTGAGTCTAGTTTAGACTAAAGAGGGAGTTCACTGGAGGACTATCTGAGCATCTGGCAAAAACTCCAGAAAGGATTGTTTGGCATCCTGAAACCCTGGAAGGGGGAGGAATGGGTGTAGCTTATACTCCATCATGTCATCTAGTCTCTTGTTTCTGTACCTCATTGTTTCTCTGCTACCACACACACACACACACACACACACACACACACACACACGGTCTCTGCTCTCTCAGTACTTAAAAGAAATCAGCTTTCCCAGCCAATCACCTTTCCTCTAGTTCAAGCACACACAGTCAGTCAAACAAAACTCCTCTTTCTGAGAACCCCTCTGAACTCCACATTTTCAGGGGGAAAAATCCATTTGGCAAGCCTGAGCCAAGGGTCTACCCCAGTTCAGTGAACACGGACTGAGATAGGGGAGGGTACCTTGATGAGTGGAGGTTCTAGGAACAGTTTCTCTGAGAAGGGGAGAAAGACATGCCAGACAAATAAACGGGCATCCTGCTTCATTATTATTATCACTGCAGCGTTAGAGGCAGAGAGAAGACCAGAACAAAGCTGTTGTGATTTTGGCACAGTATGCTATGCTTCCTATTATGATCTGGTATCCTCTTCCCAGACACACTAAGCCCTATAAGAAAGAGAATCCGTTCACACAAAGCCTTTTACTCAAATATTTATTGCAACGTTATTTGTAAAGCTAAAAGCTGAAACAACTCTAATGCCTATCAGCTGGTGAATGGATAGACAAATTGTGATGTATTCATACTATGAAACACTACTCAGCAATGAAAAGAAATAAAATATTACATGGAACAACATGAGTAAATCTCAAAAACTTCATGCTGAGTAAAAGAAATCAAACAAACGACTATACATTTTATGGTTCCATACAATGGAAATGGCAAAACCATAGTGCCAGGAAAAAAATCAGTGGTTGCCTGGGCATGGGAATAGGGGTGGGGTATGTGCTGATGGCAAATGGACATGAAGCAACATTTTAGGGTGATGGAACTCTGTCACCATCTTCACTGTGGTGGTGCTTACCTGATGGCACACCATCACCAACATCCATCAGCATGTACATTAAATGGATGAGTTCTGTGGTACATAAATTATACCTCAATAAAGCTCTTTTAAAAGCTAAGAGAAAGAAAAAATGGAAGGGAAAAAGAAGGGAGTGAAGGAGGGAAAGAGGAAGGAAGAGAAGTCATCTGCAAATTCTACATGCCATTTTTTCAGGCGAGTCAGGATATATCAAATATTACCTTTAAGAAATATATTATTGCTACCAAAAAAAATTTCTTATAAAGCAAATGCCAAATGGTAAAAACTATGCTAAGTAACTCCTTTATATGTATTACTGAAATTAATTCTCACAGAAGTCCTGCAAGCACAAGGGAATAACTGACTCCTGCAGAGTAGGTGTTCTTATCCCCATTTAGACATTAAGGAGTGGTTGTTTATAGAAACTAAGTTTCTTGCTAAGATGGCCCAGCTAATCAGTGACAGAGATGGGATTCAAATTCAGGTCTGTCTGATACCTAAGCCTCTGTGCCCAAAGGCCATCCCTTTAGATTGAATCCAATATTAAAACCAGGTTTTTTTAAAATTATTTTATTTATTTATTCATGAGAAACACAGAGAGAGGCAGAGATATAGGCAGCGGGAGAAGCAAGCTCCATTACAAGAAGCCCAATGTGGGACTCAATCAATCCCAGAACTCTGGGATCACACCCTGAGCCAAAGGCGGACGCTCAACCACTGAGCCTCCTATGCGTCCCAAAACCAGATATTTTCAAGTCATGATCATCATAATGGTTAGAAGAAAGGTAACTCAGCTAAAGCACAGTGAAACTTTTTTTTTTTTAAGCCAACATCCATGTTTTCAGAAGCATGTACTTTCTGTACCCACTAAGGAGAATCCAAGGTTGTTAAATAGTGTCTCCTATTATATAGACTGTAATATCACAAATGGTGGGATTTTCTGGTTTGTGTGGTGTGATGTTTATATGTTAAGAATGTTTTAAAAAGCTGGGTCCAAAAAATGTTGGAATAAAAGCAAATAATTCAGATCTATTGGAGCCCAACTCAGAAGCCAGTGCAGAATGCTAATTAAGTATCATCTAACCCATAACCCACTCTGTAGATCACATACATGAAATTTAAAACACTGTATAGTGTGTCACTAGATTTGAAGGTCCTTACTCAATCCTGCCAGAGTGAATTACAAAACCAAGACAATTCTTGCATAACTGGAGGGGAGGAGCATTACATTTGCATTATCTATCAACAACCAGTGAGTATTTAATGAGTTCCTGCCATGAGCTGAGACTATGCTAATTTGAAAAGAAAGCAGAACAGGTATAAAATTCAGTTTAACATACCCTGCTACAGGGATCCCTGGGTGGCGCAGTGGTTTGGCGCCTGCCTTTGGCCCAGAGCACGATCCTGGAGACCCGGGATCGAATCCCATGTCAGGCTCCCGGTGCATGGAGCCTGCTTCTCCCTCTGCCTGTGTCTCTGCCTCTCTCTCTCTCTCTCTCTATCTCTGTGTGTGTGTGACTATCATAAATAAATAAAATTTAAAAAAAAACATACCCTGCTACAGAACTTTCCAGAAAATTAACATACACAAAATAGACACAATGAAAATAATACACTGCCTGGCTTCAAATAAAGCTACCATGTAAGTCCATAATGGAGGAAAATCAGGGTGAGCTGGATGTCCTGGGAGACGATAAAGGCTGGCTGGAGAGTGTGGCAGTGGAGTGAACAGGACAAGGCAGCAAGCAGCATGGTTGTGCATCCCAGCTAAGAGACTGTGGCAAGTTCCTCCTCTGTGCCTTGATTGCCTTGTTTGTAAAATGGGGATTTTTACTACCTTATAAGGTCAATTTAGAAATTAATATAATTCATGACAGGTGCTGAGAACAGTGCCTAGCACACTGTCGGGTCTCAGTGAGAGTTCTTTTATTATTGTATGAGTGAGAATCAAGGTGAACTTAAAACTCAGATTTATGAAGGAGAAAGAAGGCAGCTGGGTGGGTGCTCCAGGGAAAAAGCAGTAGCGCAGGGAATGGCATGAAGCCTACAAAGGACAGTGAGGAAAAAAAAAAAAAAAAGCTTAATTGGCGGGTTGGTGGGGGGATACATTTCATGGCGACAATAGACAGGAAATTAAGGTGAGACAGTGTGGAACAAAACTGAGGATGGGCTTGAAATCTGGGAAAAGAAATACAGATGACACACAAGAGCAAAAGAAAATTGGTTAGATTCTTCAACAAGGAATAGCTCAAAAACAAAGTCGTGTTTAAAGAAAATTTGTCTCATAGCAACACATGAGTTGGAAATAGGACGTGGCAAAAGAAAGAATAAATAGAAGGCTATTGACGAACCTGTATCTCTCGACAAAATTCTAAACTTTAGGCTTGAAATGAGAAAGTCAGAAATCCACACAATAAACAGCACCCCACACCAGCCCTAAATTAGAGGAAGATTCTGGTTATTTTGACAGTGGAGAGGGAGTAGTGCCTGATTCTCTAACAACTGACGGAGAAAACAGGGGACTCATTTTACTACACTTGCTTAAACATATCTGTTCCAACGATCAAGGTAAATTCCTCATCGCTTGCCATTCTTTTCCCCCTTAAAGGCATTCTGAAATATATGAGGGACATCCTACAATCCCCCAAAGCAATACAAAAATAGAAGCTGATGAATAATTGCAAAGGAAAAAAAATCTTCCTAGTGGTTTATATTTTGTGGTGCAAAACTGACAATCTCCAGCATAAAAGAAAATAACAGAACAGCCAATGGCACTGATCAGCCTCACTGATCCCCACAATGTTTACAGTCACCTGCAGCATTCTGAGACGGTCCCACTCAGAACATTTCTGTGTGATGCTTTCATTGGCCTCACCCTACACCTGCTTCCCTTCCTTTCTTATACCTGCTGATCTAGAATAATATATTATTTGGGCCTCCAGGTCCTCCTCTCCCTTTCAAGATAAGCTCTTGTTCTCAATCTCAGGGCATTTGCTTCAATATCACTGTATATTCTGTAGTGTGAGTCTTAACTCAATATTCTAAAATCCAAAAAGTGTTCTTCCACGGTGTGATAGATCAGTATTAAGGTTTTTTTTGTTTTGTTTTGTTTTTTTTTTTTTTTTTTTTTAGTATTAAGGTTTTTAAATGTCTCGACTTTTTTAAAGAAACCAAATAAACTATTATAGTTTATCAAATCTCTCCAAGAATAAACCCTGGCTGTAAGGTATATGATAAGATATTAACAATCACATTAAGCCACTTTTTCACAGTCCTTTTTAGCACAAAACCCTCCCTGTGTCAAGAAAAGCCACTGTCAGACAAGTATTTATTTATTTATTTTTCTATCCCAAAGCATATGTCACCAGATGTACTGAATTGCATATGTCCCTCCTTTTATAAAGTTGGACAGGTCTAGGAACACTTAGTACATCTGCGTGTGAGGCAGCGTGTTATTGGTGTTTTTCCAGAGTCATGGCAAATGGTGCCTGCAGCCAACAGCATCTTAAACAGAAGAGCAGTGCCAGTTAAATTCATTTTTGAGCCTCTTACATATCTATTTCTAGAGCTCTCTTTAGTCTTTTTATACTTCACACACACATAAACTCACACATACACACACTTTTACCTTGACTTTTGTCTTTCTAAAGCTCCGCACTGTGGCAAAGGTCCTGGGCCTGTCCTATCCCATAGAGTTCTGAAATCCTCATAGTGTTCCATTACCTCTCTCTGAATTCACATTTCAAAATGATTTCAATTTGGAAAGAAATAATGCATTTATCATGTGCAAGAATTCACAGTAAAGAATGAGACACTAGATGATGGGTTTAACCCTCCCAGTTATACTTAAATTCTAATACAGACTGCTATTAACCTGAATGACTTTCTAGTTGATAGAATGCGTGGGGAAGATATTTTAATTATAGTATTTTCCTGGACTCCTCCATAAGAGCAGCCACATGAAAAAAAGAGGGGGAAGTCAAGTGGCATTCCAATTCTAAAACAAACAAATACCTTACTATATAGACTATTCAGCTTATTCACTGATTTTATTTAGAATGACAATGGGTTTATTATCACCTACTCATGGCTACTGTGGAGTGTCTCCCTTTGGTTTTGACATAGTCTATAACTGAAAAGATTTTTTTAAAAATGTTTTTTTAACAAAAGACAGCATATGTCTACATACTTGTACCTCTCTTTATGTAATAGATATATTCATGAACTAAGTTTTACCTATATTGCAATTTCATAAATAGCAATCCAGCTTAAATGCTCGAAAAATGTTTTTCAAAGAACTCTCTATAATACAGAATACACACACATGCACACATACAAACACTCAGATGGATTCACCAAAAAGTTTCATAGAATGTTGGTCTTACTTTTCTCTCATATCAATCGTATCCTCACTTTAATGGTGTTTGACCAGATGGAAAGACACCTTCTTCATCAATTATTTCCCTCTATGCTTTAGGAGTGAATATGTACTTCTGAGTAATATTTTATCATATGACACCTGAGCTACAGCTTCATGGGCATGAGAGTTGCAAAATGAAATTGAACCGCTCTAGCACCAAAGCCATAAGCAAGATGACAGATATTGATTGTGCCCTAAGATGTAATGTAGGCACCTAATGGGGCGTAGTAATGTACAATGAATCATTAGAATATTATTTTAAATTTTCCATTCACCTGGGGGATTGCTAACGGGGTATTTCACCTTCAAGTCACTCCCCCACCTCCCCAGACTAGGACAGCACTTGATAAGGTCATTTAGAATATGGTGGATTTTTATCAGCTTTGGGAAAATTAGTGACTATTTTCTAGGTCCCAGGGATCAGATACCCATATTACTGAGGATTAGGAATCTTTGAATATTTTAAAAAATGCATCCTTGTCAATCAAAACAAAGGTGGAAGATTTCCTGTAAGAACCGGACCCTAATGGTAACAACAATGTGACAAACAATGAGCATTTATTGAACACTTTCCATTTCTACTGGGACCAGCACTTCACATGCATTATTTACCTCATGTTCACAATAACCCTCTGAAGGAAATGCTATTTACTTTACAACAACTGAAGCAGATGGAAGTTAAAGAACTAGGCTGAGGTGGTCACATAAGTTTTCACCATGTGAAAATACACATTTTTTTATATATATATATACACAGATAACTCACTGTTAACTACTATATAATCCTGCCGGAAGAAATGCTATGGGACCTGAAATCATTCATCAGGGAGTTGAATGACTGCTCATCTTATAACATTCTTATGCTAAATCAGGTTGCCTAAACCAACCTCCTGGTGATGGTTATGAGGAGCATGAAAAATCTTTCCAATGCCCTCTGTGCGGCCCTCAATTCTGAGGCATTCATTATTGCCCTTTGCTGTCTCAGCCGCTGACAATCTCTTTTGGAGAGCCTGATGCATCAGATGGATTCCTGCCTTGATATACCACTCAACCAAATTCCTTGTCATGGGCTCCTTTTTCTTGCATACTCCAAAGACAGAAATGCTTTGGACTCAGTGTTTTTGTTTCCAGTACATCAAATCTATTTTTCTTTCCGTCTTTCCCTCACCCTTTATTCTTTCTGTTTTTCCTGGATGCTGGAGGCCAATAAATACCCTACATTGCTTTTGAGGCACTGGTTCTTTGAATAAAGTAGTGTAGCAGGATCAACAGGTCGTTACTTTTTGCCATTAGGCTGAATAGGTCCAAATCTGGTTTCTGTGTCTATGTAGCAGAGAACTGGGGCTAATCTGATCAAATATGTTGGTCTGATACTTTCAAATTAGCATTTTATCAGGGCTTTCAAAGACTTAGCCCAAATAATTATGTGATAAGGAGTTGTGAATACTGGCAAGCATACAAATATTTTAATACCATGGATTCTTTGTTGCCATTATATTTCATCATATGATCAAATGCATATTACATGAACACAAAATGTGAGTCTGATTCAGCAATTTTCCCCTGGGATTTGTTTAATAGAGTAATTAAAGTATAGGGAAGGATCCCTGGGTGGCTCAGCAGTTTAGTGCCTGCCTTCGGCCCAGGGCGTGATCTTGAAGTCCCAGGATTGAGTCCCATGTCAGGCTCCCTGCATGGAGCCCGCTTCTCCCTCTGCCTGTGTCTCTGCCTCACTCTCTCCTTTGTCTCTCCTGAATAAATAAATAAAATTTAAAAAATAAGTGTAGGGACTTGGTCAGGATTTGTCAAGAATCCTTTGATTCAGTCAGTGGAATCAACATTTAGTACCTGCCTACTGTGTGCCAAGCTTCCTTTAGCTTCCAGAAATTCAGCGCTGACCAAGGCACAGTCCCTGGTTTACGATCTCACCATACTATATAGAAACAGAATGATTTATGCCATAATATAAATTTCAAAAGATCTTTGAAACATAGGTGAGGGTACCCTAATAGTCCCAAGAGTTCAACAGGAAGAAGAGGGACAAGCAAACTCTTCCCAGAGGAGGTAACAAGAGATTAGTCATAAATTCTGATTGGGAGTTGACTATTCAGAGAATATGGAATTGTATGAATGCCACAAAAGTTTGAATTGACAATAAGAAAGCTCTATAAGCATAGAGCATTGCTATACATCAGGCCTCATTTAAGGACGTTTAGTTTCAATAATCCCCAGAGGAACTGATCTGTAAGGCAACAAACTTTCATCCCCAAAGGCAAGAGATGTCAGATCTATTCTCACTTCTCCCCTAGAACTTCTCTCCCTACCTCGTTTACATTATAGCCTCCACTTAAATACTTAAAATAGTCAACATTGAGGATTACTTCCAGGCACAAAGAAAACTGTGTGTCCCACTGTCTTAGCCTGGCACTCTACCCCCCACAATCCAGCAACCTCACTTCCCCAAAAACAGTCTTTGTAAAAGCTTACTGTGCTACCATTTTAGAGGGGAACGCAATCCCAAGGCAGCAAGAGTGAGGGAAAAGGAGTGTATGAGGAGCAAATATAAGAGTATGTTACTGAACTGGACAGAATTTTTGGACAAGCTGCCTGCTCAGCCTTGCAGGACATCTTCAGGGAGATCACATGAAGTTATAAATCTAAAGAATCCCTCTATAGAGAAGGGAGAAAAACTCATCCACACATTCTAATATCCCTTGCTCAATGGGCATTAACTCCCCTGCAATTGTGAATTATATGTGCATGGGGGCTGAGCACATGCTCTGGTCCCTCAAGCCTCAGCCATACAGCAAAGCTCCAGGGTGGGAGGTAAGAGGTGAAAGGTATGATAATGAAGTGAGCCAGTATTGGACCGCATCCATTTTTGGCAGCAGAAACTTGACTTCAAGTCTATGAGGAGAACCCACATCCTTGAGAGAACTACCCCATCCAGAAAGCAAAGTTAGAGTGAAGTCCTAAACACTGAAACTGAATTCACTATACCCTCCGAGACTGGGTGGGCATTCTCTTAGAACCAAGTTCCCCTCTCATCTCCTCATGTTCTGTGCCCCTACTTCTTGGTTATCTGTGCTTTCAACTCCTCCTTATTCTACGTTTTGATGAATGAAGAAAGCTCAGTATGTCCTTTGTTGTCACACAGACCTTGGCTGGAATTCTATCCTCTACTCACTGAACAAAAGTACTTAAATCCTTTGAGAGTGATTTTTTTTTTTTTTTGGTTTGCAACATAGAGATAATCCCATTCTCTAACAAGGCTATTGGGATTATGAAATGAAATTATATGTCTGAAGGACTTAATAAAATTCTTGACCCCTAATGGGGCAAGAGAGATATTAGGTTTTTTCTCTGAATTATTCCCATCATTCTAGTTTATGTTCACCACTCACCCTACTCTAAGATATACTTATAAATGTGTCTACGCATGGTGAGAGAGTCTCTACAGTATTTCTATTAGGAATACTCTATAATAGTAAAACTTGATAAAAAGATCTCTGCAGTCATTAACCCATTATCTCTCAGATCAATATCCACCCTGCCAAATCCTTCTTGGTGATGTCAAGGCTGTAATTCAGAAACTATCTTCTTTGCTAGGAGTTTCCATGTCAGACTCTACCAAGAAGTACTAAGAGGCCAAATGGCTGTGAAGAATAAAGGGACTTACTTCTTCAGTTGTTTGCTGTACCTGCAGGTTTCACTTTAACAATGGCCCTTGCAGTTGGTTCCAATTTGACCTCTTCATTGGGTCTTCCCCAATCAGCTCATTGTGTCCCCTCAGAGATGATAGAAGTGATGGCAAAGCAACCACTTAGAGGTCTAGGTCCCAGTTCTTCAACGCTCTTCGAGTTTCTGATTTAGTGCTGCCAATTGGGCAGAATGTCTCTTCTCCAAAGATCTAGACCCAGCTTTGTTGGCCCCTCCTCCAAGCATCTTGACTCTGATAGCTGCAAACTCCCCCCTCACAACCTCTGTGGAATTTCCCCAGCCCCCAACCTCTGTGGAATTTCAGAGCTAGTCTTTGAACATTTGTTTAATTCCTTTGTCATAATCTGTCTTTGTTACAATATTTGGTATGGTTTCTATTTTCCTGAGTTGGCAGTGATTGACAGAAGGCCTGCCAAGATAAATCCTGCCCAAAAGGGGGAAGAAGCTACCAAAAGGCAACATGAATGTTGTGAAAATAGGAAAAGATGAAAAAAATTGCATATACACACACAGTTGACCCCTGAACAACCCAGATTTGAACTGCATGGGTTCATTTACATGCAGATTTTTTTTTCAACAAATATAGTACAGTATATGTATTTTTTCTTCCTTATGATTTTCTTTACATTTACTTTTCTCTAGCTCACTTCATTTTAAGAATACAGTATATAACACATTTAGCATACAAAATAGGTGTTAACTGACTATATTATTGGTAAAAACTCCAGTCGACAGTAGGCTATTAGTGAAGATTTTGAGGAATTAAAAGTTATACACAGATTTCCAATGGGGGAATCAGTGACCCTAACTCCTCCATGTAGTCCATGAATCAACTGTATATAAGTGTGTATCTATATATATGTGTGTGCCAACACACAGTTGGCATGTGCTTCTCAGATAATAGAGAAATCACCAAAGGGATGGTTCTATTTATTTCATTCAACAACTTTTAGTATATCTGGACACTCAAGATGCTTACTTGATGTTTATCCTGTAATTATCAATACAGTCAATGCTTTTGGGATATCAGTTTATGGCCTTAACTTTTAATAGTCTATCTCTGTTGGCATCCAATGCCATATCTGAGGACAAGTGGATTTTTTGGTATATTATAGAGGATAAAATCTTCCTTTATAGCTTCTTATAAAAAAAAATTCTCTATCAGAGTTATCAAATTGTGATATGCCCAAATTCATTATTTTATCATAGCTTGAGTTTTCTGAGGAATTAGTTTTCCTTGAATGATATGTCCTAAGTTGATAGGCAGTGAGTAAGGACAGGCATGTAATAACTGATAAAGACTACATGTTTTAAAGTGCTTACTTGGTTCCCCAGGAGTTAGAGCAGTAGTTAACAGAGTGCAGTATTTGTCCCCTTATGATATAAAAGAAAATTTTAATCAAGTTGGGTGGCAAATGCAAAGGTAGATAAAATGAATTAAATGTAGTTGAACTGTTATAGGCAGTCTCCAAAAGGCTCAAAATTAATGTACCTCATGCAAAATGAGGACTCAATGCCTACTCAAATACTAGCACCATACAGGCTCAGGTGACATGCTGAGCAGGCACATCTTTGATAGCAATTAAAATGTAAAATAAAGACACATACATAATAACCCACAAAGAATTTTACATGTGCATTTGTAAATGTTTCTATAATTTCTACAAATAAAACAAAAAAAAAAGTTAATGATATTGATTGTTCTTCTCCCAAATTACTGGGTTACCATTTAAACTAGGGAACATAGAGATATTTTAAATACCTAAAATATCTCACAAAATCCCTGATAAGAAACTTACCCACAGAAAACAGATCATTTCAATACAAAATACTTTCTAGTGACCTCAGCACCACCTACCTGTGATTTACATGGGAAGGGGCAAACAAAGATTTTCCTTTTCATGATCCAGAACCTACTACCACTGAGTCTTTTGGGGTACATCAGACCTCTACTGTCTAAAAATACTGTCTTTAGTCTTACTCTTGCAGAGAACACTGACCAAATGGCACCAATAAATGTATAGCTGGCCTGAATTTGGCTATCACATCCAGCCTCCCCAAAAGTCATGTTTGTTATGCAATTCCCTTTTGAGAACCACCAGCATTTCCCATTCATTATTTTCACAGAGCAAAGTATGATGTGCATAGTAGCTATGATGGAATTACCTAATCCTTTTTGTAGGAATCTCTTTAATAGAAATAAACGTCCTCTATTATTCAGTCCTAGTTTCTTTCTACTCTAGAAAAATGGCATCACTGTCATCCATCCAAAGGTGCCAAACTCACACTTGCTTCTTTCTGCCCACATGCCGTTTCCTTTGTCTGAAATCTCGTTCCAAATCTTTCTACCTTTAATACGTAGCTCACATTAGTTCCATCTCCTCAATGAAGCTTAGTAGCAATTCTGTACTCAAGTATAGGGCTTCATTAAAAGCAGCTCTATAATAACTCCTTTCTCCCACTTTATAGATGAAGAAACCGACGCACAAAAAGTTGAGTAACTTGCCAAGGATCAACTATACAGAGTGAGGATTTGAACCCACATAGCTTGTCTCTGAGGTTCAGTTCTCAGTAAGTAATTTTTACTGACAGATTTTGTTTTTAGTCTTATTCCCACTTTTTATCTGCTGCTGCTCTGAATTCTTGCTTTATACCTTCACTGAAATAGATAAAGTATGTAGCAAGGTGAAAAATCAGGTTACATTCTAGAGCCTATACAAATATAAATGAAAATATTCCCTCATACCTATAGATGTCGGGACTAAGGACCAGAAAAAGCACGTTACTCCGAAACACTCACCAGAATTTCACGAGAAGCCAGATCTACTAGTCAGAGCTCTATTCATCACAAGGTCTTTGCCATCTTCCAAGGCAAAAGTGGAAGACAGTGTCTCCTTCCTTCTCAGGTATAAAAGAACCTGTAATTTGTCCTCTCAGCCATTCTAACACAGTAATATTCTATCCTTAATTCAAGCAACTAAAATTAAAGAACCATCATTTTTTTTCATTATAATTCATTTTCCATGTTCAATTTTTGTAAAGTAATAAGGAGTCCTCTAATCTTTTTAAGTCAGAATTACTAAGATTATCTCCTGAAACTTTATGGCATTTCATTCCCCATTTTGATAAGTCCCAGCTTGTCTGATATGAAATTTGTGAATTTGTTGGTAGAGAGATTTGAGCAAGTTCCCTTTTCTTTATGGGCTTCAATTTCCTCTTACTGGTTCCAGGAACCATTAAGTAAATCTCTGTCTTCCATCCCTGACCATGCTACACTCCCTTTTGGGCAAACCACTACTCTGAATTCTGAATCTTTCTCCTTTGAACTACTTCCTTTCCACACACTATAGCATCCCTCAGTTCCAATATACATTGTTCTTTCTCTCCCTGCTCTCTGTCCCTTTCCTGGGTTCCACAGCAAAATCTGACTTTCTCTGTTTACCTTAGCAATTTCAAGCAGGTTGACACCACATGGTTCCTCACTGTCCACGAAAGACCATTCTAGTCAATGTGTGTTACTCTGCTCTCACCATGTCTGAATCTTTTCCTCCTAGCTACTGTTGTTGTATCTCATGACTGGTTGTTTCTCCAGGTGTGATGCTCCGTCTACAATAATGCAGTGTACAACAGCAAAAGCCTCCTTGAATTTCCAACTCCCTGTTGATGCCTCTTTCATGTTTCACAGGCCAGGAAATATTCTTCCCTTTCCATGTAGTTAGCTTCTCACATGGTACTCATACTCCAGAGCAGGTACACAGAAGTCTACACTAAAAATAAAAGTCCCATCATTATCATTTGGCTAACATCTACTGAATGCCCACAACAGACCAGTCACTAGGCCAATTCTTAGACAGAAATCATCTCATTCAATCCTCCTATCTCCATGTGATTTTTCCTACCATAGCCCCATTTTACTGCCGAGACACAGGCCTGGAAATTACGTAATGTGCTAAAGAGTAAACGACCTGCAAAGCAGGAACTGTCCACTATTTCTCATATTACCAGTGTAGCTATCTTAGTACCAGTACCAGTACCCACCGGAACCCAAACTCTGGAGAGCCATCATCATGTATGTGTTGCTCATGCCTGTACCCCAGGACTAAGCATGCATGGTAGATTCTTAGTAAGCATTTGCTGAATGAAGATAGCATACAGGGTCCCCCAACTCTTATCTTCAGGGGATATATTCTAAGACCCCCTCCCCCCCAGTGGATGCCTGAAACCACAGATAGCACCAAATTCTATACATGCTGTTTTTTCCTATACATATATGACTGGGATAAAGTTTAATTTATAAATTAAGCATAGGAAGAGATTAACAATAACTAATCATAAAATGAACAATTATGCCAACATACTATAATAAAAAATTACTGAAATCACAGAAAGCCAGAATGTAGATCACAGGGACTACTTTATTTCCAAAGAGAGGAAAGTATTTCTCCATCTCAAGTTGTAGCTAGTAGCTACGTTCTAACACAGAGCCACACTCGTGTGTTCACTGTTGCTGTGATAGAATATGCTAGTAATACTATATAGATATTAATATAACTAATTGCCTTCAGAAAGTGACCTCTTTTTAGCTTATATTTAAGATAGATTTTATTTCATTTTTTTATTTCATTTTATATAATGAAAGGAATATGTTGAAATGTAAAGTATTTGCTTCTATAAGTTCTGGAAAATGTATCCATGTGCACATAAACCTTATTTACCTTATCCTTTAAAATCAAAAGGCATTTTCAATACTAAATGGTTATTATTTTGCAGTTGCACATGGGTGTGCGCCTACTGTTGTGGTTACTATTATCCAATTAAAAGAAAATTAAGCTATTTTGGTTAGTTGATCATTGATAACCGAACCTTACTGGCTTATTTCACAGTCTCACTAAGGGCTTTTAACAGTTCATAAAGGTGGGAGAAAACTAGCTTTGGGGATAAAATTAGCAATACATCACTTTGTCAGAATAAAAATTTCTGGGAGGCGCCTGGGTGGCTCAGTTAGTTGAACATCTAACTCTTGTTTTTAGTTCGGGTCATGATCTCATGGGTCATGAGATGAAGCCCAGGTTTACTCCATATGCAGCAGGGAGTCTGCTCGAGATTCTCTCTTTCTCCCTTTGCATCTCTCCCTGCTCTTGCACACGCACTCTTTCTCTCTCAAAAATAAATTAAAAATATTTTTTAAAAAATTTCTGATAGTTCCTATTAAAGTCCACTGAACAGGTAATAATTAGATATTTTTAAATGATCTTTTGGTAAGAATGCACAAGCCAATCCACTTATAATAAATTAACTCAACTGATGTTCCTTAACCAGAACAGAGGTGAAAAATATGACACTATATGAAATATCCAATAACAGATTTTATAAAGGAATGTTAATCCTCCTTAATTCTTGATCAAAGGTTTATATTCATCTATCATTCTATGGTGGGGGGGGTTACAACTGTTTTTATGAATAGTAGATATACTCAAAAAAAAGAATGTTGAAGTAAAAAACCCAGGTTTGCTCATCAGTTCTTAGGAAAATCCTTTTCATCTCATGAATACTCAATATGAGACCATTCATTGAATCTATCCTCAAGGTGATCTCATTAAATTCTGGAATTACATACCTGAAAACTAATTCTTCCAGAACTTACTCAACATGAATTTATTTAGCTTGAGATCATGTTTTTTGTTTTTGTTTTGTTTTGTTTTTTTTTCTTCAGTGACTAAAATCTTCTGGGAAACTATAGCAAAACTTTCCTAAGGAATGACATACTTGGTGGAAAAGCTCCCAGGTGAGTTGCCAATGGAAATCAGTCTTCTGCTAGTATGCAAGGAAAATGGTACTTCTCATGCTACAGGAAAAAGTTACATAGCAAATGGAGGGTCAAGTTGCACTTTTAAACCTATAAATGAAGGAGACATGTTCTACTTCCTCATGGAAATGTAATGTAATAGAATCACCATGGATGTTGATTTTTATACAAGGTTTACTAGAATGGTGAAAACTTGGGACAGACAGGATGTTCACCATTCAAAGAATGGTAACATACATATGTATATCTTACCATACCTCTGAATAATATGAAGCCATTAATAATGATATTTTCAAATAATGATATTTTCAAAAAAATATGAAGGAAAATGTTAAGTAGAAAAAAAGTACTCACAATGTTTTATCCCTTCATTATATTCTCTAATTTCAAATTTTAAAATAATTTTTAAAACTCTTTAAAATTTTAAAAATTTCTTTGGTCCTCAAGAGAATAGTTTTAAATGGAAAGAATTAAATAGGCAGGAGTCCATCAGGTTATAATTGGTTTCCTTGGAAAGGCAAATTTCTTGAAACATCTTAAAGCATCCTGGTACAAATCAGATATAAGAAAAAGGACAAAATGCAGAGGTATAAGCTTGCCAGGGCACAGTAGTCACTTGAAAATATCTTGATGATAATTATGGTTCTGATTTGATGCTTGTTTCATATCAGGATTCAACTATATTTTCAAGCACTAAAACACATTGTACCATAGATAATGTCACAATTTAAGACTTACATAACGAATTATATCTCCTGAAGTCACATCTATAAAATTCAACTAATTTTTATTAAATATATTCTCACAGAAGTTTTCAGAGTTTGCATTACCAGCCTATTTTTACATCATGGATTAACCGGGGCTCAGAATATTTAAATATCTTGCCCAAGATTACACAGAAAAACAAAGCAATGAATCAAACCTAGATCTTAAAGTTACAAATCTAAGACACTTACCAACATTCAGTAGAATTCTTTCCCCACATCCTCCTTCTCTTCTTCCCTTTTCCTTCTTCATTTAGATGAATCCTATCAATTCTTCAAATCTTGCCTCCTCCACGAAGTTTTACTTGGCTGTGCCTAATTCACAGTGGTGGCTTTCTAGATATTGGTCTAGTCTCCTGGGATTGATTATGGATTTGAAGCTCTTTTGGGTTCCCTTTCAAGGATCCTTTCCCTCCTTCTCCCTTCCCTCAAGCTGGCATTCCATGCAAAGCCAGTAGGACAGTGGAAAGAGCCTGTGCAGAGTTATGAAGGCAAGAAAGTGTAAGACAAAACCACCACCAACAGGAAGTTCCTTTGATAAGGGTTGTGTGAAGAGGCAGGGCAAGGAGGGGGAGAGCTTACCAAATGTAGAATGGGACCAAGAGGGCAGGAGATTCTCTGGGCAGAAAGTGCTCAGAGTTTGAGAAATTAACCCTTTAGAAAAACATATATCCTCAAGTGCTATTGCTGTAAAAGAGATCATTTAAAGGGTATACACTGACAATCAATCTCTGGTGAAGAAACCATGCTGACCTTATTTTTAAAAAAATCCCTGGACCAATAAATAGAGTAACACTTGAGCTTCCACTAGACTCAGATCTTTGTTAAGGGTTTTATATCCACTATTCCTTCAATCCTGACATTAGCCCATTTTACAGGTGAGAGAACTAAGTATTTGAGGGGTTAACAAAACTTGGTGAAGGACACAGCTAATAGGTACTAGAGCTGCATTTAGACTCAATTCCAAGTGCCCTCTTAAATACCCATAAACCTCATATTTTACCACAGAGATGACTGATAAAACAATAATCACTTGTTGTATATGGTCCAAGGTACTTTTACCTCCAAGAGTTTCTAACTAAGCTCATGTATGCCCAAATTCAGACACCTTGTTCTCAAACTCAAGGTATGGTGGGAAAAAAACAATTCTCTTACTGGCCAGTGGTTGAATCAAGAAGTTAAAATGTAGTGCCCTTGAATACTGTGGTAATGGGATAAAGGTTCAAAATAAGGGGTTGGCTGCTACCCCCACTCCCTGGGAGTTGATGCTAGCTATTAACAGTATTCTGAGAAAAGTATTATTTTACATTAAGTGTGCTTGCTATTTTTTATTATGAATCACAAGGGTTGGATGCCAGGATCCCAGCTATAGCAAATGTCACCCTCTCTGCTCATCTGGATATGATTGGGAAGACTGTGTCTGTATTTTTGTTTTGTTTTGTTTTGTTTTACTCATGAGAGACACACAGAGAGAAAGGCAGAGACACAGGCAGACGGAGAAGCAGGCTCCATGCAGGAAGACTCAATCCTGGGTCTCCAGGATCATGCCCTGGGTTGAAGGTGGCGCTAAACCGCTGAGCCACCCAGGCTGCCCCTGTGTCTGTGTTTAATACTGGTTTCACACCTTCCTGAAGAAAAGAACGGGATGGGTATCTAAAAAATAAAGATGCAGGAAAGAAATATACAACAGGAACATTATAAATACATCAGGGAATTGGACATGAATGACATTTCACAAAACCTTCTAAGGAAATTTGGATTCTGGTCAAACATTTAAAGCAGCTTCTGATCACGCTTTATTTTGAAAACAGATTCAAATAGGATGGAAATATTCACATGTAATCCAAAGGGTGTCTGAGGGAACAAATGCTCCAAATGTTCTTTCTGGCAGAGGTCTTCAAAGAACCAAGAAAAATCTGGGACAGAGTTAATGTGTTAGATGATGTAAAATTAGTTAGTATGATCAATAAGCATTTATAATATCTCTATCATGCCTTACCATCTGCTAAATCAGCCTCGACAAAGAGCATAAGGATATGATTCTAGACGTAAAGGACATAGGCCAGAGCCAGGATTGAAATTCAAAAAAGACCTTTTCATTAAAAGGGTGTTGCAGAGTCTGGCTTAGTCTAGGGAATGCCAAGAGGCAAGTGTTTCTAAACTATATTCTGGAAAACAGTGTCCACATATGATCCTTGGACCAAAATTAGTGTCCTATGGCTATATAAATTTATAAAACACTATGCATTATGCACCTTCTCCTTTAGAGATTCACAATGCATATTAAAAGTATATTAATGATTATGAAAATTCTATAATTAAGAAAGCTGCTTAATTCACCATAATTCTAAATTTATCATTTGATCACAAATCTCTTTTTTTTAATGCACTACTATTACTATGAGTAGTAGTACTAAAAACGAGTAACATTAATGTAGCCCTATGTGTTAAACTAGAAGTGGAACACAAGTGTTAAACTCACTCCTCATGTCAGTCTAAAATATAGTAGGTATTGCCACCATCACCATTTTAGAGATGAGGAAACTGAGGCACAGAGTAATTTAACCAAGCTCATATAACAAGTAAAGGGTAGAGCCTGGCTTAAAATCCAGGTGATTCCACACCCTGCCCAGTCATTTCACCATAAGCCGAAGTCACTCAGCCAAAATCAATAAATGAGATACAGGTCAGGTATAACATACTGATGGCTAAATGGGTAAGCTGATGGTAAAATTTGTAAAACAATAAAAGTTTAAAGCCACTTTTGCAACCATTTCAAAATGTGAATAGTTGAAATTATGTTTGAACACTGTATGTAACTTTCGGAATTCGGTAATTATTACTTGAGCAAATGAAGACTTCATGGGGATAACATATACAGCATCTTCCTACTAAAGAACCCCAATATGTCTGTGATTCATTTATCAAGAATAAATCTCTTCTGTTAGTGCATGTAAAACATTTCCTGCTCTTAATAATTTTTCTACTAATCTAGAAGTTACATATCATTGCTATTACCATTTTTCTTATTGGATTTTGATATTTAAAAGATATGTAATATTAATTCTCTAGATTTCCATCTCTTGATTTATTTATACTAGTAGCTTTTGATGATTAGTCAAAGTCTATTTGAGAGAATTTGATAGTAATTATTGTTTGTACAAATTTTTATTTCTGATAAAAATAATTGAATCTATTTTTTTTAAATTGAGTCATTATAGAAATGGTAGGCCTTTAACACTTAAAAATCACATTTTATAAAGTTTTAAATTTTTGTTATTAAATGAAACTTAACAGTCTAATAACCAGAAAATCAATTCTCTGAAGCTATAATGATCATCATTTCTCTTGAGAACTTTATACTTAAACGGATTTAATTTTTATTTGACGTTTATTTTCCTCACCATAATTGGATGCTTTTGATTAAAGCTGAAGTCATCAGATTTATAAGACAAAGAATTCACCACAAAAGAAACTGCATGAATAATTGGGCAACATGAGGGTTTTCTCAAATTTCTATTTATGTGTCTAAAACTTTCCTTCTTCAAAATTTATGACACATTTGCATGGAAAGTTATTAAGCAAATTACTACAAACAAATGGTGGTTGCTGGGAGTGGGGGAGAAATGGCAAGATTTTGGTTAAAGGGTAAAAACTGGGATCCCTGGGTAGCACAGCAGTTTGGCGCCTGCCTTTGGCCCAAAGCGCAATCCTGGAGACCCAGGATTGAATCCCACGTTGGGCTCCCGGTGCATGGAGCCTGCTTCTCCCTCTGCCTGTGTCTCTGCCTCTCTCTCTCTCTCTCTCTCTGTGACTATCATAAATAAATAAAAATTTTAAAAAAATTAAATAAAAAAAATAAAAATAAAGGGTAAAAACTTTCTGTTACAAGATAAGTAAGTTCTTGAGATCTGATGTATGGCATGATGATTATATTTAATAAAACTGTACTGGTACCTACTTACAATACAGGACAATATTTGAACTTTGTGTGCAAAGGCAAAATATGAAATAAAGTTTTTCTGAGATTTTTTACAACAGTAGTAGGCAGAAGTCAAGAAACTAGTCATAAGAGCACAGCATTACCACCAAATACAAAGTACTTCTAAAGTCTGGTTTCAAAAAGTAACATCAAAAAATTAAAAATAGAACTACCATATGATCCAACAATCCCATTTCTGGGTATATATCCAGAGGAAATCAAAGATTACCTCAAAAACCTCAGAGATTTCTGCATTCCTATGTTTACTGTAGCATTATTTACAATAGCCAAAATACGGAAACAACCGAAGTATTTGCTGATGAACAGATAATAAAAAAACCCAGCATATTATTCAGCCATAAAAGAGAAGGAAATCTTGCGTTTGTGACAACATGGATGAACCTGCAGCATATTACACTAAGTGAAATAAACCAGACAGAAAGACAAATATTGTATGCCCTCATTTATTTTTTTTTTAATTTTTATTTATTTATGATAGTCACACAGAGAGAGAGAGAGAGGCAGAGACACAGGCAGAGGGAGAAGCAGGCTCCATGCACCGGGAGCCCGACATGGGATTCGATCCCGGGTCTCCAGGATCGCGCCCTGGGCCAAAGGCAGGCGCTAAACCGCTGCGCCACCCAGGGATCCCTGTATGCCCTCCTTTATATGTGGAATCTAAAAAGGTCAAACTCATAGAACTGTAGAGTAAAATGACAGTGGCTAAGGGTTAAGGGGTGAAGGGGTGGGGAGTGAGAATGGAAAGATGTTGGTCAAAGGATACAAACTTTCCATTATAAGATGAATCATTTCTAGATATCTAATGTACAGTTTGGAGATTATAGTTAATAATACTGTATCATGTACTTTCAGTTTTCTAAGAGAGTAGTTCTTAAGTCTTCTTAACACACACAAGAAGAGGTGGTGGATAATTAACTTGATTATGCTAATTATTTCATAATAGTGCATACCTTTAAAAATTACATGCATAACCTAAATACAATGTTTTGTCAATCATATCTCCATAAAACTGAGGGCGTGGGGAAAAGTGACTTCCTTCTCACATTTTTGAGCACTGGAATGAACTTAGACAAAAATGCAGAGCGTATTTAAAATCATATTATTTACTGGCAAAAATGTATAGGTTCAAAAGATAACTCAAATTATCTGTGTTGTTTTGTGGTCTTCCTATATTATGTTACATATTTATTTGAGTGTTCTCTGATTGTATTTATGTACCTTTGAAGCTCTAACAAATACCATATGAATAACCCAGGGCCCTTGTTAAAATGCAGCTTCCAATTCAGGAGATCTCGGGTGGAACCAAAGAGTCTATATTTTTAACAAACTCCTACATGATCAGGCTACTGGCAGACCTATGACCACATACTTACTCCTGTGTTACTAGCTGTAGGCTAAACAAAACAAAACGAAACAAAAAACCTGTAGCGGCAGGTTAAAAAAAAAAAGAAAAAAAACATGGGAGCACCTGTGTGGCTCAGTTGGCTAAACTGTGAACTTTTGATTTTGGCTTTGGTCATGATCCCAGAATCCTGGGATCAACCCCCACATCAGGCTGCAGGTACTGCAGGGAGTCTGCTTGAGGATTCTCTCTCTCCCTGTCCCTCCTCCAACTCACATGTATAATAATCTTTAAAAAAATAAAGCAAGCATGGATTTTTACATCCTCCTATTACAGAACTTAAAAATAGCCAATTGGAACTGATTAACAAGCAATAAAACTAGTTACACAACTAGATGGCTCCTCCATTCAGAACTTGGTCATATCAGGAGAGTCCTCAAGCTCTCCAGATCTAAGTTCCCCCTGCCTTCAGATTCATTTTGGTTCCATGATTCTAAAGGCAAAGTGATGTAAATCTAACTGAAAGTGCACAGCGGGTTGAGCAACCCCAGGAGAGTCAGAGTAGTTGGGTACACCTCGAGTTAGATGCGGGCTTTGAACTGGAGTGGGACACTGAGCAAGCTGATAAATTCTCCGTGGCATTATTGGAATCTATGGTATTCAGCGTGGAAGTCATTCTTTGAACTTCTATAACACTATGACTCTCATAGTATTGGCCTTGGTCAGAAGGAACCGAAGAGAATATCCAGCCTAACAGATTGATACAAACCACTCAGACTCAAAGTCCCCAGGGATTAGGCAACTAAAGCAAATGCCTAAGGGTGACCCCAGGCAAGAGGGCTGATGGGGACTGTGAAAAAATGAAAGTGCTGCTACTTGGCTCCAGACAATTTTGCAACATAGAAATACATTGCACACAAGCAAATACTCATATTTTTTCAGGGGGCCAAGGGTAAGCCACTCCCAAATGTGCCACTTTAGCATATTGATTATTTCAAATAAAAGTATTTAAGAGACAGCCCGTGCATGAAGGACACTCAATCTCAGCTCTGTCCCCCTGAACGCAGGAAATATATCTCTCGTGTGAAAGGTACTCTCCCTGTACCAGGAGGTAAAGATACATCCTCATCACCAAAGATGAGAAATTCAGGGCAGAGAAAGCTATTGTTATTTTACTAATTTACTACCCAGATCAAATTTTGTTTAGAATTTCTTACTAATTGAAGCTCTCAAAGTTAAGTTTTATTGGTCCTGTCAATTCTTCATTGATTTATTTTCTCTTTGTCTAAAAGGTACAAAATCTGCTTTCCTTGAGTTTCTTTAGGTCTCAGTTTCATTATTGGGTCTCCCGTGTACATGTAGTAAAACTTTGGGTTTTTTCTCCTGTTCACCTGTCTCATATAAAGTTAATACTAAGTCCAGCTGGAAGACTTTGAAGGGTAGAGGAAGAATTTTTCTTTCCCTGCACAAGTTTGTAAGCTCTAGAAGAAGAATCAGATTCCATGTGTAGCCATAATGGCTTGTAATCAAATCTAAGTTGCCCCCAAGTATGAGTATCCTTTTTTTTCCTACCATAAAGAGGTAACAGCTGCCTGAAATATTCTTAGTCAACGTTTCTTTCTTTTTCTTTTCAAAGGTCTTGCTTACTGCAAGATCCTTGTGGCTAATGACAGGCTGTGAATTCTTCAAGTATAGACTGTTCTCTTCAACTCTGTCAGAGGCTGCCTATTGTCTGAGGACCACTTTAGGGTTTAATATGGTTACTGTTAGTATCTTGTTCTTTTGGGGCAGGGGGGAAGAAAGCCTGATTACTGTTATTTATGAAGGATTCAAGGCACTTGCTTCAAAGTGGTAGCTAAATTATGGGGCTATTGAATCTTTTCAATTATGTCCAATAGTAGTGAAAAAAAATCATCTGCTCATATTGCAGATGTGCAACGAGGTCTCTCCTTTTCCACACAAACTTACCTCTACCTTATCTTCTACTCTCTCACCACATCCAACCACTCTGAAGAATGGTTGAGAAAAAACAAGTAAGTCTATTCCTGTCCTATCAAGGGACTCCCTATCTTCTAGTTAAAGACTTTTGCATTTAAACAAGCTCTGGTGACAACAAAATATTCGATCAATTTCATACCACATCACTTAAATTATTCACCCAACTCTTGGGTTGTGATTGCTAAATAACTATTTGAAAAAAAAATGTCAAAAAATCACCCTCTAGTATAATATATTGTTTGTTAAATTGATTCATAAGCACAATAATTTGTTTAACTTTTCACTTGCAGAGTTGCCAGACTGACTTGTGTGGCCACAGACACACAGTGTTGTGTTGTGGGGTTTTGCTTTACACAGGGAGTGAATCCAGTGACTGACATTATGAGATCCAGGATTCAGGTTACTGAGCAGGAGGTTTGTTTGCCCAGATCTTCAAACCAAAGTCAAAGACACTTACTAGTAATTATATAAAGTTAAGAAAATGCTTTGAACAATAGGCAATTTCTGACAAAATAAAGAGGAAATCTATTTGAAACTCTTGAACAAGAAAGGAAATTATAACAGTTGAGAGTCTTACAAAAAAAGAAATAATTGATTACTGTCACCTTAGGCTGTTTTACACTTTTTTTTTGGCATACTTTTATCTCTAGTCCACACCCACCAATCGGTTTAGATATAACTACAGAAGCAAATCCACCCAGCCAAGGTTGGCCAACCCTGGTCCAGATCAGAAGTACCCAACTGACCCTTATTCTTGCAAAATAATATGTGACTGTTGTTTTAAGTACTACGTTTTGAGGTAGTTACTAAGCAATAGATAACTGATATCTTTGGCTTCATAAATTTTCATTTCTACTAAAATGGAATTCACAGAGCTTATAAATCTTAAGAATCTATATTCTACTGTATTTTTCCAAGCAGGTAAAAACAGATTCAAATAAACCCACAGATTACAGTGAAAGACCTATTTGGAAAGACCCATTCTTTTTAAGGATCTTCCTTCAAAGAAACAAGAAAAAAACTACACAAACTGAATTAAGTCACAGATTTGTGGTTAGATCCTAGCAAGAGAGAGAAACATTTGTAATTTTCAATAATAGATTCCAAAGATTATGCTGCATATACATTAAACCAATGTTGTTCTAGTTATCAGCACTTATTTATCAATTATGCATAGTAGCTACAATGGATTTCAATAATTACTCAAGATTTACCATTTGGTTTCATGTATTTTTCATAAGCATCTTCCTAGAGCATATACCTGCTGCATACTGCCACTGCCTTAGTATTTAGCAAAGAAATACTGCCTCAGATAAACCTTGAATGTTGTTCTAAAAAGTTAGGTATGTTAGCAATTTGTTAATCAGTTTATTTGATAAGGCATGTTACAACTCCTCTACCATTTTGTTTTACTGGATCAAAGGGCATCACATTTAAATCATAAGGGTATTAAAAAAAAAAAAGAAAACCTCTGTGTTTACTATGAAATTCTATTTATATATTACATGATAGAGTTTTGCAATGCTTTAAGAAAGGAGTAAGCAAACTTTTCCTGTAAAGGTCCCAACAGTAGATATTTTAGCCTTTAAAGCCCTAGGGTTTCATCACCACTCTTAGCTCTAAACTGCAGTGTAAAATCAGCCATTGACAATAGGTAAATAAATGTGTGTGGCTATGTTTCTACAAACCTGTATTTACAAAAACGGAAGCTGGCCAAACTTGGTCTGCAGGCTATGGTTTGGGGGCCCCAGGCAGAAGGTATTGGTCTATACTTGAATTTATTATTTATTATGTCACAAAGGAGTACAGGGGTTAAAAGAAGACAACAAACGGTCTTTGAAGGTAGATAGGTAACAGGAAATTAACTATTTTCTTGATAAAATTAAAACTAGTTAATAGAGAATGGAGAGGAAGAAAAAGGGTAAGAAACATGAGAAAGCCAGCTCTAAAGCAGTCATTTTCCTAAGACTGTTCCTCTCTCATGTGTGTCTCATTCCAACATTCACTAGATTTTGAATGTAATTTGGCATAGGCACTCCGCAAAACTGTTGGGCAGTATCCACTAAAGTTGAAGATATGTCTACCTGGTAACTTAGCAATTACAGTCTTAGATACACAACCAACAGAAAAAAAAAAAAAAAAACATGTCTACTAAGACATATAAACTACAACATTGATGCTGACACTATTTTTAAAAAAATTTTTACTTTGAAATAATGGTAGATTCCCACACAATTGTAAGAAATGATACAGAGAGATCCCATGGCCCCTGTACCCATGTTCCTGCAATTGTAATATCTTGCAAAGTTATGGAATAGTATTATAATTAGTATGTTGACCCTATTATAATCCGCAAATCTTGGTGGATATCTTCAGTTTTACTGGTACTTGAATGTGTTTATGCATGTTGTAAGTGTACTTTGTTCTTTGCAATTCCATTGCATCTGTAGGATCTTGCAGTCACACAGAGTTCAGACTACAAAACAGTGGGGTACCTGGGGGGCTCATTCAGTTAAGCCTGGACTCTCAGTTTCAGCTGCTCAGGTCCTGATGCTCAAGTGAGATGGAGCCCTGAATCGGGCTCTATGCTCAGGAGAGTCAGCTTAAGGCTATCTCTCCGTCTCCCTCTGGCCCTCCCCCCGCCACCCTCATTCCCACGCTCTTTTTAATAAATAAATCTTTTTTAAAAAAAGAATACAAAATAGATCCATCGCCACAAAGGTCCCTCAGGTTACCCATTTATCACCACACCCATTTACTCTTTCCTGCTAACTCCTAGCAAGCGCTCATCTCTTCTCTATTTCAAAATGTTGTCATTTACAAAATGTTATACAAATAAAACCAAACAGTATGTGACTCTTGGGGATTGGCTTTATAATTCTCTGGAGATTAATCCAAGTTGTAACATGTGTATTCCATTTGACTGCTGAGTAGTATTCCGCGGTATGGATATACCACGGTTGTTTAGACATTTCCAGTCTGGGATTATTATGAGTAAAGCTGTTATGAATATTTATGTACAGGTTTTGTGTGTGAACGTAAGTTGTGATTTCTCTAGGATAAATGTCCAAGAGTAAAATTGTGAGTCACATAATAGTTACCTGTTATTTTTTTTAAGAAACTGACAAATATTTTCTAGAGCAGCTGTATCTTTTTTTTTTTTTTTTTTTAAGATTTATTTATTGGAGAGAGAGAGCATGCGTGTGCTTGAGTGTGAGGCAGAGGAAAAGGGAGAGAGAAAATCCCCAAGCAAACTCCCCATTGGGTTGCAGAGTCCCAAACAGGGCTCAATCCCACAGGCCTGAGATCATGACCTCAGGAAAAATCAAGAATCAACTACTCCACCAATTGAGCCACCCAAGCACCCCTGGGATGGCTGCATCTTTTAACAGTTTTAACAGTTTTAACAGTTTTGATACAGTTTCTCCACATCCTTACCAGCACTTAGTGCTAGCTCTATTTTTATTTTTGCTATTCTGATAGATGTACAGTGATATTTCATAGCAGTTTTAATCTGCATTTAGTTAATGGTTAATGATGATGAATATGTTCTCATGTGTCTATGTACTGTCTGTATATACTCTTGGGAGAAGTGGTTCTTCATGTCCTTTGCCCATCTGAATTGTTTGTTTTGTACCTTTGACATTTGGGGGGTGTTATATATATACTAAATACCAGTCTTTTGTTGGAAATGTGGCTTGCAAGGTTTTTCTGTTGTTTTTCTCCTAAGTCTGTAACTTGTCTATTTATCCTCTAAACCAAGGTCTTAGAGGAAAAGGTTTTTGTCTGGTTGTTTTAATTTTGATAAGGTCCAATTTATCACTTATTCCTGTGATAGAGTCTAATTTTTGGTACCCAATCTAAGAACTCTTTGCCCTAAATCCTAAAGATGTTCTTTTTTTTTCTTTTAAAAGTTTTATAGTTACATATTTTATATTTAAGTTCATGACCCATTTTGAGTTTTTTATAAAAAGTGACAGGTTGAGGAAGAGGTTCATTTCTTTTTGCCTATAAATGTCTCATGGTCACAGCACTATTTGCTGAAAAGGCTGTCCTTCCTCCATTGAAGTCTCTGCACTTTTGTCAAAAATCAGTTTGGTATATTAGAGTGGTATCATTTCTAGCTTTTCTTTTCTTCTTCATGGATCTATGTATCCTTCCACCAGTATCACACTATCTTGAGTTTTGTGAACTATAGAATAAGCTAACATCAGAAAATGTAACTCCTTATATTTTGTTTTTATTTTTCAAGATCGTTTTAGCTATTCCAGGGCTACCCTTTTCCATATAAAATTTAAAATAAGCTTGTCTGTGTGTAAAACAATAACAGCAAACATAATAACAACAACAAAACTGGGATTTTAATAGAAATTGCATTAAATCTGTAGATCAATTTGAAGAGAATTGACATCTTTATTATTTTGAGTGTTTCAATCTGTGAACATGGTATTATATATCTTCATTTATTTAGGTTTTATTTTCTCTTTTATCGATATTTTGTAATTTTCAGCACACAGATTCTACATATATTTAATGAGCACCTGTATAACCTTTTGAACAATGTAAATGGTATCATGCTTTTAATTTAAATTTCCACATATTCACTCTTAGTTGTAGAAACCAACTTTTTAAAATGCCAGGATCTTGCATCCTGTGATTTTTTTGAATTAACTTTTAGTTCCATAAGGGTTTTGTTTTTGTTTTTTTGTAGAGTCCTTCAGATTTTCTACGCAAGCAATCATGTTAATTGCAAATAGGGACAGTTTTGTTTGTTTGTTTTAATATTTCCAATCTGTGTGCTTTATCTCTCCTACCTACCTTCCTTCCTTTTCTTTTTTTGTTTTAGTTTTTGCCTTGTAGCAGTGGCTAGATTTTTCAATAGTTCATTGAATAAGCATGGTGAGAATGAATATTCATTCCATACTACCAATCTTATGGTAAGACCACTGAATCTTTCATCACTTAGTAGGATGTTAGTTGTAAGTTTTTTATAATGCTCTCTATACATTGACATCATTGTCTTGCAGTAAATGGGCATTATGTCTTGTCAAATTATTTTTCTGGGTCAATTCATACAATCATATGATTTTTCTTTCTCTAGCCTGTTAATATTGTAGATTACATTTATTGATTTTCAAACCAACCATTCATACCTGAAATAAATCCTACTTGTTCATACTCTATCATTCTTCTTACACATTTTTATTCAACTTGCTAATATTTTGCTAACGATTTTTAAGTCTAAGTTCATGAGAGATATTGATCCGTAGCTTTCTTTTTCGTGCTGTCTTTGGTTTGGGTATCAGGGGAACACTGGCCTCATTAGTTGAGTAATAGTAATATTTTTAGTTGACCAAACCTAGATGCTATTCAGTAGCCCATCACCAATAGAAACAATTGTATATTATCATAGTTCATAAAATGTCCTACTATAAAACATTGAGTATAAATGGACCACAACTCCACACAACAATTATTTATCAATCTTATTTAGTGATTCTATAGGATCCTGCTTATAAAAAGAACCAAATAAGGAAATTAAGCTATGATGTTAGCAATCAGAATAGTAGTTAACCTTTTGAGAAGTAATCCCTAAAAGAGAGTAGAGAGGTTCTTTCTAGGGTACTGGTCAGGTTCTATTTCTTTTCCTGCGTGTTGATAAGACAAATATGCATATTTGTGAGCAGTTCATTGGGGTAGGTACTTACCTACCCATTCTGTATGTTTGCTACACTTTGGTTAAAAAAGGAAAACAATACTCATCACCAGCCCCACAGAGAACTCCTCTCCTGGCTACTCTCTTTACTGCCTACTTGAATTCCCAGGGACCAGAGCTAGGTGACTTACTACTCATATAAACATAAAGCTGAAAACAGCTATTTTTATACTGTATTTGACAAGGAAGACATTAATTTCACTGTTTTCAAAAAGAGCCACCATCTATTTTTGTTTTTGTTTTTTTAGGTCTTAGGGTTGAACAGCCTCATTGCTGTCCCATGTATAAGCCAGCTAAAAAGTCTGAGAGTCATTCATATTTCTAGCAGAGAGGAAATGGATCAGAAGGTAGTTCTGGCAACTATTTGTATTTGATATTCACTCTTTCATGCTTGCTTTGTACTTGAAGATAGCAATATCACAGAGTATTCTTTTAAAATACTCAGTTAATTAAAAAATAATTTAGCCTTATAGTATCTGTGATTATAGTTATCCATTCTTTAGTGTTTTGTACTTAAGACTGATAAATTAATAGAAGTTTATTAAACACATATTGGAAATGAAAGCCTTGATGAGTAAAGCACATCAAGAATCTGAGAATATCCTGGCTTCAAAACACTAAGCAGGAATAGTAGGTTCCAGTGGTTAGTGTTACTGTCTTATCTCAAGAGAACAAACAATTCACTGAAAACTACTTATATTCAAGAGATTCAAAGTTCTTAAGCCTTCACATACTTAGAAAGACCCCTAACCCTTCTAAATGACTCTGATGGTTTGCAAAGCCATACACTGCAACAAGCATGCAGCACTCTGAGGAACAGGAAAACTTCTTTGAACAAAGTCAATGAACTCCAACTGCAATGTATAGTCAAGTCACCCTTACAAGAAAGAGTTTCTATTGATCCACCCACCTCTCTCACCTTACTTCTCCACTCCTCTATTTCATTTTACAATGTTCAGAGGAGGAAAAGTTGTCAACAGGAAAAGTTACTAAGTGATACCTTGCATTTTCATACTGTCAGCAAAGGAAACTGTGATCTGAATATCACTAGACAGATTAACTAGTGGTGCCTGCCTCTCACTCTTGAACGTCCATGAGAATCAGATGAAGTGGCATTAAAACATGCAGATGCTCAGATCCCAAATCCACAGATTATGATGGGGCCCTAGATTCTGCATTATCAACAATCACATCATATGATTCTGATACACATGATTTGAGGGGGGAAAAGAGAGGGTGGGAGGAAAGACGAGGAAAAGGAGAGGGGAGGGAAGCAAGAAAGAAAGAGACCAAATCAGGCTGAATAAATGAAAATCCCAAGACCGAAGGTTATCTTTACAAGAAAATAAAGCTTGTTGCTTTCAAATACAAATGACAGTAACAGGTGGGTGTAAATAGTGTTGCTATGTACTAGCAATATGAGGCCTGATTTATAAAGTTAAAATATCATTAAATATCCCAGATCACACACTGCCCTCATTCATTCATTCATTAACTATTTATAAAATACCTCTGGACCAAGACTGGGGCATGTGGCGATAAAATGTACCTTAAAAAGCTGACAATGTAATAGGGAAAACATAAAAACAGGCACGCTTGTGGCTGATTTGTGCTATATTTATTTAAGCCTGATTTCTTCTGGACAAACCAACCACTGTCAAAGATCAAGAATCCATGTCCCAGAGAGCCTTGTGTACAAACACCAACCACACTACTGGGGACTCTGGACCCATCTGTGTCCTTGGGGATGCTGGCATGAATGCTTTACAGACTCCTTTCTCCTTCCATGGAATTAAGACTCTTTAAGCTGACCACATATTTTTGGGCCAAAACAGCTAAAACAAAAGCTAAACAAGAGAAAAGAGAAGTTCCTACACACATGGCAAGTCTTTCATGTCCTCTGAGTGACAATGGTTTCTACTCATCTTCAAGAGTCAGAGTGCAGCTGACCCATCTCTCAGGGTCTATAGCTCTTCTGGAGCACAGCCCCAAACAGAACTTGAAACTCTTGAAGAGAATTTCCATATTACAGCTTCCCGTTGGATGGTAGGCAACGCCTTGCAAGTGGAAGGGAAAGCTACTCAGCTAAAAGCTACTTTTCCATTAAAGCCAAAGTTCAGTCCTAGAGCCAAGCATGGTACTTACATGGCACCAGTCTTTCCTGCACCTTATGGTGAACTTCCTCCTTTCTCAGGATACATTCTAGTCCCAAGACAGAAGCCATAATAAGTATCCCTCTGAACATTGGAATTTGAGGTTCCTCCTTAAGAATCTCTCAAGTGTCCTATAGAGCCCTTTATTTACAGGATACCCTGAGGGTTACAGTGGTGAGCGTGTACCAACAAAATCTCGTTCCCACACTTCTAGTCATGATTAGATACAGGATTGATCTGACACAGAAACAGAAGAGGGGCTGTCCAAGCTTTTGTTAACATAACGGGCAAGAGAAACAAATTGTGATTTTATGTTCCTTGTTCTTTTTATTTTGGTTGTCATGTCATAAGCATTTAGTAGAAAAATAATTATAAAATAGTGAAGCACATACAAAATCACAAATCATACTATCAGAATTTTGTGTAGGCCAATGAATATATGTGTGAAAACTCTTCTGAATGTGCATGGGTGTCTATTTTTATAGCTATGTATCATTATTTTTTCTATGTATTATATGTATATTTTAACAACTAAATTTCAGTATTTATTATTAATTTGAAAACTGCTTTTCACTTAATGTATCATGACACCTTTCCATTTCAAAAAAGTTATAGAGTTACCATCAATTGTAAGACTAAATTATGCCTATTGCACAGATTTATCATATTTTACCTAACAAATTCTCTAATATTCCACATCTGGGGCTGTTTGTAATTTTTCTCTGCTATAAGAAATCCTATACATTTTAATGACATTTCTGAGAGCCTCTGATGAATTCACTTTCACCTACATCTGTGAATCTTTGCAATCATTTCATTAGGTTCCTAAACTAAAAATGACAACTTTTTACCTTAATGGAAATAATTAAGTGCTTACATTAGCATTATAGGAAAAGCAAGCCACTTTAGCTGAATAGATTTGACGATAACTGGGGTCAAATAAGTATTTTGAAGGTTTAACATTAGTTTAAACAAAGTTTCCAAATTAATGCATTTGTCCAAAAAAGTAGGAATATACTCTTGTCGCAAACTAAGCACTTTTTCCTGGGGAAGCATTATTATTGATAATTAGAATTTTGTTAGTCATAGAAAAGTAAATAATTATAGTAACAGTGACTGTCGTACACCTAACACTGCACTTGCTTCATTAAATCATCTTCTTATGTTACTTTTATTACCCACTGCTACAAATAAAAAGAAAACTGGAGCTGTACAGTTGGGGCAAGTCTGTCTAGAATTAACACAGAAGATTCCTAGCTGAATATTTTTATTCTGAAGAAAGAAAAAGAAACAGTACAATTGGCAGAACTTGTTCATGGACTGACACAGGTCTCAGCTAGTGGGACACACACCACCCAAAATTGGGCCAGACTGCCTACAACAGGATCTCCCATCTTTTTCAACCCACATGTGGAAAGGAGAGTGCTGAGTCACTCTATGAGTTGGAATGTCTTATTATGGGAATGTGGTTGCTGTGGTAACAGAAGGGCACGAGCCAAGGCAGAGAAGTATTAAAAGTACGGTATTACTGAGGTAAACCTGCCCCATATATGATTTTACAGCAACTTATTTGTGAGCTAGTTTTGACATTTTGCTTTACGTCCTTCCATAATGCTGGAACACATCACAGTGCTAATACAATATACCAAATGTTCTGCTCCCTGGAGAGATCACCATCACCCTTCTGGGAAATAACTAGAAGTTGGGGGAGATAAAAGTCTGACAGCCATTTTTTCTGTTCCTGGCTAGGACTCTTCTGAAACAACACAAGATGAATGTTGGTTAGGGAAGCAGTTTAAATCTGTGGGAGGAGTACTAAGATGACAAGTTGCTCAGTCTCACTCACACCAGTTATATTATTCATCCCTCCAAAGTCCTGGAGGAGAGTATTCATTCCTAGCCTCTTTGGGAGTATAACAGGGAAATCTGCCCCTGAAGCAGGTTTCACCAAGATACCGAAAAAAGATTCTCTTCTTGTCCCAACTCAGGTTCCCCTGAGCAGTTTTTCTCCATTAGGCTTTGACTTTAGCCTATAAGGACTGCTCAAATGACTGTCCAAACCTCTACTCTAAGACACTTAACCAAACTTTAGCATTGGCTTCTAACAACTGAAGGCCCTGTCCCTAGAATGACCTCAGTTCCCCTAAAAAAAAAAAAAAAAAAAAAACGCCTGCCTGAGAAAGCTCAATGCTGCCAGGAAATTTACTTACTTCAGCCAAAACATGGGGATAGGCCAACAGGCCCCTGAACCCCCTATTGGAGCAGTTACTACAGAGAGCTTGCAATTACAAAACTTTCCCCTATCCTTTTAAGATGTAAATCTTCTTCCCAGGCACCTGAGATCCAGCTTTTTGAATTACAAACATTGAAGGAAATAGCTGTTGCTATCTATGTATGTAGTTATGGATGTATGTGTGTATGTATGCATGTATGTGTGTATTTACTTATACATGTATTTACTTACATATACATACATCCTGTCCCTACAGGAGGGTAGTGGCCTAACTAGCGGGCACCTTGCTCCAACTTCCATCATATTGTTCTATCATAATGATATAAGAAGTGTGCTTTTTTGTAAGTGCCAATTAGCAAACCCAGATGGCCTAGTCATATGAACCAAATCTCCTCTTTACACCACTCAGTACCTTTCCTCTGAATACCCAGCATTTAAACAATCCTACCTTTTATTTCAGTGGAGTTGACCTCTAGTCAGACTAAGGTCTCTCCTCTGTTACAATAGTTATGACTGAATGAAATCTGACTTTACTGCCTTTTTTTTTTTTTAACATTTTTTAATTTAAATTCAATCTGCTAACATATAGTATAACACCCAGTGCTCATCCCATCAAGTGCCCTGCTCAGTGCCCCTCACCCAGTTACCCCATCCCCCCGCCCACCTCCCCTTTGACCACCCTTTTTTGTTTCCCAGAGTTAGGAGTCTCTCATGGTTTGTTTCCCTCTCTAATTTTACTCATTCTGTTCCCCCCCTTTCCCTTATGTGGAGAAAGGGGAACCTTCTTGTACTTTATTGCCGTTAACAGGTGTCTGGCTTTGCTTCTTTTGATGATACTGCTTGTTGATGCTGTGCAAGTTTCACAACATACCAATCCTGATCTATAGTACTAGATACTCTTTGTGATTTTTGTCTAACATGATTCCTATTCCCAATAGTTCTGATTTCCACTAATCATTTGACTTGTAGTGCTTTTCTTACCCGCGGGAACCTCTAATTCCTTAGTCTTCCTGGTCTTGAAATGTACCTGTCGATCTTTACTCCATTTTTTCTCACGGTTTGGCAATGCATAAATTGTATGCAGAACCATTTAAACAGATAATAGGGGACCCATAAGATACCAAAATAGTTAAGAAATTCATCTCTACTTCTTATCCCTAAAAGGATAAGAATAAAATGACAGTTATAACCTATAAAAAGGGAACTCTTTTTTAATTAAGAAACTATTCTTTTATATCCATTGATATCACATTCAAATTTAAAACAATTATACTGTTTATCTTCCAGAGAATACTTTATCATCTCTGTTTATTTCTATTAGTTCTTAACATTTTTTAAAGTAGAGAGGTTGTAGGTGTGAAATTTGGTAGAAACTTTGCAGAGATAGGTTTTTCAATCATGTTCCCAGCTCCACCTGATTATCCTGGAATCTATCTCATAGCACAGCAATGCTGGAATTTTCTCTGCTCTAATCCTTTAACACCTTTTACACTGCCTAAAGCAAACAAATGTCTTTTGACTTAGGCAGGAAAATAATCCAAATCATTCAAATTCAAACTAGTTTCCATTTTGAATTTATAAGAACTAAGGAGGTAACAATAGAATACTTATATTGCCAACATCACATTTTTATTGCCCTTCACTTAATAATAGTATTGAGGAAGCATTATTTATTCAGCCTTAATGATATGCTATGTGTTTAAAAAGACATATGTGACATAGTCAGTTGTGAAATAATGATACGGATTTTAGAGGCCAAAGAGGTTAATCTAAAAGTGTTTGGCTTTCTCTTTTCTCTTATTTGCTTCCATATTTGACTGACAACTATTTGTTGGGAAGCTATTCTGTGTCTCTAATGTGCTAAACAGTAATAAGAGATGCAAACTGTCATCCATTACTATAAAACAAGACCCCAACCAATGAGGTACTTAAAAATCTAACCAGTATGGTAAAACTTGCATGTATAAAGCAATTAGCAAATAAGGCAGTATATATGAAGTGAAAATTGAATGAAATGTTTTAAACTCCAATTTTAGGTGTGTGGCAGTGCGATATCCTGGCTCTTATAGATGTGGAAAAAGAAAAATATAAGAAATAGAACACATGTCCCTTATTTAAAGGACCTCAGAATTTAATTAGAGAAAGAAAAAGATAAAACATATATGAATATAGCCAGCATTTCTCAAGTAAATCATGAAGTTTCTGGTAATTTCTCAGGTCTCAGCAGCTTTATGTGGAAATTCCATACAATAGATATACATAAACTTGTACAGTTAAGATTGTTTTAATTGCCTGATAAGTCTACACTGTTTATTTACAGCAAATGAAATGCTGGAGAAGAATCAACCAAAGACAGCATAGGCTGGGGTGGAGGTGGGGTGGGGGTGTGGATTATTATGCCTCAGGCCATTTGCTCTTCCCTATATCCATCCTGCACAGACTACTTATCCTGGTATACCTATAATAAGAGATGAAATCTGAAACTGACTTCTCTTTTAGTAACCTAAGCCTCTCTAGAGAAAGATGATTAAGTAGTTTACAATCCCACAGTAATGATCGCTGTGAAACCAATAAGAACATACTCAAGAGAGAACTCTTATAGTCTAGAAATCCTACCATTTGACCAACCGAGAAATCTTTAGACCAGGATAATTGGGTATCTCAACCCAAACTATGGTTAAGACAAAATTTCTCATATGTGATATAAATTCCTCCTATTATTAAAGTAGAATCCTAATCTTGCCAATTTTTAATTCACTTGAATTTAATTACCAAAATGCAAAAGGAGCATATAAATTCCTTCTATTTTTAAAGTAATGGAGCCCTAATCTTGTCAATTTTTAATTCACTTGATTTTAATTACCCAAAATGCAAATGAATATATGTTTTAAATACCTTAAAAGGCTGAAAGGTGACTTAAAATTGTAACTTTTTAAATGAGAAATGAATAGAAAATGGATTTTAATTTCACTTGCCAAAAAGAACACACTCCTTCAGGTGGTTATGGATGGAAACTCTTAGAAGCAACATACTCTTGGTTCTTTTTACTATCACTGATAACTGCAACAGCGAATCCTAGTGGGAACCAGAAAGTCAACTCCAAATGATTAAAATCAACAACAAAAAGAAGAACTACTTACATCTGGGTTGAAAATTCCCACTTAACAAAGCTGCCCTAACAACATTCCTCAGGTGCTGGAGCAACACAACAATGCTTTTGATGTTTCTGTGAATGCAGAGTGAGTTCTGTGGTCAAGGAGAATTCAGTCTGCTTGGCCAATTAACCCAGGAGGACGTATTGACAGGGAAGGTCAGGGGAAGAAGCCCATCTGATTCTTGCGAGACCCACGAAGGGAAATATCTCATGCATGTCTACCCTTGTCAGTTCATGGTGCCCATTTGTTTAGTCTTGTTTACAGTTTCCTCACCCTGGTTTGTTCTTGGCCTATGATCTTGACTATTCCTCTTTTTTCTACTTCTAAATAAAGCTGTGTTTACCAGAAAGTGCATTTTACAATGTCATTACATTGCTGTTCAGGTGACTGTTTCCAAATACACTGTGGAAGTGTCAGGAGATGGTGCATTCTTCCTCAACTTCCCATTCAACCATTTGACCATCTTAAAGATACAGAAAATTTCTGCCTTTCATTCTCCTGGCTTAAAGTTAAATAAAATGGAACATAAAACCTAACCATTAAAATACTAAATTGATTTTTATTTGAGGTCCAAGCCCTCCTCTTTCAAACATATATTCAGAATTCTAAATATTTTGTGCATTTTAAAAGTGTTTGCATTCTCGAGCTCAATTGTGTACCAAGCCTACATTTGCCATGAATTATCAAAAAGATACCCGAGATGATGGACTAAGATAGCAACAGCCCCAGAGATTTCTCAGAGAAAGGTTCATGAGGAATCAAGAATTATGTTTCTCTCTCCACTGCCCATAGTTTAGAGCTATGGCTACCTCTCTCATTGTTATGGAAACACGGGCATGACCTTTACGTTTCTTTCTTTGCTGTGTCTCTCAACTTCTGCATCACTAAAAAATCCTTCTCCATTTATCATCTTTTCTACTCTCTTTCCTATCTTTCGTCTTTATCTAAAATGGACACTAGAAACAGCATTTAATCATGGGAAGATTAATAATGGGGAATACAGAAGTCATGAAATAAAATCAGATATTTTAAGGACATGGTTCCATTAATTTTACAAGTGCTTTGACAGTGTCCAGAAACCCCCTTAAAATCCCAACAAAATTATTTTCCGAATTCTATATCCTCCTCTGGGTAAATTTTCCTTTCCTTTGCATCAGCATTCAGAATACATTTTAAAGTTCTCATTCAATTTTACTTTTTTTTTCTTTTATTTAATTACTAGAATTACAAGAGCTCTATTTTCTACACATTTTCATGGCAAACATACACTATTTCAGATACATTAAGGCTAAATAGTCTTTTGTGGACAAGCCTCAGGGGAAACATAACTGCCATTTGTAACTGTTTCTGCAGGGAAATGAATTCTGAGTTCCAAACAACTGATTTACAAATGAACATTTGGAAAGCTACCCATTTGTAAGTGGAAGACTTCTTTCATCCTATATTTTCTGCATTCTAAGCGGTAAGCTTGACAAGGTCATCCAATAGAATGGTCTTAGGAAAAGTTTTTCTAGATGAACAAGATGTGGTCAGCACCCCCTGTTAGCACCAGCTAACCCTGGTGCCAGGGTAATGTCATGCCCTGGAGAGATATGAACTTCTCATTACTTCTTTAGAACTCTAAATTCACTCAAAAAGGCAGACGTAAACCATGTGGTATTACACATCCTGGCTACAAGGCTTATATTTCAGAAAAGTAACTTAACCTTCCAGTTTTATCTATAAAATGAGAAAACAACCTGATGAAATAGTGTAACAATCAGAGGAGTATATATGGAGTCCCTAAGAGCACCCTAAATTTAAAATAAATGGCTAACAAATGGAGGTATTATTATTAATGATTCAAAGTATCGATTAGCATCAGAAAGACTCAGGAAGAAAATCAAATTGATTCATCAAAAAACAAGTATTAAGCTGTTATTATCTAGACAGCACTGCAAGAGCTTCGCTGGAGATATACAGGCTGGCAGAAAGACAGGGTGGTCTACCCTAAAGATTCTCAGTCTGAGATGGCAAACAATATAAGCCAACTATGACCTGCAAATCCTCTTGTGTGTTTGTCCCTCACAACGTTTAAAAATTTGAATTCAAATCAAGATTTAGAAACAAGATTTTGCATGAGATTTTCAGATTCTCTTGAAAAAATATGCACTCACATTTCTGCATGACAAGACTCAGGTGGAGTTGAAAAGCAGTTTTCTCTTTTATGTGAGCTATGAAGTCTCGGTCTCACCACATTCACCACCTAGTCTACATCCATGATTTACCCACTGGTCCCACTAAGCAACTGAGTTTACAATCTTTGTTGTGTATACAAGGCTATCTCTTTTAAATATATTATGGTATATTTATGGATGGCTCAGTTGTTTAAGTGTCTGTCCAGCTCAGGTCATGATCTCAGGGTCCTGGGATCAAGCTGCACATCGGCTCTCTGCTCAGCATGGAATCTGCTTCTCCCTCTTATTCTCCCCTCTGTGCTTGCTCTCTCTCAAACAAATAAATAAAATCTTTAAAAAAAATTAAAATAAAAAATATAAGACTACCTCTTAAGGAATCTTTTACCATTTACTACCTTCATAACAAAGTTTTAAATTGTCTATTTATTTTAGAAAGTCAAAATGTATCTGTATCATAAAATCAACAAGGACTTAAAGTTGCTTTTCAAAATAGTCAGACAACTGTTTAGACTCTGTATTTCAATACTAATAATAATGGTTCATGTTTACTAGTGCTTAGGGCCAAGATCTATTCTAAGCTTTCACCTATATTAATTTATTTAACCCTCACCATAAATTTTTGAGGTAGGTACTGGTTTTCCTTTCCCATTTAGCACAAAAGGAAACTGAGATAACATCTCAAGATATTAAATGACCTGCATAAGGTCACAAAGCTGAGAAAAGGCAGAGCCAGGACTCACACCAGGCAGTCTGGTCCCAGGACCAACGATCACAACTATCATACGATACAGACTTTCAGTACATCCCATCTTTTCCCTAATAATTTGAAATACTACCATTATAATATGCTTAAATTCATATATATAACATACTACAAAGACATGTATACGCATTATTATGCTATTTTTTTTAAAGATTTTATTTATTTATTCACGAGAGAGAGAGAGAGAGGCAGAGACACAGGCAGAGGGAGAAGCAGGCTCCACACAGGGAGTACGATGTGCGACTCGATCCTGGGACTCCAGGATCACACCCTGGGCCAAAGGCAGGCGCTAAACCGCTGAGCCACCAAGGGTTCCTCTGCTATTATTTTCTAATGATAAAATACATATAGTCAATATCAGACTGCTTTAATGACTGTGGCTTTATAGAATGTTTTGATACATTTCTTTACTAATCCAAAACATGTTCTCCTCCAAATAAGTTTTAGAATAAATTTGTCAGGTCTGCAAAAAATCATATTGGGATTTTAACTGGTATTACATTAAATTTATGGGTTAATTTTTGGAGAATTATCATTTTAATAATATTAAGTCTTTCTTAATAATTAAGTCCTTCTTAATATTATTTCTTTAATAATATTAAGTCTTTCAATCATAGAGTAGGCTGATTGAAAAGATCTTTATGCAGTGAAATTGATAGGGCTTGATGATAAATTGGAAATGAGGGACAGAGAAAGGACAGCTTGCCGATTTTTTTTTTTTTAACAGATATTCCCTTGATCTGTTCAAGAACTGTGATGACAGTAGGAAGCACTGGAGCAGGGAAATCCTCTTCATCTTGAGCCATTTGGAGTATAGAAGGGAAGAGAAAAGCACCTCAAAATGGCATACCCTTCACTATAGTAGAAATGGTAGATGAAAATGGGTAGTAGAGTAAGCAGTTCCACAGGGAAAATCAGGAGAGGCTGAAAGAAAGAGTGGGATACAGGAGAGAAATGATATGAACTAACATTTACTGAGTGCTCACCCTGTGCCAGGCCATGTGCTAAGTACTTTATATATAGTTGACCCTTAAGCAACATGGAGGTGATAAGCACTAACCTCCACATCGCAAATATCTGTATATAATTGTGGACTCCCAAAAACTTAACTACTAATAGCCTACTGTTGGCCAGAAGGCTTACTGATAAAAAACAGCAGATTAACACATTTTGTATGTCATATTATATACTGTATTCTTACAGTAAAACAAGCTATAGGAAAGAAAATATTAAGGAAGTCATAAGAAAAAGAAAATACATTTATAGCACTGTAAAAAAAAAAAAACCCACATATAAGTGGACCCACACAGTTCATATCCATGTTGTTTAAGTGTCAAATGCACACTCATCTAATAGCACTTAAAAACAAGTGGGTGAAAAAAAATAATTAAAAAAATAAAAACAGATAGGTGATATTGTCCTCACTACAAATGAGAAACCAAGTTCAGAAAAATTACTTTCACACAGCAAGAAAATGTTAAGAGTAGAATTTGAACCAAGGTCCCTGAGCGCAATGTCCGGAATGATTGTACTGTACGTGGAATGTAATAGGTTTCCTCTACTCTGGGGCCCCTGGTTTGTCAATGATTAGAGATGTCCCTCTGGCAGCTCTTACAGACACAGCTGTCATTATAATCAAAATGGGAAAAACTAAGATTACCAGTTGTACCACTCCATACGCAGCAATTCTCTTGAATACAATAGGCAATTATGAAGTATAACAGAAATTAATGTAATTGACTCTAAAAATAAGTTGAGCAGTTCCATTTAGTAGAGGATATAGTTATGGATAAAAATAAAATTAAAAATAAACTTTTGCTCTGGGAAGGACATAGCTAAGAAAAAGACAAGCTACGGATTTATAAATATTTACAATAACATATCTAATAAAGGGCTTATATCTTAAAGAGAAAAGAAGACTAAGTCTCAATGAGAAAACAACCTAATTAAAAGTAGGCAAAAGAACTGAACAGATACCTCACCAAAGAAATATACAAATGACAAATAAGTATATGAAAGAATGTTCAATATCATTTATCATCAGGCAATTATGCAATAAAGCAACAAGATGTCCCTCCATACACTTTAGAATGGCTAAAACCTAAAGTGGTGGCTCAGTGGTTGAGTTTCTGCCTTCGGTTCAGATTGTGATGCTGGGGTCCTGGGATCAAGTCCCACATGGTGCGCTCCATGGGGAGCCTGCTTCTTCTTCTGCATATGTCTCTGCCTCTCTCTATCTCTCATGAACAAATAAATAAAAATCTTTTTTTAAAAAAAAGAATGGCTAAAATCTAAAAACAAAACAAAAACATGACAATAGCAATCCTGCTGGTGAAGCATTCTTATTCATTGCTGGCCAAAAAGCAAAATGGTATAGAAATTTGGAAGACAGTTTTTCAGTTTCTTATAAAGCTAGATATAGATTTACCATATGTCCTACCAGTACCATTCCTAGGTATTTGCCCAAGTGGTTTGAATTTATGTCCACTTAAAAACTGTCGTGTGAATGTTATAGCAGTTTTATTCAAAATCACCAAGATGTTCTCCAAAAGGTGGAGGGATAAACACACTGTGATACATCCACAGAGAATGATATTCTGCACTAAATGGAATGAACTAGTAATCCATCCTACAATATGGATGAAATTTAAGTGCATATTACAATGCAAAAGAAATCTATCCGAAGACTACGTACTCTACAATTCCATTCATACAACATTCCAGAAAAGGCAAAAGTATAGACAAAAACTGGTCAGAAACTACAAGGATTTGGAGAAGACGACCACCAAGTAGGTGACAGGGAATTTTTAAGGGTGGTGAAAATATTCTGAATGGCACTGTAGGGATATGTGACTCTATGTGTTTGTCAAAATTCATAGAACTTTACTAAACAAAGAACGTCTCTTAATGTATGCAAATTTTTAAGATAACTAGCAGGTTAGGAGAGCCCAAGATGGAACGTGTATTGTGACAAAAGAGTCAAAAATATTTTAAAAGTATAACCCAACCTCACTGAAGAGAGTGAGTTAAAAAGGTATTGATCTAAGTAACTTTAGAAATGACTGGAAGTGTAAGTCTAGACATCAAAGCAATTATATATATAAGCATTGCGCTTTAATTGGTAGAGTATTCTAATTGATATTCAAATATTTTTCAGGGGCATGCAAAACAACATTGTTTTTTATAAATTTATTTTTATTGGTGTTCAATTTGCCAACATACAGAATAACACCCAGTGCTCAACCCATCAAGTGCCCACCTCAGTGCCCGTCACCCAGTCACCCCCACTCCCTGCCCACCTCCCTTTCTACCACTCCTAGTTCGTTTCCCAGAGTTAGGAGTCTCTCATGTTCTGTCTCCCTTTCTGATATTTCCCACTCATTTTTTCTCCTTTCCTTATTATTCTCTTTCACTATTTTTTATATTCCCCAAATGAATGAGACCATATAATCAAAACAACAATTCTTGAAATCATAGTACATGTAAACCTGGAATCAAAAAGTAAGTAAATAAATGATCAATCCCAAAAGCCAGGTTTGTCACTGTTGGAGTTGAAAGGTTACAGACAAGCGATAATAATCTACGTGTTACAGTATTAGGATTGGAAACCTCCATATAAACTCAGGTTTAAATACTTAATAGAGATGCATATACTTAATATAAATGGATATAGATAGGGATGTCTGGGTGGCTCAGTGTTTGAGCATCTGCCTTTGGCTCAGGGCGTGATCCCGAGGTCCTGGGATCGAGTCCCACATCTGACTCCTTGCAGGGAGCCTGCTTCTCCCTCTGCCTGTGTCTCTGCCTTTTTCTCTGTGTCTCTCATAAATAAATAAAATCTTTATAAAAAATGCATATAGGTAGAGAAATAGTTATATATACATATATATTTTTATAATTATGTATATACACACATATATACATACATAGGTTAATATATACTCCTGTGTATCCTAACTCTCTGAGAGAGCCTAGAAGCAATAATACCCCAGTAATAATGAGCACACCTGGCACCCAGATCTTGATTTCTAACATCTTTCTCCAATAAAAGGAACCAGGGCTCCTTGGAGAAATGGAATTCCAGGGCCAGGGTGGGGAAATAAACAAGATAAGCCTGAAGTGTCTTATAGTGTCAGAAAGTAAGAAAATGTTCAAGAAGCAAAAATGATGAGAGTGTGTCAAAGGGACACAGGAGCTGACACGAAAGAGGTCCCAATGTCCAAAACTAGAACAATTTGAGCAACAAAATAAATGAAGTAGTATTGGGTTACAATCCAATATATAAAATAAATATTCATGAGTACATACAAAAGAGATAAATGGTTGAATAAATAGGCAAACCAGAGGAAAGTTACAAATCTCTGAGTAGAAGAGATTCAAATAACTTATGTAGATAATTCCCCCCTCAAAGAGATGGAGCATAACTACCCAAAGTTAAAATCATCAAGTTACAAGACATGTTGATAGCATATGCCTTTGGTATAATATGAATTGAAGAGCAAATCATGCTTGAAGTTTTCCTCCCCCAAATATATGGCTTCAGTCTAACTATGAAAAAAAAAAAATCAGACAAACCCAACTTGAGAGACGTTCTACAAAATAACAGACTCTTCAAAATGCCAAAGTCATCAAAAACAAGAAAAGCCAGAAAAACCATCATAGACCTGAGAAGACATGTGACTAAATGTTGATTGTGTGGAATCAGGAGTGGGATCCTGGAACAGAAAAAGAACACTAGGAAAAAAATAACGAAATTGAATAAAGTATGGAGTTCAGTTAATAAAATATATCAATGCTGGTTCTTTAGTTGTGACAAATGCACCAAATGTACAATGTTAACAATGGGGGAACATGAATTGGAAACTTTGGAAACTCTCTGTACCTTTACAACCTGTCTATAAATATGAAAGTATTCTAAAATAAATATGTATTTAAGAAAAAAGAAAATTACCTTGTAGTGCATGATAATGTTCTGTTCTAATAAAGCTCCACATGTGTTTGCTTTGATCATTCTGCTACTGCCTCTTTTCTGACATTGGCAGAGTCAGTTGCCATTATTTTTCAACTGTGCTACATCTGGATGAATCCCACAGTTCCTCCCTCTTTCCATTCACGAGGAGGACCCCTGTGTCTTAGATGGTCCAGATCTCATTATCTCCTATCCAGACCCTCAGCTTCCACAGCTATCATCTCTCGCCCTCTTTCTTCCCCCTTTCCATCCTTTTTTTTTTTTTTTTTTTTTTTTTTTAGATTTTATTTATTTATTCAGAGAGAGAGAGAGGCAGAGACACATGCAGGGGGAGCCCAACACGGGACTCGATCCCAGGTCTCCAGGATCACGCCCTGGGCTGCAGGCAGCATCAAACCACTGAGCCACGGGGGCTGCCCCCCTTTCCATTCTTGATCTAAATATTAAAGCTACCTTCTTTCACATTCGGTATACCAGATACTTGCATATATTGTTTCTAATCCTCTAATTTAGAGATGAAGAAACTGAGTCCCAGAATGTTTCAATAACTTGCCAAAGGCTAGGTGGCTTATAAGTGTAGATATCTGACCAAATTGAAAAGCTACTATTTGTCTCCCTACGCACAGGTCCCCTGCCAGCGATATGCTGCTGTCTCTTACTTAAAGGCTTCTAGATTCACTTGCTTCAAGCATGTAATGTAAAATGATAAAGAATTGTATTACCTGACTTTTAAAAGGAACCTGATCATTATTGGGAGTGAGGTTGTGTATGGGAGAGGGGAGTGGGTGGAGAGAGGCAAGTAATCAAATCCTATCTAAAGGCAACCTTGAGAAAATGCAACCATAATAAAGAAAATTGCTCCCTCCTGGTGATCAAATGGGACAAGAAAAGAGTAAGCCGAGCATTTCTGGTCCTCTTCCTCTCCCACATAGAGCATTGTTTATGCTCTGCTCACTGAGTAAACCCTATAGGCCCTGCAGGTGCCCGCCACCAGTGGTCCTACTAAAAGAAGGAACAAGGCAGGCTCCTTATAAGAGTCCTCCATTTGCAGGCTGCACCAATTGGGGACGGGCCGCGGGGGGAACATGCCTCCTAACTTTATCCAAGCTCACCTGGTGAAAATCATAAGAAACCCAAATGTTAAATGAGAACTCATTCAGATGAAGCTTTAAATTGATGCGTTTAAAGAGATTGAATAAACTCTTTATATTACAATCTGGCAAGAGCTTTTAATATTAACTACTACATATTTTATAGACTGTATTTGTTGCCAAACACTAAAACAAACATTAAGATGCTTTTGCCTAAACTGGTACTATGAATGCTTCCAAAACAGTGGTATAAAAAGCCACATAAAACACACCATAATCATGGAAATCATCTGCATTAAACTCACATTTGCCATAAAAGTGGCAGTTATTTTTCATCTACAAACAATTATATCTCAATTACTTACTCTGTTAGGGAACATTTCATCAAAAACTCTCATTTAATTGATGTAAGGATGTATTTTGTTTGGGGAGAAACATAATCTCTAATTTGGATTAATTAAAGGAACAGACATTCTAAATTAATGAAAGGTTGATGTCTACTGAAAAATATACAGCTCTACTAATTTCATATACAACTAGTAACACAAAGTAAGCCACAAAACCCACAGAGAATTAGTCTTTAAAGCCACAAAACCTACAGAGAATTAGTCTTTAATGAGTAGAGAAGAATACTCAATGCTGAATCGCTTGAAAAAGTTTGTTATGTAAGAAGCTTAAATGTACAGTCTGTTATCCTGTATACATTCTGAATTTGTTCAGCAGTACTTATTTTTTTAACTATGCCATTGTAATAGGCACATCTAAATCATTACATTCAGAATTACTGCAGTTCAAACAAATGAGCTTTTTCTTTTTGTAGGAAGGGTATAGCTTAATTAATTGGGATATATCAACAATATTAAATTATATGCAAAAGGTCTATAGACATAAAAAGTCAGTAGCAGTCAAAATATAAGAAAGGATCGAGGTTGACTACCACTGAACTTTTTGTTAAGTCTCCAAAAGGGTTAAAAAAATCAGCAAGAACAAAATTTCAATGTAAGAGTTTATGTTTTATATTCTTGGAATTTAAAAAAAGATAAAAAGAATCATTTCAAATGCATTTGGTTGCAATGGAATGATTTTTCAGATACTCATTTGTTTTCATATCCAGCCCTGTTATCATCCTAGTATATCACTACTTATAATCAGCAGGAAGGAATGGAAGACATTTTCCTTAGTGTAACACATCTTGGAGGATAGTTTGTAAGAGGATTTCAGGAGATGAGAATGGCTTTTATCCATTGCACTTTAAGCCCACCAAGGACTAACCTGTCACTACACAGGCCAAGACAGCCAAGCGATTTCCCCAGGAATGAATGGTGCGGGTAAAGCCATGGTGACAGCCGAATGTGACTCTCTTTACTATAAGTCAAAAACTGAAGAAGAAAAAAAAAAAGAGAGAAAAAAAAAAACTGAAGAAGAAGGAGGAGGAGGAGGAGAAGAAGGAACACAGTTTTATTAAAGCAATGGCATGTTTTTTGCACTGTGACATATAAAATAAGAAAACCACTATTAACATAAAGATTTTATGGTGAAAATGTAATGTGGAAAGGGCAATACCTTATCCTTTTAGAATAAAACAGAGCTTATTTTGAGACCTCTTGTAATACAGAAGAGATAATTTCCTTTGCAATCCCAAACTAACTCTATCGGCTTTACTTGTATTAGGAAATGGGGGGGGGGGGGCGGTGAGGGAAGCCCATGTAAAACAAAAGATAACAATGTATCATTCCCCCAGGTCTCAGAATGTTATGACACCAGTCCCTGCAAGCTGACTTTACATAGATCTTGGTCTTTCTAGTGTTCTGTAAGGTTGTCTTAGAGAAACTAGTGGTTCTCACCCTTGACACTGCCGTGTAGCATGTAAGAAATACCACTGAGTAATAAAAATCAGTGATGTGGGCATTAACAATCTGGGTCCCTACAACAAAATCTGTCCTGACACCAGGTCAGTGGTTACATCACCCAATGGTACATGTAACATGCTGTATCACAATACACAGCTAACATAATAAGGTCACGGCAACAGTAAGAACATGCATGTTATACAATGGCAACTGTTAAGAACCAAATGTCTTCAACAGTCATTCTGTAAATATTTATTTAGCTCTATGTTGTACTATCCTTAACATTTCTAGAATTTACCCAATTAGTAAAGGTATTAGCAATTTGGCTATACTATTTATTCTCCAGAATAAATAGCACCAGATTAAGAATATAATAAAATATTGGTCTGAAGACAATTAGCCAATTAATATAAAATTATTTTTATGTATGAAACAGCAAATATTTGATACAACTTTTAGCCACATTAGCACTTCTTTCTGAGACTTGAAACATGGAAGCTAGATTCACTCTTTGAGAAATCCTTGGTCCTCTGGAATTATCAGTCAAAAAAAAGAGGATGGAAATTCCACTAAAAGCCTAGAAATTCACTTAACCTAACTGGATTTATAATAGGAAAAAAGCATATCACATTTTTAAATGTCTAATATATGGACTCTACTGGCTTATTACAGTAAGAATTTGATTCTGATCAGGGTGATTTAGTATGTTATAACTCATTTAATATCATTTTTCCTTGGTGTAGTTTTATTTTTATTAATCTATTCATTATAACCCCTGTTTTCCAATAACACAGAAATGATTGAAATTGCCAAGATAATCTCCAATACTGCATTTATTTTTATCAACAATCTCTTTAATGTGAAATATGCATGTAGGTTGGTCCCTAAGAATAAAATAGTAATAATACTGGAGCTGGCTATTATTTATTGAGCATCCTTAAAACTACTCTACATATATCATCTTATTTAAACCCCATGACTCTAATGGAGAACATTATCATCCCACCTTATAGATGAAGAAATGAGGTTCATAAAAATTTTTAAAACTTGTCTGAGTTAATAATGCTAAAAGTGGCAACCTGGAATAAGAGCTTAGGAAGTTTGATTCAAGAGCACACATTCCAAAGCACACAATTAACAAGTATGCAATATTGCCTCCTGAAATAGATGGTTTGCCTTTGGCTGACAAAATGTACATATGTCAAAATTTTCAAGTACATCTGCTTTTAAGAAAATGATAACTAGGAAAGTCAATCTCTTTATTTAACAAAGTCAACCTCAAAATGTAAAATTTCATATCATGACAGGCAGAGAGGGGGAGATGTGAGTGGTCAAGCTGTGTTTATCCTACCCTGAGATAATTCCCATTTTATGAAAGAGTGAAGAGTTAGAAATTCCTGGATGAATATAGAATTTGAAGATTGCCAAGAAAGATGCTACCAGTATGAGAATTTAGATTCTCAGAAATGGGGTACAACTTGTCAAGGTTATGCCAGGAGAAAACTCTGGCAGGGTAACGCAGGGTACCCTGGAAGACTGATACAGGGAGACAAGAAGATGCCTCTGGAAAAAGACCAGGATGATTAAATGGCCTTTTTGGGTCCCAGTTCCTCTAACTTTCTACCTTGCACATTAGCAAACGTAATCCCCCTGCACTTTCAGCCTGCCTTACCCCTGAAAATAGATTTCCAACAGCACATAAGGAATATTGTTGAGCTTCTGTCTGGGTTAAGATTGGTGCTGTGTTCTTCAAGTCTAAACGTACATAAAGAGGGGTGCCTGGATGGCTCAGCTGGTTTAAGTGACCAGCTCTTGATTTTGGCTCAGGTCATGATCTCAGGGTTATAGGATCAAGCCCTGCATTTGGCTCCACACTGAGCATAGAGCCTGCTTAATGAGCATTAGGTATTGTATGTAAGTGATCAATCACTGAATCCAATCCAGAAACCAATATTGCATACTATGTTAACTAAAATTTAAAAAAAGAATTATCTCTCTCCCTCTCCTTTTGCCCCTCCTCCTCTCTAAAAATAAATAAACCAACAGGCATAAAGAGATAATGCAGGGGGTTTACCTGTTATTATTTTAATAGGAACATTAGCCATTATCAACTTAGGATGGTGAGAGTGATGCTGCTTTGGCCAAAGTAAGAGTAGGAATGGAGTGGAAATATAGGAGGGTTAGAAGTCCTACCTATTTTGCCTCTCTCTTAATACCTAAGGCTTGGAGTTCTGAAAATTACAGGATTAAAAACAGTTGTAGAGAAGAGAGATGGAGTGTTGATGTTATCACTGGGATTCAAGTATCAGTCTGGCCATGTGATTTGGTGCCAGACCCCTAGCTCTCTATCTGAATTTCTCCATCTATAAACCCTAGAGGATAATTGTTCAATATTGTCTGAGTGACTTTAAGTGGCTCAGCCATCCTCAATGTCAGAAAGCTACGAAATAAGAATGAGTCACATGTATTTCCAGTCCCAGGCTTCCTTCGCCCATAGCAATGACTACCACTTAGGCCAGTGGTTCTCAACCAGGGGCAATTCTGCTTCCTAAAGAACATGTGGCAATCCCTGGAGACCCTTTGGTCACAACTGAAGACAGTGTCCCAGACAGGTAGAGGCCTTGGGTGGTGTTAAACATCCCACAACACACGGGACACCTCTTATAACAAAGAACAACCTAGTCCAATGTGTCTCTGTTGCCAAGGTTGAGAAATTCTGAGTTGGACCAAGTGAGACCAAATGGATACAGGGAATCTTATTTATTTGTATTGACTGACAGTCTTCGTGGAAGATACAACAGATACCTTATATCTGGTATCATCTGAACTTTCAGTTTTTATTTCTTCACCCAAGATCTACTCTCCTAGATCTTACTCTTGGTCTATTCCATAAACTCATTTCAAATCCTTTCTCAGATATTCCCCCACCATGAAGCTAGTTAGGCATATGTAGTTCCACTTCTCCTGTTTCTACATTCACCCATGGCTTTTTTAGTGTGCCATCAGCAACAGAACTCACACTCTATAACCATGGTTACCAGGCACAGAGGATATGCACTATGATGTGATATTCCTTGCTACCTTTGCTTCAGTTGGTCCCAGCTTTACATGATCCCTTAGCCTATTGCACTTAATCAGTATCCAGAATGGAAGCTGCCTCCTTTGCCCTATTTTGCTGACCAGGAAAAATTCAACCCAGTACTTTAAATGTTCCAAGTATTTGTCTAGATAATCACAAACACACTCTATAGCAGCTTCCTTTTTCAAAACTGATTGCAATTTAAAGAAAATTGATTACAATTTACAAAACTACATAATATAGGGCAGCCTGGGTGGCTCAGCGGTTCAGCGCCGCCTTCAGCCCAGGGTGTGATCCTGGAGACCCGGGATCAAGTCCCACGTCGGACTCCCCATGTGGAGCCTGCTTCTCCCTCTGCCTGTGTCTTTGCCTCTCTCTCTCTCTTTCCCTGTCTCTCCTGAATAAATAAATTTAAAAAAACGACTTAAGTATACCTCCGCATATACTGCTGTTATTCTTATTCCAGCCCCCATATTTCCTTCACCATTTTGTCATATCTTATCAATAATACATATATGTGTTTCACACAATTGTAGTTGACATTCAATAAGAAGCTCTCTAAAACTGTTTTACAAATACTTGGAAGACACACACATTTCTGTTATGGTTGCTATAAATACAACTACTCTGGCTCTAGCAAAGCCCAACTTGTCATAGATTCCTTCACCTGGGTCTCTAACATTAAGAATTCATTAGTCCAAATGGACTTTAAAAATCACTGTTCATCCCTACCTGTGTGAATTTATTCTTGTTCCTGAATATCCTGACTCTATCAGACCCTAAGCTATCTTTTGAAATTAGCTTATAGCATTATGTCCCACTCAGTATCCCTATCAGTGCACTTTGTGGACCCTATTAACAGTTTCTCTTACCTCACGGAACCCTGGGTTTCTGGTTCTGGTATTTCCAGGTGGGTTCCATCCATTAGCAGTACATGTGAAAATGTGAGACTTTGCAAAGGCAAATCTGGCAGCATGCAAGCACTGCCTGGAGAATCAAAGTGTCGGGCTGTGTCAGAAGGAAGTTCTCTTAAGGTGGGTATTTTTCCTGTGGTATATAAAAGGGACTTCAACTGTGGAGTCAACACAGGATGGGTAGGAGGCCCAGATCTTCCTCTTCCTTACTCAAACCAGTAAACCCTTAATATTTTGTGGTAGAATAAGAATTGTGGCTGCCCTACAATGTTAAAAGAGACAATGAATGCAGACAGCCTCACCAAGATCAGCTATTTAAATACTGATTCCCACTTCTTTCCTTAGTAGGGAAGTGGTAAAAAATAAATGAATTTGTTGGTATGAGAATTTCTGGCACAGAACAGGTGCTAAGAAGATATTTTCTTCTTATATGAATTTTTCATTCTTAAAAATAATAAATTCTCCACATTTAAAATTACTTTGATCCTTTCTCAGTTAAACTCTAATGAAAGAAGTTAGCAATAAGTCAACTGCAGTTATATTTACATTTTAAAACCCAACTCTCATACCATCTCTCTTTCTCTCTCTCTCTTTCTCTCTCTCTCTCTCTCTCTCTCTCACACACACACACACACACCCCACACACACGCATACACACCCCCACACACAATGGGGGAAGAAAATCTTTTGAAAAAATCAAGAACATATCTGGCTTTCTTTCACATGCTTATATCTTCTGCCAGAATGAGAGCTATGTGACTATATACTAAATAAAAGAAAAGATTATGAAGAACATTCTGAAGCAAGAACCTATTTCCCACATAGGATGGCCTTCACTCACTCATTCATTCATTCATTCATTCAGGAAGCCCTTTTTGAGTATTCATTCCATATTAAGGACAGCATTAGACACCAAAGTCACAATGACAAAGGAGATACTGTCCTTGCCTCAAGGAGCCTGTAGTCTAGCTGTGAGTGGGGTGTGCAGTAGAAAGTGGGTAGGACAAAGAAGAGGCTGGAGAATGGATAAAAAGATAAATACATATAAAGGCCAGGATGCATGGTAGTTCCAATGAATTACAAAGCAAGGAGTCTTCCTGGGTCTGCAAAGAAAGGAATAAGAAGAAGAAGAGGGAGCAAACTTCAGAGAGGAGGTGAATTCCTGTGAAGTGAATCCAAAATAATGAGCACTATCAACCAGGGAAGCAAAAAGGAGGGACATGGGGTTCTTATAGGAGAAAACAGGCTTAGAGGCTTAAAACAGCAAGGGACCTGGGCAACAGCAACTGACAGTTCCTTTGTGTGGTTGAGCACATGAAAATAGGAGCCAGGAAATCTGAGCTATCAGCCTGAATTTTGTAGCAACTTGTCTGGGGTCAGGTGTGAGTCCAACCTCTTTCAGTCTGAAAGCTTGAGAAAATTAATATACTTACCTATAAAATAACAACTCCTTTTTCTAATAAGCCTTTCTGGGAATTAGAGATATCCCATAAAAGCACCTAGAATTGTATGTATTGTATGTGTGGGCATTTAACAATGGTAATGAAGAGACAATGACAATGATGGTGATACTGTTCGTTTTCACATGGATGCTTTTACAGCATTCCACCATCTGGAATGTCCTCATCCCCAAATTCTTTGCCAAGATCATGACTGCTTGCCCATCAAATCTCAGTTCAAACTTCACTCCTTTCAACAAGTTGGAGTAAGATGTGCCTTCTCTGACCTACCAGAGCACGTTCGCACACTATTTTTATCAATGACTTTGTGTTCCATGTCCTTCTCCTTTATCCCAGGCAAAGGGAGAGGAGAAAAGAAGCAACACTATATGCTTCTTAAAGATTGGCTCTGTTTCTTATGCCTTTTGGTATCTCCATCAGTGGCACATAGCACATTTTTTGTGTATTCAATAAGTATTTGTTGAAATAACATATTGTTGGGAATAGAATTAGAAACCAGAACACAGAATGGTTCTCATAAAATAAAACCCTGAACATCTCAGGATTCTGATAGGAAATCTAACGATTACAGGCCTCCAGGGAGGAAGAATTCCTCATCCTCCTACAGCATAGAGACTTTGAGAGCAGCCCCATCCACATAATACAAGGTAATTACCACCTCTGGCTTTGAGCCTCTGCAGCACTGACATAGGAGTGACCTCACCTAGATGAGCAGAGTGCATCGGAAAAGGCCTGAGTTGAAACCAGATAGATGGTATGAGAAGGGACAGGAAAAAAAAAAAAGTACCCAGGAAATGGGAACATCAAGTGAAGAGACCCTCATCTGGCAAAGAGCTTCGTTTGTCTCAGAGTCAGAAAGGAGACCATACTGGTTGGAGAACAGTCATAGGGTGGAGCTGGAGGGGAGACAATGGGACAGGATATGGTCAGAGGAAAGAACAATGCTAGATAATGCAGGGTTGTCGGGGTAAGGTAAAGGCTCTGGAGCTTTTCTAAAAGCAATGTTAAGGTTTAAACCAGGTATACTAAGTGGTTAGAGTAAAATTTATTGTATTTTTTAAAAAGATGTATTTATTTATTCATGAGAGACAGAGAGAGAGACAAAGAGAGAGGCAGAGACACAGGCAGAGGGAGAAGCAGGCTCCATGCAAGGAGCCTGACACAGGACTCGATCCTGAGTCCCCAGGATCACACCCTGGGCTGAAGGTGGCATCAAACTGCTGAGCCACCCAGGCTGCCCATGAGCCACCCAGGCTGCCTGATTGGAGTAAAATTTAAAATCACCATTTATTTGGCTGTTGAGTGGAGAATGAATTGTGATAAGCATGCTGAAAGCCAGGAGGCACCAAAGTTGTCACCATAATTCAGGTAAGTGTGCAAGGAGTTTGGGTGACAGTGATGGAGGTGGACCTGAAGGTTAGACTAAAGATACATTTAGGAGGTAGAACAGGCAGGACATTCTGATGGGACCAGCTGATGAAGAGAAAAAAGACACGTCTTAACAGAAACCAAACTCTGGCTTGAGTCTTTGAAAAGAAGATACTGGTATCATATAATGAATGGAGTCAAGACTGGGGTAGGCAGCCAGGATCAGAAGTCTTGATGGGAACATAGGATATTTACAGTGTCTATTAGACATTTAAGTGAGAATACTTAGTAGAGAGTAGCATCTAAGAATAGAGGGCAGGGAGAAGTCTGGGTGGGAGAGGTGGTCTATTAGTATTCAGCATCCGGTAATGAAATCCATAGTATTCACCAGCACCATTCAGCCAGAAGTTACAAACTGATGCCCTGACGCCCCCTAAACATATTCTTGGTGTGATTCCATATCTCCTATCATCTCCTCATAAACATCTGTCCAAGCTATTTCTTTGGGAAGGGGAGTGGGCTCTGTTCTGGTATGCCTTTAGGTGATACATGCCCTCTCCAGTTACCAAAATTTCAATTTGCATCTAACTGTAATATTTATGTTACCTCTTAATCTTGGAGGCATTCAGTGTTTAAATGCTCCTGAGGACTTCGGAGTTCTAAGTCCCTAGAAGTACAGAGAAGAGGTCACTATGAAAGGCACTGAACAACCTTAATTATTTGATCATTTGAAGAACACCACCATAATTTCCCCCCTCATCATCCCCCAAAAGAAAAGAGCCCAAAGATATGTAAAACAGGCAAGCAAACAAAAAAATCCAAGCAGTGGATTTTTGTATGATAATACAAAGCAAAACTGATTGAACACGGAGGCATCTGGTATCAAAGGAGAAAAGGCTACCTGAATAAGATAATATTGTGATCCTCTCTTCTGGTCCTTTTGTTCTAAAGTCATAGAAGAGGTCTTTGCTGTGAGGTGGTCAGAGACAATATTGTAGTTGAGCTTATTACATCATTGTTGAAACGATGCTCCACCATGGCATCGCCCGTCTTTCACAGTGTGGCATATATTATATGTCCATCAAATTCTAAAATCATTCTTGCTGATCACAGTGGTACATACTTTTGGTTCCCTCTGTCCAGACCATACAACCTTCTTGATTGCTTCTAACATAACCCCACTTTTATTTGGATAACCCCCTCCCTGCTTTCTGTACTTAACCATGTACACATGTATCTTCAAGTATATTGAATAGAAAAATTGGTGTAAGATTTAATTCCAGGCAACAAGAGTTGAGGAAAACTCTGTGTGGAAATCTTTCTTAAAATGAGACTCAAGAGGTCACCTGGGTGGCTTAGTCAGTTGCCTTCTACTCAGGTCATGAGTCCAGGGTTCTGGGATCGAGTCCCAGATGGAGGTCCCCACTCAGCAGGGAGTTTGCTTCTCCCTCTGTCCCTTCCCCTTGCTCATGCTCTTTCTCATTTTCTCTCAAATAAATAAAATCTTTTAAAAAAGAAACTCAAAAAAGAAAGTTCTCTTTGTCCACGGAGCACTTTCAATTGTCATGTCTGCAGAAATTAGACATTTCTAATTCCAATTATGGAATTAGAGCAGCCATGTAATGTCTATGACAGAAGCTAAGCTTAGAAAGACAAAGCAGAATGGTGCAATTGCCTGTGTCCTAGGTCGTGCTATTCAGGCACTGAGTTTTTTGACCCTTAAAGTGCTATTTTCATTTTGTGAAATTATCTTTTCTGATTTCATTACCCGATTCATTTAGAATTTTCTGTTGTTTTGTGAGGGGTGTGCATGTGTGTTGTTATTGTTTAAAAGAATGCACTTCACCTGCTTTCTCTTTTTAAAGTTTTTTTGTTTTTGTTTTTGTTTTGTTTTTTTGTTTTTTTGTGTTTTTTTTTTTAGTAATCTGTATACCCAATGTGGTGCATGAACATATGACTACAAAAGTAAGAGTCAAACACCCTTCTGACTGAATCAGACAGGCGCCCCTATTTTCTCTTTTTAATCCTCACCTTTCTTGTCTGCAAAATAAAAATCTGGCATAAAGTATCTCTAAGAAACATTTAAATTTTACGGTTGTAGAACTGCTGCACATCAAGTGCACTTTAATATTTTCTATCTCCTCTAAAAATGCTCTAAATTACTGAGGGAGACCCCTAGGAAATAATCCTTCAAAAAACCCAAGATATCTGCATCAAAAACAATACATGGCTTATGTAATTAGGAGACTAGGAAAGGGATAACTTCCTCACCTCTGCATTTGAAATTTCCAGGCATAATTTATGCTTAAATCTACTGCCACTAAAAGAGGTCAGTCATGTGGCATTGGTATTACTCAAAAGACCATTAATAACCAATATGCCAGAAAAATGGTTATCCAAATATTAAAGAGGAAAATTTCGGTACAGCCCAATGATTGTCATTAGTCAAAAAAGATTCTTTTGGATTAAAAATGTACCACTAAATTAAAGCCTTTAAAGACCAGTTATTATTAGCATTCATGAAAGTGGGTGGTATAAAATCAAGCTGCTGAAAACCCTTTTGTTCTTATTAAGATATACCTTCAGTAACACCTGTCTGGCTAATAATATCTGAGACAGTACTTGGATCATCCTCAAAGATGGACCAGGAACACGTTACCATTTTCACTTTCTACCTAAAGACACAAACCTTAGGAGTGCTTCCCAAGGTCACAGAACTGGGTCCCAAATTTAGATCTTGTCTTTATACTACTTGGTTTTAAGCTCTTCCCTCAGGGTACAGTCAAATTCTGAAAGATAACAGAAAGTCCAGGCCCCTACACGTATTTGCAGACTCCTTCTTCACCCCTCCAGATCGCTTGTTCTCTGTAACTAGTCATATTCAACTAATAAAGGCTTTCAGGACAGTTACATTGTCTTGTTTCTTATCTTTTGCATATGTTTGCTGTGTCTGAAATATTTTCTTCCTCTCTTATTAATCTAACCTCTATATAGCATCTGGTTTGGGATTTGTAAATGCTTCCTCCAAACCTTATATTTATCCTTCCTAGAACCCATCACAATATATTGTAATAATATTCATTTGCATCCTGGGCTGTGCTCCCTAAAAACAAGCAACATTGCTCTATTCATATTTGAATCTTCTTTCAGTAAATGTCAAAGGACTGAAACAGTAAAAGAGTTAAGTCCAAGCTTCTTGCCATCATGCCACGCTGTGCTCACTCATTAACCAAAGTCAACGTTGCTTGACTCAATTTTATTTCCTTCAGATGATATATATAAAGGAACAATTTTTACTATAGCTGCCCTTCCTTGGTCAAGAATACCTGCCTTGCATAGTTTCTCTACCTTAATTCTTTTATTGACTCAAAAACAATTATTCAAGTAAAGGGTCCATCTATTATACACAATAAATACTTTTATGCTATTTACTTTCCATTAATATAAAGTGGAGTCCATTTTTCTTAGGGCAAAATCCTGGAAATAAGAGTTGTGAGAACGGTGTTTTTAAATCCAGCAGCAGTGATTCATCCTGGGAATTAAGGTTTCTGATGAGAAAGAGCCTCACTAAAAGGCCAAAGCCAGTAGTTCCCCTACAGGGTCCCATCCATTAAAATCAGCATCAACTTGGATCTGCTATGCTAACCCAGGCACCAAAACAGAGGGGCAAAGATTGTCTCTATTTGCATAGAATTTCCTCAGCCCTAAAATAAAAGACACTCATAATGCAAAACCTATTTTTGATTTACAGAAGCCACTCTTCCTCAAGAAGATTAGCATATCTGTTGTCACAAGCCTTGAGGCCCATTTGTCATCTCTTGAAATGTTGTTTACATACTTTAAAGTAAAATGTTCAGTTCAGCTTAGGTCAAGGAGGACTAGTATGTTTCTGAACTCAAAAGTCAGACCGCATCTCTCGGGAAGACAAATGAGTTTATAGCCCTCTCCATTCTTTCACTCAAAGAGTCTTAATTGAATGCCCGCTATTTACCAGATATTGGACGAGGAACCAGAATTACCATAAGTAAAAGACAGAGATCCTTTAAGAGTTAGCAGAGAGACTTACATGGAAACAAATCATTACAGCTCGGAAAACTATTTGTCATTAAGCAGGCACTGAGAAGATTATGTGAGAACATAGGTAATTAGTTGAGACCCTGACTACTGCCTAAGGGAATTAGAGAAGTCTGTTTGAGATTTGAAGTAAAAATAGGAGTTTATTAAAAGGACAATTGAGTGAAAGGATAGATCAAGCAAAGAAAACAATGAGTCCAGAGACAGTAGGGAGGCTATATCCATAGTATGATATAATTTCTCCTCAATTCAGTGATCCATGCAGCTACCCAAGGTATCTCCCATTCTTGTAGTTAAGCACGGGGATGATAACTGCATTTTTTATTGAATTAATCAGTCCTTTAGATAGCATTTAAACTCAATATTCTTCCTCCCCTACCTTTCTGGTATAGATCCATGATGAGATCTTGCAGATGTTACTACAATATTAGAAGATACTTTTCAGCTCCCTGGTGACTTCAAAATGAGTTTTTATCATCATTATAGTTAATAATAATTGCAAATAAAATTCTTAGCTTTTATGTCATAAAAATTGATTCTTCCTATACAGTTCTCTATGAAAATGTCATATCCCTTAAAAATTGCTACTAGAACAAATTATAATACAAAGCACTTACATAGCATTTTTGTTTGGGGAGATAATTTAAGTTTATTGTCCTTCTGTTAGTGGGAAGAAAAACCTGAACAGGGTTAATTGCCTTCCCCAAGGCCACGTGATCTATTGTGGTACACAGAGAGTAAGAATTCAAATTAAGGATGACCCTCCAAAGGAAAACTTATCCAATGTGCTCTAAACCCCATTTTTAGGTAGTAGGGTAGGCTGCATGCATTGGATCATTCTTCTCGATCCTAATTGTAAAGAACAAAGAGAAGCATGAGTTCTGTGAAAAATTTCCAAGAGATAAGACTATTCAGAAAGTAAACTTCCTCTCTTTCAAGGCTCATCATTCAGATTAAATCTAGTTCTGCTAATGTAACACCATGCTGGGTGTGTCCAGGGAGGTCGGTTTTGAAAATGATTAATTTTGTTTCAGTTGTGGTATACTACTTCCAATTGTATCCCACCAACCTGGCTCATATCCAAGGGCTAAAGAACATTCATAAATGAAAGAATAAAGGTTACTGTGATATTCCTGCCTACCACTGTTTTGCCAAGTTTCAGAGGAAGCTGGCAAGAAGGGAGAAAATTGTCCAACATACTCTCTTCTCAGTGTGACTATCTATCTCCCTAGTTACCAAAAGGTGTTGATTACCAGATGGCCTCAAACCAAGACAGAGAGTAAAACTACAGAAAACCAAATAAAATGTCCATACATTTTTTTTTAAAGAAATTTGCTGTGAATTTAAGAGACAGAGTAAGGTTTCCAACCAGATTACCAATTAAACAAGATCTGAAAAATTTATTTAGCTCACTTTAGAGCTGATAGACATTACCAGTCACTTCATAATCAACAAATATATATTTAAAGTCTACTGTGTAAAGGGCTTTGCATTAAGAAAGCCCTGTGAGGTATAAAAGAGACCTGAAGAGATCTCAGCTCCCATAGAATTCACATTATGAAATGATCCTAAGGATCTTCTGAAGTTGTTCAGACTCCATTTGTGATACTCAGACAATTCTTCTTGTGTACTATAGTGGGCTATAGTACAAGTTTGTCCTATTTTTTAATTCCTTAGCTTAGGGTTTCTAAGGCTCTAATGTTCATTAAATCACTCAAGGGCTTGTCGAAACACAAATCGCTGGTTCCCACTCCCAGAGTTTCTATTAGATTGGCTCTGAGTAGGGCCCAAGAATTTGCATTTCTAACAAGTTCGGGGGAGGGGGGCTGATGCTCTGGCCCAAGTACCATATATTAGAACTCTGTTTTATTTATTCCATGCTATATTTGTAAAACCATGTATTTTCAGTGAAAATTAGTGATTTGCCATCAAGAACATCTTTCCTATCTACCTGACCAAAACATGAGTGTTTAGAAAATTATTCACACCTATTTTCTAAGAAGTGAAAGAGTAATACTAAAAATTTTCTAAAACAGTTCAAATTTGCCTAAAAACGCATTCTGCTACAATACTTCTTCAAAGTGAAAGTTACCATTCAAACAATTTAAACATCAAATAAAAAAACTTTATATTTTATTAAGAAAAAAAGTGAATAAACCAGAAAACTGGCCAATATTTATAACATTGTCGTCACTCTTTAAAAAAAAATACATTTAATGCTTCCCTTAAAAACAGCGGGATGTATAGTCGTTTGAAATAAAACTATCCTATAATCTTGTAAATTGTAAATATTTGGCATAAACACAAACTGTAAATGACTATAAATTAGTCATCAGCAGAATTTCTAACTTAGGTCCTATTCATGTTTATCACAGGCTGGGATTTTTGCCTTAAGCTTATGAGGAAGCTGTGTCAGAATAATTAAAGAGATAAAGACCATTCCTGAGAGAGAAAAAATTCTCCCACACACAATATCCTTCATTCTAATTTTTTGTAAGTCTTCTCTTTTGGCTTCAAATATCACCACTTAAGAGAATGGCCCATTCTCCTAATGCTGAAGAAAAACTGTACCTTGCCAAATGGAACTGTAGGGTTCACTGAATACCGATGATAACTCTTTCTTTAGTGTGTCTGAGTCTGTGTTGAGATCATAATGTAATAAAGTTTCTTTCTTTTTTTTTTCCATATGACTAAAGTCCTTAGGATGAAGACCAAAAAGTCTCTACAATATGTTTCTATAGTGTAGTTGTCTTAATCTTTGCTTTTAGAATTTTGTATAATAGTGAAATTGAGGGGGTACGTTTTGCATACTGTAATGACATAAGAGGTGGAGTTTTTTATTATACATGCTCTGTATTTCTAATTTTTTGTGGATATAATTATGGAATATTCTTTAAACTAAATGCAACACCATGTGAAATCAGATGTGGTGCCCTCCTTTAAACCGGGAGTGTGGAATTACCAACCAGTAAAAATTGGTGCTGATACATTTCCAAGCCAGTAACACCACACCAACTCATCACATTGTCACACTCCAAAATGCTAATTGCTAAAGACAGAAATCATTTTCTAATAGCCATGTCCTCAAGCCTACAGATTTAATAAAATGAAATATACATGTGAGGAGATTTTCATTCTCTTGTTCTCATTACTCCCCAATTTTATCTCTTGTTCCATACACAACAATTTTGGATAGGGCTGTGGACTAGAGGTAGCAAGGGGAAGATGTTCATATTTGCATAACACTTCAGTTTTACAATATAAAAGGCAGTCAAAATTGTAATGAAAAGTATTTGCTCATAGAGGTTCTACTTTGAAGACAATGAAAATCCTAAATACACCCTCAAATATGTTTTGTAAAAAGTTGTAGCTTCTCCTCCAGGAGTATATACTTCTGGGGTATTTTTTATACAGAACACAGGGATCCTGAGTGGGAAGGTAGTGATAGAATAAGCCAGGCAGGTCTTAAAAAGGAGGAAGGGAAAGAGACTGACTGAAAGGGTCACTAGACAGGAAAGGAAAGAAATATTGTATAGTGTATTTTGGAATTTCCATTATAAAATAAAATACATATGATTCCTGATCCAGGAATCACAAATCCTAAGGATTCACACACAACTTCCAACTTCAAAGAAAGGATGGACGATTTTATGACATACATGGGTGCTAGATTTCTATTAAAATATGAAAGAAGAAAAAAAGTCTCACTTTTTAAGGCAAAGTTCCAAATTTGCAATTCCATCAGTATAAAAGTAAACCAAGTTCAGAGATTTGACTGAAGATTTAATTTTCCTTCAGTTCAGCCAAGAGAAGCTAAGATAGGGAAGAAAAAGCCAAGTTTGTTGCCCAAAGTGGGGACAATTTTTCAGAAATGAAGTTTATAATAAGCCAAGATTAGATCTGTATTTAGCATTCCCAGATTGTCCCTAAAACTTTCCATTACAGATCTCGGAGTAAAAGATCCTTTTTTTAGAGTGCTGCTACCTTGACGGTAAGATTTGTAATCATTTCAAGAAAACCTTCATTGCTTTTCAAGCTCAGAAGTAGGAGAGGGCTTTAGGAGTGCATTGCATTCAACATTTCGTCCAAAGTGATCTGAAAACATGCCTGACACCTTTACTTGACTTTTTCTGCTCTGATCTCTCTTACCGGTTTTGACTATAGGAACATACCTGTTCAAGTACATCAGGAGAAATGTATCAGGGACTGGTTGAGCTGGAGAATGGCCAGAATGACAAAAACAAATCTCAAGCAACCTGAATAATGTTGACCGTTTTATTCCATTATGAGTCCTCCCGACCCCTCCTTCTTCAGCTCTGCCACCAGGCTGACCACAAACAGCCTTCGCTGATAATAGTCGCTAAATTTGACTCACTGCAGATATCATCACTTTTAAACTTCGGGAAGGGAAAAGACACACAAACACACCTGTTCTTTCTCCTCCCACACATTTTGGCCTTTAAAGCTATTTTTAGCCAAAGCAATTCATTTTTGTTCCTTCCCATTGCATTCTTTTTAGCAGTAGTTAAACTGTCAAGAGAAGGAACAGCCAGCGTTTACTACACTGGTGATGGGGGAAAAATTCCCTAGAGGATGATTACACCAAAGTGTGGGGGGAAAGTCCCTAGAGGTTTTAGAATTTTTTAAATGGGGCAATTTACAACTTATTAAGTATTTGGATATTTCTGGAACCCCAAAGTGGGTCATGTATCATTATCTGCAGGCCAATCAGATTCCATAAGGAAGTTTCCTTTAAAGTTTGCAAATAGTAACTTCAAGAATGAGATGAAATTTAACTCTAAAAAAATCATGCTTGAAAAAAAGATTCCAAAAATGCCAAAAGTCTTTTAAGCTCCAATGTCTAATAGCTTTCCAAAAACCTCTCATCTTAGGGTTTCTCCTTAGGTTGTTACTGCATTTTGTTCATAGGCTAATGCATTACCTAAATATAGATAGCCATTTTTAGTATAAATTCCAAAAGCCATAAATGTTTCATAATTGAGCACATAATTTGAAGTAAGAGAGCTTTTCCACTCATCCTCTTTTACTGTTGCAAATTGGAAAATACTCAAGTAATTACTCCCTTAATAGTTCAATGCTTGCAACTTTATATACTTTATGAACATCACAAGCATCCTTTGCTCCCCAGAGCAATATGGAGGGGGGGAGCACAAAAGAACTTAACTTGTATAATTAACCAAATCATCCATTGCTTTGATTCAAGATTCCTTCATTAAGCCATTAATATAATACATTGCTAAGTGGTGGGTTGTCCAATTTTTACGATGCCTTTCATTTCAATTCAATGGCTGCAGTTAGAATGAAAAAAAAAAAAAAACCAGCATCTGCAAGATCAGCAAGATGATGCAAAACCCTTACACTAGAAACATTTTTTCTGCCTCCACACAGTTTGTCTGAAGGCAGTCAATGCCAGAGCACCAATAAGGGAAGTGATTGTAAGTCCCAGAAAGTAGAATTCATTTGTCCTTACCCAATAAATAAAAGGGCAAATAAAACACTTGATTCCTATGACCTCAAACACTTAAACAGAAAGCCACTGGTCATTTTATGGTTTTCTAAACATACTCCAAGATAGACAGCCAGTTTGTAATTCTATTCCACTTTAGGCTACACCACATATTTCCCACCAGAGTTTATGTACCACAATGTGGAATGTCATATATGTACCATTTAGTCATTGTTCAGTGATGTTATATTTACATAAATGACACATGTGGGAATCTGACATGCAGAGAAAAACTTATATCCTAAAGCACAGCATTTTATTTCTAAACTTGGACACAGTGCAAAAAAATTCAATGCTGAGAAAGATGTTGCTTTTGCTATTAGAGATGGTGTAAATGATCTGAATTTGAGTTCTTTATGACTTCAGTTAACTTTAAGTGTTTATATATGATGAAAGTCTAATTATGTATCTTTTGATACACCCTGGATACTTCACTGCTTTTAAAAATAGTTGCAGATAAATGGAGTTCAGTTTACGGTCTATTTATAACTGAATGACTGACAAAGGATAGGTAAGTTCACAAGAAAAAACTTACTACTGAAGATTATATTTTTTTAAATTATAGTCTATGCAGTATTTCCAAAGGCCTGAGAAATAAAACAAAAGTAATATAATCATAAAAAGCCAGTCATCTCAAATTTTAGAATCTTACATAAAAGATATGTAACTGTATATGAATTAGAGATTTCAGTAACTAAAAATGATCAATCAGGTTGCCAGTTTTTGCCATAAAAGAGTTCCAGAGAAGCCCATCACTTTCCCCCAGGATGTAAAATGTCCACACAGATAAACGGCAAGATAAATAAATCCTCCATTGGAAATCTGGTTATTTATAAGTTTCCATGTAGTAAGAACATCAAAATAAGAACAAAGAGGAGAGCATAAACATTGCTTAAAACTAAAATGGAACAGTCAGATTTCAAGCTTGGTCCTTTTCTTTTAACCATACCAGACAAGTCTCAAATTTAAAACAAGCACTTGTATTGAAGAGCACCCCCAATCACCTTTCTGATTTTGAGTTACATGATGACATACATAAGAGTATACGTTTGTTTACTCCTTCTATAGACTTTTATACTCCCTCACTACAGTCGCTTTAGTATAACCAACAGTTAAACACTCACAGTGATGAATATGCTTTTCTTTGGAAAGGATATCAAGTCCCAAATCCATATGAAACTGAAATGCTGTTATCAAATCTGTATTCAATTTAATATTATCTGTTTCCAACAGTTTGCAAATTCTTCACTGGTTTAGTCAAGAAAACTGACATGGAATAAAAACTCTAGAAGCTCAAAGCTCACTAAACTTTCTTCTTGAAATATGCCACTGACAGATTCTCAGTCAAAAAAGTGAAAGTCATCAAGGTAAAAAATTGTTAACTGAAAACTACTCTCTCCAGTCTATACACACATGCAAACAGAACCAAACTCTTTACTCAGGTCCAACCTCTAATTCAAACTCAAAGCAACTAGGTATCTTTACTGTCAGTCTCCTGCCACACCAACATCCATGTGTTCGGCAGATGAATGAAGATACATGTGCAGAGACAGAAGGAAGAAGGAAACCTGGGTCCTACCTTGACTGTTTTGGAGGGTTGACACTTAATGTGATGGGACACGCTGGCTGTTTGGTTCATGTTTCAGGACCCTGGACAGCGCACGAACCCAGGTGGAGTTCCAGGAGGGACTGGAGATCAAGTCTCTTTTGGACTTGAGCAGGAGCTGCTGCTGTTGCTGTTGCTACTGCTGTTGCTTCTGCTTCTGCTGCCGCTGCTGCTTTCTCACTCCGAAGGCTGAAACGCTGTCAGATTGGAGGGATCTGTATCTCAACCCTAAATAAAGCATTCATTTGGTTCATCAGTCTCAAAGCTCTTGACAATATGGAATAGAAAGCTACAGACTGTTTCAATTCACTTGTACTGTACCTTTTCAGTACCGAGATGTGACAGCTTCACAGTACAGCCAATGATCTTGGCTCTCATTCTCCTTTCAAAGGGACGAATACCAGAAAACATACAGAGATCAATTGCAGTACCACAGTTTAAAGGGACACTCTCAACCCCCCTGCTTCTAACCAGTTTACACTTTTTTTTTTCAATGCAAAATAAATCTTTCTCTCTCTCTCTCCCTCTCTGTTGGATTTTTATTTACCATAATCCATTCTCATTCTGATACTAAATTTTGTTTCTTCTTAGGTACTGTTTGCAGTCAAAGCAGCAGTAAATGCTGGAGAAGGACCTGTTGCCTGGTTTAACACTGCAGATTTTTACATAAGTATGGGAAAGGATTTACATTCTCTATGGATATTTAAGAAATTCTGCAGTGACAGCCAGCTAAGATACCGACTCTTCTGTAAGCTGTGAGAAGCCTTATGGTATATAAAAAAGTTTTAAAATATAATAGTTAACTAGATGTTGCAGCAAAACAAGAAAATCATTTCCTTATATATATATTTTTTTAAATTTTAACCATCCTTTTCCTTGAGGTCATTCTTTTTTTAAATTCCCTGGATGAAACTAGTAGTTAGCTCTTGCCAGTCCAACTCTCCACATAGTTATCCCCCTGCCCCAAATGACATTTTATTTTTTTGCAAAATAAATCATAAATGCTTAGGAATAGGTTTCTACCAAGTAACCAGTCCCCATTGTCACAATGGCACCAACTAGTATGAATGTATCCTAGTTGGAAATAAGAGATCCGGTAGGCTTGACTTAATGGAGTGTATTATTTTCCAGTATTTATTATAAAGTATTAAATGCAGCCTAAGCTAAGTGTGTTATGTCTCATGTATTTTTGAAGACTAACACTTTTTACTCGTCAGAAATATACCCTGCTGGTGAAATGCCAAGTTTAGAAGAGTGAACTGCATGAAGCTCTCAGGAAGCTTTATGAGTAGGCCAAGAACATTATTGATAAACTGTAGTGTGAGAAGAAATAAACTAATAAGTTTGGTGATACGATTAAATTTATACCGTATTCTTTAAAAAGTATTTCCTGTTCTGAAATAAGGGAGCTAAACATTCCGCACAGTAATCCAAACATTTGAGAATGGCTGGGTTCCCAAGGGTGATAGTTCTGGCAGCACAACAGAGGTAAGAACTAGATAGCAGCAAGATAAGGCATTCTGAAGCTAGAAAGGTTAACAGCAGGAGTACTAGAGTAATCAAGGAAATCATGAGCAAGGATATGGAGCCAATAAAAAACGGCAAAAGCTATGTCTAGGGATCTGCGGTAACAGTATTATAACAATAAATTGAGTACAATCAGAGGACTGAGAAATCTTATGATTTAAAGGTTAAGATTATAAATCACAAATGTGGCTGATACTGTGATTTACACTATATTTTTATTGTACAGTGATAATCTAAATAATATAGAAATTGAAGAAAAATATTTGAAATTTTAAAACCTTGTATATTTGAAAATTATGAAAACTGCATCTCATTTGTGAGATGAAGCTAAATCAGTATTTAGAGAAACTGTATGTACTTAAATGCACATATTAGAAATGCAGAAAGGCATAAAATTAATAATTAATAATCCAAATGTTGATCTCAAGGAGTTATAAAAAGAACGATAAGATAAACCCAAATAAAACAGGGAAGCAAATAATAACAAGAATGAGAAAAAATAATGAAGTAAAAATTAATACAAAGCATATAACCTAGTGAATAAGCCCATAAACATATCAACATATATATAACAGTTTGATATTTCTAAAGAAATAAATATCCTCCACCAGTAGAGTTGGCTTATCTCCTCTTTCTTAGATATTACTTGGTAGCAGATATCTGAGGAACCTCCAAACTAAATTATCTGAGCAATGCAAGAAGAATGGCAGGGGGCGAGAGCTGTCCAGAGGGACAGGGTGCAAAAGTTCAGATAGAATTTCTCACCTGCATCATACAGTATAGAAGGAACCACCAGTCCTAGAGCCATTATTCACATGCCTCCCACAAAGAAGGCAAGGGCAGCCAGATTACGACTGTGGTCACATGAGAATTCATTGCTTTTCCAAAATTCTTCAAACCTTCTTTGAAGAAAGAAGATAGTATACAAAAAAAGACACTGGCATTACTATCTATAAGTAAATGACCAGAATCCAACTAAAATCCTTGCCCAGTGTTGAATTTCACAAATAAAAAGGAGAGAATGCACACTAAGAGAAAAGGATGACTAGTCTGCACTATAAACTCCCTTTACACATCCCACATCTATCATTATATCAAACTCTAAGTCTAAAGAAAATCAATTGTTCAAAACAAAATATATCACCCCAATCTCATTTTTATATTCCTTTTCCTGTTACATTATCATTTCATGAATCAAGAAAATTAAAACCATAGTAATTTTAAAACATTTCTATTTCAAGCATATAGATTTTTCATAATTTTGTGAAATCTGCTGTGTCTTAATATGTTCAGTTGGAATGTACAACCAGAAAAGATATTTAAAAAATTTAGCCAAATGCTAAAAAATTATAAATACTGTTTAAGAAGTATACATTCATATACAATTATTCTAAGTGGGATATATTTGGTTCAGTATGTTTAGTGTGAAAACAGCTGCAAAATTCCATCATAGCTTTTCACATGGTAGGATTTTTAAAACTGTTTAGATCTACTCAGGAAACACTATACAGTGAATCACAGTGAACTAGAAATTTTAGGCAATTTAATCCAAAGAACTAATTTTAGATTTAACCAACATTAGTGATAATCATATAAAAATATATTATTTTCAGGTTCCACAGTTTGTTGGAAATTAGTAATGAGTCCCTTCTAGCCTCCTCACAAGAAGACAATGAAGATGCCTAGTAATTTTATGAAATATAGCTTATGAAGTTACTAGAACAACTATTGTTGGATCTGGGAAACAGAGAGCTAAAATTAGCTTAATGAAAATATTATTTTAGGAAAAACATTGTCACATTGCTGAGTAGACTTTACTACCAAGTACTCTTCTTGGTGATTCAGGCCCTGTCAACTCTAGCTCTAACCAGCTGGTCACCATGATGACTTACCAACTGCAGGCTTGGGCAAGCCCAGTGCCTTAGTCAATTAGAATGCTATCTGAAAGGCTATTAGGCTGTTTCTTTGATATTTGGAGTTCATTATAAAGAATCCAAATTCGACATTAACACCTTGTATATGTCCCAATCATCTGCTTGTCCTGTCCACCAAGTCCTTTGCATTTCTCATTAGATTGGAATGTAATTTTAAATCATCAGTTTCATTGGCTTGGAATTTGAGGCCTTCAGCTAACTGCTGCCTTCTGCCTCTTTCTCCATAAATGGCATCTGCTTCTGATAACTCCTTAAGTTCATATCGTTCCCTGATTTCATCCAGGTAGATGTCAAGGCATAGTTCTAATTCCTATGCTGTCTTAAAGAATTGACCTTTCCTAGAAACAACATATATCAGTCAAGACAGACAAGGTTATGCTACAATAATAAATAACTTCAAAATTTCAGTGGCTTAAAATAATGAAGGTTTATTTCTCATGATGCTATATGTCAGTACTAGGTTGGGAGGGAGGTCCTTCCTCCCTAAGAGAACACAGGCTGAGGGACACTCCATCTTGATATGAACTTCCACAATCAACATGGCAGAGGGAAGAAAACATGGTAAATGATCCTCTTATTTAAAGGTTTCTGCCTAGAAATACCTAGAGGTATTTCTTAATATCTCTACTTGCATTCCACTGGCCAAAGCCAATTAATGGTCACAACCAAGTTTAGGTAATAAAGAAGTAACTTTACTATGTGCTCAAAGAAGAATAAAGTCAGAATTGTAGTGAACAGCTCCAATAATCACAACGATATCCCTGCTCTTGTTCTGTACTGTAGAGCCACATGCCTCGCTATTCCAGTCAGTCTCACAATGCCAGCATGCTAAAATCTGAGGCTCTGCAGCCTGATGACATGTTCATTTGCAAGAGACTATAGGTAGATATAACACAGAACTTCCTTATCCTACATATCCTCTAACCAACAGGGTTTCCATAGTATCTTTTTCTGGGATATTCAGGAGTAGAATACAGGCCTATGATAATCCTTGTTTGCAGGAAAATACCAGAGTTAAATGTAAGCTAAGTCTGTAAGGTTTTCCCCTGCTGGTATATATAACTCTGCAAAGTCTGGGGACTTTGGTTGGTGGCAGAGAAGTCAGATCTGACAACATTCAGAGTACATTCTCTTCACCACCGTGCTATACGAAGGAAAGACAGATTCTTTTATCCTTCTGAGCATTGTAATTCCCCTAACATGACAAAAAGTGGAAGTCACAGTTTTCATTCTTTCAATAGGAATCATTTCAAGGTCTGCTTGAAAGAGCATAAAGATAGTACGATGAACTCTCAAGTAGCAATAAATTCAAGTTCATGAGGAAAAAATAACACAAATATCAAAACTCACTTTTATTTTAGGCGGTCAACTTCTGTATGACTCCTGTCCACAACCCACCTCTGTAGAATCTTGTCACATAATATTTCAACTAAACAATATGTTTTACAAAGCCATGAATATATGTCAATCTCATCTGGGAAGCACTTGCTTTACATTTTCAATTTATCTTCCAATTTAAATAATAAAGTGTTTTATTATTCTCACTTATGATGTATTGCCTAAAGCCAGATAGATGTGAGGAGGGATTAGAATTGATAACTAAGTGAAATTATTGTCTAGCTTGTACCAGTTAAACTTTTCAACTGGCTCCCCATTTCCACAATCAGTAAGAACTAATCCAACAGCCATTAATGAGTATAAATTATCCTTTTCTATATCTGTTTTTATTGGATTTGTCTTCCTGATTTTTTTTTCCATTCTTCTTTCCTTATTTCATCTCTTAGCCATTACCAAAAATTCCTTAGGCTGGACATTTGACTGACCCCTGACTTCCCTTCATGATTATAATAGGCTCCTAACCTGAAGATCATCTGCTTCCAGGTATACTGGGTATATATTAAACATGTATAATATAGGGTATATAACTCTCACAGATCAGTTGACTGACATTCCTGACAGGTTTCACTCCCCCCTGTTTTTCATCAACCAGAACCAAACATAAATGTCTCAGAAATTATTTCTTGCCCAAAGTGGAGTTCCACATCAATGGAAAGACACCACATTATCTCTGCTAATGTCATTCAGCCTTTTGCTTTCATTTTTAATGGTGACATTTATGTTTTGTAGAATAATTCTCTTTGCAAAACTGCCAACTGAAAATGTGATCCAAACCCTAAATTTATAGAACACCAAAATAGATAGCCATGGTTCCCTCATGAGAGATTTCTGGATCTCTCCTCACCTCTAGCTCCCCAGTTAAAATAATTCAGCAAACAGGACCCCCAAAGTGCCATAGAAATGTTCAGTTCTACATACAGATGCTTCCATGAATACATACAATACACAGAAATAAACACTGGAGGTAACTCCTCATGTAAGCAAAAACAATTTCTGCTCTGCAATCGCTGACAAATGCTTTCAATAAATTCTCTCTATGGCCAAAGTCATAAATCACTGTGAAGACAGAAATGCACACATAAAATCCACTGCACTATAGTTCCCCGGACACCCAGGAACAGACTACTTCATCCAGTTCAGCTATCAGTGACAGTAGGTCCCCAAGCCACCCTACACTAAAGTTCCAGGATCTGACTATTAGGAACGTTGACCATAGCTCCCTGGTCACCCACTCTTCCTGGTCTCAAACCTCCTGTTCTGAGGGCTATCCTAACATTTATGACCTGCATGAAGTTCACATTTAAGGCAGACAACTGATAAGCCCCCAAAAGCAATCACTATTACTATTTAGGGAGCTTTCGAAGGCATTCATACCTGGATCCTACTGCAAGCCCCATACTTCCCAATCAGCAGAGTGAAGAACCACCGATTTCCAGAACGTAGTCCCCTCTTTGTCACGATAAACAGATAGTAAACATGTATCTTCAAGTGCAGATTGTGTCCAACTCAGGGGGACTAACTTCTATGATTGCTGCAGTAGAGAGGTACTATAGCAGGTATGGTTTGTAACTTTAGTTACAATAAATGCTTTAGAACAAAGCATTGATTTGGAAATTTTCTCCTATCTCAACAAAATTAAGGTCACATGTCTTGTTTTCTGGAATGAAAATCCAAGGAGAAGTCTTGAAGCAAATCAAATGTTTACCTTTGAGTATTACAATTAAAGAATCCAACTTCAAATGATCTTTTCCATGCTAGCTACTGTGCCATTCCAGGAAAATCCTAATATCAAAGCTAAAAGAACTACTTTTGAACTTTTGCAGAAAGATTGTAAATGTGCAAATTTTATTCCCTCTCTGCCATTCCCAATCACTGCACATTCTCATACAGTTGTTTAAAATGTTGCTTCTTGGGTCTCCTGGGGGGCTCTGCCAGTTAAGTGTTAGACTCCTGATATCAGCTCCAGTCATGATCTCATGGATGTGAGATCAAGCTTCGTGTTGGACTCTGCACTAGGCATGGAGCCTGCTTATGCTTCTCTCTTAGGAGTGCCTGGGTGGCCCAGTCCATTAAGTCTCTCTGCCTCTCCCCCTCTGCTTATGAAATAAATAAATAAATAAATAAATAAATAAATAAATAAATAAATAAATAAAATATTAGTTCTTTCATCAATTTTTCTTCTGCATTTCTCCAAATAAACCTAATCTTCCATCTCACATTTTATATTTGTCTCTTTCATGATATTAATCACATTCTGATTTTGCTAACTTAATATTTTTAAATTTTATTTATTTATTCATGAGAGACACAGAGCACGAGAGGGAGAGCAGAGACACAGGCAGAGGGAGAAGTAGGCTCCATGCAGGGAGCCAGACATGGGACTCGATCCCGGGTCTCCAGGATCATGCCCTGGGCCAAAGGCAGCGCTAAACTGCTGAGCCACCCAGGCTGCCCCTAACTTAATTTTATATTTTTTCTGTCTATTCACTTTCCCACAAGTTTTTTGAGAGAGCAAATTATGGGTCAAAATCCTTCATACCACACAAAATACTTTAGTGCATACTATGTACACAGAAGATCAATAATTGCATGTGTTATTAATTAATTATCAAATAAAGCCTGGTTTTAAGTCTAACAATAAATTAGTCACATTTGATCTTGCTCATAGAACTTTTGATGGAATGATAGAAGAGACATCAGATTTCAAAAGGTGAACAAAATGTGAGAAAATAGACACAGGAAATATAGACCACTCTTAAGGAACTTAGCTGACAAGAGAAACACATGCTTGTAACAGCACCATCTAAATAAAACTTATTATTATTATTATTAAATCACGAAGTCTATAGAAACTGCTAAATTTTTCTTCTCTCTAAAAATATACTGAATCTTTCTATCTTCTTCACCCAACAAATATATCAGATATGAGTCAGCATGGGAACCAAATAGCAGATGTGCTTATTAGAAAATTTAAACAAAATACAGAGTCTGGAATAACAGTAACAAAGGAGATAGCAACACAAAGGAAACTATGTTTTGTTCTGAAATTTGAAAAAAACATTACTTAGGTTCTAGAGTTTTCTCACTTTAACAATATAAAAAGGTTCTTATATTTAGGGGGAGAGGTTGTTTAATATTAGTATTAGATCCTTTTGTGCTCCTGAGGGTTAAATAATGCAATGATTTAGAATTAAAATATCCTAAAAGAACGTTTTCTTATTAAGGAATTTTTATTAACGAACTGTTTGAACTCTAAAGTTTCCTGCTCTTATCACAATACTTAATTCATTGGTTGATTATGGAAATGATTTATGTGCCTATTATGTTCTAAGCAACATGATAGATATTAGCAGATCAAAAGTGAGCAGCAGTAATTCTCTGCACTGAGCTCACATTTAAGTACAAGGAGACAAGATCAAATGATGGTGCCAACTATTGATTAACCCACTCTCAGTGTGTGGGGTCAAACAAGGTTTCAGAGAAGACATAAAGCATGAGCTGGGTTACCAAAGATGAGATATAGTAGTTCACCAGGTGGAAAATTGGAAAGAAACAAACAAAAAATAATAATGCAACAATTTTCAGAAAAAAAATCTGAGGAAATTGAATTAAGATTGCTGATTATAAGATCAGTCTTTCTGAAGAAGACCTTTCCATTTTCATTGAGACTGGAAAGAAAGAGACTCATATGAGGTCGGATACAGGTCTGTCTCCATATCAAGGTGAAAATTTGAAGTACATGAACAAATTCTATGCTAAATAAGAGTGTGAACTCTTATCTATATAAATAGCTACTTACTGAGAATATTGTGTACAAGCAGATAAAAGATTAAAAAAAATAAAGGTGTGCTAGGGAACCAGAGATCTAGCTGAAAAGACTACAGAAGTAATGCCCAAGAGTGGTTTGCAAGAACACATCAGTTAAAGATCAACCGAGTTCCAAGTTCTTACTCCACTACTACTGGTTGCCTGAAATGTCCACACCATTCACTATGGTGCTTAAAGCATTTCAGATCTCCTTTAAAATAAAAAAAAAGGGCAAATGCAGAAAAATATAGCAAGTTGAATATGTACATCTAATTTTGCTCCCTTCAAAAAAACTACCAGGTAAGTAAAGACTTGTCTTTCTTTGCTTTTTTTTTTTTTTAAGATTTTATTTATTTATTCATGAGAGACATAGAGAGAGAGAGAGAGAGAGGCAGAGACACAGGCAGAGGGAGAAGTAGGCTCCATCAGGGAGCCCAATGTGGGACTCAATCCTGGGTCTTCAGGATTATGCCCTGGGCCAAAGGCGGTGCTAAACTGCTGAGCCACCAGGGCTGCCCAAGACTTATCTTTCTTTAAAGACATAAACTTACAAGGATAGAAAGCATAAGAGAGAATTTAACAGCAACAAATTTTTAGAAGACTGAAAGATGAGTATTAAATGATTTAGTGGACTGAAAACAGTGGAAGTCAAAAGTTGGTACATGGAATATTGAGGAACAACTATATTTGTACCTGGGAGTCATTGGAAGTTCCAAAAAGTGACAATCACAAATACCTTTGGAACTGGAAGGGAAGGGGAATTTAGATGAGCAAAATGATAATTGACTTAAACAGTTTTTTTGAGAAATAATTAAATCCTCATAACCCTTCCCCACTCTATGCCTCTAAGTGATTATACATTCTCCACTCCAGCAGATTTCTGGAGGTTTATCAGTGAACCTCTGGAGAGTTCACTCTGTGACAAAATAGAGTAGACACCAGATTCATTGGAAAAGCTGGATGCTCTTCTAAAATCAATATTAAATACCAAACACATACAGAGTATTGACAAAACTCCCTTCCTCCTTTCTTCATGCCCAGACCCTGGTAGGCAGGTCTATATTTTCCAAAGAGATTAACAAGTCCAAGGAAAAACCAAAAGACACTGAAATTAAGAGATCCTAACAACCTAACTTGATTACCTGTAAATAAGATCAAAGTCTATGAGCCCTAATCATGTGCTCAGAGGTTTAATCACATTTTAAGTTCCTATTTTAAATCATGAGTAGAAAACTAAGGATTATTAGACACATTTGAGAAAATTCTCTACATACCTCTAGGATAGAGACAAAATTAAATAAAATGAAATAAATAGAGAAAAAAAACAACAACATGGAAGAGAGAAGTTCTATGAAGAGAGAAAAATAATAAGAATCTATCATTATGAATGTTGAGAGAAGGTATTATATCCATAAAAAGTGGAAACATGTTTAAAAAATTAGAAGAGCATTCAAGGAAAAAAATTCTCAAAAATTAAAGACATGACATTGATATTGGAATTTAAAAACTAACATAATGTAAAGTTAAGGAAAACCACATAAACAGAGCATTTTTAAAGAGATGGTAAAGTAAAAAATAGAGGACTTGTTTGCAGTGGTCTGATACATAAATTCTGGAAATTCTAGAAAGAAAGGGAACAGAAAGGAAGAAATGATCAACAAAATAATTCTTAAATTTTTCTAGGAATGGAATGATCAGATATTCAGGGTGACTGTCAACGGAGTGCCTAATACCAAAAAAAAAAAAAAAAATCACTGTGAAATGTTTTAACATACCAAACAAAGATGCTAAGAGATTCATTCCATGGAGGAAAAATAAAAGCATTGAACATGAACAATAAAGAATCAAATACTCATACCATGAGTATCTCAACAGAAATTCTGGAAACTGATAGACCATGTGGAACAACACAGAATTCTATAAACTAGCCAAACAATCGAGTAGGAAGATCAAAGATATCTTCAGATATGTAAATCATAAAATATTTACCTCATATTCTTTCATATAATTCTTCTGTATGATATGTTCATCAAAAGATTGTTCTTGAAATTGCTTAAAGCACTACTATTGATCAAAATACAATGATTGTGCAATTAAGTTGTAAATGGGCTAGATATTTTTCAATGGAATTGCATTTTTACTTGAAAAAATGACTGACAAACTATGGTCATTCATACTTGCATATTTGACAGATATTTTCTCTAAAATGAGCAAAGTAAGCCTATGACCAAGAAATAATTGACACTATCTGTTACTAATAATAAAATGTGAACTATCAAACCAAAAGTAGAATTTAGGAAACTGTGTCTGTCATGTAAGATAATCATCTCCCCAATACTTAACTTTTTAAATGAAATTGGTGCTGATATTAACGAATCTGATATTTTTAATGTTATATAATGAAATTTGTCAACATTTGCAACATCTAAATCAGTAAACCAATATTCCAAAAAATACATGACACTGAAAGAATCACCATTTATAGGTAAGATTGAAAGTGCAAACAGATTAATCATCTTTTCACAATAAAGAGTTAATTGATGTGGTTTCAGATTCTACATTGCAACTAATCTTTAAGAAACTACCATTAGTAGAGTTTTGGTGTGGTATCAAAGAAAAAGACCTATGGTTATCTGAAAAGTTTATTAAAGTACTCTTCCCTTTTCCAACCACTGTGTAAGCTCAATTGTCTTTCGCACTTTAACCAAAACAACAAATTGCAACAGATTGAATGGAGATATGGGTATGATAATCCATCTCTTTTCTCTTAAGGTAGACATTAAAGAGATTTTGTTTTGCTTTGGAAATTATTGTTACTTTTCATAAAAATATGTTGCTTATGCTATTATATAACAGGTATGTTATTGGAACTCTCAGGTGAATAAATACTTTTCAAAATTTCTTAGTTTTAACTTCCAATATAGTCAATGTGAAAGATATGACTATGACCCATATAAACAATAGTTCTTTGGGTTTCTCAATGTCTTAAAATACACACACACACACACACACACACACACACACACACACACAGGAGTTCCCAAAACCAAAATGTTTGAGAACCAGTAGTTTAAGGTAAGGAGAAAAGTGGATATGGAGGCCATTATTGTTTTTTAAATAACAGTGTTACAGAAGTGAATAACCAACCACTAGTCCAGCCCCCTCCTTTACAGATAAGAGAAATGAAATTCAGAGATAGTAAGACAGTTGCCCAAGGTGATGCCAGTTAAAGAATTTATGTCTCTCTCCTCTCTCCTCAAGGCTTTTCTTTGTTTCTTTTTTTTTTTTTTTAAGATTTTATTTATTTATTCATAGAGATAGAGAGACACACAGAGAGAGAGAGGCAGAGACACAGGCAGGGGGAGAAGCAGGCTCCATGCTGGGAGCCCGACGTGAGACTCATCCAGGGTCTCCAGGATCACGCCCTGGGCTGCAGGCGGCGCCAAACCACTGGGCCACCGGGGCTGCCTTTTCCTTCTGTTTCATGTTGGCTTGTCAACTTGAGTTTTCCAACTTAAATACAATTTTTTTAATGCAAGGATATTGTGTATGTACATATGTGATGTGTGCATGTGTGTCCAGCACTGTATTAGAGATGGTTATCATTCCTTCCAGTTTTCTTAACTCCTCAAAAAAATTTGTTCTCACAACCTCTAGTAAGGAATGAGCAGACCCCAGGAGCCCATTTCTCAGGGTGAAAGTTAAGAGGACTGACTAGAGTGACATACAAACAAAACAAACTTCTCTTTCTGGGATTTAGAATTGAAAAATAGAAAAAACAGCCAGTGTCTATGGGGAACTTAAACCACAAAAACTGAGTAGCTCGAGTTCCAGTCAAGGCAACCATATCTGGGTTACACTTGCCAAAGCCAAGAAAATTTGAACAGCAGCAAAGGCAACGAGATAGGTGGAGAAACAGAGGAGTGGGCTGGCCCTCACTCTTCAAATTCCTGGTTCCAGGATCCTGTGAGGCCCAACAAAGTTTCCTTTGATTTGTTAATTTTCCTTTATCCACATTGAATGAGCTTTTATTACTTGCAATCCAGCAACAATGTGTGAGGACAAATGTGTATATTTACATATCCCTAATTATCTGAAGGACAGCTTGAGTGGGTGGTAGGAACCAACAGAACTTCAAGTCCTGATATTTGCCTGAGGAGAGAGGCAGCTAAGGCAAGGTACACTGCAGAGAACCAATATGCATGAGTACGGTTGACAACTTAAGGGATCACATCAGAGATCTGTAATTTGGACCAAAAATGTAGTTATCACTGTCATCGAAAAATTGGATATTGCAGGGCTTGATAATACATTATAAAGTCTTCTTAATTATTAAATTAAGAACTGAAAGCATGACTCAGCTATTGCCAACACTAGCTAGAGGGTAATGTCATCTGAGAAGCCACTTATCCAAAACTTCCTTTTGGCTAGTCTCAGGTGGGACCTATGAAAGGTTATTATTTTTTTTAAGAGTGCCCCACCCCAATCAGGTGATTTCAGTATGAGATGGTGAAAGCCCACTAAGACCTCAAAGGAGAAACTCTATAGAAAAAAAACATTGCAGAAATTTTCTGCTACCTCATTGTCATTTTAGAAAGAGGATGTAAAAGCAGTATTTATACTAAAAAAGAGAGGTTTTCCTAGAAAAATCCTACAGTGTTCTTTAGGAGTCTGAAAGAGTGAAGCAGTCAACTAGCAAAGAACTAAGTGTCAAATCAATGGAAATCCAAAAAAGAATACCACTGTAAGGAATGGGAGAAAAAGAGCTGTGTTAGAGACTCAGGTGATATAAGGTAGTAAAGAATTTTCATTAGGATATGGCTCAAAACTGTTTCTGAAAGCTCCCTCCAAAGCATTATGTTCAATGTAATAGAAAATGGCAAGGGAGTCAAATGGAATGTGGCTCTCTTACTCCTGGTTTATAACGAGGGGTCCCAAACCTAGCAAATGTAAAGGGTTCTGATACAGTAGAGGCTTCTCAAACACAGGACTCAGACACACAGAGTACTTAAGACTGTGAACAGTGGTGTGCATTTTGCTATCACCCTAAACTTTATCTTCGTCTACACGGAGGTGTGGCACTTAAGGGTCAATGATACACGGTTACTAAAATCCGTACCCAATATCTATCCAGAGATCAGAGAAACCTTAGATTCGGAGAGAATCTCTTCACTGCCTTTGGCTTACAGGCCAAGACTGCAGAATGATGCAGACCCTGCAGTTCAGCTTTCCTATGCTTAAAGACAAGGAAGATAAAGGAGGTTCCAAAGTAAATCTCCAAACACACTGATTCTTTATTTATGGGGCCTAGGAGATAGAGAACATTAAGTGAACTCAAAATGGCATGTTGCGATCAGATTTTCAGCTGTTCTGTGTCACTGGGAACTGCAAAGTAAAAAGAAGAGCCCTAATATCAATAATAAATGCCTACCGGAGAACTCCAGTAAAGCTACAATGATTAAATAACACCAACGAAGAGAGGCGAAGTCTAGAAGACACTTGCTTTCTCTCTTGCTCGCTCTCTCTCTCTCTTTCTGGCAAAATGCCCAGGCTATTGGTTTTTCTTTGCTTCTCCACTTGCATGTTTGTCAGCCCACCCCTAACCCCCATGGAAATTTGTTCGAATGACAAGGTAATTGAGATCTTAAAGGAGCTACAGAAATTATTTCAAGTCTTTGAACTTCTCTCCAAGTAACACTAATAACTTTAAAGTTGATGAGTCCATCCTTCATGCTGTTTTAATATCCAGATGTGGAGTCTCATATTGATTAGGAGGCAGAAGAAAATGAAATAAACTGTTATGGTGTCACCACTATGAATCAGTCTCTCTCCCAGCACTTCTTACATGCTACTTTTTCTCATGGTAACCACACAAGATGTGTCAAGTAAAACTGCCCTTAGAACACAGATAAAGAAATTGAGACTCAGAGAGGTTATTTTGCCCAAGGGCTAATAAACATCAGAGCTACCAAACACTGGAGTCAATATTGAAACTCAGGTCTGCTTGATACCAAAACCTTCTCCATTACTCAGGCTCTTCCATCAGTGAACAGCAAATCAGAGTGAACTTCCCAGCACTACCCCTCGCCATTGCCTGGTGGCTGACATTTGATAGAAGGCAAATAAATATTGATTGACTGAGTGGCTAGGTGAATTTCTACGAGGCCCTTGATGCTGAGATGTGACTTAGAACAGGGAAGTAGCAGGAGGAAGACAGTAGCAATACTATTGAATGAAAACTCTGAGTTTCTTGTGAATGGTTTAGCTTGAATGCTAGTCCACCTGATTGATGCAAGGAACCAGTCACCTGGTCATGTCTTCCTGCCAGCAGTGAGGCAGTAAATAATGGTGCTTTTAACTTGGTAATCTACTACTAAAAAAAATAAGGGCTGGTTGAGAAATGTTGTGGCTACCCAACCAGTGCTGTTGATGGATTGTAAAATTTTAGGAAAGATTTGGTTGTGGTCACTATTTGCAACTCACTGGACAAGCACAGAGATATACAGAGATACTGCAGAGTGAGCTTAGGCTGAATGTTCCAAACCATTTTCATCTACAAAACATAATTTCTGCATTGTCTTCCAGTACAGAGAAGTCTCTGCAACCCTGATGTTTATGTTAGCAATTTATTCTGACCCCTCTCTCAGTCTTTGGGATTTTCTCTCACTCTTCCTTTAAAGTCCTCTTGTTTCTATTATCTCAGCACATGTGCTGCGATGTTCTTCCCCTTTCCAGTAGAAAATAGTCACTATTTTCAACAACAGTTTCAATGTCTCTTCCTCTTTTGTCTATAGCACCAACTAGGTACTATCTCTGCCCTGCCCTAGGCTCTCTTCCCATCCAGACAGATGTGATCACTGGAGGCAAAACCATGGGGAAATATCCTTCTACTAGAGAGCATTCCAATATAGAAAATTCATTATAGTGCACACCAGCTGAATATCAGTCCCGTCTCTTCCAAAATTGTATACAGATTGCTCCTATCCAGGTAGATCTATTCTGTTCTGCCTTTTCTTTTTCACTACCTGCCTCCTTTTTCCAAAATTGAGCTCCTTAAGAGTATATCACTTACCTATTTCTTTTTACAGAAGCTAAAGGGCTTTTGTACCATATAATCCCTAGACCAAGCAAGGTCCTCACAATGGACTGGGGTTATGGGAACTGGAGGACAGAGGCCCAAAGCAGGTTAGGGACTTGTACATAGAACACCCTGAGTGGATATGTCAGAGGCTTCATTTACCCTAGCCCTACCCCTACTAAATTTGTCCTATTTCAGTCATCTATAGAAACTGGCAGAGATTTTGACAGAAGTAAGGAATGTGGATGCACAGTGATGAATTTAGAAGCAAAATCAGAATTTAAGAGATTTTGTGCCAGTTCCAAGAGCAATCTTGTGGAGACTTTCAGACCCCAAGATTTTATGAGGACATGGTTGTGGTTTATATAGAGAACAAATGAGATATTTAAAAGTAAATCTTTTAAGGGATATGCAGGGCATATAGCTGTATTCCAGGTCTACATCTCCAACCTCAGTACCAGCAGCAAAGTGCTAAGCCCTACATGATCAAAAGCAAATACAAGCAGAAGACAGAGGCACAAAATTTCACAATGAAAACTTGAAAACCTTAACCACCCCAGCTTCTGGTAATGCTGGGATGTAAACCTCTCTAAGTAGTAAGTTTAGGCAAACTGCAAGTACAGTTTCATAAGCAGTCTATCTACCTCTACAAAAAAAAAAAAAAAAAGCAACATGTTAAAATAATGAAACATAATTGAATTTTCATCCATTAAAATCTATATTTTCTGAAACCATGTCTCAGCTCTGTTTCAATAACTATGTCCAATACCCAATACATTGAATACCCAACCCATCTTATTGATCAGTTGATCATTATTCAATGTCAGACTTGGGTTTAAAAAGGAGGAAGCCCAGCTAGCCCAATCATCATCAAGCCAGCCCAGGATAGATGTAAAAAAGATGGTCAACCCATGAGATACAATTGTAATATGACAAGAGGAGCCATTTCCAGCAAAAACCCATTTACCAAGTCCAATCCTATACACCCCTCAGGTTTCATAGTATAGCAAACTATACAAAGTAGAGTCATTCTTGGGGGATTTTTCTTTCTGCTCTGTTCCATTCTTCATAAATTATAAATGTGCCTACCGTCTAGCATAATTCATTAAAAATATTCTATCCATCGATTCCTTCATCTGAATATATGAGAGAAACAGAAAAGGAATCTGAAGAAAAATATGCATCAAACATATTTTGTCATCAATTATTCCTAGGATGTAGGACATGACGGAAGGCAAGAATGGGGAGAAACAAGACATTCTTTTATTTTAAAAAATTGAATACAGGACTGAATTAGTTCACACTTTTCAACAAATATGTATTACTTCTGTGACTTTGACAGGAGAAATCCAAAAAAGAGAAAATTGTCTGGGCTGTGTAGTGTTAGTGGTTTATCCATTAGCACACACTTTGTCTTGCCTAAGATGGGATTTTCACTTGCTGCTCCTTCCACTCTTAAGTATTATGAATTTGAATCCTATTATGAAATGAAATATTGTAAACTGCAAGAGCCGAAAGATCATAGAGGGCAAACTCTGAATATTGTTTGAAAGGAAACTAGGTGATGAGTCACTTATCGAAGACACAATTTCTCATTCATTCTGCAAATATTCTTTAAGCGTCTATTTATTTAGCCAAAAATTAAAAGTGTGTTGGAGTTACCACTATTAGTTCAATGCATATCTGTCCACAAAGGGTCATCTAGTGCAAATTTATTTCATGCCAATAATAAAGCTGACACAATTCTAAATATATTCATACTCATACCCCTATACTTTTAGAAGGAAATGAGTACTCTCATTTCACAAAGAAATTGAGACTCAGTAAAGTTAAGTGGTGATACATTCAAACTCAGATCTCCAAACTTCCAATCCAAGGGCTCTTGCCACATATGTACTGGCTTTCTTCTCTAAGGATTTATTTCTGGAGACCAGAGAAATCAGAAGTAAACTGGGTTGTTATTGTTGTTGTTGTTGTTGTTGTTGTTTTTGTATTTTTTTTTTCTAATGCTAGTTCAAATATTGTTTCTTTCAAGTCACAGTGATCAGTTTATCAATGTGGTTTATGTCATTGGTTTTAAATATTATATTAAATAACCTCAGAACCATTTCCTTAATCAATAATTGATACAAAGTTGGCAAACCCTATTACTTAAGTCATCTCTCATGGAAAGGGGAAAAAAGATCATTAAGGGGAGTTTTTCAATATTCTCTGATGTCTAATTAAAACAAGAATTAAAAAGCATAAAACTGATTAAAGTTTATATGAAAGAAAATGATTCAACCTTGAAGAAAATAACTTAACCTTTGGACTGCTGATATTTATCATCCTTGGTAACCTCTGAATAATGAGAAGTGTATTTGGGTTGCTTTTCATGCTTCCTCACAAATCTTTCTACAACCTGAATGTTCTGTGGATTGAGGATATCATGATTTATGATATAGGTTAGAATAAAAGATAGCTTATTGAACCTATAATGAAAAAAATACATCTTCTGTTTTAGGATTATAACTTCCTTATAATTATGTCTTAAAGAGATGTTAAGGACTGAATTATATACCCCAAAATTCATATTTTGAAGCTCTAACTCATAAAATGTAATTGTATTTGAAGACAGGGCCATGGGCAGCCCGGGTGGCTTAGCGGCTTAGTGCAGCCTTCAGCCGAAGGCCTGATCCTGGAGACCCGGGATCGAGTCCCACATCAGGCTCCCTGCATGGAGCCTGCTTCTCCCTCTGCCTGTGTCTTTGCCTCTCTCTCTTTTTCTCTGTGTCTCATTAATAAATAAATAAAATCTTAAAAAAAGAAAAAGACAGGACCTATAAAGAGTTAATTAAGGTTAAATGAGATCATAAGGGTAGAGCTCTGATACTCTAGGATTAGTGTCCTTATAAGACAAAACATTAGATATCTTGCTACCACTCTCTCTTACATGAACAAAGAGGTGATGTGAGCAACAGCAAGGTGGATGCTGCCTACAAGACAAGGGAAAAGGACTCAGAATGAAATCTATTTTGTCAATACCTCAATCTTGAACTTCCAAGCCTCCAGAACTATAAGAAAATAAATTTCTGGTGTTTAAACTATACCAGTCTATGACATTTTGTTATGACAACCCAAGTAAACAAATACACGGGAATATGAATGTTCATTTATATGAACAGAAAATTTTGAAGACTATCTTTGAGTAGAAAAATTTAAGGATGCTATTCTGGTCATAAAACTTTGTTCTGACAGATGACTAGTTACAAGAATGATAGCATAAACTGCAACATAATGTGGCACCTGTCACTCTTTTGCACATTATTTAGAATATACAACTTATGGTGATATTCCAAAGACTAGTTGAATTCCTTAACTTTCAAAGAAACAATCTCAGTTGATCGTCTACCTGGCTTTCCTTTCTATAATATAAAAGCTTCTCAACTAGACTTTTTTTACTCAGGAAAAGCATAGTTTACTCTGCTTAATAAATACTGGCATTAAAGAGTTACATGGGAAAAGAGGAAAAACTAATACAATTTCCATGGAAGGATTTATACTATAGCTAAATTTTATAGAAAGGGAGAACAGACACTTAGCCCATGGGCAAACATTTTCCCCATTTTCCCTCATGGCAAGTATCAAGGCCCACCTTCCTGCCACACCTTAGGGCAAGCTTAAAATCCATTTCTACATGGCAGTCTTGGCAGCTTTTCCAATTGACAGGGGTTGGAATTTAATTCCCATTCCTGAATATAACTCAGTCTTCTACTTTTTCTCACAGAGCCATAGGCCCAAATAGAGTAAAATCTAGGTCGAATCTAAGATAAATTAGATTAAAAGCAAGTAAAACCACCAGCTCTCATATTACTATATTGGGGAGATGATAAATATTAATAATTTAGAACATACTGTGTTATCTAATAATTGCTTATGTATTTATCCATATAATGGCTGTAGGCCAACACTACAGGTTGGCTAATGCAACTTGTACTTTCAATACTCTTTTCCCTTGCCTATTGTAAGAGCCTATTATATAGTCTGTAATGTAGTCATGAAGCCTGGAGATCTGGCAATTTCTGTGCCCATGAGGCAATGTGCACAAACGTAAATGCTAAATCACTAAGGATGGTGGAATAGAAACATGAGAGAAAGCTAGGTCTCCAAGGTCATTATTAAATCCTCCTGCCCTGGACTGTTCATGCCAAACTTCTTATATTATTTGGCAAATATGCCTTTATGTTTTTCATGTAGAGTTAATCAAGTTTTCTGTATTTTGCATTTGAATAAATTCCTGATTAATACAATGGTTTTAAGTTAAATAAAATCACAAAATGTTAAACCAAAGATTCCATGCCATAAATATTTATTCATGTAAACCATAAAAACCTAAGTATAACAAAACCTGGTTATCGTGGAAAATTGAGGAACTTCTCACTTTCCTCCCCTACCCTAGGAGAGGGTACCAATCCACTTATACTAATAAAGTAAACAATAAATTCAAACTAGTTTTTTTTTTAAGATTTTATTTATTTATTCATGAGAGACACACAGAGAGAGGCAGAGACACAGGGAGAGGGAGAAGCAGGCTCCATGCAGGGAACCCGATGTGGGACTCGATCCCGGGACTCCAGGATCAGGCCCTGGGCCGAAGGCGGCACTAAACTACTGAGCCACCCGGGCTGCCCTCTAGCTAGAGTTTTATAATTCTATTTGCTTTTTATAATACTAGTGCCAAGCTAGTAGTAGTAGTAGTAGTAGTAAATAGAATTAGGTTTTATAATACTAGCTTGGCACTTGCTCTCTCATTCATTCTATGTGCTCGCTCCAATTCATTTTTTTGTCCAAACATTTCTCTTTTCTCAATCCTGCTTGACTGTCAGCACAAAGGAATGCTATCACATAGGCCATCTGTGTCCAGACCTTATTCCAACCCAAGCTATCCTTGGCAATATATAAAAAGTCCAGGAACAATCAGTGTACAGACTGTAGAATTAGTCTGGTTTCCTTAAGACCATTAAGCTGCTCTGGGTCCCTGCAAGAAGTAACCTTCTCATCCAATCTTATTTCCACCAACCTGCTGACTACCCAGACTTCTCCCTTAATGTCCCACAAACAGGTCTACTTTAAGTGATCTATGTATTGGGCCATGATAAGCTCTGAAAAATGTTTCCATCTCCCTTTCCCCACTCCCAAATTTAGCGTAAGAATGCAAGCACTCTATTGCATTTGAAACTATACTCATTTACTCACCTAAATGTGGTTGGTATAAGCTATACACATATGTACATAGTTTTTCCTAGAGAAAGAAATTTTATTTATTTTTTAAAGACTTATTTATTCATGAGAGACAGAGAGAAAGAGAGAAGCATAGGCAGAGAGAGAAGCAGGCTCCCTGCTGAGATTTTGATGCAGGACTTGATCCCAGATTCCAGGATCAGGCCCTGAGCTGAACCACTGAGCCATTCAGGCATCCCAAGAAAGAAATTTTTAAAGCAGAATCTATTGAAGGGTGTATTATCAGATTTTTAAGGCAAAAATATGTTTATGTACTAATAAAATACAAAGCAAAATCACTATTGTCATGAGTGGTGCCAACAGCTTACACACATATGATTATCATCACTGAAAGGATATTTAGAACAATTGGACCACACTCCACTATGTCTAGCTAATCAGAACCCAGCAATGTTCAATCATTTGCAGACTATATCCACAGAGGTGGTGACTTTTTCTAGCAATCACATTTTCATCACTAAATTGAGAAATAGTTGATAAGGCTCTTGATAAGCATATAAATTTGCTGGAAAGGAGGAAGTACTAAAATCATTGCTATCTCAATCCCTCAAAAAGATAATAAACCTACAATTAAAAGGAATATTTAAGAGAATATTGAAGTCAGGTTGGACAAAAAGATTCTTTAAGACCATAACTTTCTTATGTGTAACTTTATCCCAGAGGCTTAGCTCTCTTTTCTTCCACTGAATCCAGTCCCTTTCTCTGAGGTTCATCAAGGTTTAAGCCCTAATTCTTCTCACTCCCTGCCAATATATTGTGGATTGGTTTCTCTTGATCAGCTGCTGGATCAAGAATCAGCTTCAAATTGAAGGACATCTGAAACTGTATTTCAGGTCTCCTTCGTGACTTCTATCAGGAAGATGACCATAGAATTGCATAGTTATTTTGGGAGGGAATGCAGATTCCAGTCAATAAAGACAGTATCTAAAAAAAAATCAAGTGGTAAAATAAATTACTTTTAACCTCAGCACAAGTGCAGGTTTCTGGCACTGCTTTGCAGACAGTCTTTTTGTGTAGAAAGTCTTTCAATTTGGCTTCAGCCAAGTGTCTTCCTGAATATTCATTCTGCATGGGGAATCACATGCATACTTGCCTAGCCAAACTATGGAAGTACAGGCTTTTCCCTACTTCGGTCCTCTCTCATTGTTCTATCAGCATGGGATCCTGTAGCTCATCTCCATCAGAATCCCTCTAACTTGCTAGGCACATATGTCAGCTTCTCCCAAGAGCTCTTTCACCACATATGATACAGTGGGCTCCTTGCATTTCAGCAAACCTCCATCCCGGGAGCAAAATATCAATGCCCCCTTTTTGCAGGCACTCAATCTCCATGAGAAGACTCTTCGAGCGCCCTCATGTGGATCAGATAAGCAAGAGGAAGAAATTTTAAAGGCTCTATACCCCTAGGAATTCCCTTCATTCTGCTTTTGCGTAATTCCTTTTCCTCTTTTAAAATGAGTAGAAGAAAAAATAAAATAAATAAAATGAGTAGAAGAGCACTGGGTGTTATTCTGCATGTTGGTAAATTGAACACCAATAAAAAATAAATTTATTAAAAAAATAAAATCAGCAGAAGAGAATGGAGGATTAGAGTCTCAGGATCAGTTTTACTATCTTTTAGTAAGTCCTACTCAGATAACTTTAGCACTTCGCTATTGCTCTCCACTTCAAGGTTTATGCTAGAATTCTTAAAGAAAATGTTGCACTCAAATTTTGTATGTATTCAAAGAAGTTTAAAAAATTATATGTAGACTCACAGGCTTTTTAAATATTAGTTTAAATTTTATAGCATTAATTATTTCAACATTAAATTAAAATCCACTTAATAAGTAGTTCAACCTGTAAAATCACTTTTCTAGTGATTCTAGGCATTAAAAATAACTCAGCTAACCCTTTTAATCACTTTTCTAGTGATTCTAGGCATTAAAAAATAACTCAGCTAACCCTTTGACAACCAGAAATTCCTGCCACAACACTCTTAGCCTCAGATCAACTTGCCCAGGCATCTGATGTGAGGCTAGAGCCATCCTGATTTTTCTCAGACATTTAAACACTGATTTGAACTGCTAGCTACCTCTCACCATGCCTGTGCATGGGGTCAATACAAAGCACTGAAAATTCCTCCCAGCCCTTATGCTTTTTTATTCCCCCTCCATACCAGCCCATCACAAAGCCTCAGCTTGCCTTATGGTAGACCTACAGCAATAGTTTACAATTAATTTCTCAAGTGAGCCAAAAGCTGCAATAGAGCAAATATAAAATATTTCGTTCTAAGAGGTCTTTCTCAAGGGAAAAAAAAATCAACCACTCAGATTTGTTCTTTGTTTCAGGCTTTCAAATCCCTCTTCCCAGAATTTGCCCATCAAAATAACAATGTTCAAAGATTTGTTTTTACTATCCAGTATCTCTACAGGAGTGGAAATAAATAGGTTGGCTAGAAAAAAGAGACCTTGATCTCCAAATTGTGGGTAATGGAGGAACATGGAAATTACATAGTGTTGTATCTTACTGTGTTTCTAAGTCAGTAGTAAGAATGAATGAATTTATTTATTCAATTAATGTTTGTTGGATGTGTTACTATGTGTCAAGCACTACATTAGTCTGAGGGATCCAGAGCTAGAGGAAGTCCAGAACTACAGAGTTATGTAGACATGTATATAATCATGCTAGGTTCATTGTGATGCTAACTTCTTGCTTCTCTCCTTGTGGAGTTAAGTCAAAAGAATTTCCTCCATATTTCTACCTTTTGAATCTTGAGAAAAGATCACAGACTCTGGTATGTGGGACAGAAGCAGAAGTTGCAGGTCAAATGAACGTTCTTTTTAACTCAGATTTTTCTTTGGGAATCCAGAATCACTGAAAAAGATGGAAGTCAGAGTTTGAAGAGAGGAGAGACATCTGCAGACCACAGAAAGAAACAAGGGTTTGGAATTGGGGATTTTCTGTGAATTATATGAAATGCCCCTCTTACCAGAGGATGGAACATTAGTGGGAAATGATAACATCATAAACCAAGAGCTCTGGTAAAGGATTTACGGGTCCATACTAGTCACCAAGAAAATGGAATTACCTTTCTGGGAATGAGATCACATGTCTTTGATAAGCTCATAAGGACTTGGAAAGTAGGCATATGGGAGACTGGTTGTCATGACAGAGGCCCTTCCACCTTTCTCAGGTAATCATTGGGTTCCTGTATTATCATAGGAAACTTATGATCAAAACTGAATTAGTTTATAGTCTCTCATGCAAGAGCTTGGATACAGATTGACTTGACTTATAAAAATTAAGAAATTTGATGGGTTTTGTACCTGTCTTGTGTAGGAAACACACTTCTGCTATTCAAATAAATACAGTAAGGGGTGTGCACCATCAAAAGAACATGCTGGGACCAAAAGGAAGAAATAGTCCATCTTTCTAGGGAAGTAGGAGGTGCCATGATAGAAAATAAAGTTCATATCTCACACAGTCCCTAAGTTTCTCTACTGTTTATGAATGTTCACATCCAGTGCCAATAGTACATGGCTTAACAGTATGCTGGCAGGGTTGTGCCAACTGACCAATATGAACAGGTAATTCTAGGTGAAGACAGAGTGGTTTATAATAAATTAAAGTGGTATCCTTTTTTTTTAAAAAAAAAAGATTATTTATTTATTTATTTATTCATGAAAGACACAGAGAAAGAAGAGGCAGAGGGAGAAAGAAGGTTCCATGCAGGATGCCTGATATGGGACTCGATCCTGGGACTCCAGGATCATGCCCTGGGCCAAAGGCAGATGCTCAACCACTGAGCCACTCAGGCATCCCTAAAGTGGTATCCTAATAATACTGAATAAGCTAACGGATAACTGAGTTAGCCAAGCTAGTCACTACCTTCCCTGCTTCTAGGTATAATAAGTAGGTAGATAGATGAGTAAGGTATAGATGTACACATGAATATAGATGAAAAGAGATAGAGAGAGAGATGATAGAGAAACATGTATTTGACTAAAATCAAAAGAATAAAATGTGCTATTATGAGTATATACATGTAATTATATGTGTGTGCATATTTGCTTTTGAAAAAGATTAGAAATAAAAGAAATTCACACAAGTGTTAATACTGACTCATTCTAGGAATGGATTCCATCTGCTTTTTCCTTTTGTCTTTATACTTTTCATTAATATTTTCTTTAGTATTTTTCAACATATTTTCTTTTTATTCCTTTCAAGTTTCCATCAATTCTTTCACAGCAGAGATATATGGTGATCAGACAAAAACAAAAGTTGTATTTCTTCGTATTTAAGTTTCAGAACAGACTGAAAGAGATGAGAAACTTCCAGTTTGAGAGTCTATGGGCAGTGAGGACTCCAGAACTATAACTTTATATAGAAGGAGCAGTTAAGACAAGCTATGGAAATATCACAGGTGTGAAGGTCTGTGGCCATCGTAAAGAACTGTTAAAAATGGAAGATGCTTCTTACCATCCAAGATGTAAGCCCAACTAAGTATCAAATTTTCCTCACCTCAAGACTTCACTTGCTGTTGCCTTTATTGAGAAGTTCTCAGTTGGTTGCTACTCCATGTCATAGAGGGTTCAGCCAACTGCTCTAAGTGCCCATGCTACGAGAACTCCTCCATCCTCACCCAGTCAATCCTTACCATATTCTCTCATATTGTTTTCCTCATAATGAATACCATAATCTTAAAGAATCTTATTTATTTACTTTTCTATTATTGTCTAATTCTGCCCACTGAAAGGGTATCACTGTAGGCTAAGGTTATGCCTGACATGCAATGCTCCACTACCAAAGCCTGGGACAACTTCTACACAGCGAACTTTCAAGATATTTGTGGAATGAATGATAGAAATTTTTTTCTTAAATATCATAATTAAGGGTCAAAACTGCATATTTAGAAATCCTTTATTCCATGGAGCTGGTGGATTAATTAAATAATAAATCTTTCTCTGATTATGTAACTGAATATTTCCCACTCTGCTAACTCAGGGTGCAAACACCACCAAATCTCTTTTATTTTCCTAATTAATCCACTACCTCATAGGAAGAAAGTTCAATATCCTACCCTCTGGCTATTGAAAATAAGTAATAAAAACCACTTGGCTAGGAAAAGGATTTACAATCTAGTCACTTTATTAATTACCTAATTTTACCAATATGTTACTTACACCATTTATTCTTTTACTTAGAAGCATCAGCCTATATAACCTAAAATTCTCAGAAGTTTTGGAAAATTGAAATTTGGTACAATATTTTATGTTTTCACATACTTTCAGAATATTTTCATCTAAACTTTGGCATTGCTGATTTAGCTCAGCCATCGCATGGAAACAAATTAATATATCCTAACAATATTGAAAAAACTAACATGTAACCTTGTTTGGCTAAGCTATCCCTGGTTTTCAAGCCAATCCATGAACCAAACTATAGTTTTTTATTCAAAAATATGTTAACAATCATTTAAAGAAAACAATATAAAAACTGAGATAAATTACAGATGAGATTATGAAATAAACAAAACTAATCTGATTGAAATTATGTAAATCTAAGATACTTTATATTTTAAATAAATAAATACATAGTTTATCAGTTTTTTGATAATGTAATAAGATGGACACCTAACTTTTAACTTATTTGGAAAGCAAAGAATATGATAAAAGCATGATATTCCGTTAAATCATGTATATATGTTGATAGATCCAACTCTGATGTACAGCTTTTTAAAATAATTAAATATAAATACTATGTGGTATCTATAAACAAGAAATAATCAGTTTTTAAACTTCCTAATCAAAGTTTTGGGGCATAGTTAACAATAAAGTATAGACTTCTGAAAATGACTAAAACCTGGCACATAATGTATATCTGGTTAATAGGACAAAGAAAATTTAAACCAAGTCAAGAATACCTGCAATTAAAAGAAATATCAATGTTGTAATTTAATTTAAAAAAATTTTACATGAAAGAAATCATATAATTTCTTTTGGTTGGTGGATTATATTGAATATAACCTGACATTTTTATATTCTCAAACACATTCCAAATCATTTAAATGAATCTCCAGTTCTTTGGCTGTTTGAAGGTGTTTTTCTTTCGAACACACAGCAGATCATAGAAATAAGTGCTGATAAGAGTTGAAGAGAAACACTTACTACTAAAAACATGGGAAGAAAAGCCAGTATTCATGTTCAGTGCTTCTTAGCGATAGTCTCTTTTCTTTGCTCCTACAGAACTCTGCCTTAAGAGGAATGCATTCTTTGACAATACTTAAGAGTAGAAGAGGTAAAAATTACTAAGTGAATATTGTAATTAGCCCCACCATCCCACTCTATCATATATTGGAAATCAGAAATCCCATACAGTCCCAAATATTTTCTATTAACCTAACATTTTTAATACATTGAAAGACTGAAATCTCTGAAGACTTATGGTACCTTAATATTAAAGGAATTTTCACCAGAGATGTCTCAATTTTTTTTTAATACCCTGAGGCTGTGCACTTTTGTTTGGGATGAGTGATGAATGAGGAATATGCTTTTATTTTAAAGTGAAAGAAGCATTTTAATCACAGGCAAATTCTTCAGGCAAATAAATTTAAGGAAAAACATATATACATACATAGAAATTAAGGACCTAGAAAATTAATGTGCCCAGAAGTAGCCCTAATCAAGTTGAAAGACTTGTATATTAAAGTACTCATTACTTGACAGACCCAGAATAATTCTTCACCATTCCTCTCTGAGATAGAACTTCTTTTTGAACTCCTTTATCCAAGGGTCTTAAGATACTCCTTTCCTTTGGACAGTGGAGCTGCTTATTAACCCTCCCAAGGAGAACTGTCATCAGAGACTCCAGGAGGCCTTATCTATACACTTTTTAGGGAAGTCATCCTTGTAACTCAAAGGTAATTTACCCTTCTAAGGGAGGTAGTCCAAGTTATTTCAAGTTGTCTACACTTAATCTTTGGGACTGAAAGTTGTGGAATGACATGGGCTATACTTAGAGATTTCAAAGGTTTCTAGAGGGGAGATTTCAAAGATTTCAGAGGTTTCTAGCATATATCTCACTAGAAAACAGATAAAACATAAATATTCTCTGGTGTAGTATCCTATTTTTACTTTTAATATAATATTAATATTTAATACGAAGAGGATATATGTGAATAAAGCAATATTGATAAATAGGAGTTAGAAGTATTGCTTAAATGTAGGAATTTGAAATGAAAATGATTCATTTTCATTGTGAGAACATCCTAAATATTCTGATTTTATTGTGAGGTGGGCATAAGAGCTCCACTTGTAGTCTACCCTGGCTATTTCCATTAGTTAGCTCATTAAATTATGCAAAAGTGAGTCAGCACAGTAGAAGAATGAATAAGGGCTTTGGAGTTGGAATGATCTGAGTGCTTTGGAGTTGGAATGATCTGAGTGCATATTTCTGGTCTAGATCTTGCCAGATACGTGATGTAGGGCAATCAAGTTTTAGTGTTGCCAACTACAAAATGAAGATCAAATTACCAACTTCATAGGATTTGTGAAATTAATTGAATTAACATTGGTAAAGCACACAAAATAGTAGCATGGTTGGCAGAGTAGCTAAATAATAGAATGTTAGCTCCTCTTCTGTATCCATCATTTGGTATGTGTAAAATTATTCAAAGAGGAATGAGATATAAATACTTCTCTCAGAGAACACAAATGCAGAGAGATAGCCAGATGTTAAAATAAAACGTTAAAATAGAGTTGATTAGAGGCTATAAAACAAGCATGTACAAAGTACTATGGAAACACAGAGCCAGAAGCCAAGAAGGCAGCCTTTCATATTCCATCTGACTTAATTCAACTCAATATAACAAATCATCAAGATCCTGCTGTTCCCTCAGCATTACTGAGTCCAATGGACCATTCAGAGTATAAACTGTGAACTCTGTCCTCTGGTAGTTTATGATTTAGCTTACAAGACAAGACTTACAGGAAACACAGTATTTAATAAATATTTATTGAATGCCTATTATGTGCCAAGAACTACACAGGTGGAGTATATACATGGTTCCTTCCAGAGCTAACATCTAGTGGTGGATGTTAATAAGTAAGAAACTAATCAATTAAAAAATTAATGCCACCAATTGATGAGGTGCCAAGATGTAATAGAGAGGATGAGTGCTGTGAGAGGTCATAAAGGGAAGAGGAAAGCATTTATCACTGTCAGATTGCCCTTAAGCTTATCCTGAAGACCGGACAACCTTTCCAATTGTGTTAAGCAGAAGCTCAGAATCTGAACCTTTAGTTTCCTGTGTGAAAGAGATCCTTTTTGGTTTTACACATCATATAGTTCAGTATCTCTCCTTTCCCCTGAAACTATAAATAACAAAATGGTCCCAATCGACCAGAGCCATGTATCCCATTTGTGATATACAAACCATTAAATATTATCAGATTTTATATATGCAATTATGATCAATTATGATCTTTGTTGTAGCTATTCTGAACTCCCCTCAGACATGCTCACCATTTTGTCATCTGACTAAAGGTGCTTGCTTGTGTCACATATAGAATCACATGAATTGATTAGGCATAGAAATATTTTAAATACCAATCCCAAAGGAAAGTTTATAATAACAGATATCAAATATTACAGCTATTCAATATGACTCAAGATAATGGAACTGACATGACATATGGATTTGATGTAATACCTTTAATATTCCTAAACAGAGACATTTTTTATGGTGACATATAGAGCAAAGTACATTATACCGAGCCATGAGAATTCCAAGAAACTGCCAACCTGAAAAGAAATCTTCCAAAGAGCGACAAGGCTAAGAAATATTCTCCAATTTCACTAGCATTATTTACTTTTGATTTCAGGATTCTTGGAAGTATCATTTTCTTTGCATGTCTGGTAACAGAATTCAGAAGGTAAGTCATCTTTCCTTTCCTAACCCATCTTTGTCAGCCACATTCCCAGATTCTCCACATCTAGGAGAAGGCAATATGACAAGGAATAAAAAGGGGAGACACTGGAAACAGGTAGACCTGAATACATAATATCTCCACTACTTGCCTAGGACCCTGAGAATTATTAACCTTTCTTAATGTGAACTTCTTGATCAATGAATAAGGATGACAGAATCATCCATGAAGGATTATTGATAGAATGTAATTAAAGAAGAAATAATCACAAAGCATCTGGAAATCAATAAACAAAGTTATATAATTATTTCACCAAGAAGTATAAGGCTAAACTTTAAGAAAGGAAAAAGACATTGAATTTTGAGGGAATAATAATCACTAATGTTCCTCAGTTTAAAGCCAATAGCTTGATATTCTCCAGTATAAAAGAAATCAAGAAAATATATTAAGAACCCAAGGAGGGAGAGAAAGAGGTGGAGAATTGGAGGGGGCAGGGTGATAGAGGGAGAAAGAAGTGGAGGAAGAGGTTGCAGGATAGCAGCAAAGGAAGATCCTAAACCACTTTTTCATATTGACACAGCAAATCTACAGCTACATATGGATCCTTTCCCTCAGAAAAAGATCTAAAAACTAGATGAACTGCTCTCTATACCAAAGAATAAAAAGGCCACATTAAGACAAGTCAGGGGCGTAGAAGTGGTCTTGCAAAAACAAAAACAAATTAAAAAAACCACCCCTGGCACAGTGACACACAATACGAAGCGATCTTACTAAAGAGACATGTCCCCTGGAGGAACAGGGGGTTGAAGCCCCACATGGGACATCCCAGCTTCCTGGGATCTGCACCATAAGAATAAACCTCACAAAATCTGGCTTGGAAAGCCAATGGGGTTGATGTCTTAGAGTCCTAAAATGCTAAACTGAGATTTCCTTCTGAGAGGGTTCACATTCGGTCCTACTTGCCTGAAACCTGAAGGTGGGGGAGCAGTTTGAAAAGCACCTAGATTATACATGAGAAAGATTCATTCGCTGATCTGGGGTCACTGGCTGGAGGGGTGGGCGACAGTTGAGATGCTCCCTGGAGAAAAACGCCTGGCAGACACCATTGTTGTATTCTTTACATAGCCTGTAGCACATATGGGTGAGCTCATCTGGCATCCTCCCACCACCTTATGGCAGCAGCACTTGCTGAGACTGGAGAGGATGGGTGACTGCAGTGCTCCCCCACTCCCTGGCTTGAGTGGGTGAGTGTAAACAGTCCTGGAGTTCTCCGATTCCCTAGCTAAAATCTGTGGGGGTAGACAACTGCAACCTCCTCTGTCCCCTGGTTGGGGCTGCCACTTGCAGCCTAAACCAAGTGTGCACACACAGATGAGGCTCTCTGTTGCTGCCTTGTTGAAGCTCACAGGTGCCCATAGACAAGATATTTCCTGTCACCTTTCTGAAAGTCCATGCGATGCCCAGCCCACTACACTGTCCATTGCCTTGCTAAAGCCAGAGGGCATGTGAAATCCACATAAGGAACACCCTTTGAATGCACGACTGTGGTAGCAAAGAGGACTGGAGTTCCAGAGCTCAATGGGACTGTAACAACTGGAAAGACAGCTCTTAACAGGCCAATACTCCCAGGGCACTCCACAGACAGCAGACTGAAAGACCACCCCAGTCTTTCTGTGAAAAATGTGTATTTACTTTAGCCTCAAACTTCAGCCTGAGGGACAGGCTTCAGGTATCCCAAACATTCAGAGGCTAAGGAGGCACAATCAAGGACAATAAGCAAAAAGACATCATCCTTGCACAACCCCTTGACCTCACTACAGTTTGACCTGACTTCTCAGAAAGGTGCTTATATACTCATCTAGATTCCTGATGTTTTTAATGGTTGACCAGGCAATACCTCTAAATTCTTTGGTATAGAGGCCAACAGGGATTATGCCTGCCAACCCACAGTATTGTATATATTTGCAACTTTAAAAGCATCTGCCTGAGGGTCTGTCTTCCAATCAGCTTGAAGCTAGATGCTAAATGAGATTCCTCCCCTTGGATCACTGACAGATCTTGGCACACCCTCAACAATGAGAACATAATCAAGAGTAATTCAGGTGGTTCAGACAATCACAAAGGTTTGAGAGTCAAGTAAGATCTGTGGAAAGATTGAACAAGGATTACCACCTGCACGAGGCCATTTTTTTTTAAGACTAAAAGAGGTAGCTATTTCAGATATCAAATAGAAACAAAGAGATCAAGTAAAATGAGGAAATAGAAGTGCGTTCCTAGTGAAAGAACAAGACAAAAACTTCAGAAAATATATCTTAATGATGCAAAGGTAAGCAATATATCTGTCAAAGAATTCAAAGTAATAGCCATAAAGATACTCACCAAGTTGGAAAAAGAATGGATAAAAACAGTACGAACTTCATTAAGGAGATAGAAAACATTTCAAAAATGCCAAACAGAAGTCACAGAGAAAAAGAATGCAATAACTTAACTGAAAAATACACTAGAGGAGTTCAACAACAGACTAGGTGAAGTAGAAAGTAGATCAGTGACCTGGAAGTTAAAGTAATGGAACTCCCCTAGACAGGGCAGCAGAAAGAAAAAAAAAAGAATCTTTAAAAATGAAGACAGCTTAAAGGACATCTGGAACAACATCAAGTGGAATAACATTTGCACTATAAATGTCCTGGAAGGTGAAGAGAGAGAACTCGAATAGAAAGCTTACATGAAGAGGGACACCTGGGTGGCTCAGTTGGTTGAGTGTCTGACTCTTGATTTTGGCTCCGATTGTGATCTAGGATCCTGGGATTGAGCCCTGCATCAGGCTCTATGCTCAGTGAGGAGTCTGCATGAGGAGTCTCTCTTTCTGCCCTCTCCTAACTCTATAAAATAAATAAATCTTTTAAAAAAGCAAGCAAGCAAGCTTATGTGAAGGAATAATGGCTGAAAAGTTCCCTAACCTGGGAAAGTAAATAGACATCCAGGTCCAGGAAGCCCAGAGAGTTCCACATAAAATGAACTCAAAGAGAGTCATACCAAATCATACCAAATATATATACGTATAACTAAATTTATAACTAAATTTTCAAAAGTTAAAAAGACCTTAGAAGCAGCAAGGAAAAATCCAAATTATGATATACAAGGGAAACCTCATAAGGCTATCAGCATAATTTGCAATCTTTGTAAGCCAGAAGAGAACAGCATGACACATTCAAAATGCTAAAAGGAAAAAAACTCACAATCCAAAATACTCTATCCAGCAAGGTTTTCGTTTAGATTTGACAGAGAGATAAAGAGTTTTCTAGACAAGGAAAAGCTAAAGAAATTCATCATACCAAACCACCTTTATAAGAAATATTAAAAGGATTTCTTTAACCTGAAAAGAAATGGCACTAAGTAGTCTAAAGCCATACCACCCTGAATGCACCAGATCTTGTCTGATCTCGGAAGCTAATAAGCAGGGTCAGGCCTGGTTAGTACTTGGATGGGAGAAATGGCATTAAGTAATAAGTAATTTTTACTTTTTACAAAAGTAAAAATCTCACTGGAAAAGGTGAATACATAGTAAAAGTGGTAAATTAATCACTTATAAAGCTACTAAGAGGGTTAAAAGAAAAAAGTAGAAAAATTAAAATTACAATAATGAGTTAAAGAATACATAAAATAAAACAACGTAGGGACACCTGGGTAGCATAGTGGTTGAATGTCTGCCTTCAGCTCAGGTCATGCCCAGGGGTCCTGAGATTCAGTCCCGTGTAGGCTCCCTATAGGGAGCCTGCTTCTCTCTCTGCCTATGTCTCTGCCTCTCTCTCTCTGTGTCCCTCATGAATAAATAAATAAAATCTTTAAAAAATTTAAAAATTTAAAAATTAAGAAATGTAAAGTGTGATATCAAAAACAAAATGTGTAGTAAAAATGTAGAGCTTTCGTATGTGCTTAAATTTAAGTTGCTATCAACTTAAAAACAGGCTGTTATATACATAGGATGATATATGTAAACTTCATAGTAATCACAAAGCAAAAACTTATAGTATGTACACAAATGAAGATGAAAAGGAAATCTAAACACATACCAAATAAACCGTCAAACTACAGGGAAGAGATAAAGGAACAAAGATAACCTATAAAAACAACCAAAACACAATGAACAAAATGGCAATAAGTCTGTATCTATTAATTATTACTTTAAATAGACTAAATTCTCTAATCAAAAAGCCTAGAAGAGCTCAGTGGATTAAAAAAAAATCTATATTCTGTCTACAAGAGATTTCAGTTCAGAAGTAAGGACACATGCAGACTGAAAGTAAAGGGTTGGAAATAGATACTTCATGCAAATGAGAATGAAAAGAAAACTGTAGTAGCAATACACATATCAGACAAAATAGACTTCAAAACAAAAACTAAAATAAAAGACAAAGAGGGCACTAAATAATGATAAAAGGGTCAATCCAAAAAAAGCTTCAACAGTTGTAAATATGTATAGATACAACATAGGAGCACCAAAATATATTAAGCAAACATTAAAAGAAAGGGAGAAATTGACAACATTACAATAACAGGAGACCTTAACACCCCACTTGCATCAATGAATAGATCACGCAGACAGAAAATCAACAAGGAAACATCGGCCTTAACATATTGGACCAAGTGTACTTAACAGGCATACAGAACATTCTACTCAAAAGCAGCAGAATACATTCTTCTCAACTGCATGGAAATATTCTCCAGCATATATCACATGCTAGGCCACAAAATGAGTAGCAATAAATCAATAAGATTGAAATTATATCAACATTTCTTCTGACAAATAAGAGGCAAGTTCATAGTGACATAGAAACAAGGAAGAAGATCCCCAAGAAACAAGAAAAAGATCAAATAAACAATTTAACTTTATACCTGAAGGGACAAGAAAAAGAACAAACAGAGCCCAAAGTTAGTATAAGAGAGAAAATAGTAAAGATCAGTGTGAAGATAAATGAAATAGAAACTAAAAAGAAAATAGAAAATATCAAAAAAAAAAAAACTAAGAGCTGGTTCCTTGAAAAAAATAAAATGACAAGCAATTAGTGAGACTCACCAAGACAGAAAGAGAGAGGCTTCAATAATTAAAATCAGGTATGAGAAAAGGAGAAAGTACACAAATACCATAAGGATACAAAGAACTATAAAACTACTATGAATAATTTTAATGAACAAATTGTATAACCTAAAAAAAATGGATAAATTCCTAAAAATTTATTTTTTTCCCAGGACTGAATCAGGAAGAAATGGAAAATCTGAATTTACCAATTACTAGTAAGGAGATTGAATCAGGAATCAAATATCTTTCAACATACAAAAGTCTAGGACTGCACAGTTTCGGTGGTGAATTCTACTGAATATTCAAAGATTTAAAACCTAGCTTTTCAAATTCTTCCAAAAAACTGAAGAGGGAAGGCTTCCAAACTCATTTACAAAGTCAAAGTCAGCATTATCCTAATACCAGACAAAACCAGACAAAAATACTACACACACACACACTAGAGGTCAATATCCTCAATACATATAGATTAAAATCCTCAAAAAATAAAAAAATAAAATAAAATCCTCAAAATATATTAGTAAATTAGATTCAACAATATATGAAAAGTATCATATACTATGATCAAGTGGGATTTACTCCAGGGATGCAACAAGGATTGAACACCAGTAAATCAATCAATATGAAACACCACATTAACAAAGTAAAAGATGAAAAATCATATGATCACCTGAATAGTAGCAGAAAAAGCATTTGACAAATTTCAACATCCATTTAGGGTAAAAACTCTGAATAAAGTGGATTTAAAGAGAACATACCTCAACACAACAAAGGCCATAGATGACAAACATACAGCTAACATCAAACTTAATGGTGCAAAGCTGAAATGTTTTAAGTTAAGGAGCGAGACAAGGATATTGCCCACTTTTCTTCAACATAGTGTTGGAAGTCCTAGTCATAGCGATTAGGGAAGAAAAAAGAATTTAAAAAACATAAAAATTGGAAAGAAAGAAGCAAAGCTGATATTATTTGCCGAAGACATGATACTATATATAGAAAACCCTAAAGACTCTACCAAAAAAACTGTTAGAAGTAACATTTTTAGTAAAGGTGCAGAGTAAAAAATTAATATACAATAATCTGTTTTTTTACAGAAAGAGAAATCAAGAAAATAATCTTATTACAAGTGCATGAAAAAGAATAAAACAGGAATAAATTTAGCCAAGGAGGAGAAAGACCTATACTCTTAAAAACAATAAGGCACTAATGAAAGAAAGTAAAGACAACACAAAGAAATGGAAAGATAATCCACAGTAATAAATAAAAGAATATTGTTAAAATGATAAAAGTAATCTATAGATTCAAAGAAATGACTTTTAAAATTCTAATGACATTTTTTATAAAACTAGAACAGTTTTAAAACATTTATGAAACCACAAAAGACTCCACATAGCCAAAATAATTTTGAAAAAGAACAAACCTGGAGGTATCACACTGCCTCATTTCAGGTTATACTACAAAGCTATAGTAATCAAAACAATATGGTATTGGCATTAACACAGACATGTTGATCAATGGAAAATGAGACAGCCCAGAAAGAAATCCACACATATATAGTCAATTAATTTACAACAAAATAATATGTAATAAGAAAAAAAATCTCTTCAATAAATGGTATTGGAAAAACTGGATAAGCATAAAAACATAAACTGGACCACTATCTTATGCCATATACAAAAATCAACTCAAAATTGATTAAAGCCTTGAATGCAAGACCTGAAATCATAAAAATCCTAGAAGAAAAAATAGGCAATAAGCTCCTTGACAGTGGTCTTAGTGATGCTTTTTTTTTTTTAAATACGACTCCAATGGGCAAGTGAAACAAGAGCAAAACTAAACAAATGGGACTATATCAAACTAAAGATCTGCACAGTGAAGGAAACCATAAACAAAATTAAAAGGGAACCTACTGAATGAGAGAAGATATTTTAAAATTATATAACTGTTAAAGGATTAATATATAAAATATATTTTAAAAACTCAAATACCTCATTAACAAAATGAAACAATTTGAAAATTAGGCAGAGGATCTGAATAGACATTATTCCAAAGAAGATATACAGACAGCCAAGAGACACATAAAAGGATGCTCAACATCACTAATCATCAGTGAAATACAAGTCAAAAACACAATGAGATATTACCTCACATCTGTTGGAATGGATATTATCAAAAAAGACATGTAATAACAGCTATTGGCAAGGCTGTAGAGAAAAAGGAACCCCTGGGCACTACTTGTGAGATGGTCAATTGGTGTAGCCCCCATGGAAAACAGTATGAAGATTCCTCAAAAAATTAAAAGCAGAGCTACTTTATTATCCAGCAATTCCTCTCGTGGGTACTTATCCTAAGAAGATAAAAACACTAATTTCAAAGAATATATGCATCCCTATGTTTATTTAGGTATTATTTACAATAGCCAGATATGTAAACACCTAAAAGTCCATCAATGGATGAATTACTAAAGAAGATATGAAATATAGATATCATACAATATACATACAATTTGAATATATACAAATTGGAATATTACTCAGGCATAAAAAAGTGAAATCTTACCATTTGTGACAATATGGATGTACCTTGTAGGTGTTACACTTAGTGAAATAGAGAAAGACAAATACTACATGATTTCACTTATATGAATCTAAAAAACAAGTCAAACTTGAGCAAAATCCAGATTCATAGATACAGAGAACAGATTGGTGGTCACCAGAGAATTGGAGAGGGGGTAAAATGGGTAAAGCAGATTAAAAAGTACAAAATTCCAGTTACTAAATAGTCATGGGATGTAAAGTACAGCACAGGGAACACAGTCAGTAATATTGTAGTAACTTTGTAAGGTGATACATGGTAACTCTACTTATTGTGGCAACCATCTCACAGTGTGTACGAATATTGACCTGCTATTAATGTAGTATTGTATGTCAAAAAGATGACAACAGGGGCATCTGGGTAGCTCAGTTGTGTGTCTGACTCTTGATTCTGGCTCAGGTCAGGACTGCAGGGCCCTGGAATGGAGCTGCGCTCAGTGGGGAGTCTATGTGAAGATTCTCTCCCTCTGCCCCTCCCCCCACCATGTTCTCACTCTCTCTCTCTAAAATAAATAAATAAATCTTTAAAAAAATATGACAATGACATTTCACAAACAAATCCATTCAATCAAAAGGAGCCTGGTCTAATTTATAGTACTATGGAAGTCTGTGAAGCAGAGTCTATAGAGATCTGAAAGAAAGGACAGAGTGTTCTAAGAATATCCTACCAACACGTGTTGTCTTTAAGCACAAAAGCAGCAAAGAGATGCTCTTAAACACGGAAGAACTCAGGGAGTGTAACTCCTAGAAGCCATTTTAATACCAAATCCATCCAACTGTTAGATAAATTAAAATAAAGAACCAGGAGTAGAGAAAACATTGCAAAATGATAAATACTAAATTCAATTAAATATAGAAATAAAGTTACATAACTGTGGGAATTATGGTTACTGACTGTAATTCTATATTGACTATAATTATAGTTATCAACCTTCAAATCGTAAAAAGTAACAACAGTGAAAGTCAAGAAGAAAAAAAGTGAAAAAAATACGGGTGTGCTAATTTTACCATCTTTCACAGAGATTTAATTGATGTAGTATTAAATTTAAACAGGGAGTTTTAAAAAATGTAATCACTGCAAATTCTTACTGAGTTTTACATTCTTCTGTTTTCATGAGAGATATTTTATAATATTTAAATATTAAATGTATTATGTAAATATTATATTTATAAAAATAAATATCTATAAAATATTAATATTCAAATATTTTATAATATTTATGGTAAAAATACTAATCTGAGTATTATTTGTACAATCCTCATATTTACTTGCAATTCTATGGATTTCTTTTTCTTCTGTAAAAACAGAAAATAAATGTAACTAATTTGAGAAAAAATGAGGAGGCTTATCTCATTTAATAAATTGTTTCTACATCTAACACTTATCTAATGATATATTTACCTATCTCCACCTATATATATATATATATATACATATTTAAGGATTTTATTTATTTATTCATGAGAAACACAGAGAGAGAGAGAGAGAGAGAGAGAAAGAGAGAGGCAGGCAGAGGGAGAAGCAGGCTCCTCGCAGGGAACCCGACATGGGACTCGATCCCGGATCTCCAGGATCACGCCCTCAGCTGAAGGCGGCGCCAAACCGCTGCGCCACCCGAGCTGCCCCCCCCACCTTCATGTTTAAAGTGCTATTTAAAAATCCATACATCTATTCGATAAAGGAGGAAAGACTATCCATTGGAAGAAAGACAGTCTCTTCAATAAATGGTGCTGGGAAAATTGGACATCCACATGCAGAAGAATGAAACTAGACCACTCTCTTTCACCATACACAAAGATAAACTCAAAATGGATGAAAGATCTAAATGTGAGACAAGATTCCATCAAAATCCTAGAGAAGAACACAGGCAACACCCTTTTTGAACTCGGCCATAGTAACTTCTTGCAAGATACATCCACGAAGGCAAAAGAAACAAAAGCAAAAATGAACTATTGGGACTTCATCAAGATAAGAAGCTTTTGCACAGCAAAGGATACAGTCAACAAAACTCAAAGACAACCTACAGAATGGGAGAAGATATTTGCAAATGACATATCAGATAAAGGGCTAGTTTCCAAGATCTATAAAGAACTTATTAAACTCAACACCAAAGAAACAAACAATCCAATCATGAAATGGGCAAAAGACATGAACAGAAATCTCACAGAAGAAGACATAGACATGGCCAACATGCACATGAGAAAATGCTCTGCATCACTTGCCATCAGGGAAATACAAATCAAAACCACAATGAGATACCACCTCACACCAGTGAGAATGGGAAAAATTAACAAGGCAGGAAACAACAAATGTTGGAGAGGATGTGGAGAAAAGGGAACCCTCTTACACTGTTGGTGGGAATGTGAACTGGTGCAGCCACTGTGGAAAACTGTGTGGAGGTTCCTCAAACAGTTAAAAATATACCTGCCCTACGACCCAGCAATTGCACTGTTGGGGATTTACCCCAAAGATACAAATGCAATGAAACGCCGGGACACCTGCACCCCGATGTTTCTAGCAGCAATGGCCACGATAGCCAAACTGTGGAAGGAGCCTCGGTGTCCAACGAAAGATGAATGGATAAAGAAGATGTGGTTTATGTATACAATGGAATATTACTCAGCTATTAGAAATGACAAATACCCACCATTTGCTTCAACGTGGATGGAACTGGAGGGTATTATGCTGAGTGAAGTAAGTCAGTCGGAGAAGGACAAACATTATATGTTCTCATTCATTTGGGGAATATAAATAATAGTGAAAGGGAAAATAAGGGAAGGGAGAAGAAATGTGTGGGAAATATCAGAAAGGGAGACAGAACATAAAGACTGCTAACTCTGGGAAACGAACTAGGGGTGGTAGAAGGGGAGGAGGGCGGGGGGTGGGAGTGAATGGGTGACGGGCACTGGGTGTTATTCTGTATGTTAGTAAATTGAACACCAATAAAAAAATAAATAAATAAATAAATAAAATAAAAAAACAAAAAAAAAATAAAAAAATAAAAATCCATACATCTGACGGTAATGATTATCAGTGGCAGGATCTTAGATAATGTTTTAACTTTGTTATATTTTCTATTTTGTTTGCATTTTAAACAATGACAATTTTCCATTTAAAAAAATCAGTAATTTTCTTTAAAAATCTTTAAAAAGTCATTTCTTTGGGGAATAAACCTTGGCTAGAGAATAGTTATTTTCATATAATCCATTTGGTACCATTTGGTCTATGTCTGTCTGTGAGAACGAAAGAGAAAAAGAAAATACAGACATGTTCTATTATACAATGAAGAAAGGAAGGAAGGAAAGGAGTAGATTACACATTGTGTAGTAATAAATTAATTTCTAATTTGTCTCATGTCCAAGGAGATATGACTTGAGAAGCAGGGGAAATTAAGAGACTGTATCAGACACCTCTTGTGGATCCCTTTAGATTTCCCTTGCTTCACTGATATCTGGGTTCTACTACTTCACATAGTCACAGTCTTCAGTGCCCTGCCTCTTGCCTACCCAGTGCCCCTCTTACCTTCCCTCCCATGATCCCTAGTAAAGTCATTGTAGAACCTCACCTAGTGTCCACATATGCACAATATAAGTGGGGAAATTAACTCCCTATAGCATAAACTTTGACAAGTGGAATACAGGAATCACCAGATATATTTTTCCTTTTTACATCCCAATAGATAATCCTAAGACTCAGTTTTTCCTGTGGAACTTAAACAGTAAGTACACTTAAGCTGTAACTGTTTCTCTAAGGCATTCTAGACAATGCTGACTTTCCTGCCCTGTTTCACTTTTTTCGCACACATCCCATGGGATTAAACTCTCTAATAAAATGATAGGCTTATACTCACTACTTTTTTCCCGAGGCTCTGCTTTCTAGATAAACCAGGTAGGACATATTCTCTACATAATAATGTTCAAATCTAACTCTACTAAAAAGAGGTGGCACTGCAAATTACAGTACACTTAACAAATATTTCTTTTTCTCTTTGGGTGTTTAGACAAAGAACTTACATCTCTTCTTGGAAAATGAGTATTTGTGTGCACTGAGAGTGTGCACACACATCTGATAGAATAGTTACACTTAGAAATTGGAGTCATAAAGAGACATTCTATATCATTGCCATAGGAATGCATCCAGAAACTTGAGATGTCACGTCCCTCTCTACCCTGAAGGACCTCAGCGTCACCTGTGCTGCTCTCCCTCTATTCCACAGACCCAGAGTTCCAAAGGTGAGCACCAACTTGCCTGCAAAAGCTTCCTTTTACCAACTCATGCCTCTATTCGATCTGTGCTTAGGATTATGTTGAGGGAATGATTTAAACTTGGAAGTGTGTATGAGGGAAGATCCTGGGAAGGTTAAGGCAAAAAAATACTCCAAGGGTAAGGAATAAAGGGACCAAAATGTGGATAAAGGGTCAAGCAAAGGTTATGACAGGAAACTGCTGAAGAAGAGGAAGAAGAAGATGATGATGACAAAGAAGAAACCCCACAACCTAAGAACAAGGGAGATAAAATAGTATTTGGAGTCTACTTTATCTAGTGTATGTGCATTATCTGAAATATTTATAAAGCACACTAACATCTTTGATACTATAGTATAAACTAGTTTTACACTTATTGAGCAGAGAAGAACTGTATAAAGGAATATCATGTAAAATAGTAGTTTTGTGGTCAAGAAGGAAAAAAAGAAAGATCATGAATATTGTCTATGGGAGGAAACCCCAGTAGTTTTCCCAGATGGGAAATCTAGTAAAAGTTGTTAGCGAAAATTAGGGCTAAGATATTTCATGAAAAGTTGATAGTGGAGAAATTTTGTTACACCATACTTAGATTTTATGCCTAGAATCTGGTTTGGCTACAAACAAGTTGCAAATTATGAATAATTAAATTAAGAGGTTTAAACCACGTTTTCAAATAAAGTCTGTACTTTTTCTTTGCAGAAGAATTCACATAGAACTGTCACATATATTTCTACAGGCTGTACATTGCAGGCCAGGTAACAATCTATGTGAATGGTGCCCCCAGGAGTTATATAGGTTAATCCCTACACTGTACGCAGTATAAAATTGATATACTTCTAAAATTTGGGACTTTTTTCCTATTTATTTTAAAGCATTTGACTTAGGAATGTCTTTCATATAAACAATTCTCTAATGGAACTACTCTAACAGTAATAGATACTGTTCAGCAGAAGCACCTCTATCCTAAGGGCTATCTCTACAGCCTTCCGTCTTGACCCTGTACCACCTCAGATTCTTGACCACCATATTGATGTTACACTATGTAGGATGTGGTTCCGTGGAGGACTCGCCATGAGACTAGTATACAGAGTTTATTTTATATCCCTTGTTCCTTAAGGATTGATTCTAGATATGATCCATTGTTCTATATTCTAATTGCCTGTGAATAGTAATTACTCAAGGTTATTAATTGAATGAGTAGTAAGAAGAACTAAATCTATTATTTCTTTTGTATCTTCTCTCAGCCACAAAGGGATAATAGCCAGAGGCAGCATATGAGGATCAACTAACAAATTTCCTAAATAATAGAGTTTCTCTTTTCAGAAATATTGCTTAAAGCAGCTGAAAGACTAAATGAGGTTTCTGTAATGAAGCTGAAAAGAAAATCTGGCAAAAGCAGACTCCTTCCTTCCTAATCAGCAAGCCATGGTCCCATGGGTTGGTGCTGCCCTTCAGGCCAGTCAATCTTCTGATTGCATGTGTGGGAGAAGCTGGTGACTGTGGACATGGAGGAAGAAATGAGAGATTCCCTGAGAGAGTCTTAGCCTGATAGCTGGCAGATGCCTCCAGGAGTGGGACCTTCTAGAGAGCTGCTCTTCCTCATTCACCCCCTCTCAGAGCTGTGATAGATGTCTGTTATTTAACTCAGGAACTCTGGAAATGTGAGGAGAAAGTATCTAAAATCAGCATGATGAAATGGAGCATTATTCAATTAGAAAAATGAGGCATGATTTTGAGAAGCAGAATACAATTACAAGGTTGGAGCCCTTCCAG